>NC_133128.1:143766619-144377452 GCF_048418815.1 Hemitrygon akajei | reverse complement strand
AACATTGCTGCAACAGGACCGGGACAGAGTGGTGCTGGGTGGACAGGACTTTACAGACGTCAGGACGCAACAGAATTCTGGACAAACGTTGTTTCTCGCACAGCAGAATTGCAGAACCACTTTAATCCAGCACAATACCTGTTGAATATCCAGGACAAACGACACGTTCTGGTTCAGTTTTGGGTATCCCCCTATTAGAAAGATGCTGTTAAACTGGAGAGAGTGCAGAGCAGGCGTACAAGGATGTTGCTGGGACGTGAACAACTGAGTTCTGGAGAGAGGCTGAGCCTGCTGAGATTGCCTTCCCTGGTGCGTAGGAGAATGAGGAGCGATCTTATAAAGTGAATAATGCTCAAGGAAGATTGGAAAACAAGTATATTTTTACATACAAAAAGGCTGGATAAACTCAGCAGGTCGGGGAGCATCCGTTGACTGCTCCTTTCAATGGATGCTGCCCGACCTGCTGAGTTCATCCAGCCTTTTTGTACGTCTTGATTTGACCACAGCATCTGCAGTGTACTTGTTGTTAAGTATATTTGTAAACTTGTATATTTGTGTTACAGCTATCTTCTGCTTTAAAGGAGAAAACAATGAAAAATGGATAAATAGGTGTGAATTCACTGTCTGACTTGTGATCATGTGATCATGTGCACACATATGCAGTCTGGGCAGTCATTCAGAGCCCTCCATATTTCCCCACATATTTACCTGGATGTTATTATATAGAGACAATGAATCCACAAACATACATGTATTACAATTCCAGATGACTAAACAATTGCAAGATGTGCCATACTTACATTAGGTAGATTGTGTTGCTCGAGATCTCCCTCATCTTTCACTGGGTGACTGGGTGCAAAGTGCCACTGACAAAGGCACTCTGCTGCAGTCCTTTGGAGAATTGTTAAGTTTATGAACTTGACTTGATCCACAAAATGATTTAACCTGATCATTGATCAAATTGCTTTGAGGGTCAACTTCCAAGTTGGCAGGATGTATGTTACATACACGAAGTTTAACTTCAGGTTCTAAGGTACAAAAATCTGGGCAACACTTTAATGGAGGAAGAATGTTGCTTTACCACAAGCGTCATGTTTTAGATGAGCTGCTAAATGAGGTCCCATCTTTCCTTTGAAGTGGATGTTAAATATTCCAAGCAACAATTCAAAGAAAAGTATAATTTTTCCCCAGGTGCCTCATGAATAGTTATTCTTAAAAATGGAAAACAGATTAGTTTACTATTGATCTCATTGCTATATGCAAGGCCATGTTGTGTTCAAATTAGCAGTATTATTTCCTCATTTCATGAGAATGATTGTACTTCAAACAAGTTTCTTTGATAATGAACAATCTGGAGCCTCTTGAGGTTGAAGGGCTGTGCTAAATTAACATTCTCTGTTCCACTTCCTGGCCACAAACCCAAGCAGAGAGTGGAGAGGGTTGCAGACGAGCAAGGGACTGGAGACTGGGTGATAGAAGGCTGTGAGTCATGACAATCGGTGTTGGGCACCGAGTGGGTAGAGAATGCAGCTGGGACCAAGCTCCTGCTTTAACCGCCCTAGAGCAGAAAAACATTTGCTTCTTGCAGCAACACACACAAAATGCTGGTGGAATGCAACAGGCCAGGCAGCATCTATAGGAAGAAGCACTGTCGACGTTTCAGGCCGAGACCCTTCATCAGGACTAACTGAAAGAAAAGATAGTAAGAGATTTGAAAGTGGGAGGGGAGGGGGGAAATCCAAAATGATAGGAGAAGACAGGAGGGGGAGGGATAAAGCTAAGAGCTGGAAAGTTGTTTGGCAAAAGGGATTCACAGCTGGAGAAGGGAAAGGATCATGGGATGGGAAGCCTAGGGAGAAAGAAAGGGGGAGGGAAGCACCAGAGGGAGATGGAGAGCAGGCAAGAAGTGATTGTGAGAGGGGCAGAGAGAGAAAAAGGGGGGGGGGGGGATAAATAAATAAATAAGGGATGGTGTAAGAAGGGGAGGAGGGGCATTAACAGAAGTTAGAGAAATCAATGTTCATGCTTCATGCCATCAGGT
Source organism: Hemitrygon akajei (assembly GCF_048418815.1). Classification (NCBI taxonomy): domain Eukaryota; kingdom Metazoa; phylum Chordata; class Chondrichthyes; order Myliobatiformes; family Dasyatidae; genus Hemitrygon; species Hemitrygon akajei. The sequence continues at coordinate 144,375,411 of NC_133128.1, read as the reverse complement.
TGGAGGCTACCCAGATGGAATATCAGGTGTTGTTCCTCCAACCTGAGTTTGGCTTCACCTTGACAGTAGAGGAGGCCATGGACAGACATATCAGAATGGGAATGGGACGTGGAATTAAAATGTGTGACCTCTCTGTTCCAATACCCCTGAGTATAGCCCCCAGCCATCCAAAATATACCCTTTTTTATTTACAATGTTAGGGGATGGTCCCATGAATGTGCACTAACCAAAATGTTAAAATAGATCTGTCCTGCAATGTGCATTAAATGGCAATGATTTACCTTTAACAATGGGCTAATAGCATCAACATTCATCTATTGTCTTCCGTGTAGTTTCAATGGGATAGAATCAGAATGTCCCACACCCAATGACTGGTTCCACTAACCACAAAATTGAAGTTAAATTAGGTTCAAGAAAACATCAAACCTCCATTAGGTGAAGAAAAATAAATTGCGAGTGAACTGCACATAGGATATCAAATGTCAAACCAGTAGTCCAGTGGTATTCAGTTTAATTCAGTTCAGTGCCTCCCGGCTAGCCCACAGTTGGCCATGGTCATCGAAGTGCCCCAGTCTGCATCAATCGCCTCAGTCGAACCACTCAAAAATGGCAAATAAAGAGTAAACAGAATCCATAAATACAGGCAACATGCACCCCCGGCGTCCCCCCACACTGCCTCGCCAATCAATCCTTGCAACATGGATCCAAAATCTCCTGCACTTTCCTCCAAAAGCAGCTGGAGGAGGGAGACAAAGACCAGTCAAACGCAGGCAGATGGCATCAGACATCTGCTTGTCCTCGTCGACTTCAATCTAGCTCAACGACTCAGTTGGAGAGGAGCAGTAGAGTCGGTCACGGGCTCATAACTCATCTCCTGACTCCCAGGCTTCCAGGCCCCACTCTCTGCTCCAAACCTCACCGAACTCCCTCAGAGACAGCGAAGTGCCAGATCACTCAATCAGCCTGAAAACACTTATCAATATGTAAAACACAGGCTTCAATCACACACAGTTTAGTAGTTGAATCATATTTAAAAGAAGAAGAGAAATAAGTAAAAGAAGTAGTTTTGTGAACTGTGTACAGGACATTGCTGGTGATCACTGTCACCATCCTGAAGATATTTCCTCTAACTTCCGGATGGCAAAATCTTTCTGGATGGTATACATACAAAAGCATTTCACTGTATCTCTGTACATGTGACAATAATAAACCAATATTGATACCAATTCAGCCCAGGATGCTCCCCGAACAAAAGTGGTGTGTGAGATGACATTATCAACCCTTGCATGACAAGCTTGTGAGGTATGAGTAAATGAAAAAGGAGGAAATGACATTTTCACACTTGTCGCAACCCCACTGTTGTCCACAAGAGATTTTCAAAGTGTGGCAAATAACACACTCCCAAATGTTGAATTGACAGTAATTAGAAGTGTTGACTGAAGACAAGTTATTGACAAGGCACAGAAGAAAAGTGAGTCCTGATGAGGTGTTTTAGCCCGAAACATCAACTGCATATTCCCCTCCATATATGCCCACTGACTTGCTGAGTTCCTCCAGCATTTTGTGTCTATTACTCCAGTACTACACTATCTTCTTCAGGACAGCGATGTAATACTCTGAGCCATGGTATCTGTGAGCACAGTTGCTTGCTGAGTGTGTGGGATGGTGGAACTATCTTCTGAGCTGTTCCCTCAGAGGCTGGTCACTCTTTTCTGATTGTTTATGTGGGACTGTTACATCACGTTGCAGGAAGATTTTTAGGTCTAGTGAGGTCTGGAGTACCTGCTGGCCAAGGAGGACAACTTTTAAGTTTTAAACTCAGCTGAATTTTTTAATGTTATTTTACAACAAACTGGAAAACATCTTCATGGGGAAAACAGTATTTGGCCAGCCAGTGATTGAAATACATTGATAAAGGAATTTACCACATCCAACCAAAAGTGTAAGAACCTACCCACCCCAAATATTCTCTCTTCTCTCTTCTCCTCCCCCAACCCCCACCCCCACTTCAGGTAGATGATACAAAGGCCTGAAATCACATACTACCAAGCTCAAGGACAACTTCTACCCCATTGTTATATAATTATTAAATGATCCCCTAGTTGTCGGGAGTAGGCCAGTGGCAAGAGTAGAAGCCACAGGCTTTGGCTCAGAAGAGGCGTCGACTCTGTGTAAAGCGTCTGTTAAGGTTTTCTGTTTGTATTTTTTCTCTCTTACTGTTCCATTTAAACGTCTGTGGTGCGCTCTTCGTGCCGGATGTTGGAGAACTGGGAGACTCAGATTCCCCCGGGGAACTACATCTGCGCAAAGTGCATCCAGCTGCAGCTCCTTGAAGACCGTGTTCGAGATCTGGAGCAACAATCGGATGCCCTTCAGCTTGTATGGGAGAGCGAGGATATAACTGATCAAAGTTACAGGAAGTTGCAGGAGACGAGTAGCTGAGTGACTGTCAGGAGCAGATCACCTCGGTGGCCATTCCCCTCAAAAACAAGTATACCGCTTTGAATAATTTATGCTGGATCACCTCACGGGAGAATGCCACAGCAACCGGGTTACAGGCACTGACCATGGGTCTGTGGTGCAGAAGGGGAAGAGAGAGAAGAAGGGAGTGGTAGTGATAGGGGACTCGATAGTGAGGGGAACAGACGGGAGATTCTGTGGACGTGAACAGACACCCGGATGGTATGTTGCCTCCCAGGTATCAGGGTCAGGGATGTCTCAGATCACGTCCACAACATTTTGGAGAGGGAGGGGGAGCAGCTGGATCTCCTGGTACATATTGGTACCAATGACATAGGAAGGAAAAGCAAAGAGGTCCTGAAAAGAGAATTTAGAGAGCTATGTAGAAAGCTGAGAAGCAGGACCTCCAGGGTAGTAATTTCTGGATTGCTTCTTGTGCCACGCACCAGTGATGGTAGAAACAGGATGATTTGGCAGATAAATGCGTGGCTGAGAAGCTGGTGCAGGGGGCAGTGCTTCAGGTTATTATACCATTGGGATCTCTTCTGGGGGAGGTATGAACTGTTCAAAAGTGACAGGTTGCACCTGAACCCGAGGAGGACCAATATTCTCATGGGCAGGTTTGTTAGAGTTGTTGGGGAGGGTTTAAACTAATTTAGCAGGCAGTGGGAACCGGAGTGAAGGGACTCAGGATAGGACGGATGGTAAAAAAGTAAAAATAGCGTGCAGTCAGACTGTCAGGAAGGACAGGCAGATGATTGCAGCCAGCAGGGTGAGTATCAGAACATTAGGGATGCAGAATCAGAAAGGACAGCAAATACGGTACTCAAGGTGTTGTATCTAAAGGCACGTCGTGTAAGAAATAAAGTGGATGATCTTGTTGCACTATTACAGATTGCCAGGTATGATGTTGTGGCCATCAATGAATCGTGGCAGAAGGATGGTTGTAGTTGGGAATTGAATGTCCAAGATTACACTTTATATTGGAGGGATAGGAAGGTAGGCAGAGAGGGAGGCGTGGCTTTACTGGTAAAGAATGGCATCAAATCAGTAGAAAGATGTGATGTAGGATTGGAAGATGTTGAATTATTGTGGGTTGAGTTAAGAAACTGCAAGGGTAAAAGGGCATTGATGGCAATTATATACAGGCCTCCCAACAGTGGCTGGGAGGTAGACCACAGATTAGTACAGGAAATAGAAAAGGCGAGTCAAAAGGGCAATGTAATGGTAGTCATGGGAGATTTTAACATGCAGGTCAATTGGGAAAATCAGGTTGGTAATGGATCTCAAGAGAGTGAGTTTGTTGAATGCCTAAGAGATAGCTTTTTAGAGCAGCTTGTCATTGAGTCTACTAAGGGACCATCTATACTGGATTAGGTGTTATGTAATAAACCGGAAGCAATTAGGGAGCTTAAGGTAAAAGAACCTTTGGCAACCAGTGATCACAATATGATTGAGTTCAACTTGAAATTTGATCATGAGGAAGTAAAGTCTGACACAGCAGTATTTCAGTGGAGTAAGGGAAATTACAGTGGTGTGAGAGAGGAGATGGCCAAAGTAAACTGGAAGGAGCTTCTTGGCAGGAAGGTCAGCAGAGCAGCAATGGCATGCGTTTCAGGGAAAAATGAGAAAGGTGAAGGACATATGTATTCCAGAAATGAAGAAATACTCAAATGGTAAACTAGTACAACCATGGCTGACAAGGGAGGTCAAAGCTATTGTAAAAGCAAAAGGAAAGGCATACAACAAAGCAAAAATTAGATGGAAGATAGAGGATAGGGATTGGGAAGTTTTTAAAAACCTACAGAGAGCAACTAAAAAACCATTAGAAGGGAACAGATGAAATATGAAAGCAAGCTAGCAAATAACATCAAAGTGGGTAGTAGAAGCTTTTTCAAGTATGTTAAAAATAAAAGTGAAACGATATAGGACCACTAGAAAATGAGGCAAGAGAAATAATAATAGGGGACAAGGAGATGGCTGATGAACTAACTGAGTATTTTGCATCAGTCTTCACTGTGGAAGACACTAGCAGTATGCCAGATGTTGTAGTGTGTGAAGGAAGAGAAGTGGGTGCAGTTACTGTTACAAGAGAGAAGGTGCTCAAAAAGCTGAAAGACCTAAAAGTACATAAGTCACCCAGACCAGATGAACTGCACCCTAGGGTTCTGAAAGAGGTAGTGTTAGAGACTGTGATGGCATTAGAAATGATCTTTCAAAAGTCATTGGATTCTGGCAAGGTGCCAGAGGACTGGAATATTACGTGTTCCAAGATATTTTACTTTACAACCCCACCTGTAAAAAGAGGCAAAAGTCAACAGGAGCCTTGCAAAGACCCATTTATGACACACTTGGCTTTGATAACAGTTATGTAAAGTCCTGAGATATTGGGTGCTCTCTGTGCGGAGTTTACCTGTTTTTCTGTGAATGCATGGATTTTCACCAGGTAATCTGATTTCCCCAAATCCCAAGTGAAATCTATCAAGTTACCCCACCTCACCCCCATCCGTTGATTCAAGGATCCATCTCCTTTCCTGTTAGATTTCATCATCTTCAGCCTTTACCTCTTCTATCTTTCACCTCCAAGCCCTGTCGCTATTCCTATTTTCTCCTCATTCATCTGTCTATCACTCCGCTCACTTGGATCCACCTCTCATCTCCAATGTCTATCACTATTCCTACTTTTTTCTCACTCATCTGCCTACTCTCCAGGGCCACTTGGGGAGCTACGATGGCGCTGAACAGTTACTCCATCAAGCTCATCTGTGGAAACAGGGTAATTTCTACCTTTGACTCTCTCTTTTTCCTTATCAGGTTGGATGGGGTTCGGTCAAAGACCCTGATCTGGAGTTACATTTAGACTTTGGTTCTTTGCGGTGGTGGTACCTACTCCCAGGGGCTCATGACGGGCTGTTTCTTGAAATCCCAAGGACATGGCCTAGAAGACAAGCATGCCTTCAGGATTCCGAGGCTTCGTGGTCCTGTGGACGGGCTGATTCTCTGCCCGTGCCACTGACTGAAGCGTCGCTGGAGAAAATGGAACATCAGGAGCAGCAGATCTGCTGTCGGAGGCTAATTGCATGCTCTCTCCTTCTCATTGGTGGAGGGAAGTTTGTTACCAATTTTTGAGCTGGAGAACTCTGAAAAAAAGCGATATGACAGACTTCATCATCGCAAATCAGTGAGTTGTTTTTGTTATGTCTCCCCTCTCGCTGTGAAACGGGACAAGAGAGAGAGAGAGAGGAGAGGAGAGGAGAGGGAGACGGAGAGGAGAGGGAGAGGGAGAGGAGAGGGAGAGGGAGAGAGAGAGGAGAGGAGAGGGAGAGGGAGAGGAGAGGGAGAGGGAGAGGGAGAGGAGAGGGAGAGAGAGTCTGTGGTATGTTGAATTGTCAGGTGAACAATTAGTTTTTGTTGTACTGCAGATCATGGTCTGTTTTGGGGGGTTTACTATTGCCTGCTTGGTGGGTGGAGGGTGCTGATGCTTCCTTTGCGGAAGTGGGTGGGTGTGGGGGAGAGTTGTTGCTTTGCTGCTGCTTGGCATGGGAAGGGGGAGTAGGGGGGCCTTGGGGTTCTAACATTTTCACTGTCATTCATTCTTTAGGGCACTCATCTGTTTTCTTCGATGTCTGCAAAGAACAATAATTTCAGGATGTATATTGCATTCATTTCTCTGATATTTAATGGCATTATTGAAGTCCCCTCACTTGGATCCGCCTTGGCTCTTGCTGCACCCCTTCCCTCCACCTGTTCTATCTTCTAGATGAAGGTTCTTGACCCAACTGCCCATTTCCTTTCATAGATCAAAGTCAAATTTGGGTTTATTGTCCAATGCACAGGTGCAATGAAAAGCTTTGTTGTAGTAGCATCACAGATGCATACCATTCGAGACACAATGTTCAGAAGAAAAACGTATTTTAAACATAAATTATCCAAAATTGTACAAGAAAGAACACAATTAGAACAAAAAGAAATAAAGTACAAAGTGGTCATAATTTTGTTATACTAATTTAGCAATTGTGCAGGTTAGTTCGAGCCAGATGGTTAAAGAGAAGTAGCTGTTTTTCGACCTGGTGGTGTGGAACTTGAGGCCTCTATACCTCTTTCTCGACGGTAGCTGCAAGAAGATGATGTGACCTGGATGGGTGGGTAGTGGCCTTTGAGATAGATTGCTGAGATCCTCCAGGTTTTTTCTGGGCTGTGTTACAAATTGGACTGGTGAATTTTGAGAATGTGAGCCCTGAAGACATTGGGATTTGGAGGAAATTCTCCTGTCTCCCTCCCAGGAAATTTTTACGGTTGAGCTGTTTGTGGCGAATTTATTTCCATTTGGAGGCTCTTGCACAGAAGCCACAGCTGTGACCTGGAACGTCAATGACATTCATGGCTCATACTTTAACCAGAAACGTCATTCTACGGAGAGGCACAGCACAACTGAATAGCGGCTCCTCTGTGGCTTAAAAAGCAGTAAAACATCAATAGCTGTCATGTAATTATCAACTCCCCAGTTGTTCATTGTACACCACTCTCCCGCTGCATCTATCAGTCACCCTCTGAAAGGTTCTCCGTTGCTTTGTCCCCTTTGGCACAGCTTGCATGATCAATCTCTGCAATATATCTCTTCCAAAGGTTTGAAGTGCATACTAAGCAGTAAGTGCCTTTTCAGAGTGAACAAGTGCAGGAGATCCCCCACGACAGGAACATACATGTCTGCTGGTCTGGAGTGGCTTCAGTTTTTTTTAAACCAGAGCATTTCAGTGTCTCCTTGAGGCAACGTGAGAAACTAAACATTCTCCAGCGTCCACTGAGGTGCAAGCCTCATTTATCAGGCAATCGCTTCTTGGTGTGAGAAATCAGTCTTGGATGCGAATGAAGAGACATTTAAAACTATGGAGACATTAAGAGAGACAATGGGATACTTTACAACCAATGTATAATTCAACAACCTTACAGCTGCTAACACTGCTTGGGCGAGCACATGAACTGTCAATCATGTTGCAAGGCAGCAACATTGGAACAAAATAATAGAACAATAAAACAGCAGTGGTTCAATGACATGGAAGTGAGGACTGCATATGCTCAGCAGGTTTACTGATGAGCTCTGAGTCAGTAACCATGAGTTAAACTACCCTGGCAGAGACAGCAGCACAATAACCCAGGCTGACAGTCAGTTTTGAGCAGACACGTGGGATATGATGACTTTCAGATGAGCCATTCAACTAAGACCTCATTTAAGGAAAATTTGCTGATGCTTTGGATGCTGTTCAAAGAAAGTTTATTGGACTGATGCTGGAATATTGTAGTTATTTTAAGAGGAAATGTTGGACTTGCTGGGCTAGAATTTAGCGTGAGATGTGTCTTGATTGAAACATGTACCCTGAGTGGGTCTGGACAGGATGTTTTTAGAAATAGGGGTCACTGTTTAAATATTTAATATAACCTACTTAAGGCTGAAATGAGGCCAATTTATTTTCTCCCAGGTTGCTGAAAATCTTTGGATCCCTTTTCCTTTCACTCAAAGGGCAGTGGAAACAGACCGAATAAATTTGAGGCAGTTAGACAGATCCTTGATAAATAAGCAATAAAGGGTTACCAGAGTTGGACAGGAATGCAGAGATGGAGCTACAGTCAGATCAGCCACAAAATACTCTGCAGATGCTGGGGTCAAAGCAACACGCACAACACGCTGGAGGAACTCAGAAGGTCGGGCAGCATCCATGGAAATGAGCAGTCAACGCTTCGGGCCGAGATCCTTTGTCAGGACTGAAGAGGGAGGGGGCCCCTTCTTTGTAAGTGGAGGGAGGGTGGGAAGGAGTAGGCTAGTAGGTGCCAGGTGAAAAATCAGTAAGGGGAAAGATCAAGGAAAAGATCAACCATAGTCTCATTGATTTGTGAAGTAATCTCAAAGAAGCTACTGGCTTACTCCTGCACCTAATTTTCATATTATGTTTGTATTCCATTCAGCTTTTCAAATTAATGCTAAAATCCTAGTGTCACTGTTCTGAATAAGAACAATCTCTAGCTGTGATGCTACTTACTCCTTTATACCTAATATTACTAAACAGAACCGGGAATTAACATTTCACTGTTTGAAAAACCTGATTCGTGCAAATCTCTTAGTGGTTTCTGCTGCTGCTTCACTCCAAAACTACTTAGTTGGCATTATGAAGATTTGATTATTGGATTAGAGGGTTTGAGCTACAAGGAGTACAAGGAGAAAAGGCTTAGGTTGTTTTATCAAGAGCATCAGAGACCGAGGGAAGGCCTGATAGATGTTCATAAAATTATGAGAGTCATATATAAGGCCAGAATATTTTTTCCCAGGATAGAAATGTCATCTACTAGAGGATGTGATTTAAGATGAAAGGGAGAACAGTTAATGGGGATGTGCAAGTCAAGTTTCTTCACAGAGAGACGTAGGTGCCTGGAATGGGCTGCCAGGGGTAGTGCTGGAAGCAGACATGATAGTGGCATTTAAGAGTCTTTTAGATCGGCAAAGGAATATGGAGACAATGGATACAGATCACATACAAGCAGAAATCCCTCAGCAGGCCCAAAACGTCAACTGTGCTTTTTCCATAGATGCTGCCTGGCCTGCTGAGTTCCTCCAGCATTTTGTGTGTGTTGCTTTGATTTCCAGCATCTGCAGATCATCTCTTGTTTGAGATGTGGTTTTATATGACATCATGTTTCTGCTGTGTATTGTTCCATGTTCTATAATGTATTGGGAAACCCTGAGGCCATGAAAAGATGTTGCATAAATTGTAGCCTTTTCCTCTTCCCACCCTTGTGAATTCCCCCCTTCATGTGAGCAGCAATCGTTGACTGGTCTTGCAGGATTCCAGGTATGAAAGACAAACTGATTGCCAACAATGGGCTGGTAAATCAGTAATCACCATTGAATTAGACTTGGTGATGTTATGATTGAAACAAGTTCTGTGCAGCCAGGCAAAACCCAAAGGGAAGTTTACCAGTCTTTTTAAGAAATGCATGAATTGAGAATTTTATTTCACCATACTTTTCATCCAAAGTGTTTTTTGGATCGAGGTTACCTTTGTATGTTCGTGTCTACACCGTGATTATAGATTTCTGCCACAAAATGTGGTTCTGGGAGCCTTCAAATCACACCACTGTGTATAGGCACCAGCACCTTGTAATTAATGAAACGAGAAGCATCAGCACATTTTGGGGCAAACCTGGGAGACTGAAGTGAGAGGATTTTTGTTGTAAATCATGTTCAGGTGGGTGGAACTCAAGAGCTATTGCCAGTGCAGCAGGTTTAGCTGTACTATCAGATGGACACAGCGCTACTGGACCATGCAGAACAGATTGTGAAGTACATGGTAGATGTAACGCAAAATTAGTCAATCAATTTGTGCCACACTTGTCCTTCTAGTAATCAAATTTCCAAACTACATGAGAAGATTTGTCATGCCCCCTGCTCTAAAATCCTTGTAGTTAATTGTATCCCCAGTGCACCTGCAGAACTCTTTGACTATGGGAACCAATTGGCTTTGGCTCCACCCTTTCCTGTCCTTTTACAATGCTAATTGTATTGGGCTGGAATCAGTATCCTTCCAGTAAAAAATGGAACCGCTGATTGCGTTTGTGTGCTGGTACTTGTATAGATGGCTGGCAGCCTGCTTCTGCCAAAGGTCAGATCTTGACAGCTGCTCTCCTCCCCCATCTGATGCACTGTGCTGAGCAGATGCTGCACAGCTGGGTTGATGTTGAAACCCTTAGTTAGCACAGCCTTTGAACACACGTCTGTTTAAATGGAGCCTAAAATTCACAAAGCTAATGTGTCAAACCTCATCTTCCATGACTCAGCATCAAATATTTTGTCCTCAAGATAAGTTATGAAAGGTTTATGTCTGAATACCCTGGGCTGTTATGGAAGTTGAACTCTTGAAAACAAAATCACAAAGGAATGATAACGTATATCATTATTCAGATCTCAGACTGAGTAAGTTACCTCTGCTGAATGAAAATCCAAAACAAAGCTGCAGGTGCTGCATTTTATCTGAAATAAAAGCAGAAATTGTCAAAAGTACTGTCCGCGTATGATGGTATGATGCATCAGTGTGGCCTACAGGCCCTGCCCTCCTGCCTGATGTATCTGTGGAAAAATCTTACATGTTGCATTTTCAAACAAAATGATTTTGAGCAGGTTTAGAAGTCTCAAAAATAATTGATTGGTGAGGCAGTTCTCACAATTACTTCTCAGAGTGACCAGGAATATCAATAAAATTGGACTGTGATAACATGATTCAAGTGAGCCTAAATGCAAGTATCAACTAAGAGCACAACATTAACATTTACCAACTACTTGTTGTATTACGTTAACTCACTAAGATTTCTCCAGCTACATGACCAAAACACACTACCTTTATCACCTAGAAAGGTTAAGGAACACTCCCATCTCTGTCCTCCAATAACTCATACATCAATGTTCCTTTACTGATGAAGGGTCTCAGCCCAAAATGTTGACTATTTTTTTCCTCTCCATAGATGTTGCTTGACTTGCTGATTTCCTCCAGCATTTTTTATGGGTTGTTCTGGATTTCCAGCATCTACAGTTTCCTTTACTGTAAGTAGGGCAAAATCCAGGATTCCAACTACACCACCCCCCCCCACCTCCAATTCACCTTCCCTGCATTGATCAATGCTCTTGAAAATTAAACACTACAGTTATCTTCTCTGATGCAAGTAGGACGTTCAATACACGTGGGCCTTGGCAATGGTGCCATGTGTTGTGCTTGAATTAATTGAAGACTGGCAGAGGAAGTAATTGTTTTGATTAACCAAAATACAAAAAAAAAACCCTTACGTAAGGAAGGAATTGATGCCCTCCATTTTCCTCTGAGGCAGGCAACAATCAGGTGGATGGGTAAGGTTTTTAAGCCAGGAGACTAAAGGTCTAGGCTTGGAGATGGAGACAGAAATGGAAGAGACTATCCTTTGTAGTCACAACTTACCTAGAATGAATTAACACCAGGTCAACTTCAATCAAGTAATCTGTCCAATGTTATTGTTGAGAAGTAAATATAGTTTTTCAAGGCTTTAAAAAGGAATTAATGATACAGCCTTAAAATTATACCTGGTCTCTTCTCAATAGCATATTATCAGTTTTCATTTGGAAAGACTGAAGAAGTGTACGGGGTCCAAAGGCACGCTATTGAGGTCAGGTCACTAGGGGTTACCTATTGTTACACTCTCAGGTTATGCTATTGTGTTCCAAGATGTTGGCAGTATTATTTACAAGGACGATGAACTCAACTGTGCCAGAGAGAATGTCATGCACAGTGCCAAACAGGTAACAATGAGGCACAGTAAATCTCAGACAGACAAAGGAAAATTGTTTATTTATGGGAACAATCCTTTCAAAGATCCTTGAACATACTCGCAGCAACATTGGGAATTGAATAGAAATATTCTCTTATCCATGGGATTATCCCAGATCACAGGGCTGGCCTTGGGTGCTGTTCCTTTATTTAATGAGGAACTGAATATGATTCATGAGTGTGCTCTTCGTGTAAACTGAGGATATTCTCTTTTAACATTCAATTTGACTTTGACCCACGGCTTATATCCACCTGCTTCTAAACACTTACAATCCATAAAGGCTATAGCCATCTAGCCCTTTGAGTCTGCTCCACCATTTCACTGGCTGATTTTCTTTTCTCAGCTGCATTCTTTCACCTTCTCCCATAACCCATAATGTCCTTACCAATGTAAAACCTATTTATCACTCCCTTAACTAACCCCAATGACATGGCTTCCACAGCCCTCTGAGGCAACAAATTTCACTGATTGTCCACCCTCAGGGAGATAACATTCCTCCTAATCCCAGTTCTAAAGGAATGTCCCTTTACCTTAAAGCTGTGCCCTCAAATACTAGACTCTCCTACTAATATAAACATCTTCTCCATATCCAGACTATCCGGGCGTCCCATTTTCAGTAAGCATCAATGACATTCCCCCGTCATCCCAGAGCACAGACCCAAAACCATCAAATGCTTATCAATCCTCAATCCTGGAAGAAGTAACACATGAATCATACATTTCAGCTAAGGAAGTGTACATTTCATCTACGTGGAGCTGACTACCCCCTAGGGTTGCGAAAGTGCCTGAACCTTTGTTCTTATCACTTGTACCTCTGAAGTTTCTCTGCCAAATAAGTGCATGGCCCTTGTAATCAGCCTTCACTAGAGCAGAGTCAGGTCACAGAACTGTCAACCCTCACCTTTCCTTTTCTTATTGGAGACACCAGATTCTGCAGATGTTGGAACCTGGAGCAACGAACAATCTGCCAGAGGAACTGAGCATCTATGTTGGAGGTTGAGCGGGGAGGGTGCTGTCAACATTTCAAGGGGAAACCCTGCAACAAAACTCAGAGTGGAGAGTGGAGGCAGCCAGCACGGTGAATCAAGGGCCGGGGTGATTGGCAGGTGGAGATGGTGGGGATGGTGGGGCTGAAGGCTGATGGGCAAATCAAACCAGCTATGGGAGAGGGATGGGTGGAGATTGGGAGACAGAGACAGGTTGATAATAGATGGAGGCGACAGAAAAGGGAGACAAATGGAGCAATATGGGACTCAGAGAGAGTGGAGACAGCTACTAGACGGCGATAAGCAGGAACACAAAAGCGGTCCGGAAAGAAAGTGGTAATAGGAACCATTAAGGGAGATGTAAATGACAGATGAAATCAGAACCAAATGGGGAATGTGGGATGGGGAGCGTGGGTGAGATGCGTGGGCTGATGGAACCAGGAGAGGGAAGGCGATGACAATGTGTCACGAGGTTCCAGAGATGGTGCGTGGGTAAGAAACACACCCCTCACTGTAACACCAACACACCCCACACCCCTCACTGTAACAGTGATACACCCCAGTCCCCTCACTGTAACACTGACACACCCCACACCCCTCACTGTAACACCAACACACCCCACACCCCTCACTGTAACAGTGACACACCCCACACCCCTCACTGTAACACTGACACACCCCACACCCCTCACTGTAACACCAACACATCCCACACCCCTCACTGTAACAGTGACACACCCCACACCCCTCACTGTAACACTGACACACCCCACAACCCTCACTGTAACACCAACACACCCCACACCGCTCACTGTAACAGTGATACACCCCAGTCCCCTCACTGTAACACTGACACACCCCACACCCCTCACTGTAACACCAACACACCCCACACCCCTCACTGTAACAGTGATACACCCCAGTCCCCTCACTGTAACACTGACACACCCCACACCCCTCACTGTAACACCAACACACCCCACACCCCTCACTGTAACACCAACACACCCCACACCGCTCACTGTAACAGTGATACACCCCAGTCCCCTCACTGTAACACTGACACACCCCACACCCCTCACTGTAACAGTGATACACCCCACACCCCTCACTGTAACACTGACACACCCCACACCCCTCACTGTAACAGTGATACACCCCACACCCCTCACTGTAACACTGACACACCCCACACCCCTCACTGTAACAGTGATACACCCCACACCCCTCACTGTAACACTGACACACCCCACACCCCTCACTGTAACACCGACACATCCCACACCCCTCACTGTAACAGTGACACACCCCACACCCCTCACTGTAACAGTGATACACCCCAGTCCCCTCACTGTAACACCAACACATCCCACAGCCCTCACTGTAACAGTGATATACCCCACACCCCTCACTGTAACACTGACACACCCCACACCCCTCACTGTAACAGTGATATACCCCACACCCCTCACTGTAACACTGACACACACCACAACCCTCACTGTAACAGTGATACACCCCACACCCCTCACTGTAACACTGACACACCCCACACCCCTCACTGTAACACCGACACATCCCACACCCCTCACTGTAACAGTGACACACCCCACACCCCTCACTGTAACAGTGATACACCCCAGTCCCCTCACTGTAACACTGACACACCCCACACCCCTCACTGTAACACCGACACACCCCACACCCCTCACTGTAACAGTGACACACCCCCACAACCCTCACTGTAACAGTGATACACCCCACACCCCTCACTGTAACACTGACACACCCCACACCCCTCACTGTAACACCGACACATCCCACACCCCTCACTGTAACAGTGACACACCCCACACCCCTCACTGTAACAGTGATACACCCCACACCCCTCACTGTAACAGTGACACATCCCACACCCCTCACTGTAACAGTGACACACCCCACACCCCTCACTGTAACAGTGATACACCCCAGTCCCCTCACTGTAACACTGACACACCCCACACCCCTCACTGTAACAGTGACACACCCCACACCCCTCACTGTAACACTGACACACCCCACACCCCTCACTGTAACAGTGATACACCCACACCCCTCACTGTAACACTGACACATCCCACACCCCTCACTCTAACAGTGATACACCCCACACCCCTCACTGTAACACTGACACACCCCATACCCCTCACTGTAACACCGACACATCCCACACCCCTCACTGTAACAGTGACACACCCCACACCCCTCACTGTAACAGTGATACACCCCAGTCCCCTCACTGTAACACTGACACACCCCACATCCCTCACTGTAACACTGACACACCCCACACCCCTCACTGTAACAGTGATACACCCACACCCCTCACTGTAACACTGACACACCCCACACCCCTCACTCTAACAGTGATACACCCCACACCCCTCACTGTAACAGTGATACACCCCACACCCCTCACTGTAACAGTGACACATCCCACACCCCTCACTGTAACACTGACACACCCCACACCCCTCACTGTAACAGTGATACACCCCAGTCCCCTCACTGTAACACCAACACATCCCACACCCCTCACTGTAACAGTGATACACCCCACACCCCTCACTGTAACAGTGACACACCCCACACCGCTCACTGTAACAGTGATACACCCCAGTCCCCTCACTGTAACACTGACACACCCCACACCCCTCACTGTAACACCAACACACCCCACACCCCTCACTGTAACAGTGATACACCCCAGTCCCCTCACTGTAACACTGACACACCCCACACCCCTCACTGTAACACCAACACACCCCACACCGCTCACTGTAACAGCGATACACCCCAGTCCCCTCACTGTAACACTGACACACCCCACACCCCTCACTGTAACAGTGATACACCCCACACCCCTCACTGTAACACTGACACACCCCACACCGCTCACTGTAACACTGACACACCCCACACCCCTCACTGTAACAGTGATACACCCCACACCCCTCACTGTAACAGTGATACACCCACACCCCTCACTGTAACACTGACACACCCCACACCCCTCACTGTAACAGTGATACACCCCACACCCCTCACTGTAACACTGACACACCCCACACCCCTCACTGTAACACCGACACATCCCACACCCCTCACTGTAACAGTGACACACCCCACACCCCTCACTGTAACAGTGATACACCCCACACCCCTCACTGTAACACCGACACATCCCACACCCCTCACTGTAACAGTGACACACCCCACACCCCTCACTGTAACAGTGATACACCCCACACCCCTCACTGTAACACCGACACATCCCACACCCCTCACTGTAACAGTGATATACCCCACACCCCTCACTGTAACACTGACACACCCCACACCCCTCACTGTAACAGTGATATACCCCACACCCCTCACTGTAACACTGACACACACCACAACCCTCACTGTAACAGTGATACACCCCACACCCCTCACTGTAACAGTGATATACCCCACACCCCTCACTGTAACACTGACACACACCACAACCCTCACTGTAACAGTGATACACCCCACACCCCTCACTGTAACACTGACACACCCCACACCCCTCACTGTAACACCGACACATCCCACACCCCTCACTGTAACAGTGACACACCCCACACCCCTCACTGTAACAGTGATACACCCCAGTCCCCTCACTGTAACACTGACACACCCCACACCCCTCACTGTAACACCAACACACCCCACACCCCTCACTGTAACAGTGACACACCCCACAACCCTCACTGTAACAGTGATACACCCCACACCCCTCACTGTAACACTGACACACCCCACACCCCTCACTGTAACACCGACACATCCCACACCCCTCACTGTAACAGTGACACACCCCACACCCCTCACTGTAACAGTGATACACCCCAGTCCCCTCACTGTAACACTGACACACCCCACACCCCTCACTGTAACAGTGACACACCCCACACCCCTCACTGTAACACTGACACACCCCACACCCCTCACTGTAACAGTGATACACCCACACCCCTCACTGTAACACTGACACACCCCACACCCCTCACTCTAACAGTGATACACCCCACACCCCTCACTGTAACACTGACACACCCCACACCGCTCACTGTAACAGTGATACACCCCAGTCCCCTCACTGTAACACTGACACACCCCACACCCCTCACTGTAACAGTGATACACCCCAGTCCCCTCACTGTAACACTGACACACCCCACACCCCTCACTGTAACAGTGATACACCCCAGTCCCCTCACTGTAACACTGACACACCCCACACCCCTCACTGTAACAGTGATACACCCCACACCCCTCACTGTAACACTGACACACCCCACACCCCTCACTGTAACACCGACACATCCCACACCCCTCACTGTAACAGTGACACACCCCACACCCCTCACTGTAACAGTGATACACCCCAGTCCCCTCACTGTAACACTGACACACCCCACACCCCTCACTGTAACACCGACACACCCCACACCCCTCACTGTAACAGTGACACACCCCACAACCCTCACTGTAACAGTGATACACCCCACACCCCTCACTGTAACACTGACACACCCCACACCCCTCACTGTAACACCGACACATCCCACACCCCTCACTGTAACAGTGACACACCCCACACCCCTCACTGTAACAGTGATACACCCCAGTCCCCTCACTGTAACACTGACACACCCCACACCCCTCACTGTAACACTGACACACCCCACACCCCTCACTGTAACAGTGATACACCCACACCCCTCACTGTAACACTGACACACCCCACACCCCTCACTCTAACAGTGATACACCCCACACCCCTCACTGTAACACTGACACACCCCACACCGCTCACTGTAACAGTGATACACCCCAGTCCCCTCACTGTAACACTGACACACCCCACACCCCTCACTGTAACAGTGATACACCCCACACCCCTCACTGTAACACTGACACACCCCACACCCCTCACTGTAACAGTGATACACCCCAGTCCCCTCACTGTAACACTGACACACCCCACACCCCTCACTGTAACAGTGATATACCCCAGTCCCCTCACTGTAACACCGACACACCCCACACCCCTCACTGTAACACCGACACACCCCACACCCCTCACTGTAACACTGACACACCCCACACCCCTCACTGTAACAGTGACACACCCCACACCCCTCACTGTAACACTGACACACCCCACACCCCTCACTGTAACAGTGATACACCCCACACCCCTCACTGTAACACTGACACACCCCACACCCCTCACTGTAACACCGACACATCCCACACCCCTCACTGTAACAGTGACACACCCCACACCCCTCACTGTAACAGTGATACACCCCAGTCCCCTCACTGTAACACTGACACACCCCACACCCCTCACTGTAACACCGACACACCCCACACCCCTCACTGTAACAGTGATACACCCCACACCCCTCACTGTAACACTGACACACCCCACACCCCTCACTGTAACACCGACACATCCCACACCCCTCACTGTAACAGTGACACACCCCACACCCCTCACTGTAACACCGACACACCCCACACCCCTCACTGTAACAGTGACACACCCCACAACCCTCATTGTAACAGTGATACACCCCACACCCCTCACTGTAACACTGACACACCCCACACCCCTCACTGTAACACCGACACATCCCACACCCCTCACTGTAACAGTGACACACCCCACACCCCTCACTGTAACAGTGATACACCCCAGTCCCCTCACTGTAACACTGACACACCCCACACCCCTCACTGTAACAGTGATACACCCCACACCCCTCACTGTAACACTGACACACCCCACACCCCTCACTGTAACACCGACACATCCCACACCCCTCACTGTAACAGTGATACACCCCACACCCCTCACTGTAACACTGACACACCCCACACCCCTCACTGTAACACCGACACATCCCACACCCCTCACTGTAACAGTGACACACCCCACACCCCTCACTGTAACAGTGATACACCCCAGTCCCCTCACTGTAACACTGACACACCCCACACCCCTCACTGTAACACCAACACACCCCACACCCCTCACTGTAACACTGACACATCCCACACCCCTCACTGTAACAGTGACACACCCCACACCCCTCACTGTAACACTGACACACCCCACACCCCTCACTGTAACACCGACACATCCCACACCCCTCACTGTAACACTGACACACCCCACACCCCTCACTGTAACACCGACACATCCCACACCCCTCACTGTAACAGTGACACACCCCACACCCCTCACTGTAACAGTGACACACCCCACACCCCTCACTGTAACACCAACACACCCCACACCCCTCACTGTAACACTGACACACCCCACACCCCTCACTGTAACACCGACACATCCCACACCCCTCACTGTAACAGTGACACACCCCACACCCCTCACTGTAACACTGACACACCCCACACCCCTCACTGTAACACCGACACATCCCACACCCCTCACTGTAACAGTGACACACCCCACACCCCTCACTGTAACAGTGATACACCCCAGTCCCCTCACTGTAACACTGACACACCCCACACCCCTCACTGTAACACCGACACACCCACACCCCTCACTGTAACAGTGACACACCCCACAACCCTCATTGTAACAGTGATACACCCCACACCCCTCACTGTAACACTGACACACCCCACACCCCTCACTGTAACACCGACACATCCCACACCCCTCACTGTAACAGTGACACACCCCACACCCCTCACTGTAACAGTGATACACCCCAGTCCCCTCACTGTAACACTGACACACCCCACACCCCTCACTGTAACAGTGATACACCCCACACCCCTCACTGTAACACTGACACACCCCACACCCCTCACTGTAACACCGACACATCCCACACCCCTCACTGTAACAGTGATACACCCCACACCCCTCACTGTAACACTGACACACCCCACACCCCTCACTGTAACACCGACACATCCCACACCCCTCACTGTAACAGTGACACACCCCACACCCCTCACTGTAACAGTGATACACCCCAGTCCCCTCACTGTAACACTGACACACCCCACACCCCTCACTGTAACACCGACACATCCCACACCCCTCACTGTAACAGTGACACACCCCACACCCCTCACTGTAACACTGACACACCCCACACCCCTCACTGTAACAGTGATACACCCCACACCCCTCACTGTAACACTGACACACCCCACACCCCTCACTCTAACAGTGATACACCCCACACCCCTCACTGTAACACTGACACACCCCACACCCCTCACTGTAACAGTGATACACCCCACACCCTTCACTGTAACACTGACACACCCCACACCCCTCACTGTAACACCGACACATCCCACACCCCTCACTGTAACAGTGACACACCCCACACCCCTCACTGTAACAGTGATACACCCCACACCCCTCACTGTAACACTGACACACCCCACACCCCTCACTCTAACAGTGATACACCCCACACCCCTCACTGTAACAGTGACACACCCCAGAACCCTCATTGTAACAGTGATACACCCCACACCCCTCACTGTAACACTGACACACCCCACACCCCTCACTGTAACACCGACACATCCCACACCCCTCACTGTAACAGTGACACACCCCACACCCCTCACTGTAACAGTGATACACCCCAGTCCCCTCACTGTAACACTGACACACCCCACACCCCTCACTGTAACAGTGATACACCCCACACCCCTCACTGTAACACTGACACACCCCACACCCCTCACTGTAACAGTGATACACCCCACACCCCTCACTGTAACACTGACACACCCCACACCCCTCACTGTAACACCGACACATCCCACACCCCTCACTGTAACAGTGACACACCCCACACCCCTCACTGTAACAGTGATACACCCCAGTCCCCTCACTGTAACACTGACACACCCCACACCCCTCACTGTAACAGTGATACACCCCACACCCCTCACTGTAACACTGACACACCCCACACCCCTCACTGTAACACCGACACATCCCACACCCCTCACTGTAACAGTGACACACCCCACACCCCTCACTGTAACAGTGATACACCCCAGTCCCCTCACTGTAACACTGACACACCCCACATCCCTCACTGTAACAGTGACACATCCCACACCCCTCACTGTAACACTGACACACCCCACACCCCTCACTGTAACACCAACACACCCCACACCCCTCACTGTAACAGTGACACACCCCACACCCCTCACTGTAACACTGACACACCCCACACCCCTCACTCTAACAGTGATACACCCCACACCCCTCACTGTAACACTGACACACCCCACACCCCTCACTGTAACAGTGATACACCCCACACCCTTCACTGTAACACTGACACACCCCACACCCCTCACTGTAACACCGACACATCCCACACCCCTCACTGTAACAGTGACACACCCCACACCCCTCACTCTAACAGTGATACACCCCACACCCCTCACTGTAACACTGACACACCCCACACCCCTCACTGTAACAGTGATACACCCCACACCCTTCACTGTAACACTGACACACCCCACACCCCTCACTGTAACACCGACACATCCCACACCCCTCACTGTAACAGTGACACACCCCACACCCCTCACTGTAACAGTGATACACCCCAGTCCCCTCACTGTAACACTGACACATCCCACACCCCTCACTGTAACACCAACACACCCCACACCCCTCACTGTAACACCGACACATCCCACACCCCTCACTGTAACAGTGACACACCCCACACCCCTCACTGTAACAGTGATACACCCCAGTCCCCTCACTGTAACACCAACACATCCCACACCCCACACTCCTCACTGTAACACTGACACACCCCACACCCCTCACTGTAACAGTGATACACCCCACGCCCCTCACTGTAACACCAACACACCTCACACTCCTCACTGTAACACTGACACTTCCCACACCCTCCATAATTACACACACTCCAGCATCTCCTAGAGATGTATGGCATGCAGACCATCCCAGCTGCACCTCCGCTCACTTCTTTTGAAATGTCTCTCTCAGTACGCACACTCTGTGAGGGGCACAGAATGTCCTCAGGTCATTGTGGGAAAAGGAAAGGGAAATGAAATGGCCTGCAAATGGGAGCCTGGAGTACAACTGTTACCCAAAAGCAGGTGCTCTACAAAATGGTCTCCAGGTCTGTGGTTGGTCTCATCGATGTAGTGGGCACATTCAGAGCAGCGAATGCAGTGGGCGAGGTACACAGGAATCTCTGCATTCAATGGAAGGGCTGTTTAAATCCCTGGATGG
Source organism: Hemitrygon akajei (assembly GCF_048418815.1). Lineage (NCBI taxonomy): Eukaryota > Metazoa > Chordata > Chondrichthyes > Myliobatiformes > Dasyatidae > Hemitrygon > Hemitrygon akajei. Next base: position 144,353,247 of record NC_133128.1, on the reverse strand, counting down.
TGGTGAGGGAGGTGGTATTGGGTCAAGCATTGCACCTCCTGCACCTGCAGGGGAAACGCCAGGTGTCAGGGATAACTGGGTGGGGAGCGATGAATGGACCTGCGAGTCACAGCGGAAAGCTGAAGACAATAGAGAGAAGAGGACGTGGCTGAGTTTGGGATTGCGTTGCAGACGGTAGAAATGAAAAAAATTATATGCTGGATGCTCAGGCTCACAGGACAAAAGGTGATGAGCGGAGGAGGTTGGGGTAAGGGCAGAAGTCAGATAAGAAATGTGAGAGGCTTTATCGGCTACAACAGAATGGAAGCCACATCTCCTGAAAGAGACTGGTATTTTAGACTTTCTGGAATGGAAGGCCTTAGCTTGAAGGCGTGGAGAAACTGGGAGAAGTGTGAGTCAGCATGGTTGTGGTGGTTGTCAGTGGAAAGCTTGTCTTCTGAGATGGAGATAGAGAAGTGTCAGATGTGGTCCACGTGAATTTGAGATTGGAGTGGAAGCTTGTGATGAAAGTGATAAAATTGATGTGGTTTACACACAGGAGCAGAAATCAGCAGCAACGGAGTCGTCAGTGTAACGGAGGCAGGGTTGGGAGTGGTGCTGCTAAAGGTTTGGAACAGGACCCATGTGAGTGTCTGTGGTTACAGTTTTGATTTGTAGACATTTTTAGCTTTCTTTGCTGAACTTTGATGATTTTCACAGATTAGTTTCATGCTGCTCAATTTAAAAGTCTTCAAGACATTGCAAGTCTCTCACTGTTGATACTACCAGAGGAGAATCTGCAGAAGACACTGATGTCAGAGATCTGGTTGAATGATGGAACTAACTTGAGAAGTCTTATGTCTTGTTCCAGCTCCCACTTCTCAAGCTCATAAATTTCTACCCATACCTGTGATTAATGCTAAAGATTTTAATTTGATGCGGTGAAGTTAGACACCTAGGATTGCCTCTTATGCCTTAAGAGGAGTGTTAAACATTTGCTGCATGGTTTGTCTCTGGGCGTTTTGATTATGGGCCCATTATTTGTAAGTTCAATAGCCCCCAAGATATCAAGTGCTGGTGAATAGCTCTGAAGGTTTCTGTTACTGAAGGGAAAAAGCGGCATTTTTCTGTGGAGCATTGCAAGTTATTGGGTCAACAGGAATGAGGATTGGTCCCACAGTAAATCTCCCAGCCAGCAACAGTCATCCAAATAAGCAATCAGGAAAGTCCACTCCAAGGTTTTCCGGAACTGCATCGCATGTGCCCTGTTTCAGTGTTGTGTTCTTTCTTTGCCTATTGGGAATTCATGTCCTTCTTAAAGACAGGGTCAAAGAGAAATACAACACAGAAACAGGCCCTTTGGCCTATCAAGTCCATGCTGACATTCAGACACTCATTTACACAAATCCATTTTGTTTTCCCTATATTCCCATCGGCTATCAACCCCCATCCGTAGATTCTACCTGTCACCTACACACCAGGGGCATTTTGCCTACTGCGCTGCACGTCTTTGGGATGTGGGAGGAAACTGGAGAAGTGGTGTTGTCAGAAGGAGAGTATGCAAACAGCACACAAGAATGCTCAGTCCGGATTGAACCTGGATCTCCTGATGCTATGGGGCTCACACTTTGAACAGCTGGGGATTGAAGTGAAAGCAGGGAGCTCTTCCAAACAGCTGATGCAGTCACTGTGAGTTGGACGGCATTCTTCCAAGCTTACTGACTCGATCAGGTACAAATTACTCACTGTCAGGTAGGCTAAACATGCAATGTACTAACAAATGCATGTGAAATGCAGCTTATGATGTTCTACTTCAATTCATACACTAATGATTGTGTCTTTATTGTAAGTTAATGAAACATGGTTCTTGCTACGAGTTATGTATTGGTGTTTCAACATGTAGATCCATACCCATCAAGGCATGTAGAACATTCCAGAATTCTAACTGGAATGCTCATTGATATTCAGCACCTATACAATGGTTGTGATGGTTGTAACTCCAGTTTTTTCTGTAGAGAGGGCAGAAGTTGATTAAAAGCTGCAGCCACATCTTACGTGTGTCCTTTAAAATATTAGGTTAAGGTATAGAAGAGATCCCTACACATTGCGTAGGAGCATGTGGTCACAAAGAACAAGGCAGTGGAATATGACAGGTCAATTTTGACTCTTTCCCCCCTCTCCCCCCTCCCTCTTTCCCTCCCCCTTTCTCCCTCCTCCCTCTCTCTTTCTTTCTCTCCTTTTTAAATTGTTATTAATAGCTTATTATAGATTATATACATACTGTGCAAAAGTCTTAGGCACAGTATTGTATCTGATAACATGGAGCAGAGAGCGAGTTTGTAAATCTGGCGGGAGCAAAGAATGTTGGGATTTGCAAGGGTGGAGTGTGGGACAGGTGCCAAAAAAGAAGGAATGCTAGGGTGGGGGTGGCTCAGGCCCAGCCATGAGACACCAGGCAAGGTAATTTGATTCCAAACAATTAGTTTATTGATCATTACAGAATACCTCTCTGGTCCTTCCCTCTCCCTTCTCCATTTCCCAACCATGATTCTCCTCTCCCTGACCCCTTCCCACTCTCAGTCCACAATAGAGACTCATATCAGAATTGGGTTATACCCACAGAGTATGTCATGAAATGTGTGTGTTTTTCTGCAGCAATACAGTACAGTGCAATACATACAATTACTACAGTACTGTGCAATCTATATCCTGAAATTTATTTCATATTTTCACCGTCACAGACTATGCTGCAGAGTGTGGGCACCCTCACAGGCGGGCAGCTGAATGGGGTCAGCAATCACACTCGTGATTTTACACGTTCCAGCCAATTAGTGTTTCATTGTGATGGTATTAAACTCTCTTCCTTTCATTTCAATCTAGACCAAAGCACAGGAACAGCAACGCTCCCTGCTTACCTTAGCTCTCGTTCCAGGAAAACAGACTACAGCTTAAATTGACACTGTAAAGGAGCAGAATTAATTTAGTCTTAAATTACTGCTTCTGAACTACAGTGTTGATGTTAGCTTTAGTTTGAAAGTTTTGGTTAACAGTCCTGTTGGCCTAGCGTTTATCATTTTTCTTTGTGTTCTGCACTGTTCCTCTTAAAATTCAGTGAACTATTCAATACACTTCAGTGTCTCTACCTCTGTACTTCAGGCGATCACTGCTTATCCCTGACATATGTTCTGCCACGAAGAAATACAACGGGTGATTGATAAGTTTGTGGCCTAAGGTAGAAGGAGATGAGTTATTAACTTCAAACTTTCTGCATAATCACTCAAAGAGTTGTCCTGCATGTGCATGTAACGAGAGCTGTATAACTCATCTCCTTCTACCTTAGGCCACAAACTTATCAATCACCCCTCGTAAAGTGGGTTTGCGCCTGCATTTAGGTAATACTAACCAGGATTGCCTTTTTCTGAGAAATGTCAGAGATTGTTTTAAGACATCTCAAAAACATAAACAGATTTTTCTCATTGGGTGGAGACTCTTTCGGGAGGCTACTGTACTGTGCTGTTAACAGAATCAACATTGGATGAAATGAAGTCGTGAATGCTTAGTGAAAGTTTGCTTCTAATACACATTCTTAGCATGCACCTGTGTGAAAGTCCTAAAGGAACATATGCTGTCTAACAGTTACTTTCACTGACTGAAGCATTTCCTATTAAAGTATCATGTACAGTACTTTTATTTTCAGAGGTGAGTGCAAACTAGATTGAGGAATTTACAGTAGTGCAATCTTAGTTCACATCTCAAATTTTAGAGGGTGCTATTCCTACAAAACACACCTTAACCTTCACCACACAATCTATGTTGATATGACCTTTCACCTTACTGTCTGCCTGAACTATACTTTCTTTGCAACAACACTTTATTTTGCATTCTGTAATTCCTTCCCTTGCACTGTTGTAATGAAATTATCTGTATGGATGCCGAAGTTTTCACTGTACAGTACATTAGTACGTGAGCCAATAAATAAACAAATTTACTAATTTTAAAGTGCTAACAATGACAGGTAACATTTATTGAAAATCAAAGAGCACTTGCTAGAAATAGAAACAGAAAACACTGGCAACGTTCAGCAGATAAAGCAGCATCTGGGAAGAGAAACAGCATAAACATTTCAGGCTGATGGTCTACCCCCATATACATACTGGAGGTGAGAGACCACAGTGGACCCAAATTGCTGTTTGTGGATGAATCCCTGGACATGATACATGGTCAGAGAACTTCAATCACTAGGTAATTCAAGATGCAATTGCCAACAAAGGGGGTCTACCCAGGTTCTGAGGCCTTCCAAGCTACTCAAAGTTTCCTCTTAAAGTGACGGAGTCTTGCACGCCAAATTGTTATTTTCTCACTGCCTGTTGATGTCAACCCCATGCAACTGCATATACAGCAATAAGGAAGGTTTGTCTGTGTATGTAGCATTGGCTATTTGGGAAGTAATGCTATCTGCGCACCCCAAAATTTTGCATTATCATTTGGTATCTAACATTTGTCATAGGCTTGTCTCCTTGTTTTCAACTTGTAGTTGAAGAGTATCTGAAATAGAATTGAACACATAAGGGCAACAATAATTCTGAAGTAATTCTGTTGTAAGGTATTATTCTCACCATAGCACAAACTATTCACAATTGTTTCTCACTGTAACCATCAGGTAGGAGGTACAGAAGCCTGAAGGCACAAACTCAGCGATTCAGGAACAGCTTCTTCCCCTCTGCTATCTGATTGCTAAATGGACATTGAACCCTTGGACACTACCTCTCTGTTTTTTAATATACAGTATTTCTGTTTTTTAAAAAAAGTTTTTAATCGATTCAATATATGTATACTGTAATTGATTTACTTATTTATTATCATCATTTTTATCTCTTCTAGATTATGTATTGCATTGAATTGCTGCTGCTAAGTTAACAAATTTCACGTCACATGCCAGTGATGATAAACCTGATTCTGATTAAGGGCAAATAAGAAATCTAGGTAGATACAATTGCCCATGGGACTATAATCTCTAAAATGTTTATTGGATTTATCTGTTTCAGTTGACCAGGGAGGAAAACATTTTTGTTTTATCTTACATACTGTTTCAGTGCATCTTTCCATCTTATCTTCCTGTACAAAAACCTGGATCAAAGGCTTCGCTGAAACATTCAGAGCATAACCCAGAAATTCAGAAAATTGTCATATTCCCTTAACATTAAACAATACAGTGCAATACTGGCCATAATTGGAGAAATGGAAATATCTAAAAACAAACTAATTATGTTCATTTACTTGTTGGCCATAAAGGCAAAGTGCAATAAGATATCTGGTTAATGTAGATGACTTCTTTAAAAATAGGGTTTTTCACAATGCTCTAATCCAGGAGTTGCCAACCTGGAGTTCACAGACCCCCTCCAGTAATTGTAGGGTCCATGGCATAAAAAAAGGTTGGGAACTCCTTCACTAGTCTCACCGTTTCAATGTCAGAATATTAAGTTGCAAGCATAGTTGTGTGTTCACTCCAATGGGAGGGACAAAATCATCTTTTATGTTCTGACATCTTCTGGGAATGTGGAATAAAATGTACAGACAAAATCCTCAACATGAGAACTGTGCTCTTCCTTACTTTTGTAAATGTTCATTTTACATATATTATTATATTATGAAATCATGTAACTGGTAGATATAATTTTCTATAACTTAACTATGAGAGTACTAAGCAAAAGAAGACAGCAGTACACGATCAGTAACTTCTGTACCAGACTCATTTTCAGGTGCACTGCACCAAAAGCAATGTGAACATTCCTGTGAAGGAAATAAACCGCAGTATCTTCAGCTTAGTGAGAGACATTGTCAGCTGAACTAATGAGGACAGAGAAAGTGATTCAAACTTGCATGAAGGAAATGGGAAGAACTGTCTGTAGGGAAAAAGATTGTAAAATGGACTGATATGGCCATATAATACGGACACTAATGCGTAGTTGTTGCGTGCTTATGGAAAATTATAGTTCTGGTGATATCATATGTCACGTGTAAGAATGTGATTGGATGGAGCTATGAGCATGTGCAGAAATGACAGAATGATCAAGAAACTTGTATGTTAAGATGTGGTTGTTGTTAGCTGTTAAATAAAAGTTCTAGTTATGTTCTTCCAGAATATGAGTCTTTATGAGTAACCCACGGTACGTATAAAGAACACAACATGGTGTCAGAAGTCGGTCTGGAAGAATAATTCGTTTCGCTAACATGGAAGAAGCGAAGATAATTGTCAAAAAAGGCGCAGACTTTTTCGTTGTTTGCTAAAAGCTTTAAGAATGGAAATTTTGCAGCCCCCATCAACGCTTCAGCTGACTGGAAATGTAACTGAAAACTGGGAAAAAAATTAAACAGCGTTTTGAAATTTATTTATCGGCAATCAGAGCAGAAAATAAATCTGAAAAAACGCAAACTGCCATTCTACTCCATATGATTGGGGATGACATACTTGAGGTATATAACCATTTTACTTTTGAGAAAGGAGATAATTTGAATCTAAAAGCGATAATGGACAAATTCGACGCATTTTGCATACTGAAATGCAATGTGACATATGAACGGTATAAATTCTTTACATGCAAGCAGAAAGCTAGTCAAACGATTGATCAATTTGTTACGGAATTGAGAAATCACAGTAAAGCATGTGAGCTTGCAGAGCTTATGGACTCTTTCATTAAAGACAGAATTGTTTGTGGCATTCTGGATAATGCTCTGAAAGAAAGACTCTTAAGAGTCTTAAGACGTAAATTTGGAAAACCTTTGATTCTCTGCAAAGCTTCTGAGACTGTGATGTCACAGGCTAAAGAGCTTTTTATCAAGAATGGCAGCATAGACGCTGTAAAGCGCGAACATATTAGAAAAATAATGAAGCGACAACGAAACTGACGGAGAGCAAGACGTCATCTGAAAGAAAAAAGACTTTCTGATCACTGTGGGCGGCAGCACCAACCTAAAATGTGTCCAGTGTATCGGAAAGTGTGCAACAACTGTGGTAAGAGTAATCGTTTTTCATGCTGTTCCAGAAGTAGAAAGGAAATAAAACACACAAATGCAATGCTTGAAAATGAACTTGAGTTTTATATCGATATGCTTTGTGAATACAAACAAAATAAGAATGACTGGACTATGCCATTGCAAGTGAACCAAAACATTATTCTGTTTAAATTGGATACTGGAGCACAAGTAAATGTTCTTGCAAAATCTGAGTTTAATGTATTAAAGCCAAGACCAGTGTTACATCAGAGAAATATAAAAGTGGCTGGGTATTCAGGTGCAGACATTCCAGTTAAAAGAGCATGTGTGGTGAAAGTATCACACAAGAATATTGAGCACACGCTTTCATTTGTGGTCGTGCCAAAAATGTACGGTCAATACTTGGTTTATCTGCCTGTGAGAGACTGAATTTGGTGAAAAGAAGTTTAATCCTGGATGGTGACACAAAGTCAGAATACAGTGACTTGATAAAAGAGTGAGAAAGAACAGAATTTGATCCCAATGCAGCAAAAGTAAAAGAAATCATAAAGAAAAATCCCAGACCCATCCCTTTGTTACCAGCATCTGACAAAGCATTGCCACCAAGACCAAACTTGCTGGTACAGTACAATACTGATCTGAAGCCAAAGAGTGACGAGAATCAGGATCCAACTGAAGAAGTGAAAGCACAAGTGAAGGGCTTGAGAAGTTTTATTGAAATGATGAAGTCTCAGTATAAGAAAAGAGATTACACAGTTCATGAATGAATTGCAATTTCTTCGCAAAGACAGCAAGAAAGACCTTCGGAGTTTCTGTTGACTGATGCAGAGCCGACAAAACATGAAAATAACAACGAAACACAGGAACTGTGTGAACCACTTAGAAGGTCTACTCATGTTGGTAAACCCCCAGAGAGACTGATAGAGACATGTTAAATTATGCATTTGCTAGGATTAGTATTGTTAATTGTTTTTCTTTTTAAGGAAAGGAAGATGAGGTGATATCACATGTCACATGTCAGAACGTGTTTGGACGGGGCTATGTAGCATGCGCAGAAATGACAGAATGATCGAGAAGCTTGTATGTTAAAATGTGGTTGCTGTTTGCTGTTAAATAAAAGTTCTAGTTATGTTCTTCCAGAATATGTTTCTTTATGAGTAACCCACAGTACATATAAAAAACACAGCACTGGTGATAGAGAAGTTTTTAATTGGCACAACAAGCAGCCATCATTCTGGAGACACTCTCAGTAGAGACTCACAAACCCAAAGGTACATCACATCTTCATGCCTTTACGATCAAGGGTAACTCAGTACAGTTTCAATAGGAACAATGACATTGTTTACTTCAATGTTTTGGGTTGACAATGCTTCATTTGAGTTACATATAATTTTCAAACACCTATATCTTCACACCAACACTCCAGGCACCCTAGATTGAATGTTAATCACCATTATTTCTTAAAATGCATTCATCCCTAGGCAGTCATCTCAGGTCAATGGGAGTTTCTTGGTTTGCAATCAAACTCAGTCTGCAGCTCCAAGAAGACCACTGTTCTGAGCTGCATTTTAAATACAATCTGCAATCCACATTCAAATCTGAAGATTGGTTGATGTTGAAATTATTATCTGCTATATACCATAACTCTAGAATACACCCCAACAGTCAGCTAACCCAATACTATCACAATAAATGGTGAAATGAATGGCATTTGACATTCACTGGCATGGGATGATCCAATTGACAATTGTCCAGAGGGCTGGTAATGGCCCTGAAACTAAATCACACAGACTAGCATGCATTGGGAGGAATTACATCAGAACCAAGAGAGAGATTGGAATCAAACTGGCTGTTTAAACAATGCACAGATGCTCATTTCACTGTATTTATTAAACTTGTTTCATGACAACTAAATGGTTTTCTATTGTATAAAACCTGGGGGCATTAATCTTCCTTGGTAACTGGGCAATACATACCTGGATACACAGCATTGTATTACTGTAAACTGTACCAGGCTTCTATGGAACCATACTTGGGAAACTCAGGAGGGTATCTTTTATATCTTTTGAAGCATAGTCTGTGAAGCCACATATTGATTACACTTTAATAGTAAGTGCCCACATGAATTTGTAGGTATGGCTGAATACATAGTGAGTGTATTGCTTATTCTACACTACTCAATTCAGCACTTTGATCCTAGCTAAGGCTTTGTCAAATTCACAACTGCAAACTGCCTTCAAAATTTACAAATAGAAGCTAGAGCCATCATTTCATAACATCATGGCTGCTCTGATGCCCTATTCCATTCTACCTATGGTAACCTTTCTCTTTAAAGCTTATAAAGCATCTGCCTACATTTGCATCAAAATATTCAAAGACTCCATTTTAATAAAATGTGTTCCAAAACCTCTGTTCTAGAGAGAAGTAAAATCATTCACTTTATCTTTGTGTTAAATGGGGAATGCTGCAAATTTGTAATTTCTCCCACAAAGCACTAGATTCTCCCACAAGCAAAAATATACTCACCACATTCACCTTGACAAGGTCCCTCACGACCTTATGTTTCAATCAATGTCCCCTTTCACTCTTCAGAACTTAGCAGATGCAAAAGTTGCCTGTCTAATCTTTCCTGATGAGACAACCCATTTTTCCCAAGTCTTAGTCCAACAAACTTTCTTTGGCCTGCTTCCAATACAATAAAAATCCTTATTTAAGTAAGGAGACTAACCCAATACATAGGAACACATACAAAATACTGGAGAAACTCAGCAGGCCTCTTATATATTGGTGAGACCCAACATAGATTGTGAGACTGCTTCGCTGAGCATCTACACTCTGTCGGCCAGAACAAGCGGGTTCTCCCAATGGCCACCCATTTTAATTCCACTTCCCATTCCCATTCCAATATGTCCATCCATGGCCTCCTCCACTGTCAGGATAAGGCCACATTTTGGCTGGAGGAACAACACCTTGTATTCTGTTTGGGTAGCCTCCAATCTGATAGCATGAACATCAATTTCTCAAACTTCCAGTAATGCTTTCACCATTTTCCATTCCCTCGTCCCTCTCTCATGTTATCTCATTGCCCGCCCATCGCCTCCCGCTGGAGCTCCTCTTCCCACCTTTCTTCTTTCTTCCATGGTTTTCTGTCTCTTTCACCAATCAACTTCCTAGCTCTTTGCTTTATCCCTCCCCCTCCAAGTCTCACCTATCGCCTGGCATTTCTCTCTCCCCTACCCCACACCTTTCAAATCTACTCCTCAGCTTTTCTTCTCCAATCTACTGAAGGGTTTCAGCTTGAAATGTCGACTGTACTTTTTTCCATGGATGCTGCCTGGCCTGCTGAGTTCCTCCAGCATTTTGTGTGTGTTGCTCAGATTTTCTCTTGTTTCTGATCCCAGTACGCAGTACTTCAGACGTAGTCACACCAATCCCTTTCTTTATGAAATTTACAATAACTCCTCCTTACTGTTTATACAATTCCCCTGGCAATATATAATATTCTGCTAGCTTTCCTAATTCCTTGGAGAACCTGCATTCTTGCCCTTTGTAAATGCTATATCAGATCACCCAGATCCCTCAGCAACTCAGAGCTCTGAAATCTCTCACCATTTAAAGAATTGATCAACATGACTTGCCTTTCACAAAATTATGTTGATTTTGTCTCATATTTGAATATCTCTAAGCATTTTATCATAGTCATTAGTAATGACACCTTGCCACAAATGACCCGTGAGTAGAACAAGAAACACACGCCCATACCAAATCTTTTGGGTTCCCAGAGAAAAAGGCTACAAGTACCAGGCAATAACAAATTTGCATTATGCTATAACTTAAATATAATAAAATGCCACGATATAATCCACAGACTACTGTCAAACTAACTCATCAGTCTTGATTGGGAAGTGTCAAGAAACTTGTTCCAAGGGTTAGGTTTCAAAGCATATGTTGAAGTTAAGGTAAGAAAGAGAATAAATAACTTTAAGGAGAGAATCCCAGAGTATGATATCTAGGTTGTTGTAGGTATGACTGCCAGTGTTTTACAAAAGGAAATCAAGGAAGGACAAATGATCAGAATTAATATAAACTGCATGAGTTGATAAAACATTTGGTTGGTAACTGGTCTTTTGGCCTGCCCAGGAAGCAACATCCAAGTACAGAAATTTTAAATAGATTCAGAGCCCATGATAAAAAGGAAATGACCAAACAAGATGAAGAGTAGGAATATGACCTTTCAGAAATCTCACATAATCCCTATAATAGAGATGACCGTAATTGTCTTTAAGTTAGACAATCTCATTGGGAATTCAATTTAATTGTCATCCACTTCATGGTTTGCAATGGTGGGGAGATGGATTTATTTCCTCAAAGCTATATATCCAATATAAACATCAAATGCTTCTAGATCAGGTATAATGGATTAAAAGCAGAGTAAAGTTGCCTCTGTCTGAACAAAAATTCATTATCGCAGCCCCTGGAGAGCACCTTATACTGCTGTTAGTACTAACATCTCCATTTTTAGAGCTGGTATTTTTTATGGATTCATTAATGCAAGCTGCCTGCCTGGTGCTGTGAATCAGCATTCATAATGAATTGGGCTAATACAGTCTTGACATCAGTTCACCTGGAATTCTTACAACCAGCTGATGGGAGACGTATCTCTTCACTGAGCAAAGATGCAGTCCAATTAGCTACAGCTGCTTATATTTAGAATTTAATTTCAAACCTTCAAAATAATATGGGTTTCCACCATTATACATGCTTTCGTTATCTATGTAATATAATTATCCCTTAATCTGACAACAATAGGCTTACACAGAGGTAATCACACAATTTCTAATGTTAAATTGATTGATGAGCTTAATATTTAATTATAATCTCTGTCCATCACAATTAACAAATAAAAATTGTCGATATTAAAATATATGAACATTGTCCCATCTCGCTTGTTATCTCTGCAATCCCACCTGCTATAACCTCAGCATAAATTCTGGTTTAAATTGCAGAGAACAATTCTGCATCAACAATCTCTAGATAGCAAATATATCATGCGTAATTCCTAGTTTATTTGTGATAAGGCCATAAGGCAAGAAGCCCAGGTACAACCTATGGAAGGCTACCTTAAGGGTGAAAAAATAATTCCCATTGCGTTAGAGATGGAACTGGTTTCATGTCAGCTTTGGCAAGGTTTTCAGGCCATTACTTCCTACAAGGCAAAACCTAACATCATGAAAGCCTGTGGGGCTTCACTTGCAGATGATCTCAACGTCTTTTATGCACACTTTGGAAGGAAGAAGAAAACTACACCTGTGCAAATTCCTGTGGCATCTGGTGACCCTGTGATCTCTGACTCTGAGGCCGACATCAGAATATCTTTCACAAGGGTGAACCCCCACAAGGCATCAGGCCCTGAGGGTGTAATTGGCAGGGCATTGAAAACCTGTGCTAACCCACTGGTGGGAGTGTTCAAGCACATCGTCAATCTGTCACTGCTGCAGTCAAAGGTTCCCACCTGTTTCAAAAGGGTGACAATCATGCCAGTGCCCATGAAGAGCAGGGTGAGCTGCCTTAATGCCAATCGCTCAATTGCTCTCACATCTACTGTGATGAAGTGCTCTGAGAGGTTGATCATGCCAATAATCAACTCCTCCCTGAGCAAGGACCTAGAACGGCTGCAATTTATCTATCACCATAATAGATCTACAGTGGATGCTATTTCACTGGCTCTCCACTTGGATCACCCGGACAACAGCAAAACCTACATCAGACTGCTCCTTATTGATTATATCTCAGCGTTCAACACAATTATACTCTCAATTCTAAACAACAAGCTCCAGAACCCGGACCTCTACTCTCCTTCTGTAACTGGAACCTTGACTTCCTCACCAGATTGGAAATAACATCTCCTCCTCACTGACAATCAACACCTGCACCTCAAGAATACGTGCTTAGCCCACTCTATCTACACTCATGACTGTGGGGCTAGCATCATCTATAATATTGCTAATGACACTACTTTTGTAGTCAGATGGTGACATGGAGGCATACAGGATCGAGAGGTAAATTTCCTTAATCAACTCATAGAAGTCCCAACGTGTGTGATACTTGATCTCCTATTAGGGAATGAGACAGGGCAGGTGACAGAGGTTTGTGTAGAGGAACACTTTGCATCCAGTGATCATAATGCCATTATTTCAAAGTTTCAAAGCACCTGCTCACCATCTGCCACAAGTGGGACTTCCTGATGGCCAAACACTTTAATTCCAATTCCCATTCCCATTCTGACATGTGGATCCACTAGTGCCAAGATGAGGCCACACTCAAGGTAGATGAGCAAGATCTTACATTCCATCTGGGTACCCTCCAACCTAATGGTATGAATATTGATTTCTCCTTCCCTCTATTCCCCATTTTGACCTTTCACTTCTTCTCACCTGCCTATTACTTCCCCCTGGGTCCCCTCCTCCTCCCTCTCCTTTTGTCCACTCTCCTCTGCTATCAGATCCTTCTTCTCCAGCCCTTGACCTTCCACACCCACCTGGCTTCACCTATCCCCTTCCAGTTAGCTTCTTTCCCCCCCCCCCCCAACCTTTTTATTCAGGCATCTTCCCCCTTACTTCTCAGCCTTGAAGAAAGGTCTCGGTCCAAAATGTCAACTGTTTACTCTTTTCCATAGATGCTGCCTGACCTGCTGAATTCCTCCTGCATTTTGCGTGCGTTGCTCTGGAAAAAGATAGGGCTAGTTCACAGGTTGAGATTTTAAATTGAAGAAAGGCTAAATTTGATGGTTTCAGAAAGGATCCGGCTTGTGTGGTTAGGTACAGGTTGTTTTTTTGGCAAAGGTGTACTTGAGAAGTGGGACAGCTTCAAAAGTGAACTTTGGAGAGTACAAAGCTTGTAAGTGCCTGTCAGAATTAAAAGGTAATGATATCAGGTTTAGAGAACCTTGGTTTTCAAGAGATATTGAGACCCTACTTTAAAAAAAAGATGCCTAGCAGGTATAGGCAGGTAGAAACAAATTAGGTGCTTACGGAATACAAAAAAAGCAAGACAACTCTTTTTAAATCAGGACTAAATGAGGGCATGAGGTCACCGTAGCAGACAAGGTGGAGGAGAATCCTAAAGGAGTCTACAGATATGTTAAGAGCAAAAGGATAGTATGGGACAATATTGGTTATCTATGTATGGAGCCAAAAGAGATGGCAGAGATCTTAAATGTATTTTTTGCATTTGTATTTACTTGGGAGAAGGACACAAAGTCTACAGAAGTGAGGCAAAGCAGCAGCGAGGTGATGGACACTACAGATTACAGAGGAGGAGGTGTTTGCTGTCCAGAGGCAAATTAGGGTGGAGAAATCCCCAGAGCCTGACAAGGTGTTCCCCCAGACCCTGTGAGAGGCAAGTACAGAAATTACAAGGGCCCTAGCAGAGATATTTAAACCATCCGCAGTGACAGGTGAGGTACTGGAGGATTGGAGGGTAGCTAATGCTGTTCCACTGTTTAAGAAAAGCTCTAAAAGTAAACTAGGAAATTATAGTCCGATGAGCCTGACATCAGTAGTGGGTAAGTTATTGGAAGGTATTCTAAGGGATTGGGTATATGAGTATTTGGACAGACAGGGACTGATTAGGGCCAATCAACATGGCTTCGTGCATGGTAGGTTATGTCTAGCCATCCTTAGAGTTTTTGAGGACATTACCAGGAAAGTAAATTACGGCAAAGCAGTGGATGTTCTCTGCAAGGCATTTGACAAGGGAGGCTGGTCAGGAAGTTTCTGTTGCTTGGTATTCAAGATGAGGTAGTAAATTGTATCAAGCAGTGGCTTTGTGGGAGAAGCCAGAGAGTGGTAATAAATGGATGCCTCGCCGACTGGAGGCCTGTGACTAGTGAAGTGCTGTGGGGATTGGTGCTGGGTCCATTGTTGTTATATCAACGATCTGGATGATAATGTAGTTAACTGGTTCAGCAAATGTGTGGATGACACTCAGACCGGGGGTGTTGTGGACAGTGAAGAAGATGATCAGAGCTTGCATCTGGAAAAATGGGTTGAAAAATGGCAGAAGGAATTTATTGCAGAAAGTGCGAAGTGTTGCTCTTCAGTAGGACCAGCCAGGTAGGTCTTATACAACGAAGAGCAGAGCACTGAGGAGTGGTAGAACAAAGGGACCCGAGAATACCGATACATAATTCATTGAAAGTTGTGCTACAGATAGATAGGGTCATAAAGAAAGCTTTTGGCACATTGGCCTTCAGAAATCAAAGTTATGTTGAAGTTGTGTAAGAAGCTGGTGAGGCTTAATTTAGAGTATTGTGTACAGTTTTGGTCACCTGCCTCTAAGAAAGATGTAAATAACTCTGAAAGAGTACAGACGTTGCTGGGACCAGACAACCTGAGTTATAAGGAAAGGTTGAGTTGGAGGGTGAGCGTTAGGTCTTTATTCCTTGGAAAGTGAAAGACTGAGGGGATATTTGATAGATGTATGCAAAATTAAGAGTATAGATAGGGTAAATGCAACCAGGGCTTTACCACTGAGGTTGGGTGGGATTACAACTATTGGTCATGAGTTAGGGGTGAAAGGTGAACTTTTTAAGGGGAACATAGGGGAAACTCCTTCACTCAGAGAGTCATGACAGTGTGAAATGAGCTGCCAGCATGTGGTGCATTCAAGCTCGATTTCAACATTGAAGTTTGGGCAGTATGGGCATGGAAGGCAACAGTCCAGATGTAGATCGATGGGAGGAGGCAGTTTAAATAGTTTTGGCATGGATTAGATGGGCCAAAGGGACTGATTCTGTGCTATACTTTTCTATGACTAACATTTTGGCCCCAGTGGCCTGTACTGTAGATAGATAGATAGATAGATAGATAGATAGATAGATAGATAGATAGATAGATACTTTATTCATCCCCATGGGGAAATTCAACATTTTTTCCAATGTCCCATACACTTATTGTAGCAAAACTAATTACATACAATACTTAACTCAGTAAAAATATGATATGCATCTAAAATCACCCTCTCAAAAAGCATTAATAATAGCTTTTAAAAGTTCTTAAGTAGTTTACTTAAATACATTGAGTCCTAACCCCGGCACTTTAACATATCTTACTCCTGGCGGTTGAATTGTAAAGCCAAATGGCATTGGGGATTGGGGTACTGTTCTATTCTCTATGTTCTGTCAAAGAAGGATACGTTTTAGAACTTTAACAATACCCAAACGTGCCAGAAATGTCTTTGAGTCAGGCAGCATCTATGAGGAGAGAACAAGCTTATGATGACCATGACGTATTTATTTACTTAGAGCTACAAATGTCATCAACTTGAAATACTAATCCTTTCCCTCCAAACCCCATCATAGCTATTGAGTGTTTCTTATGTTTTATTATTTAATTCAGTTTTATTACCATAGTTTGTTTTGTTTCATTGACTGCTGGCCTAATCTATTCATTCTAAAACTATTAAAGAAACATGAGCCTGATTTATCTCTTTGAATTCCCTTTTCCAGAAATCAATGAATTTTCAGACAAAGCATCTTGCATCTTTATGTAACTGTACTTCAATATAATAAATACAAATTTAAGCTTGTCATTCTGGTATTAATTATAAAAACTATTTCTTATAAATATGAATTTCCTTTAAAGCTATATGCCTATGATGCTGCCGTATGTAGAGTTTTTATTACACCTGTGCATACTTGCATTTGTGCATAATACAATTGACTAGTTCAGGATATAATTGAGGGTGGTCATTATAAATGGAATAATATTCATCTTTGGACACAATGACCAGATATTCAGTGACTATTTAATTCGTTTCACTTGACTTGTTCATCACTCATCACTAAAAAAATGATTACAGATGCTGCAAATCTGAGATCGAGTCATAGAACACAGAAACAGGCCTTCAGCCCATCTAGTCCGAACTTCTTTAAAATGTTACAATTGAACCGGCATCTACCACTTGCACTGGTAGTCTAATCCATGCTTGCATCACCCTCTGAGTGAAGTAGTTCCCCTACTTCACCTTTCACCTGTAAGCTATGATCTCTAGTTCTAGTCTCAACCAACCTGAGGGGGAAAAGACTACAATGCATTCGCCCTGTTGATACCTCTCAAAAAAATAGGTAAAACTGGAGAAAACTAGAAAATACTCAAAATATTCAGCAAGTCAGTTAGTATGCAGGTAGAGATAGGCATTTCCTAATGAAGATTCCTCAACTTAATTGTTACTCTTTCCACAGGTGCTGCCTACCCTGCTGTTTCCAGCAATTTCTACTATTATTACATTTAATTATTGTATGATAATGTGTTAGTCAGTTTGGCTCCTTAGGTTTCTGAAAAATATGTCAGCTGATGTCAATGCTAAAGAAGTAAAACATATTCAAATTGAATCTAATGTTTTCATAGATATCATGTTCATGCATATATTCCCTGCCTAAGTCGAACAGCAAGACAAAAACATTCTAGATACTTCAAATCTGAAATAAAACCAGAAACTGAGAATACGCAGCAGGTTATACAGTATCTGGTGCAGGAGAAACAGTTAATTAGCGTTAACACGGTTCCTCTCTTCATAGATGCTGCCTAGCCTTCTCAATGTTTCCAGCAGTTTATGTTTTAATTTCTGCAGAGTTTAACTCAAAGAATGTCCTTAGAACTGAATGTTGATGGTGTTTAGCTTTTGCAATTTGCTTTAAACTACAGTCAATACTGGAATTTGTTACAGGAGACAGTAACTCAACAGCCTTGCAATTATAATTACAATGGTAAATATATTAGCATTCTGATTCGGGTATAATTCTGACCAATTTCCTCTTGGTGCTTCAGTTTCTGCCCACATTCCAAAAAAGTACGATTAAGATTGGAGAGCTGTGGGCACGTGTATGTTGGCGGTGGAAATGTGGCAGCACTTGCAGGCTGCCCAGCGCAATCCTTGCTAATTTTATGTGATGCAAACAATGGATATCACTCTAGGGTTCGATGCATATGTGACAAAGAAAGCATGTCTTCTTTTCAAAAACGCTGAGCAATAATCCAGCAAATGTAACCAAATTTTGTTAAGGCACCATTATAAATGCTAGAGCCATGCTCACTATTTGTTATTAGTCCTTGTCCTTGGAAATGGTGGCAGATCCTCTTCCTTAGAATCCTCTCCACCACGTTAGGTTCAAAGGCCTGCAATTCCCTGGCCTGTCCTTACAAACTTTTTAAAATAAAGACACAACATCTGGCACCCTCCAGTCTTCTGGTACCTCACCTTTTTCTAAAGGGAAAAGCAAGTATCTCTGCCAGGGCCACTGCAACCACTTTGCTAGCTTCTCCCAATGCTCTAGGATGCACTTGAATTGACTTCATTACTTACATCCTTCATATACATGAGGAATAAAAATATTTACGTTACATCTCTGTCTAATTTATAGTAATTTACGATAAACAGCATGTACAACAGGACAATCAATATAACATAGAAAACAATTGTATCAGCATGAATTAATCAGTCTGGTGGAAGAAGCTGTCCCAGAGCCTGTCAGTCGTGGCTTTTATGCTGTGGTACCGTTTCCTGGATGGTAGCAGCTGGAACAGTTTATGGTTGGGGTGACTTAGGTCCCCAATGATCCTAATGGCCCTTTTAACACACCCTGTCTTTGTAAATGTCCCGAACACTGGGTAGTTCATATCTACAGACGCGCTGGGCCTCCACATCACTCTCTGCGATTGAGGGAAGTACAGTTCCCATACCAGGCAGTGATGCAGCCAGTCAGGATGCTCTCAATAGTGCCCCTGTAGAAAGTTCTTAGGATCTGGAGGCCCATACCAAAATTCTTTTATCTTGGTCATGCCCTGGGAACTTTGTCCACCTTAAAATGCTTTAAGACGTCCTGCACTTATGCTTTTGTAATGTGTAAATATTAGAAGACCCTTAATGTGGATACCTTTTAATTCCTTAACTTGCATGACCTTATCCATAGTAAACGCAGATGAGAAATATTCATTTAAGACCTTACCCACATTTGACAGACAGCTCTCAGTAAATTCACTCTGTACATATGCACACACTTCTTCCCCCAGTATATTTGTATAATGGATCGTCTTTATGGTGCCTTTCCCGCCATACACGGTGGAATATTCCATTTCTTTATTAATGGCAATGTATAAATGCGTATATATTGTTTATATCTTGTATTCATGATAGATGCTTCTGTTTATTTTGTAATGTAACTACATTGTGAGGTGCATCATATTCTGATTCATGTGTAGTTTCAAGTTAACTTGGTGGGTAATTAATGATGGGAAGTTGGGGAGAGATCGAGCTACTGGGGGTTCACACTGGAAATAGAATGTACCTAAGATTGTGCTTTCTGGTAGATATATTTTTGTAAATATTGGCAGTTTTCTTTTTGCTAACTGTTTTAAGTTTTATTTTTGACGCAACAAATAGACAGCCCTGCACAGAAGTACTAAGCGACTCCAGCCATTTCTTCTTTTGGTTGTAACGCACGATGACAGCACCATTATCCTGTAGCTCTAGATAAACATGTTGATCCTTGAGGGAATCATTCTCTCCCCACTTACTTTCTTCAAGAATCTCTTGGGATTCACCTCACCATTTCTGCCAGGAATATTACATGTCCCCTTTTTGCCCTCCTGATTTCCTTCTTGTGAACTAAACCTCTTACACTCCTCAAGAGATTTGCTTGATCCCAGCTCCTATACGTGTCATGCAGCTCCTTCTTTTTCCTGATCTGAGCCTCAATATCCTTCATCATCCAGTGTTCCCTAATCATGCCACTCTTGTCCTTCACTACAAAAGGAAGCTGCTGCCTCTGAAGTAGCTCACCTTTAAAATTGTCCCAATTGCCAACCATCCTGCTGTCTGCAAACAGCCTCTGTCAGTCACCCTCCACACATCTTGTTTAAAGACTTCAAAATTTACCTTGCCCCAGTCTAGGAATTTAACCTGTGGACTAGTCCTATATTTTTCCATAACATTTAAAAATTAATAGAATTATGGTCACTGTCCCAAAGTGCTCCCCCACTGACACTTTCGTCACTTGCCCAGTTAACTTCACATTGGAGGTTCAACATTACTTCGTCTCTAGTGGACTCATCAACATATTGTTCAAGAAGGGTTTCCTGGACTTGTGTAATAAATTCTGCTCTATCCAAGCCCTTAGCACAAATGCATTATGAGGGAAGTTGAAATCAACTACTATTTCTCTGCAACTATCTGCGGTCTCCTGACATTCTTTGTCCTTTATTTCCATGTGGCTTCTGGGGGGTGGGGGAAGGGCTATAACTGAAATTGGTTTACTTCCGTCACATGTTCCAAGATGCAGCAAAAAGCTTGTCTTGCATATTGTTCATACAGATCAAATCATTACACTGTGCATTGAGGTAGAACAATATCAATCATGGCAGAATTAAACTGTAACACCTACAGAGAAAGTGCAGGTCAACAATAAAGTGCAAGATCGCAATGCGGTAGACCGTGGGTGATCATGACCTTATTTCTAATTTGCAATCATATTACCTTACCAGATGATTTCCCCCAAGAATATCTTCTGAAAGCATTGCAATCATATTCTTTCAAATCAAAACCGCAACTCCCTTTCCACTTTTACCTCCACCTCAATCATGACTGCAGCATGCTGCCAGGAATATCGTGCTGCCAGTCTTACCCCTTCCTTCGATCAAATACTCATTGACTCAAAGAACTCTAGGATGTGCTATATTACTAAAATTAAATTTATTTTTCAACAGAATGCAAGAAACACTATCTTCAGCCATTATTTCCCCAAACATATTAAAATCGACGCCATCTACGAACCCTTAAGAGCCAAAGTGCAAGCCATTAGAGTTCAAAGGTAACTGAAGGGGTAGCCAATCAGGACTGAGGCAAGCAAATTAGACGGGGGTGCGGTATATAAACACGAGCACTCCCAAAGACAACTATCTCAACTGGTGATGAAACGACTGCAAGCTAATTGCCAAACTCAGCAAACACATCATCATCATCATTTCCCTCTTCAATCTCCTATTTTGATTCTCCTATTCTTATCCCCCTTCTCACATTCTATCAGCCCCTTTCACCCATCTTTGTCCAATTTTCCCTCCACCCACTTCACACACAGGGTCACCCTCTCCTCCGCACCACTTCCCGTCTGGTTTCACTTCTCACTTCTACTCTTGATAGTTTCCTTTCTCAATTCCTTTTCTTGTCAGAATCCATTACTCTTATCTCTTTCCAGCAGCTGTATCCCATCTTCACACTCCCCCCCCCCCCCCCACCACTCTCAAACCTTGTTCCAACTGTTTTTAATTCTTTGCCCTTCTTCTCTCTGTGCCTCCATCTGTCATTCACCTACAGCCCTGCTCCCCTCCCCAAGGAGGATGACCTGCCTCCTCAGCCCACCAATCACTTCAGAGTCATTTTTTTGGTATGCCCCTTCTCCTTTTGCTGACCATCTCCTCTCTTGGTCCTGATAGAGCATCTTGGCTCAAAACCTTGACAATTTCTTTCCTCTCAGCAATGCCTTTTGACCTGCTGAGTTCCTCCAGCAGGTTGTGTGTTGCTCCACGTTCCAATACCTGCATTCTTTTCTGTTTTCCCTCACTTATTGCTTTGTTCATGTACAGCCTAAACATTTGGACAGTAGATCTGAGCTGAACAGTGAAGAAATCTCACTCACTTAGTCAGGGAAATATACAGATGGACAAGGAACAGTTTAAGTTCAGTTGTCAGGGGAAATGCTCTTTTCAGCAATAGCATGGTAGCATAGTAGGTAGCACAATCACTTTACAGTCAAGTAATGACCGCTGTCTGTAAGGAGTTTGTACGCTTTCCCCATTTCCCCTGGCTTCCTCCACATCCCAAAGATGTACGGTTTGGGTTAGGATTAGTAAATTGTGTTGACACTTGTGAGCAGCCCTCAGGACAATCCCCACTGATTTGATTTGACACAAACAATGCATTTCACTGCATGTTTCAATGTACATGTGACAATTAAAGCTAATCTCTCTTTAGGGCCTGCTTAAGCAATTGTTTCCAGTAGTGAGATCCTATGGCTACTGCTGAAGTAATGTTAAGTACGTACCTGCCGTCCCCATGTACTAGTGAGGCATTCTTATCCTAAATGGCAAGACGCAATGTGATGACAGTACATGCAGGGGCCAAGACAGCTTAATAAAAAAGCTTTTGATAGCTAAGCCTCTGTCTTAACTATGGCCCAAAATTGCCAAATATGGATAACTACCCCAGATATCGCTGAAACATTACAAAGTTAGAATGAAAATTTAAAGTCACTTATAAGCAATTAAAACATTTATCTAAACACAGATATCTAAAATGTGAATTGCCTAATACTTGCCTTTCCCTCCACTGAAATAATGGACGTTGGGCCTCACCAATTGGCACAGCTTCATTTAGTTGGTTCTCCAGGATAAGTACTGAAGCAGCATGGCCTGTTTTATGTTCTATTGATGCCTTCCAAGAGAGTTCCTCTCACAAAGAGTGATTGGGAAATCCTACGGTAGTGTAGTAGCGCACAATGCTTTACAGTGCAGGTGAGCCAGGTTCAATTCCTGCCACCGCTTTTAAGTTTGTATGTTCTCCCGTGACCATGTGGGTTTCCTCCCACAGTTCAAATACATACCAGTTGGTGGTAGGTTAATTGGTCACTGTACATTGTTCCGTGATTTGATTAGGATTAAATTGGAGGGGAGGGGGGTGGTTGTTGGCAGCATGGCTCAAAGGACCTACTTGACACTGTATGTATCTCAATAAATGTAAAGAACATGAATTTCTGCAGAGAAGTGCCAGCATGTTGGCATAGAACCTCAAGAATTTCTCAACAAGCTGTGGCTCATTCACTTTAATCTATATCCAAGCAGTTGTCCTTTCAGATGAGAGAATGTAAAGAGGATAAACTCAAGTATGTGCAGTTATGTCAGTGTAAGAAATTGCACTAATTTGCAACTACTGATTAGCACAGCCTGTAAATTATAATGCATGCATTGTTCAATTACTCTGAACAAGAGTTAAAAGATAAAATCTTTTCAAACACGTTTTCTGACCCATCTGAATGGAGCAGAAGTTCTAACAATGTAAGGCTCTAGGGAATTTATTTTTTGACTGGTTTTGTAAATTCTACTTTGAGCAAAAAAAAATCATCTGAACAGATTGTGCAAAAATACAGATTGGTTCTGTGTGAGCTACCAGACCATGACAGGGAGATAGCTATTTAAATGTGAGAAGTGAGACGCTGAGTTAGAGGGGAAGAATGGGAAAAGATGGTTTGCTGCCTCTGGGACAGTGTCTGACCTCAATCAAGCCACAGGCTGAAACAGAACACCATCACGTCATCCCAATCTCCTGCCAATAGCTTTTGTACATAAAGATAAAAGGTTTAAGAGGAAACTCACATAAATTAGCATACATGCAATAAGTAAAAAGATAGACATACACGTAAGATCAAGAGAGCATGAAAAATTTACATTTTAAAGCACTGTAAGTGCAGAGGTCTTTATTATGTAGTTGCATTTATTTATTCTTGGCATCAGCAATAATGCTAAAATCCAAACATTCTTGTATCCTTGGCGAAAGGAGATTATTTTTTCCAACATCTCTGTAGATTCACAGATTCAGAGGACCTGTGCTTCTTTTGCAAAATAACCTCATCCAATTGTCAACTGCACACAATTTTACAGCACCTACTGCAAAACACTACTGATACACCACGGGGTAATAAAATTTGAAAGTGCAAGGCAATTAACTATCTGATCTATGTCTCAATGAGTGCAGCAGTCTGAGAATAGGTAAAGTGAATTAAATCAAACTAATTTAATATTGGCTTTGCTCCCAGTGAACTATTATCAAGAAATTAAAAAGTAAACAACAGATGATTTGTTATTTCTGGAAAACACAGGTAGTTTGTATTGTATGATCACACGCACGTATGTGTGCTCATATTTCACATGCAAACACAACTGTTTAATCACAACTGCATGCAATTAAAATGCATGCATGCAAAAACAAGCACACTGATGCAGATGCATGCATACAGAACCTGGACAAGGACATGCATCTATGAGCCTTTGTGGAAGGTTGTTAAGTAGACCAGAATGTTTTCCATTTAATAGGGTCAGTGCCTTCATAGAATGCTTGGAAAAGTTCATTACGCATTAAGGGAACAAAAAGAGCCACAGTGACTGTAAGACATATTTTCACTTTAGATGTGATGCCCATCCTACCTTTGTAGGCATAAGGATTGTTCAACGTTTTAACCTTTTAACAATGTGAAAATGAATACTGCCAAGGGATTGTGGAGTTCTTTGTCAGAATGACGACGAGACAGAGACAGGTAAATTCATAAATGTCTGATTTCATGTGTGCAAATTTATCCTCTTCCTGGTCTCTATATAATCATCAGGATCAAACAGCTTTTCTTCATGATTGCACATCTTCTCATGTTTCTTACTCACAATCTGACTGGTCAGCCCCCTTCAATTGCTCCAAAGGATCATAAGTTAAAAGGTGAGACCTGCAGATAGTGTTATTCTTTTTTTGTAACTGGCCACTGTAAACAATGTCATTTTATTGAGAAGGGACTTGAATTGAGTAAGTTAAGATACATTTCTCTCCAAAAATGTTTCCACCCACATCCAAACATAATTAGAATGTGAGTACTAATCTGTCACCTGCATTCAGTCAAACAGATTTAGCAGCAATTAGTAACACAAGAGATTCAGTAGATGCTGGAATTCTTGAGCAACACACACAAAATGTAAGAGGAACAAGCATGTCAGGCAGCAGCCATGGAGGGGAGCAAATATTAACATTTCAGTGTCTTGGCCTGAAACGTCCACTGTTTACTCTCCTTAAGACATAGGAACAGAACTAGGCCATTTGGCCCATTGAGTCTGCTCTGCCATACCATCATAGCTTATTATCCCACTCAACCCCATTCTCCTGCCTTCCCTTCATAACATTTAATGCCCTTACTCATCAAGAACCTAACAACCTCCGCTTTAAATATACCAAATGACTTGGCCTTCACTGCCACCAATTCACCGCCATCTGGCTAAAGAAATTACTCCTCATCTCTGTTTTAAAGGGACATCTCTGAATTCTGAGGTTGTGCCCTCTGATCCTAGACTCCCCCACTATAGGAAATATCCTCTCCACATCCACTGTATCTTGGCCTTTTAATATTCAATAAGTCACAATGAGTTCCCCGATTCCTCATTCTTCTAAACTCCAGCCAGAGCAATCAAATGCTTCTCATATGTTAACCCTTTTATTCCCTGAAATATTTTCATGAGCCTCCTCTGGACCCTCCATAGATGCTGCCTTAGTTACAAATTGTTTGAAATAAGCTTGATGGGAGGAAAGACCCTAGATGTGGAATGCTTTTCTGTGGGTGTGCCAGCCAGCCTTCACAACTTCATGGATATAAACTTGGGAATCCCCATTCTCAGACATTGTTACATCATGCCTACTGCACAAATACCTTGAACAATTTGTCTGAAAGTGACACAGTTAATACGAGTCGAGTATGATTTTCCATTTTACATTGGGTTTTGTTTTCAGGAGATCGATTCCCAACAACAGCACATAAATCAGAATCTGCGATGATTTCTCAACCTCTCTCCCAATTGATTGTCGCTTACTTGCTCATTTACCTTCCAGCACTTGAGCAATGCTGTGATCATGGGCAAATTCTTCCAACTGTGGATAAAAGGCTTCTGGGTTCATCTTATCCTTACAAACTCACACCTAAAGGAGTTTTCTCACATATATCCCTCAGCCTTTTCCCCAAAGTTACTCACTGCATGCACCAGATGTTGATATAAAACAGTATTTCAGTCAGCATCAAAAACACTAAAATATGACTTAATGAAAATGCTTACATCAAACAAATGCAAATCTTGTTAAAGCTATTAATAAAATTAGAACACCATATCTATGTATGGTGATAGTTATTATTTTGCAGATCTAATATTCTAATAAAATAATTGTGTTCCTGTGTACACACATTTGTGTGTGTGTAGTGTATAGTACTGGCACACACAAAGCAATTATTTTACAGATCCAATATTCCCTTTAAAATTATCTTTATCCTGTGTGCGATTACACAATTGAACTATGTACGCTGGGGCACGGTGTATAGGTACCTGCACAAAAGCGACCACACAAATGTACGTAATTTACTCGTTTCGGTAGAATATTATATTGGAAAAATAATCAGCTATATTTTTACAAATGTGATTTGCATTGTTATTACCCACTGATAATCTGAGGTTGAAACTGTGCTGCCCCTGTTCCAATGAGGGATGATAGTACTTGGTAGAGATGGAATCTAGAGCGGGAGAATGAAATTGGGACAGGCCAGTGAGTTTAAAAATAACAAGACAACAGGCGACCTCTGCGAAGGACAGAAAGCACCACATGATCCTAGTATCAGAAGCTCATCCTTTATTATCCCAAGATCGTAATTTATTCTGACCGTCAAAGACATGCAGATAAATACAGTACCTAAATGTCGTAAAGGTGAGGGCCAGCCTTACCTATTTCAGCTTATAATATTGGGCTAAAAAGTATTAAACTTAAGAAGGTACAATCAAAATGTAGCGACAAGAAGCCACGGGGTCAGGGTCGGGGTTACAGTTTTCCTTCTGCACAAGCTCCATTCTGTAATATCCTTTTAGCTTGTCTTCTTTCGTCGAACCTTGACCCCCCTCTGGATCATCTCCCTCCTCAAGAGCTCCGAGGCTGACGGCCGGTCCTTCCGAAGCAGGCGAGGAGAGATTTATTGTGCCGCAGCCCGCTGGTCCACCCCGTGTGAACGGCGGCAAGGAAAGCGGCGTGTGGACGGCGAACGCTTTTCTCAAACAGAAAGAAGGCTGGGTGCATGGAGATCGCAAATGGCGCTGTGGAAACCGCGTTAAAAAGTTCCAAACTGTAAATGCCCCGTGCCCATGAGGGCCACGCAGAAGGGCGAACGAGAAACACTGTGCACCCACCTCCTGACCGTAGACTCTCCATTCACTGATGCGCTGAACTGGTCGCTTGGGTCAAGCCGCCGATTCTGCCAGTTCATTCGGTTGGTGCATGACTTAGTTCAATTTAGCTTAGATAAATATGTATGTGTGTATCTGTGCGTTTCTACAGGACCTCCGAGGAGCCCATTCGGGTTCCGAGAGTGCTTAACACCAAGTCCCGGTCCGTCCTTCCTCCCCGCATTCGATCACCGCTTCTTCTTCTGTCTCAGCGCCTTCCGCTTCTTCACGATCATCTCGTACAGTTTGTCCATGCCTTCGTGCAGCCCCTCGCCGATGATCGCACAAGCCGGCTGAACATACCAGGTGGTGGACGGGCTGAGTTCGTGCAGCGCCAGCTGCCTCTCCAGCTCGGCCACCGGCAGCGACTTGGGCAGGTCCTGCTTGTTGGCAATGACCAACAACGGCGTGCCCTGGTTCTCCGAGATCCTAGTGATCTTGTGCAGCTCACTCCTGGCTTCCTCCAGCCGCTCCACATCCACCGAGTCCACCACGTAGATGATGCCGTCGGTGCAGCGGCTGTAGGACTTCCAGAGGGGCCGGAGCTTCTCCTGGCCGCCGACGTCCCAGAAGTGGCAGCTGATGCCCTTGGCTGTCCCGTTGCCCAGCTTGATCTTCTCTGTGTTGAAGCCGATAGTGGGCACCGTGTTGACGAACTCGTTGAATTTCAGCCTGTACAAGACGGTGGTCTTCCCTGCCGAGTCCAACCCCAACATGACAATGTGCAAGGACTGGAAAGCCGATACGTTGGAGAAGCTGTTCCCCATTTTTCTCAGGCGGTTGAGCTAGGGGAGACGAGTGGTGGGATCCGAGGAGGGAATGTCGATAGAGCAATGCTCGCAGTCCGCCTGCCTCTGCTCTCAGCCCGACGTGCTCAGAGAGCGCAGCTTCTCAGGCTGTCCGCGTCGGCTTCTCATCCCGGGCGGCGAGAGTTCGCTGAGGTTGCCCCGACAGGCTCGAGTAGCTTGGCTGTGGAAGCCGGTGGACGGGAGAGCCTCCTTTTTCTCCGCGCCCACACACGGACATGTGAATGCAGAGCTCCGGCAGACGGTCAATCCCCTCCGCGCTCACAGACAGACAGGAATGACACAGAACGGCAGGAACACCCCCAGGTCGCTTTGCAACTTCCGCCTACACAAGAACTTGCAAGAGGCGGGCTTCAAACAAATACCACCCCGTTATTTAAATTCGAGACTGTAGCGACCGAATGCACGGATGGCGTCTGACACACTGTAGGCAAACAGCCTCGATACACGAGGAAATCTGCAGATGCTGGAAATTCAAACAACACACACACAACCTCCCTACAACGCTTTGCAACTGTCCAAATGCGTGTGCGTGCTCCGGTCGGAAAACACCAGGTTTCTTTATTATGGGAACACATCATTGACAAACATCTTCTAACGATGCAGGGTTTCGACCCAGAACGTGGACGATACCCCTCCTCCCACAGATGCTGTCCGACCCACTGAGTTCCACCAATAGATGGTTGCTCCGGATTCCAGCATCGGTAGTCTCTGGTGCCCCCATCTTCGAGTTTATTCCGCTTCACGCATTGTGATCATGTAAAATGAATCGCAGCTCCTAACTCTCGACATCAAGGTTTCACAAGGCATTCGGATATTCACTGGAAACGTGCGGGATTTAATCCCGCTACATCTCCCCATATTACCCCTCACCCCGCCCCCAACACCAGCTCTCCGACAGGATACGAATGCGCCACAGATTTGAGCAGATGGAGACACAAATGACTGCAGGTACTATAATCTTGTGAGAGCTCAGTTGGTTCAGCTTTTTTTGGGTGTGGGGGGGGAGGTGGTTGAATGGACAGTCAACGTTCTGGGTTGAAACTCTGCTTCAGTACTTGATGCAGGATTTCAGAACCAGCGGCACGTGTCGTGAAATGTGTTAACTTAGCAGCAATAGTTCAATGCAATTTCAACCCGAAACTTAGAGAATCCGCCGCTAGGAGGGGCTCCCTCTAGGTGCAGGAATTCTCTACGTTTTGGTTGAAATCCTGCACCAAGTACTGAAGCAGATTTTCGACCAAAAACATTGACTGTCCATTCTCCCTTCCCCTCCCCAATAGATACTGCTGGTGCGCTGAGTTGTCCCAGCAGATTGTCTGTCTGTACAGATTGAGTGGGTGATCTGCTGCCTGTAGGGACTGGGGACGCCAGGCAGCATTTGCAGAGGGAAATGGACATTATAAGTTCCTGGTTGAAGTAAAGACTGAAAGGTTCAATAGATACATTTAATGTCAGAGAAATGTATACAATATACATCCTGAAGTTCTTTTTCTTCGCGAGCATCCACGAAAAGAGGATGAATGACAGTTCAATGTTAGAACCCCACCTCCCCCTCCCACGCATAAGCAGCAGCAAAGCAATGACTCCCCCCAACCAGCAAAAAAGCATCAGCACCCCCGCCGAGCACTCAAGTGTGCAGCAAAGCATCAATAAAGACAGAGACTTGCAGTACCCCAAAGACTACTCGTTCACCCAGTAATTCGACATACCACAGGCTCTCTCTCTCTCTACCTAATAAGGGAAAAAGAGCTGTCCCCGAGGGGAGACGACCAATGTAAACCAATGAAAGGAATGGTTGGCAGGTGACAGGTGGATCCATTTGAGGAGAAGTGATGCATAGATGGAGGAGTGAAGAGTGGGAAGACCGTTAGAAGCTGGGAGGTGAGAGGTGGAAATGACCAAAAGCTGAAGGTATTGGAATCTGACAGGGGAGAGCGGTGAAGCATGGAACAAAGAAGGGAAGTGGAGAAGGCAGAGGGTGAGGAGACTGTGTGTAATGAGCAGATGGAGCGGATGGGGGAAGAGGATGTCAATGGTGACGGGGGCCAGCTGCATCTGAAGAGTGGAATGCTGGGAGGGGGAGCAGTTACCAGGAATTTGAGAGTTCAGTGTTCAAATCACCAGATTATATTTTACCCAGGTGAAATATAAAGTGCTATTCCTCTAACTTGCTTTCATCTTTAACTTGTCAATGGAGGAGGCTGAGGACAGAGAGGTTGTTGTAGGAAGGGGAAGGAGAATTAAAATGGCTGGCCATCCGGAGATCCAGATGGTCAGCAAGTCCTCCGAGCCAAAGGGACTCATTGTGCGACCAGCAGTATCAGGGCTGCTTCAGTTAATGGTAGTGTGAGCAGTTCTCGAAGGATCACTTCACTTCATCCCAATCACTAAGTACAGGGGCAACCTGAGGCAAAAGGGTTTCAATTCTCAAGCTGACACTGCACTTTCAATTTCCTGCTTCTTTAATCTACATCACACTCCACCTCCAATTTATCTGTGATTTCCATTGTTTCAATGAGGATCAATATAAGCTGGAAGAACAACACATTATCTTTTGCTTGTCCACTTCACAGCCCTGTAGACTCTAAGTTCAAATCCACAACTTCAGGTAACTCACTTTTCCATGTGTTGATGAGAGCTAACTGACCAGTTTGGCTGTAGGTTCTTCACCTGTAACATTGTTCTTCCTCCACTGAATCTTCCTGATCTACCGTGTGTTCTCAGAGTTCTGCATTCAGTTTCAGATTTCAGCAATAGTTCTCCCCCACGTTTCACAGATTTAACATGGCCCTAGTTTTCTCCCTTACTAACTGCCCTCAGTTAGTCTATTAACCTATTGCAGTGCTGCTCACCCAGCTATAGGAAGGATATCATTAAGCTGGAAAGGGTGAAGAAAAGATTCACAAGGTTGTTAGGAAGACTGGAGGCTGTAAGTTAAAAGGAGAGGCTGGATATATTGAGATTTTTGATCCTGGAGCACAGGAGGCTAAGCTGTGAGACCATATGGAGGAATAGAAAATCATGAGGGATTTGGATAAGGTGCATGGTCACTATCTTTTACTCAGCAGAGAAACTAAATCATATAAGTTTAACAAAAGAAACTAAAGGTTTAAAGGGGGATTAGATGAGCAACTTTTTCACACAGAGGTGGTGGGGTTATGGAACAAGTTGCCATTAGAAGTGGTAGAGCAGGTATACTTACAGTAATCAAAAAACATTTAGACAGATACATGGATATGGAAGATTTCAAGTAATAGGTGCCAAACACAGCAAAATGGAACTGGCTTAGAGAAGTTGGACATTGCGGATATTTGAACAGAGTACCTGTATCCATTCTATGTAATTCTATTACCCTATGACTGTGAGTTCTGTTTTTAAGAAAACATAGCAACTAATTTGATTATGCCAAAGTCATACAATGAACAATGATGGATCAGATGATGATTCTTTCTCGGTTGAGAGCTGAATTTTTGTCAGTAGACCAGAATCAACTCCCATCCTCTTCAAATAGTGCAATATTATGTTTCATGTTGGCAATAAGGGCCTTTGATTTATAATCTTAGCCCTTAGGCCCCATCTCTGACTGTCCAATACCTCCTCAGTAAAGCATCAATCCATTAGCTTAGGCATTATGATCAAGTTTCTCAACC
Source organism: Hemitrygon akajei (assembly GCF_048418815.1). Lineage (NCBI taxonomy): Eukaryota > Metazoa > Chordata > Chondrichthyes > Myliobatiformes > Dasyatidae > Hemitrygon > Hemitrygon akajei. The sequence continues at coordinate 144,321,756 of NC_133128.1, read as the reverse complement.
ATACTGGAATAACAGAACCATCTGTCTCAGTTGTTGGGGAATGTCAGGGCAGAGCACACCAGAGGGTGGTGAGTATATGGAATGAACTGCCAGAGCAATCTGTGGCGTGTATAATTACAACATTTGGACAGGTACAGGGTTAGAGGGATCCCGGCCAAACACAAGCAAAAATTGCAATAGTTCAGATAGACATCTTAGTTGGTTTGGATGAGTTGGGCCCAAGGACCTGTTTCTATGCTGTATGACTCTATGATTTTATAACCTGATGATTCCATACACTGGGCATTCCTGACTTCACCCAATCACTGACTTTCCCTTTGTTCTTTTCAATGAAGAAACAGGCCCTCACACCATACTGACCATCATTTATCCTAATCAAATCTAATCCCATTTTTTTTCTCACCATGTTCCCATCAACACTTCTCAGACTCTACCACCAGAGGCAATTTACAGGAACCAATTAATCTAAAAACACACACTCTTTTGTGAGATGGGAGGAAACTGGAGCACCCAGAGGCCATCCATCAGTCATAGGGAGAGTGTGCAAACTCCACACACAAGTGGAGGTCGGTATCAGCCCCGAGTTTCTGGAGCTGTGGGACAATGGTTGCTCTAGTTGAGCCATTATGCAACTTGAAATACCCTGACTTTAACACATTTCCAATCCTGCTGAAGGATTTTTGACTTGAAATGTTAACGTTGTTTCTTGTTCGGTGAAAATGAATGTTTCCAGCAGTTTCTGTTTTTCTCTCACATCTGACAAGTTCAAACCCGGTGTTTCCTGGAAATAAAAACAAACTCCCCTTTTCATCTGTTCCAAGCCTACACCGGCATCACTCCCCAACGCTTCCTGCACTACTCGGCGACTGAATTGCTGCTGCTTCCTACACCCACACTGAGTTCATCGACTTCATCAACTTTGCCTCCAACTTTCACCCTGCCCTCAAATTTACCTGGTCCATTTCCAACACCTCCCTCTCGTTTCTCAATCTCTCTTTGTCCATCTCTGGAGACAGTCTATCTTCTGATATGTTTTATAAACTCACTGACTCTCACAGCTATTTGGACTATACCTCTTCCCACTCTGTCACTTGTAAAAATGCCATCCCTTTACTTCAATTCCTCCATCTCCTCTGCATCTGCTCTCAGGATGAGGCTTTTCATTCCAGAAATACTAAGATGTTCTCCTTCTTTAAAGAAAGGGGATTCCCTTTCTCCGCCATCAATGCATCCCTCACCCAAGTCTCCTCCATTTTGCATGTCTGCCCTCACCACATCCTCCTGCCACCCCACCAGGACTAGGGTTCGTCTTGTCCTCACCTACCACCCCACTAACCTCTGCATCTCTTCATAACTTCTACCGTCTCCAATGGGATCCCACCACCAAATGCATCTTTCCCTCCCCTCCCCCACTTTTCACTTTCCATCAAGATCACTCCCTATGCAAATCCCTCCCCACTGATCTCCCTCCTGCTAGTTATCCTTGCAAATAGAACAGATGCCACACCTGCCCCTACACCTTCTCTGTCAATACCATCCAGGGCCCCAAAAGTCCTTCAAGGGGAGCTAGCACTTCACCTGCAAGTCTGTTGGGGTCATCTACTGTATCCGGTGCACCTAGTGTGGCCTCCTGTGTATCAGTGAAACCCGATGCAGATTGAGAGACAGCTTCACCAAGCACCTTCACTGTGTCTGCCACAAAAAGCGGGATCTCCAAGTAACCACCTATTTTAATTCTACTTCCCATTCCCATTCCAACATGTCAGCCCATGGCTCCTCTACTGTCGCGATGAGGCCTCACTCAGGTGGGAGGAACAGCATCTTACATTCCATCTGGGTAGCCTCCAATCTAAAGGCATGAACATCAATTTCTCAAACTTCTGGTAATATCCCCCCCCCCCCCACTTCACAATTCCCCATTTCCTGTTTCACTCTCTCATCTCATCTCCTTACCTGCCCATAACCTCCCTCTGGTGCTCCTCCCCCTTCCCTTTCTTCCATGGTCTTCTGTCCACTCCTATCAGTCTCCAGCCTTTTCACCAATCAACTCCCCAGCTCTTTACTTCACCCTCTTCCAGTTTCACTTATCACCTGCCACGTTGTACTTCTTCCTCCTCCCCCTCACCTTCTTACACTGACTTCTACTCTTCTTTTCCAGTCCTGATAAAGGGTCTTGGCCCAAAACATCGACTATTTGCCCTTTTCATAGATGCTGCCTGGCAAGTTCCTCCAGCACTTTAGACCATAAGACCATCAGATACTTGAGCAGAATTAGTCCATTTGGTCTATCGAGTCTGCTCTGCCATTTCATCATGGCCGATCCAATTTTCCTCTCAGCCCCAGTCTCCTGCCTTCTCCCAGTGTCCCTTCATGCCCTGACCAATCAAGAATCTATCAACTTAAGTATACATAAAGACTTGGCTTCCACAGCTGCCTGTGGCAACAAATTCCATGGATTCACTACTCTCTGGCTAAAGAAATTCCTCCTCATCTCTATTCTAAAAGCACACACCTCTATTCTGAGGCTGTGTCCTCTGGTCTTAGAGTCTCCCATCCTCTCTACATCCACACTACCTAAGTTTTTCAACATTCAATGGGTTACAATTAGGTCACCACTTACTCTTCTGAATTCCAGTGAATGTAGACTCAGAGCCATCAAATGCTCTTCATATGACGTTTTGTGTGTGTTGCTTTTGATTTCCAGCAACTACAGACTTTTTCGCGTTTATGAAACTCGATGACTGGAAGAATTGGATCAGCCCATGATTGCACGGTGGAGCAGACTCGATGGGCCGAATGGCCTACTTCTGCTCCTATATCTTATGGTCTTATGGTCCATTTTCATTTCAAGTACCATTGTCCGGTGCTATGAACTCTCCAGTTATACTCCAAAGATGTATCTCATTCCAACAAATTTCTGCTTCTTTGCATTGTGACATATTCCCCAGTTCCCAAGCTATGTAAACTACAGTTCCTTTCCATTAGGTTTCAGCCTGTAACTCTATCAGATATTGATTATTCAGTGCATTACGCATACATCTCATACTGCAAAACCCAGGATAAGTTTATTTCAAATGACATCATTCAACCAAAGCAGACAGTTATATGTTCTGCCTCCACAAATTTACCAGTTGCAAATAAAATCTCACAACAAGGTAAATAAACTAAGTAGACCCTTACTTCACAGAAATGAATGGCACTATCTGATTGGTTAACTGCAGCTCAGGGTTGAGATGGTCTCATGGCAGACACGGAATGGGGAGAAAAGCAAAGCGACAGAAGAGGCAATATAATCCAGATGGTGCAAGTAGATAGTGGAACAGAGAATCTGGTCATGATGAATTGTAAAACAGGAGAGACCCAGAGGCCTGCTCCTTCTCCTATATTCTTGTGTTCCACTGTTCTTCCGTGTATATGTCTTTGAATATAGCAAGAAAACTTGCTGAACTTGCTAGAAATTTGCTATTTAAAATCATCTTGGTCTTGTTCTCCATAAATAGAAACAGAATCCCAAAAAAAACAGCTCATACTTATGCCTCCTTTTGTATTGTGCAGAGCTACAACCACAAAATTTTGGAACAATATCAAGGTTTTGGTAAGGATGAGTAGGAGGTTTATTGGATTGGGATAGGAGGTGAGCTCTGTTTCTGTGTAGAGTGCTGTTTCACCGATTTAAACAAGGCATACATAGCACAAGGGTAAAATAGTATGGGAGCTTCTGCACAAAAATGTCCTCAACCTAGACCAAAATTAATTGAGAAGGTGTGAGGCTATGCACTTGAAAATATATATATATATATATATTTGGTGTTCCAGACTCCAGTATATCTTCTAATACCGGAAGACACAAAAGACTGCAGATGCTGGCGTCTGGAACACCAAACAATCTGCTGGAGTCCTTGTCTGTATCATAACAGTTAGTGGAAAATTCTCTATCTACTTACCTAGTGTTATGATGTCATGTAGGAGTTTGGGGGGGGGGGGTATCTAAGTACATTCACACTTCAGAAAACCGTGTTATTGATGATGACTATGGTACTGGAGGATTCATACAGCACAAAAAGAGGGCCTTCAGCCCATCGAGTCCCTGGTGTCCACCAAACATGCATCTACAGTAATCCTAGACGTAAAAAAAATCTGGATGAACTCAGCAGGTCAGGCAGCATCCATTGAAAGGAGCAGTCAACATTTCGGGCCGAGATCCTTCCTCAGTATTAAAGAAGGAGGGGGCAAGGGCCCTATAAAGAAGGTGGGGGGAGGGTGGAATGTGCCAGGTGAAAAACCAATCAGAGGAAAGATCAAGGGGTGGGGGAGGGGAAGCAGGGAGAGGATAGCCCGGAGAGGTGAAGAAGGAATCTAAGGGGAAAGCACTATGGGTAGTAGAAGAAGGTAGAATCATGAGAGAGGTGATAGGCCAGGGGTGTCAAACTCATTTTAGGTCACGGGCCTGATTGAGCAAAATGCAGCTTCATGCGGGCCGGATCAGTCGGACGCGTGCGAACGCAGCTTTCGTTGCCTCCGTTTTTTCAGCCTGCTCTCATGTGTCTCAGTCTCTGCTATAACTACAAAGTGTTTCACTTTACAAATTCCGTTTCTTATGAAGAAGACTGCCGAATAAACACTAAAAACCCTGAAAACCTGGTACCTGAATAAACTCAGCATTAGCCATATCATACGCCATAGGCGCTTCGATTACTGGGGCCAGCTTTAATAGTAATTAGATATTATCTCGCGGGCCAAAGATAATTCCACCGATGGGCCGGATTTGGCCCGCGGGCCTTGAGTTTGACATATATGTGATAGGCAGCTAGAAGAGGAGACAGAGTGAAAGTGGGATGGGGGAAGGGAGAGGGAGGGAATTACCAGAAGTTGGAGAATTCGATGTTCATACTAAGGGGCTGGAGACTACCCAGACGGTATATGAGGTGTTGTTCCTCCAACTGAAGTTTGGCCTCAGTAATCCTAAATTACTTCCATTTCATTCTCCTTCAGCATCCCAGATACTGCCACACATCTACACACTGATGCATTTGAACCCATCAAACCACATTCATCGATCAGGGAATGCTGTTACAACCATTCCTGCAGGATTGCAGGCTTTAGTGTGACTCTAGTGTATGTCTACTAGGAGGAAAAGCAACTGTGTGCAGGGGCTAGCTGTAGATGGATCATACACACCAATATTGTTCCTGGAATGAGGAGGATGAAACAAAAAACTGTGATGGACGACCTGAAATCTGAAGAGAAATACTTCAAAAATTTTAGAGGGCTCAATAGTCTGATTGTAGAGAGGAAGATTTCCCTGGCTGAGGAATCTAGAACCAGGAGGCATACTTTATGAATAAGGGAGGGGCTGCTTAGAGCTGAGTTGAAGGAGATTTGTTCACTGAGAGGATAGGGAATCTTTAGAGTTGTCTAGCCCAGAGGCTGTGTAGTGGGAAGGGAGTGCCACTGATTTCATTCAAAACGGAGGCGTTTGGGATTGTTATGTGGTGATGAAATTATGGACAGCACAAATGGGTTAATTAAAATGTGAACCAGTCTTCAGGAAATCAGACCTCAAAACAGTTGAAAATAATCACTGAGTATGGAACATTCTGAATCTGTACAATTGGAAAACAATGCATGAATGTTCATCGCACAAAATACTGGAGGAATTTATCAGGTCAGGCAGCATCTATGGAGGGAAATAGACCACAGGATGAGACCTTTCATCAGGACAGGGCTGGAATGAGGCGGAAGTCAGAATAAGAAAGTAGGGGAGGAGGAGGAGTACAAACTGGCAGGTGATAGGTGAGTCCAGATGAGGGGGAAGGTGGGTAGACGGGTGAGGGAGTATGATATGAGAAACTGAGGTGATAGGTGGAGGAGGCTGAGGAAGGAAGAATCTGATAGGAGAAGACAGTGGGCCGTGGAATAAAGGGAAGCAGGTGAGAATCAAGAGGGAGGTGATGGTCAGTTCATGAGGGCAGGGGGAGGAGAAGAATGGCAGTGACAGGACCATCAGAAAAGGGGGGAAACAAAAGCAGAGGGAGTGTATGCTGGGGAGCACAGAGGGGAGTAGTTACTCGAAGTTAGAGAAATCAATGTTCATGCCATCAGGTTAGAGGCTACCCAGACGGAATATGATTTGTTGCTTCTCCAACTGCATTTGTTCTCATTCTGGCAATAGAGGAAGCCATAGAGAGACATCTTGCTGTAGCAGTGGGAAGTGTAGCTGTGATGTAGACACAGCGAAGGTGCTTGATAAGTTGCTCTCACTAACATAGAAGATGCCTCATTAGGAGCAGCAGATGCAAGACAAGTGACCTCAACAGACTCACAGTTGAAGTGTTTCCTCATCTGGTTTGGGACAGTTTTGGGCCCTGAATAGTGGTGAGGGAGGAGGTATTGGGGCAGGGCTAGCACTTGTCACACTCGCAGGGATCCTGTGCTGTGGAGACAAAGGGGAGGGAGCGTTCATATTAGTTGATGGTCTTTGAAAACTGACGAACGAGATCAGAGAAGGTATTAAGCAGCCACTTTCTGCATTGTTTAAGAAGCGGAGAGAGTGAGTAATTTCAAGTTCCTGGTTACAACATATTGATACAGTTACAAAGAAGGCAAGACAGTGGTTATGTTTCATTAGGAGTTTCAGGAGATTTGGTTTGTCACCTAAAACACTCAAAAACCTCTACTGCTCTACCATGGAGAGCTGGCTGTATCACCACTGTGTGGTATGGGGAGCTACTGCATAAGATTGAAAATGTGTTAAATTAGCTACATCACGGGTACTAGCTTCCGTAGTATCCAAAGCGTCTTCAAGGGGTGGTACCTTAGGAAGGCAGCATCTATCATTAAGGACATGTCCACCACCCAGGGCATGCCCTCCTCTCATTGTTACCATCGAGAAGGCACACACTCAATGATTCAGGAACAGCTTCTCCTGAATTCTGTTTCTAAATGGACATTGAAACCATGAACACCACCTCACAACCTTTTGTATTTCTGTTTTTTTTGCACTGCTTATTTTAACTTAACTATTATATATAGTATATATCTTTACTGTAATTCAATTTGTTTTTTGTATAATTATAATGTATTGCATTGTATTGCTTCCATAAAGTTAACAAATTTCACAACAGGTGCTGGTGATAATAAAACCTGATTCTGATTCTTAATGCGCAGTTCAAGACAGGTCTATTTTGTCACTTGATATTCTGGCTAGTTATACATTCAGAAAGCTATCCCTCAACACTGTGTCTAAAGAGGAATATTTTGGGTGTTTGGGGTATGTGTTCAGAAGCTTTTAGAGAAGCCATCAATATTTGAATATTCATAGGGTTTCTTCTAGTTGGAATGTGCTATCATTGTAGATATGCAATTCTGCAAAATTACTTACCTACATTCAAAATGGTAATGGAGATAATTTATCTTTGTTGTTTAAAAAGTGTGAGGAAAGGAGAACTAGATTTTCTCCTGATCTGTTGTATTGAATAAAATCTCCTACTGTATATCACCAACTTCCGTCTCTCTCTCTCTCCAGTGACTCAGTTGACAGTCACTACAAGAGATGAGAAGACTTTTGATATTGAGACATAGGGATAGTGATGGAAAATGAAGTTGAGGTTGAAGATCAGCTATAATCTAGTTGAATGTCAGAGCACTTGTGGAAGGGCTCCCTGCTTGTGTTTTCCACTTTCCGTGCAGAACGCCAAAAATACTCAGTGGGTCAGAGAGCAGGGAGAGAAAAAGATTAAAGCTGCTGGTTGATGACACTTCATGACAAGTGTTATGAACAGAGTTATTTTTTCATGTTGACTGTGGGATGTATCTCAACCAGAACACTGTAGTGGAAAAGGATCCTCCCCCTCGCGAGAGGATGTTTTAAAACTTTAATCAAAAGTCAATTAAAAGAATTGGATTAGATTGTTTGAAAAGGAACTTAAACCCATTTGACGGCACAAAGGCAGTGATGATGCCAATTGTTGGCACTGTTAGGTGAAAGAATGAAGATAAATTTTAAATGGGACAAGAGTTGCAATTTGTGATCTTTCATCTATTCATCTTGCTTTATTTGGGAGCATTGAAAGGCCTGGAAAGAATGAGATAATTATTACATGTACAACTGGGTGTGTTTAGAAGTTCTGTATTTAAAGCTTAAATTAAGAGTGCTTCCCACACTGACAATAGAATTAACACCGGCTTCCTGCATTACTTCTGTCTATAATGAGATTTTTGTAATTGGCCTATTATTGCAGTGATATACAGTTTTGTAGACAATTCCATACAAATCATTTCAAAACATAAGTACATCAAGGTAAACCAAAGGTAAGAGCAGTTAGAGAATGCAGAATATAGTGATTATAACTTTTAAAAACTGATATATCTTCACTGACTTTGTTACACATATAACTTGCTTAGTGTGAATGTCCATAATTTCCTACAACAAAAGGTGGTCACTCGTTGCAGTTGAGAATGTTATGTTGAAGTAATGGATTATGTAGTGTGCAAAGAGGAAACGCTTGTACAGCTTAGTGCAAAGCAAAGTTGTTCATGCAGTGTGACAGGAGTTACAGTCCATCTCCTAAAATGCCCCATCCTTCTCTAGTGAGGGTGTGCAAAGCTTGAACACCATGTTCAGGTCTGATATCCTTTACTTCCAGTGGCTGAGGTAAAACACAAAGTACTGAGATAGTTTTATATCTTTGAAAACGATCATGAAGGAAAATTCTGCAGATTTTCACTCACTGGTTTCTCACGATTTGTTCTCCAATGGTGTGCTGTATTTGAGGGCCATTATTGATTGATGATTTTAGACTGTGATTGGAAAGTACTGTTGACTATGGGATGCTGAGGGTTTACTAAACACACAAATTCCTGCAGAGTGTACTCACATTCCTAACTGTGAATACAACTGGAAACAAAGCTGATGATTGTGTGGCTTAGTGGAATCAGTGCAATGTTTCGGGCATATCAGATAACATAAGGGTAGAGTTACCAGCAGCATTCAAAAGCCATCTTTACAATATTCCAGGTACTTCAGCAAATAGGCTGTGGAAAATCTGCTTATAAGAAATGTGTGCGCTTGTTAGGACCTGTCACCTCGAGCAGCATAACTACTCTAGTCACACGAACTGAAGGTTTACAAAGTTAAAGGTGCTTTATAAAGGATGGCGGTGAAAGAATGCAGCCCTTGCCAAATGTTTTTGTTAACTCTGTCTCTTCTCCATTCCTGCAGAAAGCGGAGTTTGTAATTACAGTGTTTCGTATGGAGTGTCCCTTGGGTTCCCACAGACTGAGGATAAAATACATCCCTTCAACTTCTATAAATCTGAGAAAACAGATGAAATCAGGGTGGAACCCTCAAAGCAGTGTACGACCCTCAGACTGTAGCACAGACAGAACAGTGTGGGACCCTCAGACTGTAACACAGACAGAACAGTGTGGGACCCTAAGACTGTAGCACAGACAGAACAGTGTGGGACCCTCAGACTGTAACACAGACAGAACAGTGTGGGACCCTAAGACTGTAGCACAGACAGAACAGTGTGGGACCCTCAGACTAACACAGACAGAACAGTGTGGGACACTTAGACTGTAACACAGACAGAACAGTGTGGGACCCTAAGACTGTAGCACAGACAGAACAGTGTGGGACCCTCAGACTGTAACACAGACAGAACAGTGTGGGACCCTAAGACTGTAGCACAGACAGAAGAGTGTGGGACCCTCAGACTAACACAGACAGAACAGTGTGGGACACTTAGACTGTAACACAGATAGAACAGTGTGGGACCTTCAGACTGTAGCACAGACAGAACAGTGTGGGACCCTCAAACTGTAACACAGACAGAACAGTGTGGGACCCTCAGACTGTAACACAGACAGAACAGTGTGGAACCATCAGACTGTAGCACAAACAGAACAGTGTGGGACCTTCAGACCGTAACACAGACAGAACAGTGTGGAACCATCAGACTGTAGCACAAACAGAACAGTGTGGGACCTTCAGACTGTAGCACAGACAGAACAGTGTGGGACCCTCAAACTGTAACACAGACAGAACAGTGTGGGACCCTCAGACTGTAACACAGACAGAACAGTGTGGAACCATCAGACTGTAGCACAAACAGAACAGTGTGGGACCTTCAGACCGTAACACAGACAGAACAGTGTGGAACCATCAGACTGTAGCACAAACAGAACAGTGTGGAACCATCAGACTGTAGCACAGACAAAGCAGTGCGGGACACTCAGACTGTAGCACAGGCAGAACAGTGTGGAAACATCAGACTGTAGCACAGACAGAGCAGTGTGGGACACTCAGACTGTAGCACAGACAGAACAGTGTGGAACCATCAGACTGTAGCACAGACAGAACAGTGTGGAACCATCAGACTGTAGCACAAACAGAACAGTGTGGAACCATCAGACTGTAGCACAGACAAAGCAGTGCGGGACACTCAGACTGTAGCACAGGCAGAACAGTGTGGAAACATCAGACTGTAGCACAGACAGAGCAGTGTGGGACACTCAGACTGTAGCACAGACAGAACAGTGTGAAACCATCAGACTGTAGCACAGACAGAACAGTGTGGGACCTCAGACTGTAGCACAGACAGAACAGTGTGGGACCCTCAGACTGTAGCACAGACAGAACAGTGTGGGACCCTCAGACTGTAACACAGACAGAACAGTGTGGGACCCTAAGACTGTAGCACATACAGAACAGTGTGGGACCCTCAGACTAACACAGACAGAACAGTGTGGGACACTTAGACAGTAACACAGACAGAACAGTGTGGGACCCTAAGACTGTAGCACAGACAGAACAGTGTGGGACCCTCAGACCGTAACACAGACAGAACAGTGTGGGAACATAAGACTGTAGAACAGACAAAACAGTGTGGGACCCTCAGACTAACACAGACAGAACAGTGTGGGACACTTAGACTGTAACACAGACAGAACAGTGTGGGACCTTCCGACTGTAGCACAGACAGAACAGTGTGGGACCCTAAGACTGTAGCACAGACAGAACAGTGTGGGACCCTCAGACTAACACAGACAGAACAGTGTGGGACACTTAGACTGTAACACAGACAGAACAGTGTGGGACCCTAAGACTGTAGCACAGACAGAACAGTGTGGGACCCTCAGACTAACACAGACAGAACAGTGTGGGACACTTAGACTGTAACACAGACAGAACAGTGTGGGACCCTAAGACTGTAGCACAGACAGAACAGTGTGGGACCCTCAGACTGTAACACAGACAGAACAGTGTGGGACCCTAAGACTGTAGCACAGACAGAACAGTGTGGGACCCTCAGACTAACACAGACAGAACAGTGTGGGACACTTAGACTGTAACACAGATAGAACAGTGTGGGACCTTCAGACTGTAGCACAGACAGAACAGTGTGGGACCCTCAAACTGTAACAGAGACAGAACAGTGTGGGACCCTCAGACTGTAACACAGACAGAACAGTGTGGGACCTTCAGACCGTAACACAGACAGAACAGTGTGGAACCATCAGACTGTAGAAAAAACAGAACAGTGTGGAACCATCAGACTGTAGCACAGACAAAGCAGTGCGGGACACTCAGACTGTAGCACAGGCAGAACAGTGTGGAAACATCAGACTGTAGCACAGACAGAGCAGTGTGGGACACTCAGACTGTAGCACAGACAGAACAGTGTGGAACCATCAGACTGTAGCACAGACAGAACAGTGTGGGACCTAAGACTGTAGCACAGACAGAACAGTGTGGGACCCTAAGACTGTAGCACAGACAGAACAGTGTGGGACCCTCAGACTGTAACACAGACAGAACAGTGTGGGACCCTAAGACTGTAGCACAGACAGAACAGTGTGGGACCCTCAGACTACCACAGACAGAACAGTGTGGGACACTTAGACAGTAACACAGACAGAACAGTGTGGGACCCTAAGACTGTAGCACAGACAGAACAGTGTGGGACCCTCAGACTGTAACACAGACAGATCAGTGTGGGACCCTCAGACTGTAACACAGACAGAACAGTGTGGGAACATAAGACTGTAGAACAGACAAAACAGTGTGGGACCCTCAGACTAACACAGACAGAACAGTGTGGGACACTTAGACTGTAACACAGACAGAACAGTGTGGGACCTTCAGACTGTAGCACAGACAGAACAGTGTGGGACCCTCAGACCGTAACACAGACAGAACAGTGTGGGAACATAAGACTGTAGAACAGACAGAACAGTGTGGGACGCTCAGACTGTAACACAGACAGAACAGTGTGTGACCTTCAGACTGTAGCACAGACAGAACAGTGTGGGACCCTCAGACTGTAACACAGACAGAACAGTGTGGGACCCTAAGACTGTAGCACAGACAGAACAGTGTGGGACCCTCAGACTAACACAGACAGAACAGTGTGGGACACTTAGACTGTAACACAGACAGAACAGTGTGGGACCCTAAGACTGTAGCACAGACAGAACAGTGTGGGACCCTCAGACTAACACAGACAGAACAGTGTGGGACACTTAGACTGTAACACAGACAGAACAGTGTTGGACCTTCAGACTGTAGCACAGACAGAACAGTGTGGGACCCTCAGACTGTAACACAGACAGAACAGCGTGGGACCCTCAAACTGTAACACAGACAGAACAGTGTGGGACCTTCAGACCGTAACACAGACAGAACAGTGTGGAACCATCAGACTGTAGCACAAACAGAACAGTGTGGAACCATCAGACTGTAGCACAGACAAAGCAGTGCGAGACACTCAGACTGTAGCACAGGCAGAACAGTGTGGAAACATCAGACTGTAGCACAAACAGTGCAGAGTGGGACCCTCAGAATGTAGCACAGACAGAACAGTTTGGGACCCTCAGAATGTAACACAGACAGAGCAGTGTGGGACACTCAGACTGTAGCACAGACAGAACAGTGTGGAATCATCAGACTGTAGCACAGACAGAGAAGTGTGTGACCTCAGACTGTAGCACAGACAGAACAGTCTGGAACCATCAGACTGTAGCACAGACAGAACAGTGTGGGACGATCAGACTGTAGCACTGACAGAACAGTGTGGGACCCTCAGACTGTAACACAGACAGAACAGTGTGGGACCCTCAGACTGTAACACGGACAGAGCAGTGTGGGACCCTTAGACTGTAAAACACACAGAACAATGTGGGACCATCAGACTGTGACACAGACAGAATGGTATGGGACCCTCAGACTGTACCACAGACAGAATGGTATGGGACCCTCAGAATGTCACACGGAACAGTATGGGACCCTCAGACTGTAGCACAGACAGAACAGTGTGGGACCTCAGACTGTAGCACAGACAGAACAGTGTGGAAACATCAGACTGTAGCACAGACAGAACAGTGTGGAATCATCAGACTGTAGCACAGACAGAGAAGTGTGTGACCTCAGACTGTAGCACAGACAGAACAGTCTGGAACCATCAGACTGTAGCACAGACAGAACAGTGTGGGACCCTCAGACTAACACAGACAGAACAGTGTGGGACACTTAGACAGTAACACAGACAGAACAGTGTGGGACCCTAAGACTGTAGCACAGACAGAACAGTGTGGGACCCTCAGACTGTAACACAGACAGAACAGTGTGGGAACATAAGACTGTAGAACAGTCAAAACAGTGTGGGACCCTCAGACTAACACAGACAGAACAGTGTGGGACACTTAGACTGTAACACAGACAGAACAGTGTGGGACCCTAAGACTGTAGCACAGACAGAACAGTGTGGGACCCTCAGACTAACACAGACAGAACAGTGTGGGACACTTAGACTGTAACACAGACAGAACAGTGTTGGACCTTCAGACTGTAGCACAGACAGAACAGTGTGGGACCCTCAGACTGTAACACAGACAGAACAGTGTGGGACCCTCAAACTGTAACACAGACAGAACAGTGTGGGACCTTCAGACCGTAACACAGACAGAACAGTGTGGAACCATCAGACTGTAGCACAAACAGAACAGTGTGGAACCATCAGACTGTAGCACAGACAAAGCAGTGCGAGACACTCAGACTGTAGCACAGGCAGAACAGTGTGGAAACATCAGACTGTAGCACAAACAGTGCAGAGTGGGACCCTCAGAATGTAGCACAGACAGAACAGTTTGGGACCCTCAGAATGTAACACAGACAGAGCAGTGTGGGACACTCAGACTGTAGCACAGACAGAACAGTGTGGAATCATCAGACTGTAGCACAGACAGAGAAGTGTGTGACCTCAGACTGTAGCACAGACAGAACAGTCTGGAACCATCAGACTGTAGCACAGACAGAACAGTGTGGGACGATCAGACTGTAGCACTGACAGAACAGTGTGGGACCCTCAGACTGTAACACAGACAGAACAGTGTGGGACCCTCAGACTGTAACACGGACAGAGCAGTGTGGGACCCTTAGACTGTAAAACACACAGAACAGTGTGGGACCATCAGACTGTGACACAGACAGAATGGTATGGGACCCTCAGACTGTACCACAGACAGAATGGTATGGGACCCTCAGAATGTCACACGGAACAGTATGGGACCCTCAGACTGTAGCACAGACAGAACAGTGTGGGACCTCAGACTGTAGCACAGACAGAACGGTATGGGACCCTCAGAATGTCACACAGACAGAGCAGTATGTGACCTCAGACTGTAGCACAGACAGAACGGTATGGGACCCTCAGAATGTCACACAGACAGAGCTGTGTGGGACACTCAGACTGTAGCACAGAAAGAACAGTGTGGGACCCTAAGACTGTAGCACAGACAGAACAGTGTGGGACCCTCAGACTAACACAGACAGAACAGTGTGGGACACTTAGACTGTAACACAGATAGAACAGTGTGGGACCTTCAGACTGTAGCACAGACAGAACAGTGTGGGACCGTCAAATTGTAACACAGACAGAACAGTGTGGGACCCTCAGACTGTAACACAGACAGAACAGTGTGGGACCTTCAGACCGTAACACAGACAGAACAGTGTGGAACCATCAGACTGTAGCACAAACAGAACAGTGTGGAACCATCAGTCTGTAGCACAGACAAAGCAGTGCGGGACACTCAGACTGTAGCACAGGCAGAACAGTGTGGAAACATCAGACTGTAGCACAGACAGAGCAGTGTGGGACACTCAGACTGTAGCACAGACAGAACAGTGTGGAACCATCAGACTGTAGCACAGACAGAACAGTGTGGGACCTCAGACTGTAGCACAGACAGAACAGTGTGGGACCCTAAGACTGTAGCACAGACAGAACAGTGTGGGACCCTCAGACTGTAACACAGACAGAACAGTGTGGGACCCTAAGACTGTAGCACAGACAGAACAGTGTGGGACCCTCAGACTAACACAGACAGAACAGTGTGGGACACTTAGACAGTAACACAGACAGAACAGTGTGGGACCCTAAGACTGTAGCACAGACAGAACAGTGTGGGACCCTCAGACTGTAACACAGACAGAACAGTGTGGGAACATAAGACTGTAGAACAGACAAAACAGTGTGGGACCCTCAGACTAACACAGACAGAACAGTGTGGGACACTTAGACAGTAACACAGACAGAACAGTGTGGGACCTTCAGACTGTAGCACAGACAGAACAGTGTGGGACCCTCAGACTGTAACACAGACAGAACAGTGTGGGACCCTAAGACTGTAGCACAGACAGAACAGTGTGGGACCTTCAGACTGTAACACAGACAGAACAGTGTGGGACCCTCAGACTGTAACACAGACAGAACAGTGTGGGACCCTCAGACTGTAACACAGACAGAACAGTGTGTGACCTTCAGACTGTAGCACAGACAGAACAGTGTGGGACCCTCAGACTGTAACACAGACAGAACAGTGTGGGACCCTAAGACTGTAGCACAGACAGAACAGTGTGGGACCCTCAGACTAACACAGACAGAACAGTGTGGGACACTTAGACTGTAACACAGACAGAACAGTGTGGGACCCTAAGACTGTAGCACAGACAGAACAGTGTGGGACCCTCAGACTAACACAGACAGAACAGTGTGGGACACTTAGACTGTAACACAGACAGAACAGTGTTGGACCTTCAGACTGTAGCACAGACAGAACAGTGTGGGACCCTCAGACTGTAACACAGACAGAACAGTGTGGGACCCTCAAACTGTAACACAGACAGAACAGTGTGGGAACATAAGACTGTAGAACAGACAAAACAGTGTGGGACCCTCAGACTAACACAGACAGAACAGTGTGGGACACTTAGACTGTAACACAGACAGAACAGTGTGGGACCTTCAGACTGTAGCACAGACAGAACAGTGTGGGACCCTCAGACTGTAACACAGACAGAACAGTGTGGGACCCTAAGACTGTAGCACAGACAGAACAGTGTGGGACCCTCAGACTGTAACACAGACAGAACAGTGTGGGACGCTCAGACTGTAACACAGACAGAACAGTGTGTGACCTTCAGACTGTAGCACAGACAGAACAGTGTGGGACCCTCAGACTGTAACACAGACAGAACAGTGTGGGACCCTAAGACTGTAGCACAGACAGAACAGTGTGGGACCCTCAGACTAACACAGACAGAACAGTGTGGGACACTTAGACTGTAACACAGACAGAACAGTGTGGGACCCTAAGACTGTAGCACAGACAGAACAGTGTGGGACCCTCAGACTAACACAGACAGAACAGTGTGGGACACTTAGACTGTAACACAGACAGAACAGTGTTGGACCTTCAGACTGTAGCACAGACAGAACAGTGTGGGACCCTCAGACTGTAACACAGACAGAACAGTGTGGGACCCTCAAACTGTAACACAGACAGAACAGTGTGGGACCTTCAGACCGTAACACAGACAGAACAGTGTGGAACCATCAGACTGTAGCACAAACAGAACAGTGTGGAACCATCAGACTGTAGCACAAACAGTGCAGAGTGGGACCCTCAGAATGTAGCACAGACAGAACAGTTTGGGACCCTCAGAATGTAACACAGACAGAGCAGTGTGGGACACTCAGACTGTAGCACAGACAGAACAGTGTGGAATCATCAGACTGTAGCACAGACAGAGAAGTGTGTGACCTCAGACTGTAGCACAGACAGAACAGTCTGGAACCATCAGACTGTAGCACAGACAGAACAGTGTGGGACGATCAGACTGTAGCACTGACAGAACAGTGTGGGACCCTCAGACTGTAACACAGACAGAACAGTGTGGGACCCTCAGACTGTAACACGGACAGAGCAGTGTGGGACCCTTAGACTGTAAAACACACAGAACAGTGTGGGACCATCAGACTGTGACACAGACAGAATGGTATGGGACCCTCAGACTGTACCACAGACAGAATGGTATGGGACCCTCAGAATGTCACACGGAACAGTATGGGACCCTCAGACTGTAGCACAGACAGAACAGTGTGGGACCTCAGACTGTAGCACAGACAGAACGGTATGGGACCCTCAGAATGTCACACAGACAGAGCAGTGTGTGACCTCAGACTGTAGCACAGACAGAACGGTATGGGACCCTCAGAATGTCACACAGACAGAGCTGTGTGGGACACTCAGACTGTAGCACAGAAAGAACAGTGTGGGACCCTAAGACTGTAGCACAGACAGAACAGTGTGGGACCCTCAGACTAACACAGACAGAACAGTGTGGGACACTTAGACTGTAACACAGATAGAACAGTGTGGGACCTTCAGACTGTAGCACAGACAGAACAGTGTGGGACCCTCAAATTGTAACACAGACAGAACAGTGTGGGACCCTCAGACTGTAACACAGACAGAACAGTGTGGGACCTTCAGACCGTAACACAGACAGAACAGTGTGGAACCATCAGACTGTAGCACAAACAGAACAGTGTGGAACCATCAGACTGTAGCACAGACAAAGCAGTGCGGGACACTCAGACTGTAGCACAGGCAGAACAGTGTGGAAACATCAGACTGTAGCACAGACAGAGCAGTGTGGGACACTCAGACTGTAGCACAGACAGAACAGTGTGGAACCATCAGACTGTAGCACAGACAGAACAGTGTGGGACCTCAGACTGTAGCACAGACAGAACAGTGTGGGACCCTAAGACTGTAGCACAGACAGAACAGTGTGGGACCCTCAGACTGTAACACAGACAGAACAGTGTGGGACCCTAAGACTGTAGCACAGACAGAACAGTGTGGGACCCTCAGACTAACACAGACAGAACAGTGTGGGACACTTAGACAGTAACACAGACAGAACAGTGTGGGACCCTAAGACTGTAGCACAGACAGAACAGTGTGGGACCCTCAGACTGTAACACAGACAGAACAGTGTGGGACCCTAAGACTGTAGCACAGACAGAACAGTGTGGGACCTTCAGACTGTAACACAGACAGAACAGTGTGGGACCCTCAGACTGTAACACAGACAGAACAGTGTGGGACCCTCAGACTGTAACACAGACAGAACAGTGTGTGACCTTCAGACTGTAGCACAGACAGAACAGTGTGGGACCCTCAGACTGTAACACAGACAGAACAGTGTGGGACCCTCAAACTGTAACACAGACAGAACAGTGTGGGAACATAAGACTGTAGAACAGACAAAACAGTGTGGGACCCTCAGACTAACACAGACAGAACAGTGTGGGACACTTAGACTGTAACACAGACAGAACAGTGTGGGACCTTCAGACTGTAGCACAGACAGAACAGTGTGGGACCCTCAGACTGTAACACAGACAGAACAGTGTGGGACCCTAAGACTGTAGCACAGACAGAACAGTGTGGGACCCTCAGACTGTAACACAGACAGAACAGTGTGGGACGCTCAGACTGTAACACAGACAGAACAGTGTGTGACCTTCAGACTGTAGCACAGACAGAACAGTGTGGGACCCTCAGACTGTAACACAGACAGAACAGTGTGGGACCCTAAGACTGTAGCACAGACAGAACAGTGTGGGACCCTCAGACTAACACAGACAGAACAGTGTGGGACACTTAGACTGTAACACAGACAGAACAGTGTGGGACCCTAAGACTGTAGCACAGACAGAACAGTGTGGGACCCTCAGACTAACACAGACAGAACAGTGTGGGACACTTAGACTGTAACACAGACAGAACAGTGTTGGACCTTCAGACTGTAGCACAGACAGAACAGTGTGGGACCCTCAGACTGTAACACAGACAGAACAGTGTGGGACCCTCAAACTGTAACACAGACAGAACAGTGTGGGACCTTCAGACCGTAACACAGACAGAACAGTGTGGAACCATCAGACTGTAGCACAAACAGAACAGTGTGGAACCATCAGACTGTAGCACAAACAGTGCAGAGTGGGACCCTCAGAATGTAGCACAGACAGAACAGTTTGGGACCCTCAGAATGTAACACAGACAGAGCAGTGTGGGACACTCAGACTGTAGCACAGACAGAACAGTGTGGAATCATCAGACTGTAGCACAGACAGAGAAGTGTGTGACCTCAGACTGTAGCACAGACAGAACAGTCTGGAACCATCAGACTGTAGCACAGACAGAACAGTGTGGGACGATCAGACTGTAGCACTGACAGAACAGTGTGGGACCCTCAGACTGTAACACAGACAGAACAGTGTGGGACCCTCAGACTGTAACACGGACAGAGCAGTGTGGGACCCTTAGACTGTAAAACACACAGAACAGTGTGGGACCATCAGACTGTGACACAGACAGAATGGTATGGGACCCTCAGACTGTACCACAGACAGAATGGTATGGGACCCTCAGAATATCACACGGAACAGTATGGGACCCTCAGACTGTAGCACAGACAGAACATTGTGGGACCTCAGACTGTAGCACAGACAGAACGGTATGGGACCCTCAGAATGTCACACAGACAGAGCAGTGTGTGACCTCAGACTGTAGCACAGACAGAACGGTATGGGACCCTCAGAATGTCACACAGACAGAGCTGTGTGGGACACTCAGACTGTAGCACAGAAAGAACAGTGTGGGACCCTAAGACTGTAGCACAGACAGAACAGTGTGGGACCCTCAGACTAACACAGACAGAACAGTGTGGGACACTTAGACTGTAACACAGATAGAACAGTGTGGGACCTTCAGACTGTAGCACAGACAGAACAGTGTGGGACCCTCAAATTGTAACACAGACAGAACAGTGTGGGACCCTCAGACTGTAACACAGACAGAACAGTGTGGGACCTTCAGACCGTAACACAGACAGAACAGTGTGGAACCATCAGACTGTAGCACAAACAGAACAGTGTGGAACCATCAGACTGTAGCACAGACAAAGCAGTGCGGGACACTCAGACTGTAGCACAGGCAGAACAGTGTGGAAACATCAGACTGTAGCACAGACAGAGCAGTGTGGGACACTCAGACTGTAGCACAGACAGAACAGTGTGGAACCATCAGACTGTAGCACAGACAGAACAGTGTGGGACCTCAGACTGTAGCACAGACAGAACAGTGTGGGACCCTAAGACTGTAGCACAGACAGAACAGTGTGGGACCCTCAGACTGTAACACAGACAGAACAGTGTGGGACCCTAAGACTGTAGCACAGACAGAACAGTGTGGGACCCTCAGACTAACACAGACAGAACAGTGTGGGACACTTAGACAGTAACACAGACAGAACAGTGTGGGACCCTAAGACTGTAGCACAGACAGAACAGTGTGGGACCCTCAGACTGTAACACAGACAGAACAGTGTGGGACCCTAAGACTGTAGCACAGACAGAACAGTGTGGGACCTTCAGACTGTAACACAGACAGAACAGTGTGGGACCCTCAGACTGTAACACAGACAGAACAGTGTGGGACCCTCAGACTGTAACACAGACAGAACAGTGTGTGACCTTCAGACTGTAGCACAGACAGAACAGTGTGGGACCCTCAGACTGTAACACAGACAGAACAGTGTGGGACCCTAAGACTGTAGCACAGACAGAACAGTGTGGGACCCTCAGACTAACACAGACAGAACAGTGTGGGACACTTAGACTGTAACACAGACAGAACAGTGTGGGACCCTAAGACTGTTGCACAGACAGAACAGTGTGGGACCCTCAGACTAACACAGACAGAACAGTGTGGGACACTTAGACTGTAACACAGACAGAACAGTGTTGGACCTTCAGACTGTAGCACAGACAGAACAGTGTGGGACCCTCAGACTGTAACACAGACAGAACAGTGTGGGACCCTCAAACTGTAACACAGACAGAACAGTGTGGGACCTTCAGACCGTAACACAGACAGAACAGTGTGGAACCATCAGACTGTAGCACAAACAGAACAGCGTGGAACCATCAGACTGTAGCACAGACAAAGCAGTGCGAGACACTCAGACTGTAGCACAGGCAGAACAGTGTGGCAACATCAGACTGTAGCACAGACATAGCAGTGTGGGACACTCAGACTGTAGCACAGACAGAACAGTGTGGAATCATCAGACTGTAGCACAGACAGAGAAGTGTGTGACCTCAGACTGTAGCACAGACAGAACAGTCTGGAACCATCAGACAGTAGCACAGACAGAACAGTGTGGGACCCTCAGACTAACACAGACAGAACAGTGTGGGACACTTAGACAGTAACACAGACAGAACAGTGTGGGACCCTAAGACTGTAGCACAGACAGAACAGTGTGGGACCCTCAGACTGTAACACAGACAGAACAGTGTGGGAACATAAGACTGTAGAACAGACAAAACAGTGTGGGACCCTCAGACTAACACAGACAGAACAGTGTGGGACACTTAGACTGTAACACAGACAGAACAGTGTGGGACCCTAAGACTGTAGCACAGACAGAACAGTGTGGGACCCTCAGACTAACACAGACAGAACAGTGTGGGACACTTAGACTGTAACACAGACAGAACAGTGTTGGACCTTCAGACTGAAGCACAGACAGAACAGTGTGGGACCCTCAGACTGTAACACAGACAGAACAGTGTGGGACCCTCAAACTGTAACACAGACAGAACAGTGTGGGACCTTCAGACCGTAACACAGACAGAACAGTGTGGAACCATCAGACTGTAGCACAAACAGAACAGTGTGGAACCATCAGACTGTAGCACAGACAAAGCAGTGCGAGACACTCAGACTGTAGCACAGGCAGAACAGTGTGGAAACATCAGACTGTAGCACAAACAGTGCAGAGTGGGACCCTCAGAATGTAGCACAGACAGAACAGTTTGGGACCCTCAGAATGTAACACAGACAGAGCAGTGTGGGACACTCAGACTGTAGCACAGACAGAACAGTGTGGAATCATCAGACTGTAGCACAGACAGAGAAGTGTGTGACCTCAGACTGTAGCACAGACAGAACAGTCTGGAACCATCAGACTGTAGCACAGACAGAACAGTGTGGGACGATCAGACTGTAGCACAGACAGAACAGTGTGGGACCCTCAGACTGTAACACAGACAGAACAGTGTGGGACCCTCAGACTGTAACACGGACAGAGCAGTGTGGGACCCTTAGACTGTAAAACACACAGAACAGTGTGGGACCATCAGACTGTGACACAGACAGAATGGTATGGGACCCTCAGACTGTACCACAGACAGAATGGTATGGGACCCTCAGAATGTCACACGGAACAGTATGGGACCCTCAGACTGTAGCACAGACAGAACAGTGTGGGACCTCAGACTGTAGCACAGACAGAACGGTATGGGACCCTCAGAATGTCACACAGACAGAGCAGTGTGTGACCTCAGACTGTAGCACAGACAGAACGGTATGGGACCCTCAGAATGTCACACAGACAGAGCTGTGTGGGACACTCAGACTGTAGCACAGAAAGAACAGTGTGGGACCCTAAGACTGTAGCACAGACAGAACAGTGTGGGACCCTCAGACTAACACAGACAGAACAGTGTGGGACACTTAGACTGTAACACATATAGAACAGTGTGGGACCTTCAGACTGTAGCACAGACAGAACAGTGTGGGACCCTCAAACTGTAACACAGACAGAACAGTGTGGGACCCTCAGACTGTAACACAGACAGAACAGTGTGGGACCTTCAGACCGTAACACAGACAGAACAGTGTGGAACCATCAGACTGTAGCACAAACAGAACAGTGTGGAACCATCAGACTGTAGCACAGACAAAGCAGTGCGGGACACTCAGACTGTAGCACAGGCAGAACAGTGTGGAAACATCAGACTGTAGCACAGACAGAGCAGTGTGGGACACTCAGACTGTAGCACAGACAGAACAGTGTGGAACCATCAGACTGTAGCACAGACAGAACAGTGTGGGACCCTCAGACTAACACAGACAGAACAGTGTGGGACACTTAGACTGTAACACAGACAGAACAGTGTGGGACCCTAAGACTGTAGCACAGACAGAACAGTGTGGGACCCTCAGACTAACACAGACAGAACAGTGTGGGACACTTAGACTGTAACACAGACAGAACAGTGTTGGACCTTCAGACTGTAGCACAGACAGAACAGTGTGGGACCCTCAGACTGTAACACAGACAGAACAGTGTGGGACCCTCAAACTGTAACACAGACAGAACAGTGTGGGACCTTCAGACCGTAACACAGACAGAACAGTGTGGAACCATCAGACTGTAGCACAAACAGAACAGTGTGGAACCATCAGACTGTAGCACAGACAAAGCAGTGCGAGACACTCAGACTGTAGCACAGGCAGAACAGTGTGGAAACATCAGACTGTAGCACAGACAGAGCAGTGTGGGACACTCAGACTGTAGCACAGACAGAACAGTGTGGAACCATCAGACTGTAGCACAGACAGAGCAGTGTGGGAATTCAGACTGTAGCACAGACAGAACAGTGTGGGACCTCAGACTGTAGCACAGACAGAACAGTGTGGGACCTCAGACTGTAGCACAGACAGAGCAGTGTGTGACCTCAGACTGTAGCACAGACAGAACAGTGTGGGACCTCAGACTGTAGCACAAACAGTGCAGAGTGGGACCCTCAGAATGTAGCACAGACAGAACAGTTTGGGACCCTCAGAATGTAACACAGACAGAGCAGTGTGGGACACTCAGACTGTAGCACAGACAGAACAGTGTGGAATCATCAGACTGTCGCACAGACAGAACAGTGTGGGACCCTCAGACTGTAGCTCAGACGGAACAGTGTGGGACGATCAGACTGTAGCACTGACAGAACAGTGTGGGACCCTCAGACTGTCGCACAGACAGAACAGTGTGGGACCCTCAGACTGTAACACGGACAGAGCAGTGTGGGACCCTTAGACTGTAAAACACACAGAACAGTGTGGGACCATCAGACTGTGACACAGACAGAATGGTATGGGACCCTCAGACTGTACCACAGACAGAATGGTATGGGACCCTCAGAATGTCACACGGAACAGTATGGGACCCTCAGACTGTAGCACAGACAGAATGGTATGGGACCCTCAGAATGTCACACAGACAGAGCAGTGTGTGACCTCAGACTGTAGCACAGACAGAACGGTATGGGACCCTCAGAATGTCACACAGACAGAGCTGTGTGGGACACTCAGACTGTAGCACAGAAAGAACAGTGTGGGACCTCAGACTGTAGCACAGACAGAGCAGTGTGGGACCTCAGACTGTAGCACAGACAGAGCAGTGTGGAACCCTCAGACAGTAACACAGACAGAACAGTGTGGAACCATCAGACTGTAACACAGACTGAACAGTGTGGGACCTCAGACTGTAGCACAGACAGAGCAGTGTGGAACACTCAGACTGTAGCACAGACAGAACAGTGTGGAACCATCAGACTGTAGCACAGACAGAGCAGTGTGGGAACTCAGACTGTAGCACAGACAGAACAGTGTGGGACCTCAGACTGTAGCACAGACAGAGCAGTGTGTGACCTCAGACTGTAGCACAGACAGAACGGTATGGGACCCTCAGAATGTCACACAGACAGAGCAGTGTGGGACACTCAGACTGTAGCACATACAGAACAGTGTGGGACCATCAGACTGTGACACAGACAGAGCAGTGTGGGACACTCAGACTGTAGCACAGACAGAACAGTGTGGAATCATCAGACTGTAGCACAGACAGAGAAGTGTGTGACCTCAGACTGTAGCACAGACAGAACAGTGTGGGACGATCAGACTGTAGCACAGACAGAGCAGTATGGAACACTCAGACTGTAGCACAGACAGAACAGTGTGGAACCATCAGACTGTAACACAGACAGAACAGTGTGGGACCTCAGACTGTGCACAGACAGAGCAGTCTGGAACACTCAGACTGTAGCGCAGACAGAACAGTGTGGAACCATCAGACTGTAGCACAGACAGAGCGGTGTTGGAACTCAGACTGTAGCACAGACATAACAGTGTGGGACCTCAGACTGTAGCACAGACAGAACAGTGTGGGACCTCAGACTGTAGCACAGACAGAGCAGTGTGTGACCTCAGACTGTAGCACAGACAGAACAGTTTGGGACCTCAGACTGTAGCACAGACAGAACAGTGTGGGTCCTTCAGACCGTAACACAGACAGAACAGTGTGGGACCCTTAGACTGTAAAACACACAGAACAGTGTGGGACCATCAGACTGTGACACAGACAGAACGGTATAGGACCCTCAGAATGTCACACGGAACAGTATGGGACCCTCAGACTGTAGCACAGACAGAACAGTGTGGGACCTTAGACTGTAGCACAGACAGAACGGTATGGGACCCTCAGAATGTCACACAGACAGAGCAGTGTGTGACCTCAGACTGTAGCACGGACAGAACGGTATGGGACCCTCAGAATGTCACACAGACAGAGCAGTGTGGGACACTCAGACTGTAGCACAGAAAGAACAGTGTGGGACCTCAGACTGTAGCACAGACAGAGCAGTGTGGGACGCTCAGACTGTAACACAGACAGAACAGTGTGGAACCATCAGACTGTAACACAGACAGAACAGTGTGGGACACTCAAACTGTAACACAGACAGAACAGTGTGGGACCTCAGACTGTAGCACAGACAGAGCAGTGTGGAACACTCAGACTGTAGCACAGATAGAACAGTGTGGAACCATCAGACTGTAGCACAGACAGAACGATACGGGACCCTCAAAATGTCACACAGAACAGTATGGGACCCTCAGACTGTAGCACAGACAGAACAGTGTGGGACCTCAGACTGTAGCACAGACAGAGCAGTGTGGGACACTCAGACTGAAGCACAGACAGAACAGTGTGGGACCATCAGACTGTGACACAGACAGAATGGTATGGGACCCTCAGACTGTACCACAGACAGAATGGTATGGGACCCTCAGAATGTCACACGGAACAGTATGGGACCCTCAGACTGTAGCACAGACAGAACAGTGTGGGACCTCAGACTGTAGCACAGACAGAACGGTATGGGACCCTCAGAATGTCACACAGACAGAGCAGTGTGTGACCTCAGACTGTAGCCCAGACAGAACGGTATGGGACCCTCAGAATGTCACACAGACAGAGCAGTGTGGGACACTCAGACTGTAGCACAGAAAGAACAGTGTTGGACCTCAGACTGTAGCACAGACAGAGCAGTGTGGGACACTCAGACAGTAACACAGACAGAACAGTGTGGAACCATCAGACTGTAACACAGACAGAACAGTGTGGGACCTCAGACTGTGCACAGACAGAGCAGTCTGGAACACTCAGACTGTAGCACAAACAGAACAGTGTGGAACCATCAGACTGTAGCACAGACAGAGCGGTGTGGGAACTCAGACTGTAGCACAGACATAACAGTGTGGGACCTCAGACTGTAGCACAGACAGAACAGTGTGGGACCTCAGACTGTAGCACAGACAGAACAGTGTGGGTCCTTCAGACCGTAACACAGACAGAACAGTGTGGGACCCTTAGACTGTAAAACACACAGAACAGTGTGGGACCATCAGACTGTGACACAGACAGAACGGTATGGGACCCTCAGAATGTCACACGGAACAGTATGGGACCCTCAGACTGTAGCACAGACAGAACAGTATGGGACCTTAGACTGTAGCACAGACAGAACGGTATGGGACCCTCAGAATGTCACACATACAGAGCAGTGTGTGACCTCAGACTGTAGCACGGACAGAACGGTATGGGACCCTCAGAATGTCACACAGACAGAGCAGTGTGGGACACTCAGACTGTAGCACAGAAAGAACAGTGTGGGACCTCAGACTGTAGCACAGACAGAGCAGTGTGGGACGCTCAGACTGTAACACAGACAGAACAGTGTGGAACCATCAGACTGTAACACAGACAGAACAGTGTGGGACACTCAAACTGTAACACAGACAGAACAGTGTGGGACCTCAGACTGTAGCACAGACAGAGCAGTGTGGAACACTCAGACTGTAGCACAGATAGAACAGTGTGGAACCATCAGACTGTAGCACAGACAGAACGATACGGGACCCTCAGAATGTCACACAGAACAGTATGGGACCCTCAGACTGTAGCACAGACAGAACAGTGTGGGACCTCAGACTGTAGCACAGACAGAGCAGTGTGGGACACTCAGACTGAAGCACAGACAGAACAGTGTGGGACCATCAGACTGTGACACAGACAGAATGGTATGGGACCCTCAGACTGTACCACAGACAGAATGGTATGGGACCCTCAGAATGTCACACGGAACAGTATGGGACCCTCAGACTGTAGCACAGACAGAACAGTGTGGGACCTCAGACTGTAGCACAGACAGAACGGTATGGGACCCTCAGAATGTCACACAGACAGAGCAGTGTGTGATCTCAGACTGTAGCACAGACAGACCGGTATGGGACCCTCAGAATGTCACACAGACAGAGCAGTGTGGGACACTCAGACTGTAGCACAGAAAGAACAGTGTGGGACCTCAGACTGTAGCACAGACAGAGCAGTGTGGGACCCTCAGACAGTAACACAGACAGAACAGTGTGGAACCATCACACTGTAACACAGACTGAACAGTGTGGGACCTCAGACTTTAGCACAGACAGAGCAGTGTGGAACACTCAGACTGTAGCACAGACAGAACAGTGTGGAACCATCAGACTGTAGCACAGACAGAGCAGTGTGGGAACTCAGACTGTAGCACAGACAGAACAGTGTGGGACCTCAGACTGTAGCACAGACAGAGCAGTGTGTGACCTCAGACTGTAGCACAGACAGAACGGTATGGGACCCTCAGAATGTCACACAGAGCAGTGTGGGACACTCAGACTGTAGCACAGACAGAACAGTGTGGGACCATCAGACTGTGACACAGACAGACTAGTGTGGGACACTCAGACTGTAGCACGGACAGAATGGTATGGGACCCTCAGACTGTACCACAGACAGAACGCTATGGGACCCTAAGAATGTCACACAGACAGAGCAGTGTGGGACACTCAGACTGTAGCACAGACAGAATGGTATGGGACCCTCAGAATGTCACACGGAACAGTATGGGACCCTCAGACTGTAGCACAGACAGAACAGTGTGGGACCTCAGACTGTAGCACAGACAGAGCAGTGTGGGACACTCAGACTGTAGCACAGACAGAACGGTATGGGACCCTCAGAATGTCACACAGACAGAGCAGTCTGTGACCTCAGACTGTAGCACAGACAGAACGGTATGGAACCCTCAGAATGTCACACAGACAGAGCAGTGTGCGACACTCAGACTGTAGCACAGACAGAACAGTGTGGGACACTCAGACTGTAGCACAGACAGAATGGTATGGGACCCACAGATTGTCACACAGAACAGTATGGGACCCTCAGACTGTAGCACAGACAGAACAGTGTGGGATACTCAAACTGTAACACACACAGAACAGTGTGGGACCTCAGACTGTAGCACAGACAGAACAGTGTGGGACACTCAGACTGTAGCACAGACAGAACGGTCTGGGACCCTCAGAATGTCACACAGAACAGTATGGGACCCTCAGACTGTAGCATAGACAGAACAGTTTGGGACCTCAGACTGTACCACAGACAGAGCAGTGTGGGACACTCAGAATGTAGAACAGACAGAACGGTCTGGGACCCTCAGAATGTCACACAGAACAGTATGGGACCCTCAGACTGTAGCATAGACAGAACAGTGTGGGTCCTCAGACTGTAGCACAGACAGAACAGTGTGGGACACTCAGACTGTAGCACAGACAGAACGGTCTGGGACCCTCAGAATGTCACACAGAACAGTATGGGACCCTCAGACTGTAGCATAGACAGAACAGTTTGGGACCTCAGACTGTACCACAGACAGAGCAGTGTGGGACACTCAGAATGTAGAACAGACAGAACAGTGTGGGACCATCAGACTGTGACACAGACAGAATGGTATGGGACCATCAGACTGTACCACAGACAGAACGGTATGGGACCCTCAGAATGTCACACAGACAGAGCAGTGTGGGACACTCAGACTGTAGCACAGACAGAATGGTATGGGACCCTCAGAATGTCACACGGAAAAGTATGGGACCCTCAGACTGTAGCACAGACAGAACAGTGTCGGACCTCAGACTGTAGCACAGACAGAGCAGTGTGGGACACTCAGACTGTAGCACAGACAGAACAGTGTGGGACCCTCAGACTGTAACACAGACAGACCAGTGTGGGACCCCTAGACTGTAAAACAGACAGAACGGTATGGGACACTCAGAATGTCACACAGACAGAGCAGTGTGTGACCTCAGACTGTAGCACTGACAGAACAGTGTGGGACCCTCAGACTGTAACACAGACAGAGCAGTGTATGACCTCAGACTGTAGCACAGACAGAATGGTATGGGACCCTCAGAATGTCACACAGACAGAATGGTATGGGACCCTCAGAATGTCACACAGACAGAGCAGTGTGTGACCTCAGACTGTAGCACAGCCAGAACGGTATGGGACGCTCATAATGTCACACAGACAGAGCAGTGTGGGACACTCAGACTGTAGCACAGACAGAACAGTGTCGGACCTCAGACTGTAGCACAGACAGAGCAGTGTCGGACCCTTAGACTGTAAAACACACAGAACAGTGTGGGACGATCAGACTGTAGCACTGACAGAACAGTGTGGGACCCTCAGACTGTAACACAGACAGAACAGTGTGGGACCCTCAGACTGTAACACGGACAGAGCAGTGTGGGACCCTTAGACTGTAAAACACACAGAACAGTGTGGGACCATCAGACTGTGACACAGACAGAATGGTATGGGACCCTCAGACTGTACCACAGACAGAATGGTATGGGACCCTCAGAATGTCACACGGAACAGTATGGGACCCTCAGACTGTAGCACAGACAGAACAGTGTGGGACCTCAGACTGTAGCACAGACAGAACGGTATGGGACCCTCAGAATGTCACACAGACAGAGCAGTGTGTGACCTCAGACTGTAGCACAGACAGAACGGTATGGGACCCTCAGAATGTCACACAGACAGAGCTGTGTGGGACACTCAGACTGTAGCACAGAAAGAACAGTGTGGGACCCTAAGACTGTAGCACAGACAGAACAGTGTGGGACCCTCAGACTAACACAGACAGAACAGTGTGGGACACTTAGACTGTAACACATATAGAACAGTGTGGGACCTTCAGACTGTAGCACAGACAGAACAGTGTGGGACCCTCAAACTGTAACACAGACAGAACAGTGTGGGACCCTCAGACTGTAACACAGACAGAACAGTGTGGGACCTTCAGACCGTAACACAGACAGAACAGTGTGGAACCATCAGACTGTAGCACAAACAGAACAGTGTGGAACCATCAGACTGTAGCACAGACAAAGCAGTGCGGGACACTCAGACTGTAGCACAGGCAGAACAGTGTGGAAACATCAGACTGTAGCACAGACAGAGCAGTGTGGGACACTCAGACTGTAGCACAGACAGAACAGTGTGGAACCATCAGACTGTAGCACAGACAGAACAGTGTGGGACCCTCAGACTAACACAGACAGAACAGTGTGGGACACTTAGACTGTAACACAGACAGAACAGTGTGGGACCCTAAGACTGTAGCACAGACAGAACAGTGTGGGACCCTCAGACTAACACAGACAGAACAGTGTGGGACACTTAGACTGTAACACAGACAGAACAGTGTTGGACCTTCAGACTGTAGCACAGACAGAACAGTGTGGGACCCTCAGACTGTAACACAGACAGAACAGTGTGGGACCCTCAAACTGTAACACAGACAGAACAGTGTGGGACCTTCAGACCGTAACACAGACAGAACAGTGTGGAACCATCAGACTGTAGCACAAACAGAACAGTGTGGAACCATCAGACTGTAGCACAGACAAAGCAGTGCGAGACACTCAGACTGTAGCACAGGCAGAACAGTGTGGAAACATCAGACTGTAGCACAGACAGAGCAGTGTGGGACACTCAGACTGTAGCACAGACAGAACAGTGTGGAACCATCAGACTGTAGCACAGACAGAGCAGTGTGGGAATTCAGACTGTAGCACAGACAGAACAGTGTGGGACCTCAGACTGTAGCACAGACAGAACAGTGTGGGACCTCAGACTGTAGCACAGACAGAGCAGTGTGTGACCTCAGACTGTAGCACAGACAGAACAGTGTGGGACCTCAGACTGTAGCACAAACAGTGCAGAGTGGGACCCTCAGAATGTAGCACAGACAGAACAGTTTGGGACCCTCAGAATGTAACACAGACAGAGCAGTGTGGGACACTCAGACTGTAGCACAGACAGAACAGTGTGGAATCATCAGACTGTCGCACAGACAGAACAGTGTGGGACCCTCAGACTGTAGCTCAGACGGAACAGTGTGGGACGATCAGACTGTAGCACTGACAGAACAGTGTGGGACCCTCAGACTGTCGCACAGACAGAACAGTGTGGGACCCTCAGACTGTAACACGGACAGAGCAGTGTGGGACCCTTAGACTGTAAAACACACAGAACAGTGTGGGACCATCAGACTGTGACACAGACAGAATGGTATGGGACCCTCAGACTGTACCACAGACAGAATGGTATGGGACCCTCAGAATGTCACACGGAACAGTATGGGACCCTCAGACTGTAGCACAGACAGAATGGTATGGGACCCTCAGAATGTCACACAGACAGAGCAGTGTGTGACCTCAGACTGTAGCACAGACAGAACGGTATGGGACCCTCAGAATGTCACACAGACAGAGCTGTGTGGGACACTCAGACTGTAGCACAGAAAGAACAGTGTGGGACCTCAGACTGTAGCACAGACAGAGCAGTGTGGGACCTCAGACTGTAGCACAGACAGAGCAGTGTGGAACCCTCAGACAGTAACACAGACAGAACAGTGTGGAACCATCAGACTGTAACACAGACTGAACAGTGTGGGACCTCAGACTGTAGCACAGACAGAGCAGTGTGGAACACTCAGACTGTAGCACAGACAGAACAGTGTGGAACCATCAGACTGTAGCACAGACAGAGCAGTGTGGGAACTCAGACTGTAGCACAGACAGAACAGTGTGGGACCTCAGACTGTAGCACAGACAGAGCAGTGTGTGACCTCAGACTGTAGCACAGACAGAACGGTATGGGACCCTCAGAATGTCACACAGACAGAGCAGTGTGGGACACTCAGACTGTAGCACATACAGAACAGTGTGGGACCATCAGACTGTGACACAGACAGAGCAGTGTGGGACACTCAGACTGTAGCACAGACAGAACAGTGTGGAATCATCAGACTGTAGCACAGACAGAGAAGTGTGTGACCTCAGACTGTAGCACAGACAGAACAGTGTGGGACGATCAGACTGTAGCACAGACAGAGCAGTATGGAACACTCAGACTGTAGCACAGACAGAACAGTGTGGAACCATCAGACTGTAACACAGACAGAACAGTGTGGGACCTCAGACTGTGCACAGACAGAGCAGTCTGGAACACTCAGACTGTAGCGCAGACAGAACAGTGTGGAACCATCAGACTGTAGCACAGACAGAGCGGTGTTGGAACTCAGACTGTAGCACAGACATAACAGTGTGGGACCTCAGACTGTAGCACAGACAGAACAGTGTGGGACCTCAGACTGTAGCACAGACAGAGCAGTGTGTGACCTCAGACTGTAGCACAGACAGAACAGTTTGGGACCTCAGACTGTAGCACAGACAGAACAGTGTGGGTCCTTCAGACCGTAACACAGACAGAACAGTGTGGGACCCTTAGACTGTAAAACACACAGAACAGTGTGGGACCATCAGACTGTGACACAGACAGAACGGTATAGGACCCTCAGAATGTCACACGGAACAGTATGGGACCCTCAGACTGTAGCACAGACAGAACAGTGTGGGACCTTAGACTGTAGCACAGACAGAACGGTATGGGACCCTCAGAATGTCACACAGACAGAGCAGTGTGTGACCTCAGACTGTAGCACGGACAGAACGGTATGGGACCCTCAGAATGTCACACAGACAGAGCAGTGTGGGACACTCAGACTGTAGCACAGAAAGAACAGTGTGGGACCTCAGACTGTAGCACAGACAGAGCAGTGTGGGACGCTCAGACTGTAACACAGACAGAACAGTGTGGAACCATCAGACTGTAACACAGACAGAACAGTGTGGGACACTCAAACTGTAACACAGACAGAACAGTGTGGGACCTCAGACTGTAGCACAGACAGAGCAGTGTGGAACACTCAGACTGTAGCACAGATAGAACAGTGTGGAACCATCAGACTGTAGCACAGACAGAACGATACGGGACCCTCAAAATGTCACACAGAACAGTATGGGACCCTCAGACTGTAGCACAGACAGAACAGTGTGGGACCTCAGACTGTAGCACAGACAGAGCAGTGTGGGACACTCAGACTGAAGCACAGACAGAACAGTGTGGGACCATCAGACTGTGACACAGACAGAATGGTATGGGACCCTCAGACTGTACCACAGACAGAATGGTATGGGACCCTCAGAATGTCACACGGAACAGTATGGGACCCTCAGACTGTAGCACAGACAGAACAGTGTGGGACCTCAGACTGTAGCACAGACAGAACGGTATGGGACCCTCAGAATGTCACACAGACAGAGCAGTGTGTGACCTCAGACTGTAGCCCAGACAGAACGGTATGGGACCCTCAGAATGTCACACAGACAGAGCAGTGTGGGACACTCAGACTGTAGCACAGAAAGAACAGTGTTGGACCTCAGACTGTAGCACAGACAGAGCAGTGTGGGACACTCAGACAGTAACACAGACAGAACAGTGTGGAACCATCAGACTGTAACACAGACAGAACAGTGTGGGACCTCAGACTGTGCACAGACAGAGCAGTCTGGAACACTCAGACTGTAGCACAAACAGAACAGTGTGGAACCATCAGACTGTAGCACAGACAGAGCGGTGTGGGAACTCAGACTGTAGCACAGACATAACAGTGTGGGACCTCAGACTGTAGCACAGACAGAACAGTGTGGGACCTCAGACTGTAGCACAGACAGAACAGTGTGGGTCCTTCAGACCGTAACACAGACAGAACAGTGTGGGACCCTTAGACTGTAAAACACACAGAACAGTGTGGGACCATCAGACTGTGACACAGACAGAACGGTATGGGACCCTCAGAATGTCACACGGAACAGTATGGGACCCTCAGACTGTAGCACAGACAGAACAGTATGGGACCTTAGACTGTAGCACAGACAGAACGGTATGGGACCCTCAGAATGTCACACATACAGAGCAGTGTGTGACCTCAGACTGTAGCACGGACAGAACGGTATGGGACCCTCAGAATGTCACACAGACAGAGCAGTGTGGGACACTCAGACTGTAGCACAGAAAGAACAGTGTGGGACCTCAGACTGTAGCACAGACAGAGCAGTGTGGGACGCTCAGACTGTAACACAGACAGAACAGTGTGGAACCATCAGACTGTAACACAGACAGAACAGTGTGGGACACTCAAACTGTAACACAGACAGAACAGTGTGGGACCTCAGACTGTAGCACAGACAGAGCAGTGTGGAACACTCAGACTGTAGCACAGATAGAACAGTGTGGAACCATCAGACTGTAGCACAGACAGAACGATACGGGACCCTCAGAATGTCACACAGAACAGTATGGGACCCTCAGACTGTAGCACAGACAGAACAGTGTGGGACCTCAGACTGTAGCACAGACAGAGCAGTGTGGGACACTCAGACTGAAGCACAGACAGAACAGTGTGGGACCATCAGACTGTGACACAGACAGAATGGTATGGGACCCTCAGACTGTACCACAGACAGAATGGTATGGGACCCTCAGAATGTCACACGGAACAGTATGGGACCCTCAGACTGTAGCACAGACAGAACAGTGTGGGACCTCAGACTGTAGCACAGACAGAACGGTATGGGACCCTCAGAATGTCACACAGACAGAGCAGTGTGTGATCTCAGACTGTAGCACAGACAGACCGGTATGGGACCCTCAGAATGTCACACAGACAGAGCAGTGTGGGACACTCAGACTGTAGCACAGAAAGAACAGTGTGGGACCTCAGACTGTAGCACAGACAGAGCAGTGTGGGACCCTCAGACAGTAACACAGACAGAACAGTGTGGAACCATCACACTGTAACACAGACTGAACAGTGTGGGACCTCAGACTTTAGCACAGACAGAGCAGTGTGGAACACTCAGACTGTAGCACAGACAGAACAGTGTGGAACCATCAGACTGTAGCACAGACAGAGCAGTGTGGGAACTCAGACTGTAGCACAGACAGAACAGTGTGGGACCTCAGACTGTAGCACAGACAGAGCAGTGTGTGACCTCAGACTGTAGCACAGACAGAACGGTATGGGACCCTCAGAATGTCACACAGAGCAGTGTGGGACACTCAGACTGTAGCACAGACAGAACAGTGTGGGACCATCAGACTGTGACACAGACAGACTAGTGTGGGACACTCAGACTGTAGCACGGACAGAATGGTATGGGACCCTCAGACTGTACCACAGACAGAACGCTATGGGACCCTAAGAATGTCACACAGACAGAGCAGTGTGGGACACTCAGACTGTAGCACAGACAGAACAGTGTGGGACCTCAGACTGTAGCACAGACAGAGCAGTGTGGGACACTCAGACTGTAGCACAGACAGAACGGTATGGGACCCTCAGAATGTCACACAGACAGAGCAGTCTGTGACCTCAGACTGTAGCACAGACAGAACGGTATGGAACCCTCAGAATGTCACACAGACAGAGCAGTGTGCGACACTCAGACTGTAGCACAGACAGAACAGTGTGGGACACTCAGACTGTAGCACAGACAGAATGGTATGGGACCCACAGATTGTCACACAGAACAGTATGGGACCCTCAGACTGTAGCACAGACAGAACAGTGTGGGATACTCAAACTGTAACACACACAGAACAGTGTGGGACCTCAGACTGTAGCACAGACAGAACAGTGTGGGACACTCAGACTGTAGCACAGACAGAACGGTCTGGGACCCTCAGAATGTCACACAGAACAGTATGGGACCCTCAGACTGTAGCATAGACAGAACAGTTTGGGACCTCAGACTGTACCACAGACAGAGCAGTGTGGGACACTCAGAATGTAGAACAGACAGAACGGTCTGGGACCCTCAGAATGTCACACAGAACAGTATGGGACCCTCAGACTGTAGCATAGACAGAACAGTGTGGGTCCTCAGACTGTAGCACAGACAGAACAGTGTGGGACACTCAGACTGTAGCACAGACAGAACGGTCTGGGACCCTCAGAATGTCACACAGAACAGTATGGGACCCTCAGACTGTAGCATAGACAGAACAGTTTGGGACCTCAGACTGTACCACAGACAGAGCAGTGTGGGACACTCAGAATGTAGAACAGACAGAACAGTGTGGGACCATCAGACTGTGACACAGACAGAATGGTATGGGACCATCAGACTGTACCACAGACAGAACGGTATGGGACCCTCAGAATGTCACACAGACAGAGCAGTGTGGGACACTCAGACTGTAGCACAGACAGAATGGTATGGGACCCTCAGAATGTCACACGGAAAAGTATGGGACCCTCAGACTGTAGCACAGACAGAACAGTGTCGGACCTCAGACTGTAGCACAGACAGAGCAGTGTGGGACACTCAGACTGTAGCACAGACAGAACAGTGTGGGACCCTCAGACTGTAACACAGACAGACCAGTGTGGGACCCCTAGACTGTAAAACAGACAGAACGGTATGGGACACTCAGAATGTCACACAGACAGAGCAGTGTGTGACCTCAGACTGTAGCACTGACAGAACAGTGTGGGACCCTCAGACTGTAACACAGACAGAGCAGTGTATGACCTCAGACTGTAGCACAGACAGAATGGTATGGGACCCTCAGAATGTCACACAGACAGAATGGTATGGGACCCTCAGAATGTCACACAGACAGAGCAGTGTGTGACCTCAGACTGTAGCACAGCCAGAACGGTATGGGACGCTCATAATGTCACACAGACAGAGCAGTGTGGGACACTC
Source organism: Hemitrygon akajei (assembly GCF_048418815.1). Classification (NCBI taxonomy): domain Eukaryota; kingdom Metazoa; phylum Chordata; class Chondrichthyes; order Myliobatiformes; family Dasyatidae; genus Hemitrygon; species Hemitrygon akajei. The sequence continues at coordinate 144,284,211 of NC_133128.1, read as the reverse complement.
AGACTGTAGCACAGACAGAACAGTGTCGGACCTCAGACTGTAGCACAGACAGAGCAGTGTCGGACCCTCAGACTGTAACACAGACAGAACAGTGTGGAACCATCAGACTGTAACACAGACAGAACAGTGTGGGACAATCAAACTGTAACACAGACAGAACAGTGTGGGACCTCAGACTGTAGCACAGACAGAGCAGTGTGGAACACTCAGACTGTAGCACAGACAGAACAGTGTGGAACCATCAGACTGTAGCACAGACAGAGCAGTGTGGGACACTCAGACTGTAGCATAGACAGAATGGTATGGGACCCTCAGAATGTCACACGGAACAGTATGGGACCCTCTGACTGTAGAACAGGCAGAACAGTGTGGGACCTCAGACTGTAGCACAGACAGAGCAGTGTGGGACACTCAGACTGTAGCACAGACAGAACGGTATGGGACCCTCAGAATGTCACAAAGAAAGAGCAGTGTGTGACCTCAGACTGTAGCACAGACAGAAAGGTATGGAGCCCTCAGAATGTCACACAGACAGAGCAGTGTGGGACACTCAGACTGTAGCACAGACAGAACACTATGGGACCCTCAGACTGTAGCACAGACAGAACATTGTGGGACACTCAAACTGCAACACAGACAGAACAGTGTGGGACCTCAGACTGTAGCACTGACAGAGCAGTGTGGAACACCTAGACTGTAGCACAGACAGAACAGTGTGCAACCATCAGACTGTCGCACAGACAGAGCAGTGTGGGAACTCAGACTGTAGCACAGACAGAACAGTGTGGGACCTCAGACTGTAGCACAGACAGAGCAGTGTGTGACCTCAGACTGTAGCACAGACAGAACGGTATGGGACCCTCAGAATGTCACACAGAACAGTATGGGACCCTCCGACTGTAGCACAGACAGAACAGTGTGGGACCTCAGACTGTAGCACAGACAGAGCAGTGTGGGACACTCAGATTGTAGCACAGACAGAACAGTGTGGGACCTCAGACTGTAGCACAGACAGAGCAGTGTGGGACACTCAGACTGTAGCACAGACAGAACGGTATGGGACCCTCAGAATGTCACAAAGACAGAGCAGTGTGTGACCTCAGACTGTAGCACAGGCAGAACGGTATGGAGCCCTCAGAATGTCACACAGACAGAGCAGTGTGGGACACTCAGACTGTAGCACAGACAGAACACTATGGGACCCTCAGACTGTAGCACAGACAGAACAGTGTGTTACACTCAAACTGCAACACAGACAGAACAGTGTGGGACCTCAGACTGTAGCACTGACAGAGCAGTGTGGATCACCTAGACTGTAGCACAGACAGAACAGTGTGCAACCATCAGACTGTCGCACAGACAGAGCAGTGTGGGAACTCAGACTGTAGCACAGACAGAACAGTGTGGGACCTCAGACTGTAGCACAGACAGAGCAGTGTGTGACCTCAGTCTGTAGCACAGACAGAACGGTATGGGACCTTCAGAATGTCACACAGAACAGTATGGGACCCTCAGACTGTAGCACAGACAGAACAGTGTGGGACCTCAGACTGTAGCACAGACAGAGCAGTGTGGGACACTCAGATTGTAGCACAGACAGAACAGTGTGGGACCATCAGAATGTGACACAGACAGAACGGTACGGGACCCTCAGACTGTACCAGAGACAGAACGGTATGGGACCCTCAGAATGTCACACAGACAGAGCAGTGTTGGAAAACTCAGACTGTAGCACAGACAGAATGGTATGAGACCCTCAGAATGACACACGGAACAGTATGGGACCCTCAGACTGTAGCACAGACAGAACAGTGTGGGACCTCAGACTGTAGCACAGACAGAGCAGTGTGGTACACTCAGACTGTAGCACAGACAGAACAGTGTGGAATCATCAGACTGTAGCACAGACAGAGCAGTGTGGGACACTCAGACTGTAGCACAGACAGAACAGTGTGGAACCATCAGACTGTATCACAGACAGAACAGTGTGGGACGATAAGACTGTAGCACTGACAGAACAGTGTGGGACCCTCAGACTGTAACACAGAGAGAACAGTGTGGGACCCTCAGACTGTAACACAGACAGAACTGTGTGGGATCCTCAGAATGTCACACAGAACAGACTGGGACCCTTAGACTGTAACACAGACAGAACGGTATGGGACCCTCAGACTGTACCACAGACAGGGTAGTGTGGGACCCTCAGAATTTCACACAGACAGAACAGTGGGGGACACTCAGACTGTAGCACAGACAGAATGGTATGGGACCCTCAGAATGTCACACGGAAAAGTATGGGACCCTCAGACTGTAGCACAGACAGAACAGTGTGGGACCTCAGACTGTAGCACAGACAGAGCAGTGTGGGACACTCAGACTGTAGCACAGACAGAACAGTGTGGGACCCTCAGACTGTAACACAGACAGACCAGTGTGGGACCCCTAGACTGTAAAACAGACAGAACGGTATGGGACACTCAGAATGTCACACAGACAGAGCAGTGTGTGACCTCAGACTGTAGCACAGACAGAATGGTATGGGACCCTCAGAATGTCACACAGACAGAATGGTATGGGACCCTCAGAATGTCACACAGACAGAGCAGTGTGTGACCTCAGACTGTAGCACAGCCAGAACGGTATGGGACGCTCATAATGTCACACAGACAGAGCTGTGTGGGACACTCAGACTGTAGCACAGACAGAACAGTGTCGGACCTCAGACTGTAGCACAGACAGAGCAGTGTCGGACCCTCAGACTGTAACACAGACAGAACAGTGTGGAACCATCAGACTGTAACACAGACAGAACAGTGTGGGAAAATCAAACTGTAACACAGACAGAACAGTGTGGGACCTCAGACTGTAGCACAGACAGAGCAGTGTGGAACACTCAGACTGTAGCACAGACAGAACAGTGTGGAACCATCAGACTGTAGCACAGACAGAGCAGTGTGGGACACTCAGACTGTAGCACAGACAGAATGGTATGGGACCCTCAGAATGTCACACGGAACAGAGCAGTGTGTGACCTCAGACTGTAGCACAGCCAGAACGGTATGGGACGCTCATAATGTCACACAGACAGAGCTGTGTGGGACACTCAGACTGTAGCACAGACAGAACAGTGTCGGACCTCAGACTGTAGCACAGACAGAGCAGTGTCGGACCCTCAGACTGTAACACAGACAGAACAGTGTGGAACCATCAGACTGTAACACAGACAGAACAGTGTGGGAAAATCAAACTGTAACACAGACAGAACAGTGTGGGAACTCAGACTTTAGCACAGACAGAGCAGTGTGGAACACTCAGACTGTAGCACTGACAGAACAGTGTGGGACCCTCAGACTGTAACACAGACAGAGCAGTGTATGACCTCAGACTGTAGCACAGACAGAATGGTATGGGACCCTCAGAATGTCACACAGACAGAATGGTATGGGACCCTCAGAATGTCACACAGACAGAGCAGTGTGTGACCTCAGACTGTAGCACAGCCAGAACGGTATGGGAGGCTCATAATGTCACACAGACAGAGCTGTGTGGGACACTCAGACTGTAGCACAGACAGAACAGTGTGGAACCATCAGACTGTAACACAGACAGAACAGTGTGGGAAAATCAAACTGTAACACAGACAGAACAGTGTGGGACCTCAGACTGTAGCACAGACAGAGCAGTGTGGAACACTCAGACTGTAGCACAGACAGAACAGTGTGGAACCATCAGACTGTAGCACAGACAGAGCAGTGTGGGACACTCAGACTGTAGCACAGACAGAATGGTATGGGACCCTCAGAATGTCACACGGAACAGTATGGGACCCTCTGACTGTAGAACAGACAGAACAGTGTGGGAACTCAGACTGTAGCACAGACAGAGCAGTGTGGGACACTCAGACTGTAGCACAGACAGAACGGTATGGGACCCTCAGAATGTTGACAAACACAGAGCAGTGTGTGACCTCAGACTGTAGCACAGACAGAACGGTATGGAGCCCTCAGAATGTCACACAGACAGAGCAGTGTGGAACACCTAGACTGTAGCACAGACAGAACAGTGTGCAACCATCAGACTGTCGCACAGACAGAGCAGTGTGGGAACTCAGACTGTAGCACAGACAGAACAGTGTGGGACCTCAGACTGTAGCACAGACAGAGCAGTGTGTGACCTCAGACTGTAGCACAGACAGAACGGTATGGGACCCTCAGAATGTCACACAGAACAGTATGGGACCCTCCGACTGTAGCACAGACAGAACAGTGTGGGACCTCAGACTGTAGCACAGACAGAGCAGTGTGGGACACTCAGATTGTAGCACAGACAGAACAGTGTGGGACCTCAGACTGTAGCACAGACAGAGCAGTGTGGGACACTCAGACTGTAGCACAGACAGAACGGTATGGGAACCTCAGAATGTCACAAAGACAGAGCAGTGTGTGACCTCAGTCTGTAGCACAGACAGAACGGTATGGAGCCCTCAGAATGTCACACAGACAGAGCAGTGTGGGACACTCAGACTGTAGCACAGACAGAACACTATGGGACCCTCAGACTGTAGCACAGACAGAACATTGTGGGACACTCAGAATGTAGAACAGACAGAACAGTGTGGGACCATCAGACTGTGACACAGACAGAATGGTATGGGACCATCAGACTGTACCACAGACAGAACGGTATGGGACCCTCAGAATGTCACACAGACAGAGCAGTGTGGGACACTCAGACTGTAGCACAGACAGAATGGTATGGGACCCTCAGAATGTCACACGGAAAAGTATGGGACCCTCAGACTGTAGCACAGACAGAACAGTGTCGGACCTCAGACTGTAGCACAGACAGAGCAGTGTGGGACACTCAGACTGTAGCACAGACAGAACAGTGTGGGACCCTCAGACTGTAGCACAGACAGAACAGTGTGGAATCATCAGACTGTAGCACAGACAGAGCAGTGTGGGACACTCAGACTGTAGCACAGACAGAACAGTGTGGAACCATCAGACTGTATCACAGACAGAACAGTGTGGGACGATAAGACTGTAGCACTGACAGAACAGTGTGGGACCCTCAGACTGTAACACAGAGAGAACAGTGTGGGACCCTCAGACTGTAACACAGACAGAACTGTGTGGGATCCTCAGAATGTCACACAGAACAGACTGGGACTCTTAGACTGTAACACAGACAGAACGGTATGGGACCCTCAGACTGTACCACAGACAGGGTAGTGTGGGACCCTCAGAATTTCACACAGACAGAACAGTGGGGGACACTCAGACTGTAGCACAGACAGAATGGTATGGGACCCTCAGAATGTCACACGGAAAAGTATGTGACCCTCAGACTGTAGCACAGACAGAACAGTGTGGGACCTCAGACTGTAGCACAGACAGAGCAGTGTGGGACACTCAGACTGTAGCACAGACAGAACAGTGTGGGACCCTCAGACTGTAACACAGACAGACCAGTGTGGGACCCCTAGACTGTAAAACAGACAGAACGGTATGGGACACTCAGAATGTCACACAGACAGAGCAGTGTGTGACCTCAGACTGTAGCACAGACAGAATGGTATGGGACCCTCAGAATGTCACACAGACAGAATGGTATGGGACCCTCAGAATGTCACACAGACAGAGCAGTGTGTGACCTCAGACTGTAGCACAGCCAGAACGGTATGGGACGCTCATAATGTCACACAGACAGAGCTGTGTGGGACACTCAGACTGTAGCACAGACAGAACAGTGTCGGACCTCAGACTGTAGCACAGACAGAGCAGTGTCGGACCCTCAGACTGTAACACAGACAGAACAGTGTGGAACCATCAGACTGTAACACAGACAGAACAGTGTGGGAAAATCAAACTGTAACACAGACAGAACAGTGTGGGACCTCAGACTGTAGCACAGACAGAGCAGTGTGGAACACTCAGACTGTAGCACAGACAGAACAGTGTGGAACCATCAGACTGTAGCACAGACAGAGCAGTGTGGGACACTCAGACTGTAGCACAGACAGAATGGTATGGGACCCTCAGAATGTCACACGGAACAGAGCAGTGTGTGACCTCAGACTGTAGCACAGCCAGAACGGTACGGGACGCTCATAATGTCACACAGACAGAGCTGTGTGGGACACTCAGACTGTAGCACAGACAGAACAGTGTCGGACCTCAGACTGTAGCACAGACAGAGCAGTGTCGGACCCTCAGACTGTAACACAGACAGAACAGTGTGGAACCATCAGACTGTAACACAGACAGAACAGTGTGGGAAAATCAAACTGTAACACAGACAGAACAGTGTGGGAACTCAGACTTTAGCACAGACAGAGCAGTGTGGAACACTCAGACTGTAGCACTGACAGAACAGTGTGGGACCCTCAGACTGTAACACAGACAGAGCAGTGTATGACCTCAGACTGTAGCACAGACAGAATGGTATGGGACCCTCAGAATGTCACACAGACAGAATGGTATGGGACCCTCAGAATGTCACACAGACAGAGCAGTGTGTGACCTCAGACTGTAGCACAGCCAGAACGGTATGGGACGCTCATAATGTCACACAGACAGAGCTGTGTGGGACACTCAGACTGTAGCACAGACAGAACAGTGTCGGACCTCAGACTGTAGCACAGACAGAGCAGTGTCGGACCCTCAGACTGTAACACAGACAGAACAGTGTGGAACCATCAGACAGTAACACAGACAGAACAGTGTGGGAAAATCAAACTGTAACACAGACAGAACAGTGTGGGACCTCAGACTGTAGCACAGACAGAGCAGTGTGGAACACTCAGACTGTAGCACAGACAGAACAGTTTGGAACCATCAGACTGTAGCACAGACAGAGCAGTGTGGGACACTCAGACTGTAGCACAGACAGAATGGTATGGGACCCTCAGAATGTCACACGGAACAGTATGGGACCCTCTGACTGTAGAACAGACAGAACAGTGTGGGAACTCAGACTGTAGCACAGACAGAGCAGTGTGGGACACTCAGACTGTAGCACAGACAGAACGGTATGGGACCCTCAGAATGTCACAAACACAGAGCAGTGTGTGACCTCAGACTGTAGCACAGACAGAACGGTATGGAGCCCTCAGAATGTCACACAGACAGAGCAGTGTGGAACACCTAGACTGTAGCACAGACAGAACAGTGTGCAACCATCAGACTGTCGCACAGACAGAGCAGTTTGGAACTCAGACTGTAGCACAGACAGAACAGTGTGGGACCTCAGACTGTAGCACAGACAGAGCAGTGTGTGACCTCAGACTGTAGCACAGACAGAACGGTATGGGACCCTCAGAATGTCACACAGAACAGTATGGGACCCTCCGACTGTAGCACAGACAGAACAGTGTGGGACCTCAGACTGTAGCACAGACAGAGCAGTGTGGGACACTCAGATTGTAGCACAGACAGAACAGTGTGGGACCTCAGACTGTAGCACAGACAGAGCAGTGTGGGACACTCAGACTGTAGCACAGACAGAACGGTATGGGAACCTCAGAATGTCACAAAGACAGAGCAGTGTGGGACACTCAGACTGTAGCACAGACAGAACACTATGGGACCCTCAGACTGTAGCACAGACAGAACATTGTGGGACACTCAGAATGTAGAACAGACAGAACAGTGTGGGACCATCAGACTGTGACACAGACAGAATGGTATGGGACCATCAGACTGTACCACAGACAGAACGGTATGGGACCCTCAGAATGTCACACAGACAGAGCAGTGTGGGACACTCAGACTGTAGCACAGACAGAATGGTATGGGACCCTCAGAATGTCACACGGAAAAGTATGGGACCCTCAGACTGTAGCACAGACAGAACAGTGTCGGACCTCAGACTGTAGCACAGACAGAACAGTGTGGAATCATCAGACTGTAGCACAGACAGAGCAGTGTGGGACACTCAGACTGTAGCACAGACAGAGCAGTGTGTGACCTCAGACTGTAGCACTGACAGAACAGTGTGGGACCCTCAGACTGTAACACAGACAGAGCAGTGTATGACCTCAGACTGTAGCACAGACAGAATGGTATGGGACCCTCAGAATGTCACACAGACAGAATGGTATGGGACCCTCAGAATGTCACACAGACAGAGCAGTGAGTGACCTCAGACTGTAGCACAGCCAGAACGGTATGGGACGCTCATAATGTCACACAGACAGAGCAGTGTGGGACACTCAGACTGTAGCACAGACAGAACAGTGTCGGACCTCAGACTGTAGCACAGACAGAGCAGTGTCGGACCCTCAGACTGTAACACAGACAGAACAGTGTGGAACCATCAGACTGTAACACAGACAGAACAGTGTGGGACAATCAAACTGTAACACAGACAGAACAGTGTGGGACCTCAGACTGTAGCACAGACAGAGCAGTGTGGAACACTCAGACTGTAGCACAGACAGAACAGTGTGGAACCATCAGACTGTAGCACAGACAGAGCAGTGTGGGACACTCAGACTGTAGCATAGACAGAATGGTATGGGACCCTCAGAATGTCACACGGAACAGTATGGGACCCTCTGACTGTAGAACAGGCAGAACAGTGTGGGACCTCAGACTGTAGCACAGACAGAGCAGTGTGGGACACTCAGACTGTAGCACAGACAGAACGGTATGGGACCCTCAGAATGTCACAAAGAAAGAGCAGTGTGTGACCCCAGACTGTAGCACAGACAGAAAGGTATGGAGCCCTCAGAATGTCACACAGACAGAGCAGTGTGGGACACTCAGACTGTAGCACAGACAGAACAGTGTGGGACCTCAGACTGTAGCACAGACAGAGCAGTGTGTGACCTCAGACTGTAGCACAGACAGAACGGTATGGGACCCTCAGAATGTCACACAGAACAGTATGGGACCCTCCGACTGTAGCACAGACAGAACAGTGTGGGACCTCAGACTGTAGCACAGACAGAGCAGTGTGGGACACTCAGATTGTAGCACAGACAGAACAGTGTGGGACCTCAGACTGTAGCACAGACAGAGCAGTGTGGGACACTCAGACTGTAGCACAGACAGAACGGTATGGGACCCTCAGAATGTCACAAAGACAGAGCAGTGTGTGACCTCAGACTGTAGCACAGACAGAACGGTATGGAGCCCTCAGAATGTCACACAGACAGAGCAGTGTGGGACACTCAGACTGTAGCACAGACAGAACACTATGGGACTCTCAGACTGTAGCACAGACAGAACAGTGTGTTATACTCAAACTGCAACACAGACAGAACAGTGTGGGACCTCAGACTGTAGCACTGACAGAGCAGTGTGGATCACCTAGACTGTAGCACAGACAGAACAGTGTGCAACCATCATACTGTCGCACAGACAGAGCAGTGTGGGAACTCAGACTGTAGCACAGACAGAACAGTGTGTGACCTCAGACTGTAGCACAGACAGAGCAGTGTGTGACCTCAGTCTGTAGCACAGACAGAACGGTATGGGACCCTCAGAATGTCACACAGAACAGTATGGGACCCTCAGACTGTAGCACAGACAGAACAGTGTGGGACCTCAGACTGTAGCACAGACAGAGCAGTGTGGGACACTCAGATTGTAGCACAGACAGAACAGTGTGGGACCATCAGAATGTGACACAGACAGAACGGTACAGGACCCTCAGACTGTACCAGAGACAGAACGGTATGGGACCCTCAGAATGTCACACAGACAGAGCAGTGTTGGAAAACTCAGACTGTAGCACAGACAGAATGGTATGAGACCCTCAGAATGACACACGGAACAGTATGGGACCCTCAGACTGTAGCACAGACAGAACAGTGTGGGACCTCAGACTGTAGCACAGACAGAGCAGTGTGGTACACTCAGACTGTAGCACAGACAGAACAGTGTGGAATCATCAGACTGTAGCACAGACAGAGCAGTGTGGGACACTCAGACTGTAGCACAGACAGAACAGTGTGGAACCATCAGACTGTATCACAGACAGAACAGTGTGGGACGATAAGACTGTAGCACTGACAGAACAGTGTGGGACCCTCAGACTGTAACACAGAGAGAACAGTGTGGGACCCTCAGACTGTAACACAGACAGAACTGTGTGGGATCCTCAGAATGTCACACAGAACAGACTGGGACCCTTAGACTGTAACACAGACAGAACGGTATGGGACGCTCAGACTGTACCACAGACAGGGTAGTGTGGGACCCTCAGAATTTCACACAGACAGAACAGTGGGGGACACTCAGACTGTAGCACAGACAGAATGGTATGGGACCCTCAGAATGTCACACGGAAAAGTATGGGACCCTCAGACTGTAGCACAGACAGAACAGTGTGGGACCTCAGACTGTAGCACAGACAGAGCAGTGTGGGACACTCAGACTGTAGCACAGACAGAACAGTGTGGGACCCTCAGACTGTAACACAGACAGACCAGTGTGGGACCCCTAGACTGTAAAACAGACAGAACGGTATGGGACACTCAGAATGTCACACAGACAGAGCAGTGTGTGACCTCAGACTGTAGCACAGACAGAATGGTATGGGACCCTCAGAATGTCACACAGACAGAATGGTATGGGACCCTCAGAATGTCACACAGACAGAGCAGTGTGTGACCTCAGACTGTAGCACAGCCAGAACGGTATGGGACGCTCATAATGTCACACAGACAGAGCTGTGTGGGACACTCAGACTGTAGCACAGACAGAACAGTGTCGGACCTCAGACTGTAGCACAGACAGAGCAGTGTCGGACCCTCAGACTGTAACACAGACAGAACAGTGTGGAACCATCAGACTGTAACACAGACAGAACAGTGTGGGAAAATCAAACTGTAACACAGACAGAACAGTGTGGGACCTCAGACTGTAGCACAGACAGAGCAGTGTGGAACACTCAGACTGTAGCACAGACAGAACAGTGTGGAACCATCAGACTGTAGCACAGACAGAGCAGTGTGGGACACTCAGACTGTAGCACAGACAGAATGGTATGGGACCCTCAGAATGTCACACGGAACAGAGCAGTGTGTGACCTCAGACTGTAGCACAGCCAGAACGGTATGGGACGCTCATAATGTCACACAGACAGAGCTGTGTGGGACACTCAGACTGTAGCACAGACAGAACAGTGTCGGACCTCAGACTGTAGCACAGACAGAGCAGTGTCGGACCCTCAGACTGTAACACAGACAGAACAGTGTGGAACCATCAGACTGTAACACAGACAGAACAGTGTGGGAAAATCAAACTGTAACACAGACAGAACAGTGTGGGACCTCAGACTGTAGCACAGACAGAGCAGTGTGGAACACTCAGACTGTAGCACTGACAGAACAGTGTGGGACCCTCAGACTGTAACACAGACAGAGCAGTGTATGACCTCAGACTGTAGCACAGACAGAATGGTATGGGACCCTCAGAATGTCACACAGACAGAATGGTATGGGACCCTCAGAATGTCACACAGACAGAGCAGTGTGTGACCTCAGACTGTAGCACAGCCAGAACGGTATGGGAGGCTCATAATGTCACACAGACAGAGCTGTGTGGGACACTCAGACTGTAGCACAGACAGAACAGTGTCGGACCTCAGACTGTAGCACAGACAGAGCAGTGTCGGACCCTCAGACTGTAACACAGACAGAACAGTGTGGAACCATCAGACTGTAACACAGACAGAACAGTGTGGGAAAATCAAACTGTAACACAGACAGAACAGTGTGGGACCTCAGACTGTAGCACAGACAGAGCAGTGTGGAACACTCAGACTGTAGCACAGACAGAACAGTGTGGAACCATCAGACTGTAGCACAGACAGAGCAGTGTGGGACACTCAGACTGTAGCACAGACAGAATGGTATGGGACCCTCAGAATGTCACACGGAACAGTATGGGACCCTCTGACTGTAGAACAGACAGAACAGTGTGGGAACTCAGACTGTAGCACAGACAGAGCAGTGTGGTACACTCAGACTGTAGCACAGACAGAACAGTGTGGAATCATCAGACTGTAGCACAGACAGAGCAGTGTGCGACACTCAGACTGTAGCACAGACAGAACAGTGTGGAACCATCAGACTGTATCACAGACAGAACAGTGTGGGACGATAAGACTGTAGCACTGACAGAACAGTGTGGGACCCTCAGACTGTAACACAGAGAGAACAGTGTGGGACCCTCAGACTGTAACACAGACAGAACTGTGTGGGATCCTCAGAATGTCACACAGAACAGACTGGGACCCTTAGACTGTAACACAGACAGAACGGTATGGGACCCTCAGACTGTACCACAGACAGGGTAGTGTGGGACCCTCAGAATTTCACACAGACAGAACAGTGGGGGACACTCAGACTGTAGCACAGACAGAATGGGATGGGACCCTCAGAATGTCACACGGAAAAGTATGGGACCCTCAGACTGTAGCACAGACAGAACAGTGTGGGACCTCAGACTGTAGCACAGACAGAGCAGTGTGGGACACTCAGACTGTAGCACAGACAGAACAGTGTGGGACCCTCAGACTGTAACACAGACAGACCAGTGTGGGACCCCTAGACTGTAAAACAGACAGAACGGTATGGGACACTCAGAATGTCACACAGACAGAGCAGTGTGTGACCTCAGACTGTAGCACAGACAGAATGGTATGGGACCCTCAGAATGTCACACAGACAGAATGGTATGGGACCCTCAGAATGTCACACAGACAGAGCAGTGTGTGACCTCAGACTGTAGCACAGCCAGAACGGTATGGGACGCTCATAATGTCACACAGACAGAGCTGTGTGGGACACTCAGACTGTAGCACAGACAGAACAGTGTCGGACCTCAGACTGTAGCACAGACAGAGCAGTGTCGGACCCTCAGACTGTAACACAGACAGAACAGTGTGGAACCATCAGACTGTAACACAGACAGAACAGTGTGGGAAAATCAAACTGTAACACAGACAGAACAGTGTGGGACCTCAGACTGTAGCACAGACAGAGCAGTGTGGAACACTCAGACTGTAGCACAGACAGAACAGTGTGGAACCATCAGACTGTAGCACAGACAGAGCAGTGTGGGACACTCAGACTGTAGCACAGACAGAATGGTATGGGACCCTCAGAATGTCACACGGAACAGAGCAGTGTGTGACCTCAGACTGTAGCACAGCCAGAACGGTATGGGACGCTCATAATGTCACACAGACAGAGCTGTGTGGGACACTCAGACTGTAGCACAGACAGAACAGTGTCGGACCTCAGACTGTAGCACAGACAGAGCAGTGTCGGACCCTCAGACTGTAACACAGACAGAACAGTGTGGAACCATCAGACTGTAACACAGACAGAACAGTGTGGGAAAATCAAACTGTAACACAGACAGAACAGTGTGGGACCTCAGACTGTCGCACAGACAGAGCAGTGTGGGAACTCAGACTGTAGCACAGACAGAACAGTGTGTGACCTCAGACTGTAGCACAGACAGAGCAGTGTGTGACCTCAGTCTGTAGCACAGACAGAACGGTATGGGACCCTCAGAATGTCACACAGAACAGTATGGGACCCTCAGACTGTAGCACAGACAGAACAGTGTGGGACCTCAGACTGTAGCACAGACAGAGCAGTGTGGGACACTCAGATTGTAGCACAGACAGAACAGTGTGGGACCATCAGAATGTGACACAGACAGAACGGTACAGGACCCTCAGACTGTACCAGAGACAGAACGGTATGGGACCCTCAGAATGTCACACAGACAGAGCAGTGTTGGAAAACTCAGACTGTAGCACAGACAGAATGGTATGAGACCCTCAGAATGACACACGGAACAGTATGGGACCCTCAGACTGTAGCACAGACAGAACAGTGTGGGACCTCAGACTGTAGCACAGACAGAGCAGTGTGGTACACTCAGACTGTAGCACAGACAGAACAGTGTGGAATCATCAGACTGTAGCACAGACAGAGCAGTGTGGGACACTCAGACTGTAGCACAGACAGAACAGTGTGGAACCATCAGACTGTATCACAGACAGAACAGTGTGGGACGATAAGACTGTAGCACTGACAGAACAGTGTGGGACCCTCAGACTGTAACACAGAGAGAACAGTGTGGGACCCTCAGACTGTAACACAGACAGAACTGTGTGGGATCCTCAGAATGTCACACAGAACAGACTGGGACCCTTAGACTGTAACACAGACAGAACGGTATGGGACGCTCAGACTGTACCACAGACAGGGTAGTGTGGGACCCTCAGAATTTCACACAGACAGAACAGTGGGGGACACTCAGACTGTAGCACAGACAGAATGGTATGGGACCCTCAGAATGTCACACGGAAAAGTATGGGACCCTCAGACTGTAGCACAGACAGAACAGTGTGGGACCTCAGACTGTAGCACAGACAGAGCAGTGTGGGACACTCAGACTGTAGCACAGACAGAACAGTGTGGGACCCTCAGACTGTAACACAGACAGACCAGTGTGGGACCCCTAGACTGTAAAACAGACAGAACGGTATGGGACACTCAGAATGTCACACAGACAGAGCAGTGTGTGACCTCAGACTGTAGCACAGACAGAATGGTATGGGACCCTCAGAATGTCACACAGACAGAATGGTATGGGACCCTCAGAATGTCACACAGACAGAGCAGTGTGTGACCTCAGACTGTAGCACAGCCAGAACGGTATGGGACGCTCATAATGTCACACAGACAGAGCTGTGTGGGACACTCAGACTGTAGCACAGACAGAACAGTGTCGGACCTCAGACTGTAGCACAGACAGAGCAGTGTCGGACCCTCAGACTGTAACACAGACAGAACAGTGTGGAACCATCAGACTGTAACACAGACAGAACAGTGTGGGAAAATCAAACTGTAACACAGACAGAACAGTGTGGGACCTCAGACTGTAGCACAGACAGAGCAGTGTGGAACACTCAGACTGTAGCACAGACAGAACAGTGTGGAACCATCAGACTGTAGCACAGACAGAGCAGTGTGGGACACTCAGACTGTAGCACAGACAGAATGGTATGGGACCCTCAGAATGTCACACGGAACAGAGCAGTGTGTGACCTCAGACTGTAGCACAGCCAGAACGGTATGGGACGCTCATAATGTCACACAGACAGAGCTGTGTGGGACACTCAGACTGTAGCACAGACAGAACAGTGTCGGACCTCAGACTGTAGCACAGACAGAGCAGTGTCGGACCCTCAGACTGTAACACAGACAGAACAGTGTGGAACCATCAGACTGTAACACAGACAGAACAGTGTGGGAAAATCAAACTGTAACACAGACAGAACAGTGTGGGACCTCAGACTGTAGCACAGACAGAGCAGTGTGGAACACTCAGACTGTAGCACTGACAGAACAGTGTGGGACCCTCAGACTGTAACACAGACAGAGCAGTGTATGACCTCAGACTGTAGCACAGACAGAATGGTATGGGACCCTCAGAATGTCACACAGACAGAATGGTATGGGACCCTCAGAATGTCACACAGACAGAGCAGTGTGTGACCTCAGACTGTAGCACAGCCAGAACGGTATGGGAGGCTCATAATGTCACACAGACAGAGCTGTGTGGGACACTCAGACTGTAGCACAGACAGAACAGTGTCGGACCTCAGACTGTAGCACAGACAGAGCAGTGTCGGACCCTCAGACTGTAACACAGACAGAACAGTGTGGAACCATCAGACTGTAACACAGACAGAACAGTGTGGGAAAATCAAACTGTAACACAGACAGAACAGTGTGGGACCTCAGACTGTAGCACAGACAGAGCAGTGTGGAACACTCAGACTGTAGCACAGACAGAACAGTGTGGAACCATCAGACTGTAGCACAGACAGAGCAGTGTGGGACACTCAGACTGTAGCACAGACAGAATGGTATGGGACCCTCAGAATGTCACACGGAACAGTATGGGACCCTCTGACTGTAGAACAGACAGAACAGTGTGGGAACTCAGACTGTAGCACAGACAGAGCAGTGTGGTACACTCAGACTGTAGCACAGACAGAACAGTGTGGAATCATCAGACTGTAGCACAGACAGAGCAGTGTGCGACACTCAGACTGTAGCACAGACAGAACAGTGTGGAACCATCAGACTGTATCACAGACAGAACAGTGTGGGACGATAAGACTGTAGCACTGACAGAACAGTGTGGGACCCTCAGACTGTAACACAGAGAGAACAGTGTGGGACCCTCAGACTGTAACACAGACAGAACTGTGTGGGATCCTCAGAATGTCACACAGAACAGACTGGGACCCTTAGACTGTAACACAGACAGAACGGTATGGGACCCTCAGACTGTACCACAGACAGGGTAGTGTGGGACCCTCAGAATTTCACACAGACAGAACAGTGGGGGACACTCAGACTGTAGCACAGACAGAATGGGATGGGACCCTCAGAATGTCACACGGAAAAGTATGGGACCCTCAGACTGTAGCACAGACAGAACAGTGTGGGACCTCAGACTGTAGCACAGACAGAGCAGTGTGGGACACTCAGACTGTAGCACAGACAGAACAGTGTGGGACCCTCAGACTGTAACACAGACAGACCAGTGTGGGACCCCTAGACTGTAAAACAGACAGAACGGTATGGGACACTCAGAATGTCACACAGACAGAGCAGTGTGTGACCTCAGACTGTAGCACAGACAGAATGGTATGGGACCCTCAGAATGTCACACAGACAGAATGGTATGGGACCCTCAGAATGTCACACAGACAGAGCAGTGTGTGACCTCAGACTGTAGCACAGCCAGAACGGTATGGGACGCTCATAATGTCACACAGACAGAGCTGTGTGGGACACTCAGACTGTAGCACAGACAGAACAGTGTCGGACCTCAGACTGTAGCACAGACAGAGCAGTGTCGGACCCTCAGACTGTAACACAGACAGAACAGTGTGGAACCATCAGACTGTAACACAGACAGAACAGTGTGGGAAAATCAAACTGTAACACAGACAGAACAGTGTGGGACCTCAGACTGTAGCACAGACAGAGCAGTGTGGAACACTCAGACTGTAGCACAGACAGAACAGTGTGGAACCATCAGACTGTAGCACAGACAGAGCAGTGTGGGACACTCAGACTGTAGCACAGACAGAATGGTATGGGACCCTCAGAATGTCACACGGAACAGAGCAGTGTGTGACCTCAGACTGTAGCACAGCCAGAACGGTATGGGACGCTCATAATGTCACACAGACAGAGCTGTGTGGGACACTCAGACTGTAGCACAGACAGAACAGTGTCGGACCTCAGACTGTAGCACAGACAGAGCAGTGTCGGACCCTCAGACTGTAACACAGACAGAACAGTGTGGAACCATCAGACTGTAACACAGACAGAACAGTGTGGGAAAATCAAACTGTAACACAGACAGAACAGTGTGGGACCTCAGACTGTAGCACAGACAGAGCAGTGTGGAACACTCAGACTGTAGCACTGACAGAACAGTGTGGGACCCTCAGACTGTAACACAGACAGAGCAGTGTATGACCTCAGACTGTAGCACAGACAGAATGGTATGGGACCCTCAGAATGTCACACAGACAGAATGGTATGGGACCCTCAGAATGTCACACAGACAGAGCAGTGTGTGACCTCAGACTGTAGCACAGCCAGAACGGTATGGGAGGCTCATAATGTCACACAGACAGAGCTGTGTGGGACACTCAGACTGTAGCACAGACAGAACAGTGTCGGACCTCAGACTGTAGCACAGACAGAGCAGTGTCGGACCCTCAGACTGTAACACAGACAGAACAGTGTGGAACCATCAGACTGTAACACAGACAGAACAGTGTGGGAAAATCAAACTGTAACACAGACAGAACAGTGTGGGACCTCAGACTGTAGCACAGACAGAGCAGTGTGGAACACTCAGACTGTAGCACAGACAGAACAGTGTGGAACCATCAGACTGTAGCACAGACAGAGCAGTGTGGGACACTCAGACTGTAGCACAGACAGAATGGTATGGGACCCTCAGAATGTCACACGGAACAGTATGGGACCCTCTGACTGTAGAACAGACAGAACAGTGTGGGAACTCAGACTGTAGCACAGACAGAGCAGTGTGGGACACTCAGACTGTAGCACAGACAGAACGGTATGGGACCCTCAGAATGTCACAAAGACAGAGCAGTGTGTGACCTCAGACTGTAGCACAGACAGAACGGTATGGAGCCCTCAGAATGTCACACAGACAGAGCAGTGTGGAACACCTAGACTGTAGCACAGACAGAACAGTGTGCAACCATCAGACTGTCGCACAGACAGAGCAGTGTGGGAACTCAGACTGTAGCACAGACAGAACAGTGTGGGACCTCAGACTGTAGCACAGACAGAGCAGTGTGTGACCTCAGACTGTAGCACAGACAGAACGGTATGGGACCCTCAGAATGTCACACAGAACAGTATGGGACCCTCCGACTGTAGCACAGACAGAACAGTGTGGGACCGCAGACTGTAGCACAGACAGAGCAGTGTGGGACACTCAGATTGTAGCACAGACAGAACAGTGTGGGACCTCAGACTGTAGCACAGACAGAGCAGTGTGGGACACTCAGACTGTAGCACAGACAGAACGGTATGGGAACCTCAGAATGTCACAAAGACAGAGCAGTGTGTGACCTCAGTCTGTAGCACAGACAGAACGGTATGGAGCCCTCAGAATGTCACACAGACAGAGCAGTGTGGGACACTCAGACTGTAGCACAGACAGAACACTATGGGACCCTCAGACTGTAGCACAGACAGAACAGTGTGGGACACTCAAACTGCAACACAGACAGAACAGTGTGGGACCTCAGACTGTAGCACTGACAGAGCAGTGTGGATCACCTAGACTGTAGCACAGACGGAACAGTGTGCAACCATCAGACTGTCGCACAGACAGAGCAGTGTGGGAACTCAGACTGTAGCACAGACAGAACAGTGTGGGACCTCAGACTGTAGCACAGACAGAACAGTGTGGGACCTCAGACTGTAGCACAGACAGAACGGTATGGGACCCTCAGAATGTCACACAGAACAGTATGAGACCCTCAGACTGTAGAACAGACAGAACAGTGTGGGACCTCAGACTGTAGCACAGACAGAGCAGTGTGGGACACTCAGATTGTAGCACAGACAGAACAGTGTGGGACCATCAGAATGTGACACAGACAGAACGGTATGGGACCCTCAGACTGTACCAGAGACAGAACGGTATGGGACCCTCAGAATGTCACACAGACAGAGGTGTGTTGGAAAACTCAGACTGTAGCACAGACAGAATGGTATGAGACCCTCAGAATGACACACGGAACAGTATGGGACCCTCAGACTGTAACACAGACAGAACAGTGTGTGACCTTCAGACTGTAGCACAGACAGAACAGTGTGGGACCCTCAGACTGTAACACAGACAGAACAGTGTGGGACCCTAAGACTGTAGCACAGACAGAACAGTGTGGGACCCTCAGACTAACACAGACAGAACAGTGTGGGACACTTAGACTGTAACACAGACAGAACAGTGTGGGACCCTAAGACTGTAGCACAGACAGAACAGTGTGGGACCCTCAGACTAACACAGACAGAACAGTGTGGGACACTTAGACTGTAACACAGACAGAACAGTGTTGGACCTTCAGACTGTAGCACAGACAGAACAGTGTGGGACCCTCAGACTGTAACACAGACAGAACAGTGTGGGACCCTCAAACTGTAACACAGACAGAACAGTGTGGGACCTTCAGACCGTAACACAGACAGAACAGTGTGGAACCATCAGACTGTAGCACAAACAGAACAGTGTGGAACCATCAGACTGTAGCACAGACAAAGCAGTGCGAGACACTCAGACTGTAGCACAGGCAGAACAGTGTGGAAACATCAGACTGTAGCACAGACAGAGCAGTGTGGGACACTCAGACTGTAGCACAGACAGAACAGTGTGGAACCATCAGACTGTAGCACAGACAGAGCAGTGTGGGAATTCAGACTGTAGCACAGACAGAACAGTGTGGGACCTCAGACTGTAGCACAGACAGAACAGTGTGGGACCTCAGACTGTAGCACAGACAGAACAGTGTGGGACCTCAGACTGTAGCACAAACAGTGCAGAGTGGGACCCTCAGAATGTAGAACAGACAGAACAGTTTGGGACCCTCAGAATGTAACACAGACAGAGCAGTGTGGGACACTCAGACTGTAGCACAGACAGAACAGTGTGGAATCATCAGACTGTCGCACAGACAGAGAAGTGTGTGATTCAGACTGTAGCACAGACAGAACAGTTTGGGACCCTCAGAATGTAACACAGACAGAGCAGTGTGGGACACTCAGACTGTAGCACAGACAGAACAGTGTGGAATCATCAGACTGTCGCACAGACAGAGAAGTGTGTGATTCAGACTGTAGCACAGACGGAACAGTGTGGGACCCTCAGACTGTAACACAGACA
The DNA here is from genome assembly GCF_048418815.1 of Hemitrygon akajei. Classification (NCBI taxonomy): domain Eukaryota; kingdom Metazoa; phylum Chordata; class Chondrichthyes; order Myliobatiformes; family Dasyatidae; genus Hemitrygon; species Hemitrygon akajei. The sequence goes on along the minus strand of NC_133128.1, from coordinate 144,263,716 downwards.
GAACAGTGTGGGACCCTCAGACTGTAACACGGACAGAGCAGTGTTGGACCCTTAGACTGTAAAACACACAGAACAGTGTGGGACCATCAGACTGTGACACAGACAGAATGGTATGGGACCCTCAGACTGTACCACAGACAGAATGGTATGGGACCCTCAGAATGTCACACGGAACAGTATGGGACCCTCAGACTGTAGCACAGACAGAACAGTGTGGGACCTCAGACTGTAGCACAGACAGAATGGTATGGGACCCTCAGAATGTCACACAGACAGAGCAGTGTGTGACCTCAGAATGTAGCACAGACAGAACGGTATGGGACCCTCAGAATGTCACACAGACAGAGCTGTGTGGGACACTCAGACTGTAGCACAGAAAGAACAGTGTGGGACCTCAGACTGTAGCACAGACAGAGCAGTGTGGGACCCTCAGACAGTAACACAGACAGAACAGTGTGGAACCATCAGACTGTAACACAGACTGAACAGTGTGGGACCTCAGACTGTAGCACAGACAGAGCAGTGTGGAACACTCAGACTGTAGCACAGACAGAACAGTGTGGAACCATCAGACTGTAGCACAGACAGAGCAGTGTGGGAACTCAGACTGTAGCACAGACAGAACAGTTTGGGACCTCAGACTGTAGCACAGACAGAACAGTGTGGGTCCTTCAGACCGTAACACAGACAAAACAGTGTGGGACCCTTAGACTGTAAAACACACAGAACAGTGTGGGACCATCAGACTGTGACACAGACAGAACGGTATAGGACCCTCAGAATGTCAAACGGAACAGTATGGGACCCTCAGACTGTAGCACAGACAGAACAGTGTGGGACCTTAGACTGTAGCACAGACAGAACGGTATGGGACCCTCAGAATGTCACACAGACAGAGCAGTGTGTGACCTCAGACTGTAGCACGGACAGAACGGTATGGGACCCTCAGAATGTCACACAGACAGAGCAGTGTGGGACACTCAGACTGTAGCACAGAAAGAACAGTGTGGGACCTCAGACTGTAGCACAGACAGAGCAGTGTGGGACGCTCAGACTGTAACACAGACAGAACAGTGTGGAACCATCAGACTGTAACACAGACAGAACAGTGTGGGACACTCAAACTGTAACACAGACAGAACAGTGTTTGACCTCAGACTGTAGCACAGACAGGGCAGTGTGGAACACTCAGACTGTAGCACAGATAGAACAGTGTGGAACCATCAGACTGTAGCACTGACAGAACGATACGGGACCCTCAGAATGTCACACAGAACAGTATGGGACCCTCAGACTGTAGCACAGACAGAACAGTGTGGGACCTCAGACTGTAGCACAGACAGAACAGTGTGGGACACTCAGACTGAAGCACAGACAGAACAGTGTGGGACCATCAGACTGTGACACAGACAGAATGGTATGGGACCCTCAGACTGTACCACAGACAGAATGGTATGGGACCCTCAGAATGTCACACGGAACAGTATGGGACCCTCAGACTGTAGCACAGACAGAACAGTGTGGGACCTCAGACTGTAGCACAGACAGAACGGTATGGGACCCTCAGAATGTCACACAGACAGAGCAGTGTGTGACCTCAGACTGTAGCCCAGACAGAACGGTATGGGACCCTCAGAATGTCACACAGACAGAGCAGTGTGGGACACTCAGACTGTAGCACAGAAAGAACAGTGTTGGACCTCAGACTGTTGCACAGACAGAGCAGTGTGGGACCCTCAGACAGTAACACAGACAGAACAGTGTGGAAGCATCAGACTGTAACACAGACAGAACAGTGTGGGACCTCAGACTGTGCACAGACAGAGCAGTCTGGAACACTCAGACTGTAGCACAAACAGAACAGTGTGGAACCATCAGACTGTAGCACAGACAGAGCGGTGTGGGAACTCAGACTGTAGCACAGACATAACAGTGTGGGACCTCAGACTGTAGCACAGACAGAACAGTGTGGGACCTCAGACTGTAGCACAGACAGAACAGTGTGGGTCCTTCAGACCGTAACACAGACAGAACAGTGTGGAACCATCAGACTGTAGCACAAACAGAACAGTGTGGAACCATCAGACTGTAGCACAGACAAAGCAGTGCGAGACACTCAGACTGTAGCACAGGCAGAACAGTGTGGAAACATCAGACTGTAGCACAGACAGAGCAGTGTGGGACACTCAGACTGTAGCACAGACAGAACAGTGTGGAACCATCAGACTGTAGCACAGACAGAGCAGTGTGGGAATTCAGACTGTAGCACAGACAGAACAGTGTGGGACCTCAGACTGTAGCACAGACAGAACAGTGTGGGACCTCAGACTGTAGCACAGACAGAGCAGTGTGTGACCTCAGACTGTAGCACAGACAGAATGGTATGGGACCCTCAGACTGTACCACAGACAGAACGGTATGGGACCCTCAGAATGTCACACAGACAGAACCTTATGGGACCCTCAGAATGTCACACAGAGAGAGCAGTGTGTGACCTCAGACTGTAGCACAGATAGAACGGTATGTGACGCTCATAATGTCACACAGACAGAGCAGTGTGTGACCTCAGACTTTAGCACAGACAGAACAGTGTGGGTCCTCAGACTGTAGCACAGACAGAGCAGTTTCGGACCCTCAGACTGTAACACAGACAGAACAGTGTGGAACCATCAGACTGTAACACAGACAGAACAGTGTGGGACAATCAAACTGTAACACAGACAGAACAGTGTGGGACCTCAGACTGTAGCACAGACAGAGCAGTGTGGAACACTCAGACTGTAGCACAGACAGAACAGTGTGGAACCATCAGACTGTAGCACAGACAGAGCAGTGTGTGACCTCAGACTGTAGCACAGACAGAACAGTGTGGAACCATCAGACTGTAACACAGACAGAACAGTGTGGGACCTCAGACTGTAGCACAGACAGAGCAGTCTGGAACACTCAGACTGTAGCACAGACAGAACAGTGTGGAACCATCAGACTGTAGCACAGACATAACAGTGTGGGACCTCAGACTGTAGCACAGACAGAGCAGTGTGGGACCTCAGACTGTAGCACAGACAGAGCAGTGCGGGACCCTCAGACTGTAACACAGACAGAACAGTGTGGGACCTTCAGACCGTAACACAGACAGAACAGTGTGGGACCTCAGACTGTAGCACAGACAGAATGGTATGGGACCCTCAGACTGTACCACAGACAGAACGGTATGGGACCCTCAGAATGTCACACAGACAGAACGGTATGGGACCCTCAGAATGTCACACAGACAGAGCAGTGTGTGACCTCAGACTGTAGCACAGATAGAACGGTATGGGACGCTCATAATGTCACACAGACAGAGCAGTGTGGCACACTCAGACTGTAGCACAGACAGAACAGTGTGGATCCATCAGACTGTAGCACAGACAGAGCAGTGTGGGCACTCAGACTGTAGCACAGACAGAACAGTGTGGGACCTCAGACTGTAGCTCAGACAGAACAGTGTGGGACCTCAGACTGTAGCACAGACAGAGCAGTGTGTGACCTCAGACTATAGCACAGACAGAGCAGTGTGTGACCTCAGACTGTAGCACAGGCAGAACAGTGTGGGACACTCAGACTGTGACACAGACAGAACAGTGTGGGACCCTCAGAATGTCACACAGAACTGTGTGGGACCCTCAGACTGTAACACAGACAGAACAGTGTGGGACCCTCAGAATGTCACACAGAACAGATTGAGACCCTTAGACTGTAACACAGACAGAATGGTATGGGACCCTCAGAATGTCACACAGACAGAGCTGTGTGGGACCCTCAGAATGTCACACTGACTGAACAGTGGGGGACACTCAGACTGTAGCACAGACAGAACAGTGTGGGACCCTCAGACTGTAACACAGACAGAACAGTGTGGGACACTCAAACTGTAACACAGACAGAACAGTGTGGGACCTCAGACTGTAGCACAGACTGAGCAGTGTGGAACACTCAGACTGTAGCACAGACAGAACAGTGTGGAACCATCAGACTGTAGCACAGACAGAGCAGTGTGGGAACTCAGACTGTAGCACAGACAGAACAGTGTGTGACCTCAGACTGTAGCACAGACAGAAAAGTGAGGGACCTCAGACTGTAGGACAGACAGAGCAGTGTGTGACCTCAGACTGTAGCACAGACAGAACAGTGTGGGACCTCAGACTGTAGCACAGACAGAACAGTGTGGCACCTCAGACTGTAGCACAGACAAATGGTATGGGACCCTCAGACTGTACCACAGACAGAACGGTATGGGACCCTCAGAATGTCACACAGACAGAACGGTATGGGACCCTCAGAATGTCACACAGACAGAGCAGTGTGTGCCCTCAGACTGTAGCACAGATAGAACGGTATGGGACGCTCATAATGTCACACAGACAGAGCAGTGTGTGACCTCAGACTGTAGCACAGACAGAACAGTGTGGGACCTCAGACTGTAGCACAGACAGAGCTGTTTCGGACCCTCAGACTGTAACAAAGACAGAACAGTGTGGAACCATCAGACTGTAACACAGACAGAACAGTGTGGGACAATCAAACTGTAACACAGACAGAACAGTGTGGGACCTCAGACTGTAGCACAGACAGAGCAGTGTGGAACACTCAGACTGTAGCACAGACAGAACAGTGTGGAACCATCAGACTGTAGCACAGACAGAGCAGTGTGTGAACTCAGACTGTAGCACAGACAGAGCAGTGTGTGACCTCAGACTGTAGCACAGACAGAACGGTATGGGACCCTCAGAATGTCACACAGACAGAGCAGTGTGGGACATTCAGACTGTAGCACAGACAGAACAGTGTGGCACACTCAGACTGTAGCACAGACAGAACAGTGTGGGACGTCAGACTGTGACACAGACAGAACAGTGTGGGACCCTCAGAATGTCACACAGAACAGTATGGGACCCTCAGACTGTAGCACAGACAGAACAGTGTGGGACGTCAGACTGTAGCACAGACAGAATGGTATGGGACCCTCAGAATGTCACACGGAACAGTATGGGACCCTCTGACTGTAGAACAGACAGAACAGTGTGGGACCTCAGACTGTAGCACAGAACAGATTGAGACCCTTAGACTGTAACACAGACAGAATGGTATGGGACCCTCAGAATCTCACACAGACAGAGCTGTGTGGGACCCTCAGAATGTCACACAGACAGAACAGTGTGGGACACTCAGACTGTAGCACAGACAGAACAGTGTTGGACCCTCAGACTGTGGCACAGACAGAACAGTGTGGAACCATCAGACTGTAGCACAGACAGAGCAGTGTGGGAACTCAGACTGTAGCATAGACAGAACAGTGTGTGACCTCAGACTGTAGCACAGACAGAACATTGTGGGACCTCAGACTGTAGCACAGACAGAGCAGTGTGTGACCTCAGACTGTAGCACAGACAGAACAGTGTGGGACCTCAGACTGTAGCACAGACAGAGCAGTGTGGGACCCTCAGACTGTAAAACAGACAGAACAGTGTGGGACCTTCAGACCGTAACACAGACAGAACTGTGTGGAACCATCAGACTGTTGCACAGACAGAGCAGTGTGGGTCACTCAGACTGTAGCACAGACAGAACAGTGTGGAATAATCAGACTGTAGCACAGATAGAGCAGTGTGGGAACTCAGACTGTAGCACAGACAGAACAGTGTGGGACCTCAGACTGTAGCACAGACAGAACGGTATGGGACCCTCAGAATGTCACACAGACAGAGCAGTGTGGGACACTCAGACTGTAGCACAGACAGAACAGTATGGGACCCTCAGAATGTCACACAGAACAGTATGGGACCCTCAGACTGTAGCACAGACAGAGCAGTGTGGAACCATCAGACTGTAACACAGACAGAACAGTGTGGGACCTCAGACTGTGCACAGACAGAGCAGTCTGGAACACTCAGACTGTAGCACAGACAGAACAGTGTGGAACCATCAGACTGTAGCACAGACAGAGCAGTGTGGGAACTCAGACTGTAGCACAGACAGAGCAGTGTGTGACCTCAGACTGTAGCACAGACAGAACAGTTTGGGACCTCAGACTGTAGCACAGACAGAACAGTGTGGGTCCTTCAGACCGTAACACAGACAGAACAGTGTGGAACCATCAGATTGTATCACAGACTGAGCAGTGTGGGACACTCAGACTGTAGCACAGACAGAACAGTGTGGAACCATCAGACTGTAGCACAGACAGAGCAGTGTGTGACCTCAGACTGTAGCACAGACAGAACGGTATGGGACCTTCAGAATGTCACACAGACAGAGCAGTGTGGGACACTCAGACTGTAGCACAGACAGAACAGTGTGGGACACTCAGACTGTAGCACAGACAGAACGGTATGGGACCCTCAGAATGTCACACAGAACAGTATGGGACCCTCAGACTGTAGCACAGACAGAACAGTGTGGGACCTCAGACTGTAGCACAGACAGAGCAGTGTGGGATACTCAGACTGTAGCACAGACAGAACAGTGTGGGACCATCAGACTGTGACACAGACAGAACGGTATGGGACCCTCGGACTGTACCACAGACAGAACGGTATGGGACCCTCAGAATGTCACACAGACAGAGCAGTGTGGGACACTCAGACTGTAGCACAGACAGAATGGTATGGGACCCTCAGAATGTCACACGGAACAGTATTGGACCCTCAGACTGTAGCACAGACTGAACAGTGTGGGACCTCTGACTGTAGCACAGACTGAGCAGTGTGGGACGCTCAGACTGTAGCACAGACAGAACAGTATGGGACCCTCAGAATGTCACACAGACAGAGCTGTGTGGGACCTTCAGACTGTAACACAGACAGAACAGTGTGGAACCATCAGACTGTAGCACAGACAGAGCAATGTGGGACACTCAGACTGTAGCACAGACAGAGCAGTGTGGGACACTCAGACTGTAGCACAGACAGAGCCGTGTGAGACCCTCAGAATGTCACACAGAACAGTGTGGGACACTCAAACTGTAGCACAGACAGAGCAGTGTGGGACACTCAGACTGTAGCACAGACAGAGCAGTGTGGGACCCTCAGAATGTTGCACAGACAGAACGGTATGGGACCCTCAGAATGTCACACAGACAGAGCAGTGTGGGAACTCAGACTGTAGCACAGACAGAACAGTGTGGGACCTCAGACTGTAGCACAGACAGAGCAGTGTGGGACACTCAGACTGTAGCACAGACAGAATGGTATGGGACCCTCAGACTGTAACACAGACAGAGCAGTGTGTGACCTCAGACTGTAGCACAGACATAACAGTGTGGGACCCTCAGAATGTCACTCAGAACTGTGTGGGACCCTCAGACTGTAACACAGACAGAACAGTGTGGGACCCTCAGAATGTCACACAGAACAGATTGAGACCCTTAGACTGTAACACAGACAGAATTGTATGGGACCCTCAGAATGTCATTCAGAACTGTGTGGGACCCTCAGACTGTAACACAGACAGAACAGTGTGGGACCCTCAGAATGTCACACAGAACAGATTGAGACCCTTAGACTGTAACACAGACAGAATGGTATGGGACCCTCAGAATGTCACACAGACAGAGCTGTGTGGGACCCTCAGAATGTTGCACAGACAGAACGGTATGGGACCCTCAGAATGTCACACAGACAGAGCAGTGTGGGAACTCAGACTGTAGCACAGACAGAACAGTGTGGGACCTCAGACTGTAGCACAGACAGAGCAGTGTGGGACACTCAGACTGTAGCACAGACAGTATGGTATGGGACCCTCAGACTGTAACACAGACAGAACAGTGTGTAACCTCAGACTGTAGCACAGACAGAACAGTGTGGGACCTCAGACTGTAGCACAGACAGAGCAGTGTGTGACCTCCGACTGTAGCACAGACAGAACAGTGTGGGACCTCAGACTGTAGCACAGGCAGAACAGTGTGGGACCCTCAGACTGTGACACAGACAGAACAGTGTGGGACCCTCAGAATGTCACACAGAACTGTGTGGGACCCTCAGACTGTAACACAGACAGAACAGTGTGGGACCCTCAGAATGTCACACAGAACAGATTGAGACCCTTAGACTGTAACACAGACAGAATGGTATGGGACCCTCAGAATGTCACACAGACAGAGCTGTGTGGGACCCTCAGAATGTCACACAGACAGAACAGTGTGGGACCCTCAGACTGTAACACAGACAGAACAGTGTGGGACACTCAAACTGTAACACAGACAGAACAGTGTGGGACCTCAGACTGTAGCACAGACTGAGCAGTGTGGAACACTCAGACTGTAGCACAGACAGAACAGTGTGGAACCATCAGACTGTAGCACAGACAGAGCAGTGTGGGAACTCAGACTGTAGCACAGACAGAACAGTGTGTGACCTCAGACTGTAGCACCGACAGAAAAGTGAGGGACCTCAGACTGTAGCACAGACAGAGCAGTGTGTGACCTCAGACTGTAGCACAGACAGAACAGTGTGGGACCTTAGACTGTAGCACAGAGAGAACAGTGTGGGGCCTCAGACTGTAGCACAGACAGAATGGTATGGGACCCTCAGACTGTACCACAGACAGAACGGTATGGGACCCTCAGAATGTCACACAGACAGAACGGTATGGGACCCTCAGAATGTCACACAGACAGAGCAGTGTGTGACCTCAGACTGTAGCACAGACAGAACAGTGTGGGACCTCAGACTGTAGCACAGACAGAGCTGTTTCGGACCCTCAGACTGTAACACAGACAGAACAGTGTGGAACCATCAGACTGTAACACAGACAGAACAGTGTGGGACAATCAAACTGTAACACAGACAGAACAGTGTGGGACCTCAGACTGTAGCACAGACAGAGCAGGGTGGAACACTCAGACTGTAGCACAGACAGAACAGTGTGGAACCATCAGACTGTAGCACAGACAGAGCAGTGTGGGAACTCAGACTGTAGCACAGACAGAGCAGTGTGTGACCTCAGACTGTAGCACAGACAGAACGGTATGGGACCCTCAGAATGTCACACAGACAGAGCAGTGTGGGACATTCAGACTGTAGCACAGACAGAACAGTGTGGCACACTCAGACTGTAGCACAGACAGAACAGTGTGGGACGTCAGACTGTGACACAGACAGAACAGTGTGGGACCCTCAGAATGTCACACAGAACAGTATGGGACCCTCAGACTGTAGCACAGACAGAACAGTGTGGGACGTCAGACTGTAGCACAGACAGAATGGTATGGGACCCTCAGAATGTCACACGGAACAGTATGGGACCCTCTGACTGTAGAACAGACAGAACAGTGTGGGACCTCAGACTGTAGCACAGAACAGATTGAGACCCTTAGACTGTAACACAGACAGAATGGTATGGGACCCTCAGAATCTCACACAGACAGAGCTGTGTGGGACCCTCAGAATGTCACACAGAAAGAACAGTGTGGGACACTCAGACTGTAGCACAGACAGAACAGTGTTGGACCCTCAGACTGTAGCCCAGACAGAACAGTGTGGAACCATCAGACTGTAGCACAGACAGAGCAGTGTGGGAACTCAGACTGTAGCATAGACAGAACAGTGTGTGACCTCAGACTGTAGCACAGACAGAACATTGTGGGACCTCAGACTGTAGCACAGACAGAGCAGTGTGTGACCTCAGACTGTAGCACAGACAGAACAGTGTGGGACCCCAGACTGTAGCACAGACAGAGCAGTGTGGGACCCTCAGACTGTAAAACAGACAGAACAGTGTGGGACCTTCAGACCGTAACACAGACAGAACTGTGTGGAACCATCAGACTGTTGCACAGACAGAGCAGTGTGGGTCACTCAGACTGTAGCACAGACAGAACAGTGTGGAACAATCAGACTGTAGCACAGATAGAGCAGTGTGGGAACTCAGACTGTAGCACAGACAGAACAGTGTGGGACACTCAGACTGTAGCACAGACAGAACGGTATGGGACCCTCAGACTGTAACACAGACAGAACAGTGTGGAACCATCAGACTGTAACACAGACAGAACAGTGTGGGACCTCAGACTGTGCACAGACAGAGCAGTCTGGAACACTCAGACTGTAGCACAGACAGAACAGTGTGGAACCATCAGACTGTAGCACAGACAGAGCAGTGTGGGAACTCAGACTGTAGCACAGACAGAGCAGTGTGTGACCTCAGACTGTAGCACAGACAGAACAGTTTGGGACCTCAGACTGTAGCACAGACAGAACAGTGTGGGTCCTTCAGACCGTAACACAGACAGAACAGTGTGGAACCATCAGATTGTATCACAGACTGAGCAGTGTGGGACACTCAGACTGTAGCACAGACAGAACAGTGTGGAACCATCAGACTGTTGCACAGACAGAGCAGTGTGTGACCTCAGACTGTAGCTCAGACAGAACGGTATGGGACCTTCAGAATGTCACACAGAACAGTATGGGACCCTCAGACTGTAGCACAGACAGAACAGTGTGGGACCTCAGACTGTAGCACAGACAGAGCAGTGTGGGATACTCAGACTGTAGCACAGACAGAACAGTGTGGGACCATCAGACTGTGACACAGACAGAACGGTATGGGACCCTCGGACTGTACCACAGACAGAACGGTATGGGACCCTCAGAATGTCACACAGACAGAGCAGTCTGGGACACTCAGACTGTAGCACAGACAGAATGGTATGGGACCCTCAGAATGTCACACGGAACAGTATGGGACCCTCAGACTGTAGCACAGACTGAACAGTGTGGGACCTCTGACTGTAGCACAGACTGAGCAGTGTGGGACGCTCAGACTGTAGCACAGACAGAACAGTATGGGACCCTCAGAATGTCACACAGACAGAGCAGTGTGGGGCACTCAGAATGTAGCACAGACAGAAAAGTGTGGGACCATCAGACTGTAACACAGACAGAACGGTATGGGACCCTCAGACTGTAGCACAGACAGAGCAGTGTGGGACCCTCAGAATGTCACACAGACAGAGCTGTGTGGGACCTTCAGACTGTAACACAGACAGAACAGTGTGTAACCATCAGACTGTAGCACAGACAGAGCAGTGTGGGACACTCAGACTGTAGCACAGACAGAGCAGTGTGGGACACTCAGACTGTAGCACAGACAGAGCCGTGTGAGACCCTCAGAATGTCACACAGAACAGTGTGGGACACTCAAACTGTAGCACAGACAGAGCAGTGTGGGACACTCAGACTGTAGCACAGACAGAGCAGTGTGGGACACTCTGACTGTAGCACAGACAGAACTGTATGGGACTATCACTGTAGCAGGAAGAGACAGAAGTGATCATCTGTAAGGAAGTATGTCCTATTGCCTGTTAATACTGGGACTCAGTAATTCCAATTCATGCAGTCAAAGTTTTCTCAACCATCTCCTTCTCCACTTTGAGCATTTATGGACCCATGACTCAATGAAAATGCTACATTGATGAACCTTTTCCTCTGCCCGCTCAGTAATCTCTTCTTGTGACAGAGCTCAGAATAGAGAGTCAGTTCTGGGAGTCCAGCACTGAGCTTGTGGGTGCCAGGGGAGCTTCCAGGGATGCCTACCCTGAAGAAATTTAAATCTTTCTTTCAATGGGAGTTCAGTGAATCCATCTCTCACTGCTACCCCTCTGTGATCTCTCATGCTCTCTGATTCTTCAAACACGTGCTTACTCAGATCCGCAACCACAGTACGTTTCCTTCCTAGGAACGTGACTTCGCCACCAGTTTGTACCACGTGGCTTCCACATTCGTTTACAAGCTTCTCGATCTGGTCTCTCTGAGGACCCCATACATTCACATTCAATTGACTGCTTCTCCCACAATGTTCTATGTGCACACTTTCCACCATGAGGAGATACCTTGTGTCCCCATACCAGTTACTTCCACAACTGGTATTCTCTTTCCGCCACCTATTCTGGACTTGTTCGCTACTTTATCCTCAGCTGAGCCACGCTTTCAATTGCTGGTTCTGTAACTTTCTCACATCCTGCAAGCTTTGGAAGAATGTCCCTTCTGCAGACCACAAAACCTACCATCTTCAATGTTGACAGGCCTGGATGTCTCCAGACTGCAATCCTTGCTACTGACCTCAATGACTCTAACGATCCAGAGCAGATTCAAAACCTGAACTCCACTACCATCAATGCAGTTTTCAACGACAATGGACACTTCCAAAGTGCTGATTGTGCACTCTCCAACTCCAGACTTGAACTCCAGGCTGGGTCTTCACCCACTGCCAATGGAACCCCCGTTTCCCCTTCTCCTACCATTATCCTGCAGTCCCGTTTCTCTAATGTCCCACTGCCAGCTCTTGGGTCCTCGGAGACTCTATCTTCCTGTCACCTGACCAGCCCTGAACACCCAACCTCCCTTCTCAGGCACTACCAGCTTCCTTCCCCCAGCTCTCATCCATGCCAGATATTCACTATTTTATTAAGGAATGTTCTGTCCTCAGTAAGGGCCTCACCTTTGTCCCCTGCACCCACACCTCAGTGAGTTGTGTGCCCACCATGACACTGACATTTTCTTCCACCGCCTCTGTCTCCAAGTGTACTTCTTTAGCAAGGCCTCTCCACCCTGCACCAAAGATCCCTTCTCCCGTCTTCAACCCTCTTCCTTTTCCTGAATAGGTCTTCTGCCTGCTCTGAATCTTTTTGTTGCCAACTGCTGACGGGGCATCAACCATCTCGACTTCAACACTCCTCTCTCCAACTCCAACCTCAGTCCTTCCAGACGCTGTGCACTAATCTTAACCTCACCATCAAACCCACAGACAAAGGGGGTGCTGTAGTAGGCTGGTGAACTGACGTCAACTATGCTGAGGCCAAGCGACAACTCTCAGATACCTCCTCTTACTTACCCCTTGAACAGGACTCAACTAAGTGTCTCCCACACCATCACTGACCTTATTAGCTCTGGGGATCTCCCATTCACTGCCACCAACATCATAGTTCCTGCATTCTCCACCTCCTGTTTCTACCACCCACCCAAGTTCCACAACCCTGCTTGTCTCAAGGCCTCAAAGATCTCTGTTTCTTTCTGGACACCAAACCCAACCAGTACCCCTCCACCTCCACTCTCCTCCGTCTAGCCTAACTTGTCCTCACTCTTAATAATTTATTCTTTGGCTCTCCCACTTCCTTCAAACAAAAGGAGTAGCCATGGGCACTTGCATAGGTCCCAGCTATGCTTGCTTTTTTGTTGGCTACATGGATCAGTCTATGTTCCAAGCCTACACTGGTGTCCGTCCTGCACTTCTGTACGCTACATCAACAACTGCATTGGTGCTGCCACCTGCAGCCAGGCGGAGCTCGTCGACTTCATCAACTTTGCCTCCACTTCCACTCTGCCCTCAAGTGTACCTGGTCCATTTCCAATACCTCCCTCCCTTTTCTCGATTTCACTATCTCTGTCTCTGAAGACAGCATATCTGCTGATGTCTATTATAAACCCACAGACTCTCACAGCTACCTGGACTCTACCTCTTCCCACCTCACTACTTGTAAAAACGCCATCTCCTTCTCTCAATTCCTCAATCTTGCCATATCTACTCTCAGATTGAGTCTTTTCATTCCAGAACAAAGGAGATGTCCTCCTTTATCAAGCCTCCGCATCCAGCACATAATTCTCCAGAACCTCAGCCACCTCCAACTGGATCCCACCACCAAACACATCTTTCCCTCCCAACCACTTTCTACTTTCCTCAGGGATTGCTCCCTATGCGACTCACTTGTCCATTTGTCCCTCCCCACTGATCTCCCTCCTGGCACATCCTTACAAGCAGAACAAGTGCTATATCTGCCCCTAGACCTCTCCCCCACTAACATTCAGGGCCCAAAGCAGTCCTTCCAGGTGAGGTGACACATTGTCTGTGAGTCTGTTAGGGTGATATACTGTGTCCAGTTGCTCCCAGTGTGGCCTCCAGTGTATCGGTGAGACCCGCATAGATTAGGAGACCACTTCACTGAGCACCGATGCTCCATCCGTCAGGAGAAGTGTGATCTCCCAGTGGCCACCCATTTTAATTCCACTTCCCATTCCCATTCCGATATGTCAATCCATGGCCTCCTCTGTTGTGGTTAGAGGAACAACACCTTGTATTTTGTCTGGGTAGCCTCCAAACTGATGGCATAAACATTGATTTCTTGAATTTCTAGTAATGCCCCCCAACACTTCACCATTCCCCAACCCCTTTCCCTTCTCTCTCCTTACCTCATTGCCCGCCCATTACCTCCCTCTGATGCTCCTCCCCCTTTTCTTTCTTCCATGGACTTCTGTCCTCTCTTATCAGACTCTCCCTTCTCTAACCCTGTATCTCTTTCACCAATCCACTTCCCAGCTCTTTATTTCATTCTTCCCCCTCCCGGTTTCACCTATCACCTTGAGCTTCTCTCTCCCCTCCCCCACCTTTTAAATGACCTTATCATTTTTCTCCAGTCCTGCCAAAGGGTCTTGGCCCAAAACGTTGACTGTACTTTTTTCCATAGATACTACCTGGCCTGCTGAGTTCCTCCAGCACTTTTTGTACATTGTTGTGGGTGATGTGACCTCCCTACTTGAATTAGGACCTCAGTGCTGGGACATCAGCTCAGGAGAGGACACTGATTTCTGTAGGTGTGAATTTCCCATGATTCAGGCCATTTACAAAGACAGGTGGGTAAAAAGGGGCTGAAGGATCATTGGAGACCTGAGTCACTCCAACCACAATCTATTCCAGCTGCTACCATCCAGGAAATGGTACCGCAGCACAAAAGCCAGGACCAACAGGCTTGGGGACAGCTTCTTCCACCAGGCCATCAGACTGATAAATTCATGCTGATACAATTATATTTCTATATTATATTGACTATCCTGTTGTACATAATATTTCTTATAAATTACTATAATTGCACATTGCACATTTGAACGGAGATGTAACGTAAAGAGTTTTACTCTTCATGTATTTGAAGAATGTAGGTAATAAAGTCAATTCAATTCAATTTACTGGTGAATTTGGAGTATGCTGCTGAGTCAGAATTGGTGGTGTATCTCTAGAAACTTGAGGTGCCAGTTGTTGGTGCTCCAGGCCTCAGAAACATACAGCAGAGCAGGATAACTGTTGGCTGGTGAACCAACAATGAGTTGTTCATCTCCAAGTGCCCTTTCACACTGATGGATAAAGGCTGTGCCACTGCACTGGAAGTGATGGTGAATTGAACACCGATAGTACTGGAAGATGGAAGTTGTCCACATTTTCCAGGGTTTGACACGAATCCCTATTGTCAGAAAGTGGCATGCCACCTGCCCCCACTGTAATTATGAGAGGTTTTGGGGGCACAGGGGGCATCCAGATCAAAGCCTCCCTGTGAATGTATGAAGTCACTGCCTGCAGCTGTGATTTATCTGAACTGGACATGGGGACCCAAGAATATGGCGATGCCTGACTGATCCTCTGTACTCAACACTGTCAGGTGTGACTACCTGATGTGTGGTCTGGAAAAACAGGGCACTTGCCAGTAATAAGGCTGAAGTGCAGAGCAACAGTGAAACAGAAATTAACAGCGTGAGAGCAGCATATCTTCTCGATGTGGGCAACATCCTGATCATCAAATGTGAAGTGCTCTCAGTATTCTTTTGCCTGACACAGCTGTGACCCCCACCTACATTGTTTCCTCCACTCTGGCAGTCACTTGAATTGTCATGGAGATTCATGATGGATCGGTGTCCATAGCAACAGAATGCACATGGTCTCCCAAGAGAGGGGTTAAAAATTGACCTAATGTTCCTGACTACCTTTGTCTAGAGCCTGCTTATACAAATAACAACAATTCTCCAACAACTTTCCTTCTGATGTAAGGCTCACTGGCCTAAAATTTCCTGATTTGTCTTTATTGCCCTTCTTAAACGAAGTAACGTTGGTTCTCCAGTCTTCTGGGATTTCACCTGTGTCTCAAGAGGATGCAAGATTCTCTGTCAAGGCCCAAGCCACCCCCTTCCTTGCCTCTTTCAATAACCTGGGATGTATCCCTTCTACTCCTGGTGACTTAATATTCTTCTAGAGATCCAATACTTCCTCCTCTTTGATATAAATATGCCCAAGTATATCCCTCTATGATAATTTTCTCTTCCAGATCCTTCTCCTTAGTGAATACAAATAAAATGTAATCATTTAGTGCCCATTTCTTCTGGTTCCAGACATGAATTCCTTCCTTTTTGATGGAAAGCTTGAGTCTGAAAAATTGATGCCATGTTGACATACCATAAATATTTCAAGTGAATGCATTAATATGCTTGACACAGGGAAGACATATGTCTTGTGGTGTATAAGTGTATGTTTTATAGATAAAGTGTATTTTTGGAAACAGACCCAGCTCTGCCAAGGTTCTATTTAGTTCTCCACTGTGTGATTGGAATCACTTATTATACCTGACTTATTTCACAATCTGACACTGACTGATGTTGAAAGCTTGAAGTTTATTTATACCCAGATTATAAGTGCCACGAAATGAGTTTTTTTTGCAGCAGCAGAGCACAGCACATTGCAAACATGACAAACAATTAATATTACATAAACTTAAGTTGCATAAATTATATAGAACTTACACAACACAATAAATAAAGAGATATATTTATTTGTTTGGAGATCCCCTACGGAACAGGTCCTTCTGGCTCAATCAGCTGGGCCACCCAGTAGCCAAGCCTAATAGAACCATAGAACCATAGAACATTACAGCACAATACAGGCCCTTCAGCCCTCCATGTTGTGCTGACCCATATAATCCTTAAAAAAAAGTACTAAACCCACACTACCCCATAACCCTCCATTTTTCTTTCATCCATGTGCCTGTCCAAGAGGCTCTTAAAAACCCCTAATGTTTTAGCCTCCACCACCATCCCTGGCAAGTCATTCCAGGCACTCACAGGCCTCTGTGTAAAAAACTTACCCCTGATGTCTCCCCTAAACTTCCCTCCCTTAATTTTGTACATATGCCCTGTTTGCCCTGTTTTACATAAGCTGCTATTTGCTATTGGTGCCCTGGGAAACAGGTACTAACTATCCATCCTATCTATGCCTCTCATAATCATGTAAACCTCTATCAAGTCCCCTCTCATTCTTCTACACTCCAAAGAGAAAAGTCCCAGCTCTGCTAACCTTGCTTCATATGACTTGTTCTCCAAACCAGGCAACATCCTGGTAAATCTCCTCTGCACACTCTCCATAGCTTCCACATCCTTCCTATAATGAGGTGACCAGAATTGAACACAATACTCTAAGTGCGGTCTCACCAGAGATTTGTAGAGTTGCAACATGAACTCTCTACTCTTGAATTCAATCCCCCTGTTAATCACAGGGCAATTTACAATGGGCAAGTAACCTTCTAACCGGTACGTCTTTGAGCTGTGGGAGGAAACCAGAGCACTTGGAGGAAACCAATGTAGTCACGGGAAAAACGTATAAGCTCCTTACAGATGGTGCCAGAATTGAACTCTGAACTCCGATGCTCCGAGCTGTCGTAGCATCACACTAACTACTATGCTACTGTGGTGCCGCATAACAACATTAGTGCAAGTTGAGTGAAATATAGACCAAAGCAGAATTAGAGTTTTTCAGGTCAGTTTAAGAACCTATTTGTAGTGGGGAAGAAGCTGCTGTTGAACGCCAGGGTGTGGGTCATCGGGTTCTTGTATGACAAAAGGGATGACCCAGATGGTGATGGATGTTGCCTTCCCGAGGTGTTGCCTCTTGTAGATCTCCTCAGTGGAACGGTGACCTATCGCCGCAATGGTACCCGGGAAAGTCCACTACTCTCGGTAGCCTCTTGTACTACCATGCTTGGGATTCCCATGCCAGGCTGTAATGCGATCAATTAGAATGCTTTCCACCTTGCATCTCTGTAAATTTGTCAGTGTCTTCAATGACATGGTGATTCTCCTTAAAGAAGAAACAATTCACCTTAAGAAAGAACAAATACTGGGTGTTAAAGGTACTAGTGTGAATTTGGGTGCCTCAGTAGTTGATACTGTTTCTCACAGATATAGTGACCTGGGGTTCAATCCAGATCTTGTACAGAGTTTGGATGTTCTCCCTGACATTCTGGACATCTTGCCCCTTCCTTCTCAGTCCTGAAGGAGGGTCCAGGCCTGAAACCTTGACTATCGATTCATCTCCATAGATGCCTGACCTGCTGAGTTCCTCCAGCATTTTGTGTGTACTACTCCCCATGACCCTGTGGGTTCCCATCCCAATGACATACAGGTTAGTAGGTTAATTGCCCAACTATAAATTATACCCTTATCTAGGTCATCATAGAGTATCACTGCATAGAAACAGGCCCTTCAGCCCATCGAGACTGTGCCAAACTGTTTTTCTGCCTAGTTACATCGGCCCTCATAGCCCTCCAATCCCCTCCCATGCATGTACTTAGCCAAAGTTCAAGTGGAAAAAGAATCAATGTGTGAGAGAGAATAAGCTGAGGAGTGAAGGGAAAAAAGCAGAGGAAATAGCACGGATGTGATTGCCCTGCTGTTTGTAAGCATGATTCCTCTGCACCCAATGGCCTCCTGTCTTGTAATAAGTACGTAAAATACATGCACAGCTCTGTAAAATCCTGTGTCCTGTATCTTAGTTTATATTACTTCTAGATTGTGTGTCAGTTCACTGAAAGCCCTTTTTTTGAGAGCAGGGGTACTGATTGTTAATCAAATGCGAACCATTTTTGCCAGCTGCCTCAGGCTAATCAAACAGTCACCAGGTGAATGTTCGAAGGCGATGTACTCTTAACAGAGAAAACTGTACAAATGGGAATGTAAAATGGTCCTCAAGGCCAACCAATACTGTCACCTCAGTGATCAATCTCCTTACGTTACAGTTTAGCAATTTGAAGCGGTCCAAACAGAATCAATTGAACCTGTGATCAGCACCTGATGCATTGTAGGAGTTTGAATGGGCAGCGCCTTTCAGAGAAATTGTCCAGCCAACCTAAAGCCAGAAGTAGCAATCAGTATCTCAATGCAGTTCTTTGCTTAACAATATCTGATTTATTCCCCCCCCCCCCAGTGTGCCTTGGTTCAAAGTTCAACATAAACTTTCTTGTCAAAGTACATATCTTTTTCTTGGGCCCTTAGCTCCCAGTAGAGCATAGACCATTGATGTCCTCTTGTCTCCGTCATGCAAAGTCAATGGTTTAGTTGGAGCTCATCAATGTTTCTGTAATCCTCTGTACAGAAACACCAAATCCCTGTAAGCCAGCCTTGCCCGTTTCCATCTCTCACAATGGGGATGTAGTGTTCTACTTCGAAGGGCCACAAGTATATATATGTCACCATATACAACCATGAGATTAATCTTCTTACAGGGCAGTCACAGCAAATACAGGAAACACAATAGAATCAATTACAGATCACACCCAACAGGATGGACAAATGCCTTGAGGCCTCCGCCAGTCAGAGTCGACCATGGATGTTGTGTCCTAGCTGTTGAAATACACAAGCCAGGGTAGTACAATATGGAGACCAAGTTGTTGTCCATATAGCAAGCTCCGACTTCCCTCGCATCTGATGAACCCAGAGGAACAGCAGAGTTTGGTACCGGTAGCATCGCAGCAGTTGCCGGTCAGTGTTGAATTCAACGTAAGACTGCCTTAGGGACTCCAGCTCCGGATTTTTCCCTCGGGGTTTACTCCCAAGGACTTAGCCATGAGTAGATAGAGCCACAAGGCAGCGGAGATTTGAGATCAGAGTTTTCCTTCTCTGAGCTTAGCTGCTACTACGACTGACGAACCCATCTGCCTGAAGTGACTGGTTTTAAGGTGCCAGTAGCCCTTTCTCCTGTCAGTAGAAACGTTTTTGCTGGGCTTAGTAATTAAGCCACATGTGAAGGCTAGGAGCTGGACTTAGTTGTCAGAGGCTACTTGAAGTGCACGCTATTGGGAGCATTTAATAGGTAGTAGAAGCTTGTCCTTATTACCACTCCTGGCTATAACAACATTAAGAAGCCTCAGATAAACAACTAATGTATACATAAAACAACAAACAGTGCAAATACAAAAAGAGAGAAAAAAATAATAATATTGATAAATAATTAAGTAATAAATATTGAGAACATGAGATGAAGAGTCCTTGAAAAGTTGTGGGAACAGTTCGGTGATGGGGTGAGTGAAATTGCTGGGGTGGCATGGCTCGAAAGGTCAGAGGGGCCTACTATTTATTCTTCCTGATGGCAGCAGTGAGAGGAGAGCGTGACTTGGACAGTGAAGGTCCTCGATGATGAATACTGCTTTCCTGATGGGCTCAATGGTGGGGAGGGCTTTACCTATGATGGACTAGGCCATATCCACTAATTTTTGTTGGCTTTTCCATTCAAGGATATTGGTGTTTCCATAACAGGCTGCGATGCAATCAGTCAATATACTCTCCAACACACATCTCTTGAAGTTTGTCAGAATTTTCTGCCCGTTGGTTGAATCTAATATAACACATACATATCTGTAAAATTCACTGTCCTATTACACAATCGCATTGTTATTTGGTTTTAACAATAAACATGAGGATCTGGGCTGTTACAGATTAGAAGATAAATTGATCAGTTGTTAGCACACGATGTTGTGCACCTTAGCAATAGCTCATGCTTACATAGTGTTTCTGTGAAAGAACAGAAGTGAGTGAGGTTCAATGGAACAGCAGCATAGAATTGTCCAGCACAGACCAGGCCCATTGACAGGACTTGACCCTGCTGCTCTACACTAATCCGATTTTCCTGCATGGCCATCCAAATGCTAGTTCAATTCTGCGATTGTTCCTGTCTTTGTCAACTCTTCTGGCAGCTTTTTCCATATACGCACAGCCCATTGTGGTGGCCTCTCAGCTACTTCTTAAATCTTTCTGCTCTCATCTTAAACCTTTGCCCCAAGTTTTAAACTTTCCTGCCCTGAGGAAAAGATAATGGCTGACAGTATGATTATATATGACATATAGTTCATTTGGTAGAACCTTCACTTCTCAACAAGCTATGGGTCAAGACTCATTCCCTCAAGAGATGAGCACGTTGTCTCAATCTCCAGTGCATTGCTGAAGTAAAGCTTTGCCCTTGGATAAGATATTAAACCACAACTTTATAAGCTTTTCACCATAGGACATAGAACAGTACAGCACAGTATAATTGAGAAATCTTCTGGAAATTTGTGTGGCATTGGGGGAGACATGCAGCATTTCTTAACCAACATCTGAAAACAGATAATCTGGTATGACCACATGACGGTGAGATAAAACTCTCTCCAGATTATGCAGCATCTGTGCAGTGAGAAGGAGTTGTGTGTCAGTGCCTTTCATGGAAATCATGCACACTGGGAATGTTTGTGATAGGGTAGAGACCAACAGACTGTGATGTATTTGACAGAGTTACTCTCTGAGAGACAATGATGAGGAAGGTGGAGCCTTGCTATGCACAAATTGGCTTTTGTATTTCCTTGGCTTCAAAAATTACTTCATTGGCTGTTTATTTCTTTTGAGAGATACTGAACTTGTGAGAGGTACCTTAAAAATGAAGTCCGACTTTCAAACAACCAGGAGCCTTTGTTTCCAATCTAGGGAGTGGTTTAGAGCAGGCGTGGAGGATCAGCTAACATTTCCATGACTGCATAAAACAAGTCCAGTCTAGTGAAGGATTACTTTGTGTGTAAATATCAATGATCCTACTAAGTGGCCACAAGTGATTGAATTTAAAAGCAACTAAGTACTTGTGGCTAGCTCTTTAATGCTAATTGTTAAATGGATCCTTTGCACAGAAGTTCCCCTGTAAACTTCAAAATGGAGAAAATCTCTCGTTAATGATTTTCTTTTGTTTTGTGCCATTTGATTGGAACATTACCCACTCCAGCAAAAGGCAGCTGGTACGATAGCCAACAGCAGTAGCACAGCTCTGCAAATCGTCTTGCTCAAAATATGAAGGTCTCAGCATTGCCGTAGGTCAGGAGAAACAGGCAAGACTTGTGAGTGAAGACAGCACGAAAAGGAATGTGGTCCAAGAAGAATTCAGTTCTTTTCTGAGTATTGTGGGAAGATCACACTCTCTACTCAAAGCAAACACTTAATGCTGGTGTTTGATATATCATTGGCTTCTTATATACTGCAATACCTGTTCATTCATCTGTCCTGCAGTAAGCGGTAACTTTTATTGAAATTTTGACAATTAAATTATAGTGTAGTGTAATAAAGTACAATATTTACCTTGCAAGGATTTTTCTCAAAACTGTAAGGCCAACATTGCACTAACTGTCGTTCATTTTCAGCTTCATTTGCAAAGAGCTCATTCTCTCTCACAAGGCTACCATGCAAGATGGACGATTTCCCCTTGTCCCAATGTAGTTGGCAAAGGCTGACAGTTCCTGTCAAATGCATAATATTGAAACCAAATTTTGAAATGCTTTCCACTCCACTATCTGAACTTATCTCTGCCTTGTTGGGTGATAAATGGATGCCCTCATTGTATAATTAAATTGAAAACTATGCTGCAGATGTACAGTAAATACAGTGCCTATAAAAGAATTCACACCCCCCCTTAGAAGTTTTCACGTTTTATTGTTTTACAACATTGAATCACAGTGGATTTAATTTGGGACACTGATCAACAGAAAAAGACTTTTTTGTATCAAAGTGAAAACAAATTTCTACAAATCCGTCTAAATTTATTGCAATTATTAAACACAAAATAATTGATTGCATAATTACTCACCTCCTTCAAGTCAATATTTAGAAGATTCAGATTCAGATTCAGTTTATTGTCATGTAAAAACCACAAATGCAATGCAGTTAAAAATGAGACAACGTTCCTCCAGACTGATATCAACAAAGCACATGACAAAATAGACCACACCAGAAAATCCCCAATCCAGAGTCCGGAGAGGCTGCTGCATATTAATATCACGCTACCATGTGCTAGATGCGCCTTTGGCAGCAATTACAGCCTTGAGAATATGTAGATAGCTCTCTATCAGCTTTGCACATCTGGACACTGCTATTTTTCCCCATTCTTCTTTACAAAACTGCTCAAGCTCTGTCAGATTACATGAGGATTGTGAGTGAACAGCCCTTTACAAATCCAGCCACCCATTCTCAATTAGATTGTGGTCTGGTCTCTGACCTGGCCAGGTCATTAGCTTTGTTGTTCTTAAGCCATTCCTGTGCAGCTTTGGCTTCATGCTTGGGGTCATTGTCTTGCTGGAAAACAATTTTTCTCACAAGTCGCAGTTCTCTTGCAGATTACATCGGGTTTTCCTCCAGGATTTCCCTGTATTTTGCTGCATTCATTTTGACCTCTACCTTCACAGGTCTTCCACCCCTACCATGAATCATCCTCACAGCATGGGACAGTAACCACCATGCTTCATAGTGGGGATGGTGTGTTTTTGATGACATGCAATGTTTGGCTTATGCCGAACATTGCGTTTAGTCTGATGGCCAGAAAACTCAATTCTGGTTTCATCAGACCATAGAATCTTCTTCTAGATGACTTCAAAGTTTCCCACATGCCCTCTGGCAAACTCCAGCCGAGATTTCATGTGAGTTTCTTTTCAACAGTGCCTTTCTCTTTGCCTCTCTCCCATAAAGCTGCAACTGGTGAAGCACCTGGGCAACAGTTGTTGTATATGCAATCTCTTCCATCTCAGCCACTGAAGCTTGTAACTCCTCCAGTGCTGTCATTAGTCTCTTGGTGGCCTTCTCACTAGTCCCCTTCTTGCATGGTTTTGAGGACTAGGCAGATTTACAGCTGTGCCATATTCTTTCCATTTTTTAATGATTGAATTAACTATACTCCAAGGGATATTCAGTGACTTGGAAATGTTCTTGTATCTATCTTCTGACGTGCTTTTCAATAACCTTTCCACAGAGTTGCTTGGAGCATTCTTTTGTCTTCATGGTGTAGTTTGTGCCAGGATATTGACTCACCCACAGTTGCACCTTCCGGATACAGGTGTATTCTACAATCAATTGAAACACCTTGACTACACACAGGTCTCCAAAAACAGACCTCCATTTAACTAATTATGTGACATCTAGCACCATTTGGCTGTACCAGTGATGATTTGGTGTGTCATATTAATAGGGGTGAATACTTATGCAATTAATTATTTTGTGTTTTATATTAGTAATTAATTTAGATCACTTTGTAGAAATCTGTTTTCACTTTGACATGAAAGAGTCTTTTTCTTTTGATCAGTGTTGAAAAAAGCAAAATTAAATCCACTCTGATTCAATGTTGTAAATCAATAAAACATGAAGACTTCCAAGAGGGGGAATGCTTTTTATAGGCACTGTACATTCAACAGGTAAGAGAAATCTCTCTTAATTAAACAGGTGTAATTCACTCTTACTTTATGTTCCTGCCTGCCCAGCCCTGCTTTAGGCTGACAAAGAGCTCATTTATTTCTCCCAGTGGAAATGGATGGAGCGCTGTTGGGAGATTCTTGTATCCCAGTATTCCTGGAGTGAATGATAGTATTTTGTTGTACTTTTAAAAACATTGCTTGCATTTCATCTGATTGCTCCTCTCCCTGTCAACAAGCCTGGTCCCACCACCAGAAAAATTTAAACTCAAGGTAGAGAATTAAGGTAGAATGCAGTGTTAAAACATTTTGCAGTCACATCCAATTCCAGGAGCATTCAGTAAGGTATAAAGTGATCCTCTCTGAACAAAATATTAGTGCAGTACACTGGTCAGGCAGAACCCATTAATGCTCACAAGCTAATGAAATGTGAGGCAATGTAGGATCAATATGACTCTTCTTTTCTACATCAGCATTCCCCACAATTATTTGCCAAATGGGAACATCATGAATCAAGATGCAGTCAATGATGTATTTATCCTCAAAGTAGAAATTAAGTATTAAGTATGAAAGGGAATGTATCAGAGTAAGTCAGTCAGAGTCACCATTCATGTTGAGCTCATTTCAAGAGGACTAGAATATAAAAGTAAGGAAATAATGCAGAGGCTTTTTAAGGTATTGGTCAGACTTTGCACTTGGAGTATTTTGATCAGTTTTGGGCCCCTTATCTGAGAAAAGATGTGCTGCCGTTGAAGAGGGTCTGGAGAATTTTCATAAGGATGATTCTGTGAATGAAAGGGTTAACATAAAGTGTGTTTGATGGTTCTGGGACTGTATTCATTAGAGTTTAGAAGGATGGGGGGATGGGGGGGAGCTCATTGAAACCAATCAAATATTGAAAAGCCTAGGTAGAGTGTATGTGGAGAGGATGTCCATGTTCAGAGAATAGAGATGAGGAGGAGATTCTTTAGCCAGAGCATAGAGAATCTGGCATGCATTGGCTGTGGAGGCCAAGTCATTGGATGTACTTGAGCAAAGGTCAATAGGTTCTTAATTTGTTGGTCAAAGGTTATGGGGAGAAGACAGGGGAATGGAGATAAGAGGGATAATAAATCATCCATGATGGAATGGAAGAGCAGATTTGATGGACTGAATGGGCTAATTCAGGATCAGGATCAGGATCAGGATTCAGTTTATTGTCATTTAGAAACCACAAATGCAATGCAGTTAAAAAATGAGACAACGTTCCTCCAGAATGATATCACAAAAGCGCATAACAGACTACACCAGAAAATCCACATAACGTTTGGCAATCCCCAATCCAGAGTCTGGAGAGGCTGCTGCGTATTAATATCACGCTACCATCTTAGCACATTCCCCGGAAAGGAGCTCCAAATCCACCAGACAAAACAAGACCAAAAACTAAAGCTACAAGACCTGCACAAAGCCACATAGTTACAACATATAGTTACAACAGTGCAAACAATAGCATAATTGATAAAAACAAACTGACCATGGGTGTAGTAAATATAGTCCAAAGATGTTAAAAGACTATAAGTTCGAAAGAAAGCACCGCACAGTTTCCACAAGTCCTCAGGGTCCCGATAGACTCATCATCCCACACAGGTGGCAGAAGGGAATACCCCCACTTTGGACTTCCATGGCGCCACCGGACTCAGCCTCGCAGACGCAGTACACAGTAAAAGCGCCCTGACCGCAGCGGACTCCGTCAAACCTCCGAGCCTCCGACCATCCCCTCCGACACAGCTTCTCCGAGCACCATCCTCTGCCGTGCATATTAAGATGCCCCCGCCAACGGCCACCGGCAACGCGACCCCGAGGACTGGGGGCCTGTTCTTCTCAGCAGAGACCCAGACCTCACAGCAGCAGCAGCAATGAAGAGGGCCTTCCTGGAGATTTCCAGATGTTCCTCCATTCTCCCACGTCCATTTTTCATTAGCTTAGGATTGCGAATGGCACCCCGCTTAACAAATAACAGATACCAGCTCCGGAGTGGCCACTGCAAGCTGCGTCGCACCGCCATCTTGGCTTGATGGACAGTAGTGTCTACAGTAGTGTCTATAGTAGTCTACTACTATATCCTACGGTCTTATATATTCACCACATGTTGTGATTGCCTTTTATGGTCTTATAGTGCAGAAATGAGGGGCAGCCAAGTTTTGCCTGGGAAATGCAACACGAAGCCAAGGGATTTGTCATTTTACAACCAGAAATAAAAGAGAATAGCATATCAAGCCTACTCACAAGTATCCTAATGAATATTGAAGGAATAACAACATATTTTAACATTATCAGATATTGGGATCATTTAGCATGTTAGAGTATCTAAGTGATTCAAATTCAGGCTCATTAAAGCAACATATGGCAAAAATTATTCAAGAGTTTGGTCCAAAGTTTGCAATAGGCAGTGAAGCAATGTCAGTACCTGCTGACGACAAAGGGTTGGCAACGTTTATGTGGTGACGTCTCCTTCCTGATGTGCACAGCTGTCTGGAGTCATTTTAATAGTTCACAGCTGTTGTGATGTCATCAGCTGTTTAAGCGGCAGATCACCACAGAAGTATTCCCGCAGACAGGAAGCCAGAAGTAGGAAGCATAATTATTCAACACACACAAAATGCTGGTGGAACACAGCAGGCCAGGCAGCATCTATAAGGAGAAGCACAGTCAACGTTTCGGGTCGAGACCCTTCATCAGGACACTTCGCAGGTCCTGACGAAGGGTCTCGGCCCGAAATGTCGACAGTTCTTCTCCTTCTCCTTATAGATGCTGCCTGGCCTGCTGTGTTTCACCAGCATTTTGTGTGTGTTGTTTGAATTTCCAGCATCTGCAGATTTCCTCGTGTTTGCAGCATAATTATTCAACATTGTTTAAGCATTATATAGAATAGGAAATAATGATTGCACATATATAATCAAGATTAGAGCACATATCATAACTTTTCTATATTTATTTTGTTATGATCCTTCATATCTTGAAATAGAGTCATAGAGAAGTACAGCACAGAAACAGGCCCTTCATCCCATCTAGTCCATGCTAAAACCGTTTAAACTGCCTACTCTCGTCGACCTGCAACCGGACAATTGCCCTCCATATTCCTACCATCCATGTACCTATCCAAACTTCACTTCTCTTAAATGTTGAAATCGAGCTCGCATGGGCCACGTGCTGGCGGCTCATTCCGCACTCTCACGACCTTTGGAGTGATGAAGTTTCCCCTCATGTTCCCATTAAACTTTTCACCTTTCACCTTTAAGCCATGACCTCTGGTTGTACTTCCACTCAATCTCTGTGGAAAAAGTTTGCTTGCATTTACCCTATCTATACCCCTCATAATTTTGTAGACCTGTATCAAATCTCCTCTCAATCTTCTACACCCTAACCTATTCAATCTCTCCTCATAACTCAGGTCCTCCAGACCTGACAATATTCTTGTAAATTTTCTCTGTATTCTTTTAACCTTGTTTACATCTTCCCTGTAGGTAGGTGACCAAAACCGCCTACAATACTCCAAATTAGGCCTCATCAATGTCTTATATAACTTCAATATAACATCCCATCTTCTGTACTCAAGACATTGATTTATGAAGGCCAATGTACCAAAAGCTTTCTTTACAACCCTGTCTACCTGTGATGCCACTTTCAATGAATTATGTACCTGCATTTCCAGATCCTTTTGTTCCACTGCACACCTCAGTGCCCTATCTGTAAAACCTTCCCTGGTTAGTGCTATCAAAGTGCAAAACCTCACACTTGTCTGTATTAAATTCCATCTGCCAAATAATGGCATTAAAGTTATTAGGAACTCTGCATATCAGGCAGCGTCTATGGAGAGGAATAAACAGTTGATGTTTCGGACTGTGGCATGTTTTATGTGTATTGCTATAGATACCCAGCATCTAATGTGCTAATATAAATTATAATGCCCATCAATGCAATCAGTCTTTTATTTATTGCCTGGTACATTGTTAAAACCTCATGCAACAGCATTTTAAATATCAGAGCATTTGATAATGGAGCTAGCTTAAATTCCTGTCATTTGAAGTGATTTCCTGTATTACACTCATGATGAGTCAAACAGCACATTGCTGAGTCACTGAATTCTGTGCTGCATTTATAGTCTGTTTCACAGAGTACAACTCCAACTCCGCTTGCCTAGGCTTTTGTGTTCTTCAGTGTGTTCCTCATTTGCTCAGGCCAGTTCCCGAATTCTATTTCCCTCGACCCGGTGATCACAACTGGCACCTCTTGCTCTGAGTGCTTCAGTGAAATGCATCCAGCACAATTTGAATAAAATTAATACCACTCTCTTTAGAACAGAGGACAATTTGACCTGATTTGTCAATGACCAGAAGGTGTGCTATTAAGGCTAGACAAGAGAAGTTTAAAAGCAACGTGAGGGGCAAGTTTTTTATGCAGAGAGTGGTAGGTGCCTACAGCGACTCACCAGGGGTAGTCGTGGAAGCAGGCAGTCTGGCGGGCTTCACGGGGCTTTTACGTAGACACATCGATATGAAGGGAATAGGTGATACACAGAAAGAGAATATATAGTAGAAATTGGCATCAAGATTGGTACAGCATTGTGGGAGAAATGGCCTGTCCTATGCTGTGCAGTTCTGTGTTCTATTTGTCAGAGCCAGTTAAATGATGAGGTGAAGGCATGAGGAGTGTAAATGAGTACGTCATGCAGGAGTAACTTAATACCGAGAGCAGCTAAGGTTGATTTACGCGAAGGGTTCTAAGCCTGTGAAATGTGCAGTAAGTAGTTTTAGTCCACGTGCCATTAACATTCAATAACAGGTCAGCTTGTGGGAAAAGGGAGCCATTGATTTGGGAGCACAGCAGGCACATGGAATAAGGAAACTGCCCATGTAGAGGATAACCAGGTGTGCCATGATAGCATCGTGGTTAGTGTAATGCTATTTCAGTGCCAGCTGTACGATCAGGGTTTAATTCTTGCCACTGTCTGTAAGGAGTTTGATTGGCTGCATGAGTTTCCTCCAGCTACTCTGGTTCCCCCCCACATTCCAAAGGACTACAGTTAGGCTTAGTGAGTGTGGGCATGTTACGTTGGTAGCGGAAGCATGACGACACCTGTGGGCTGCCCAGTACTACCCTCGCTGATTTGATTTGACGCAAAATGGGACATTTCACTGTATGTTTCAATGTACCCATGACATATAATCTTTATCTCTTTATCTTTAACCAGTAACACAGGTGATCTGTGCAGAACAGGCAGCTTGCGTGTTGTCAATTATATATAATCCTGAATAAATAATATTCTTTCTCTTCTATTACATTGACGTATGAAAGCTTAGTGATCTTGTTACAGTGCTGGTAGTCCAAATGCCATTAATTCCTAGCAAACATATTATTAACTCCTTCTTTATTGAATTTGGTCTTACAAGCAGGTGTCAGGTTTAATGGTACTTTTCTTGCCTCTGAGTCAGAGGCCATGGGTTCAAGCCTGAATCCAGAGATCTGAACAAAATGCTGGAGGAACTCACCAGGTCAGGTCTATGGAGAGGAATAAAGAGTTGACATTTGGGCCAAGGCTCTTCATCAGATGAAAGGTCTTAGTCCAGCACATTGATTTTTTATTTCTCTCCATAGATATTGCCTGACCTGCTGAGTTCCTCCAGCATTTTGTGTGTATCGCTCTTGACTTGCAGCATCTGCAGAAACGCTTGTATTTATGACCTGAACACTTTTCGAGGTTACAGTTTCAATGCGATACTGAGGGACCTCCACTCTGTGAGAGGGGCTATGACTTGAATACAACATGTAAGTAGAATTAAAAAGCCGTGAGGTGAAAAAGACCCTGATGGGAGTTATATATAGGCTACTGAACAGTAGCCAGGATGAGGGCTACAAATTATCATGGGAAATCGAAAAGACTTGTCAAAAAGGCAATGTTACAATAGTCATGAGGGATTTCAATATGCTGGTAGATTAGGAAAACCTTTTTGGTGCTGCATCTCAAGAGAGAGAATTTGTAGAATGCCTACAAGGTGGCTTTTTAGAGCAGCTTGTGGTTGAGCCCATTAGGGGGTCAGCTATTCTGGATTGGGTGTTGTTTAATAAACCAGATTTAATTGGGGGCATAAGGTAAATGAACTATTAGGAGGCAGCGATCATATGATAGAATTCTCCCTACACTTTGAGAGGTAAAAGCTAAAGTCAGATGTATCAGTATTACAGTGGAGTAAAGGGAATTACAAAGGAATGGGAGAGGATGTCTTGATAGTATGACAAATACAATAAACGTCCGACTTAGATTAGTACAATACAATTTTTTACATCAATTATATATTACACCACAAAAAATAAATAGATTAAACCCAAATTTATCTGACCAATGTTTCCGATGCAATCAAGAAATCGGTACTTTTTTACACTCTACTCGGTCTTGTTTTAAAATTCAACCTTTTTGGATAAATTTAAGACTTTTACTGGAACAAATTATTGGATTACAACCACATAGCCCAATATTATTTTTATTAGGCGATATTGAAGGGATAATACCGAAACCTAAATTGGATAAATATCAGAAAAAATTTATAAAAATTGCAATGGCGGTAGCCAAAAAAGCTATTGCAGTGACTTGGAAATCAGATTCATATTTAACTATGGACCATTGGAAATAATGAAATATATAGCTGCATCCCACTTGAAAAAATTACTAATAATTTAAGAAATGAATATGATATATTTTTGAAAATTTGCCACCCCTATCTACAGAAGATAGGATTAAATATATAGGTCCTTTGAAGATAAAATTGTTAGTTATTTGGGGAAAAAAACAAAGATATATACTAAAGTTATTTTGAACTCCATGGAGCATGTGGGGATCCTCCGATATCCAGGCAATCCTTCTTTCTTTCTTCTTTCTTTCTTTTTTTTCTTTTTTTCTTTTTATTTTAGATAGGGATCTTAAGGGGGTAAGGGTTAGGGGGAGGGCTAATATTAATTTTTCACTATTCTATTATTCTATTCATTTTATGTAACTCTCTTAAAAATTTAATAAAAAACATATTTAAAAAAAAGGAATGAGAGAGGATCTGGCCAAAGTTGATTGGAAGGGAACACTAGCAGGAATGACGGCAAAGCAGCAATGGCTGGAGTTTCTGGGAGCAATTTGGAAGGTACAAGATAGATACATCCTAAAGAAGAAGCATTCTAAACACAAGATGACACAACCATGGCTGACAAGGGAAGTAAAAGCCTACATAAAAGCAAAAGAGAAGACAAATGATAGAGCAAAAATTAGTGGGAAGTTAGAGGACTGGGAAAATTTAAAAACCACCATAAGACAACTTAAAAAGCCATAAGGTGGAAAAAGATGAAATATGAAGTTAAGCTAGTCAACAATGCCAAAGAGCATTCCAAATATTTTTTCAGATATATAAAGAGTAAAGGGGAGATATTCGACCACTGGAAAATGATGCTGTAGTGGTAAGATGTTGGAGTAAGTTGTTAAGAGTATGGTTTCTGGGTACTTGGAGGAACATGATAAAATAGACCAAATTCAGCATGGTCTTAAGTGAAAATCTTGCCTGTAAACTTGTTAGAAAATTTTGAGTAAGTAACAAACAGGATAGAAAAGGGAGAATTGGTGGATGTTGTGTATTTTTTGACAAGTACCACACATGAGGCTGCTTAACAACATAATGCCCCACGGTATTACAGGAAAGATACAAGCAGAGCATTGGCTGATTGGCAGAAGGCAAAGAGTGGGAATAAAGGTGGCCTTATCTGATTGGCTGCCAGTGACTAGTGGTGCTCTGCAGGGGTCGGTGTTGGGAAAGCTTCTTCGTATGTTGTATGTCAGTGATTTGGATGATGAAATTGATGGCTTTGTGGCCAAGTTTACAGACAATACGAAGATAGGTGAAGGGACAGGTAGTGTTGAGGAAGCAGGGAGGCTGTAGAAGAACATAGACAGATTAGGAGACCAGACAAAGAAGTGGCAGATGGAATACAGTGTCAGGAAGTGTATGGTCATGTACTTCGGTATAAGGAATAAAATCACAGACTATTTTCTAAAAGGAGAAAATTCACAAATCAGAGGTGCGAAAGGAGTCCTTGTGCAGTTAATTTGCAGTTGAGTTGGTGGTGAAAAAGGCAAATACAATGTTAGCATTCATTTCAAGAAGACTAGAGTATATAAGCAAGGATGTACTGTTTTGGCTTTATAAGGCACTAATGAAGCATCACCTGGAATATTGTGTGCAGTTTTGGGTCTCACATTTAAGGAAAGATGTGATGACATTGGAGAAGGTTCACCAGATGATTCCAGGAATGAATGGTTTATCATATGAGGAGTGATTCATGGTTCAGGGGGGAATCTCATTGGAGCCTATCAAATATTGAAAGGCCTAGTTGGAGTGGATGTGGAGAGGATGTTTACTATGGTGGAGGAGTCTAGGACCAGAAATCACAGCCTCAGAATAGAGGGACTTCCATTTAGAATGGAGATGAGGAGAAATTTTTTTAGCTGGAGGTGCTGAATATGTGGAATTCGTTGTGGAGGACAGGGTCATAGGGTGTGTTTAAGGTGGAGGTTCTTGATTAGTCAGGGCGTGAAAAGTTTTGGGGAGAAGGTAGGAGAACTAGTTTAAGAAGGAAATAAATCTGCCATAATGAAATGGTGGAGTGGACTTGTTGGGCCAAATAGCCTAATTCTGCTCCAACGTCTTTTGGTCTTATGGTCTAAAACTGTGGCGTGCTTGCTCACACCAGTGTAAAAGGTACATTGAGAAAAGGTCAATGAGATCTGTGTGACCTTACAGAATTTATCCCTTAACCAAATCACTAAACCAGATTGTCCAACTATTTATCTCAGTGGAGTCTGGGGGAGATTGCTGTGTTTAATCAGGCTGCGGCATGTTCTTTCAACATAGTGGTGGCCAGACTTCAAAAGCACTTTCTGGCTGTGCTATGTTTTGGAAAATGAAAGTTTCTTGTTCCCATAAATCAAGTCACATTTATTCTATTCACAGCATTACTGAGGAAATGTGCATAAATCCTCCCTAGCTATCTAAGGGAATTGTAATAATATTGCCCACAGCAACAAAGCGATGACGTCTTTCAGCATCAGCCTAATTCAGGAGTGTGTACGTGTGGGGGTGGAGTGGGATTTCCCACATTTTCCTGTGCTTGGACTTGAGAGTTGTGGGAAGCATTGAAAATGTGTGAAGATGTTTTACGCTGATGATACAAACTGCCCCATTTCTCCATCCGCTTTGCAAGTTCTTTCTCAGATGCTTGTTCTTTGGCACCAGGGATTCCTGCAAATGACGTGACTGGTTCCTCTTGGTGAAGGCGATTCCATGTTATCCTCATTATTTCTCAGTAAGGTCCCGAGACACTTGGCAACTTAATGTAAACACACTTTGACAGAGGGTGGTGGTGGGGGGAATTCCAAAGGTTTCAGCATTTCTGAGAGCAAGATAATGTCTGGGAAGAAACTGCAGTATCTTTGATCTGTGGAAACAGAGATTTTCCACTCTTGGTTCCAGTGTCAGGAGGGAGCTGCTGCAATGTTTCTGGCAAGACACCAACTGAACTCACTGAATGAGGAGAATCGATAGAATTGAACATCTCCGGTTAGACTTCCTGCATAACTGTTTTTTTTTTGGCAAGGTACTAATCCAGCTACAGACTCCACTTGCAGAATCTGATCATTATCATCCGTGGGCGCCAGGGCTCTCTCTCTTTGGGAAGCTACAGGCACGGTGATTTGTTTCAATAAGAAGCAATTGTGTCGTTCTACAAATGACAACTTCAGAAGTCAAGATGTTTCCCGCAATTAATAACAATGTCTCGTGAATCAAGGTCTGGCGTTTCTGACTGATTAAAATGAGGGGAGCAAACTGTAACAGTAGCCACTCCATCGAAACTGAAGATTGCTCAGCAAACTAGATAGCGCCTGTTGAGAAAGAAGCAGAGTCAACACTCCAGGTCAAGAAAGCTGGAAATCAGACAAATGTTACACTGCAGAAATGGAGGAGAATTGGAGAGAATGAAGGGTAAAGCCGAAATGGAGACCATGACAGACTGGGTGACACAAGTGAAGAGCGTACTCAGTACACTCATTCCTGGCTCCAACTGTTGTTTCTTTTCTTTCAGTATTGTATGCACTATTTTGTTTATTGTCTCTGCCTTCTTTACAGCTACTTGCTAATGTGATTAGTGGCTCCGTGGGTAGGTGCCTTCCCTCGCATTTACTACATTGGGAGTTAATTTCTCACTCCAGGTTCTAGAGCACTGGATATGGTATTGAATTGACTTTATTACTTAAGTCCTTCATAAACCTGAGGAGTAAAAATCTTTGTGTTACATCTCCATCTAAATGCGCAATGTGCAGTTTGCAGTAATTTATGATAAATATTATGTACAACAGGACAGTCAATATAACATAGAAATACAGTTGCGTCAACATGAATTAATCAGTCTGATGACCTGGTGGAAGAAGCTGTCCTGGAGCCTGTTGGTCCTGGCTTTTATGCTGTGGTACTGTTTTCCAGATGGTTGGGGTGACTCGGGTCCCCAATGATCCTTCGGGCCCTTTTTACACACCTGTCTTTGTAAATGAGAGTAACATTTGATATGTTCGACTGAGTCCCTGCATGCCTTTTATAACATCCCACCGCACTATTTAAAGGGAATGGTATTTCTGACAACTGTACTTCTTTGTTCTGTCCTATCCTCCCACGTTTATGCAGTTTAAAATATGCTTGATTTGCAGTTTTCTCAGTGCTGATCTAAGATCGTTGACCTGGAACTCCACAACACCTTCTTTTGCAACTGGATCCTTGACTTCTTGACCAACAAATCACAATCAGTAAGGATAGACAGCAAGGCCTCTGCCATGATTGTGCTCCACACTGGTGCTCCATAAGGTTGTGTCCTCAACCCCCTACTTTACTCCCTGTACACGGTGTGGCCATTTTGCTCCAACACCATCTGCAAGTTTGCAGAAGATACCACTGTAGTGGCCCATATCTCAAAAAATGGTGAGTCAGAGTTGAGGAAGGAGATAGAGAATGTGGTGATGCGGGTGCATGGCAACGTCCTTTCCCTCAACATCAGCAGAACAAAAGAGCTGATCATTGACATTAGGAAGGTGCACATGCTGCTGTCTATATCATTTGTGCTGAGGTTGAGAAAGTTGAGAGCTTCAAGTTCCAAGAAGTGGACATCTCCAATAGCCTGTCCTAGTCCAATCATATAGAGATCATGTCCAAGAAAGCCATGGTAGCACAATGGTTCACGTGACATTATTATAGCTTGGGGCACTCTGGAATTCAGAATTCAATTTCGGTGTCCTTCTGTTAGGAACCTCTATACAATCTCTCCGTGGAAAGCGTGGATTTCCCTGGGTGCTCCAGTTTCCTCTCACAGTCCTAAGACTT
The DNA here is from genome assembly GCF_048418815.1 of Hemitrygon akajei. NCBI lineage: Eukaryota > Metazoa > Chordata > Chondrichthyes > Myliobatiformes > Dasyatidae > Hemitrygon > Hemitrygon akajei. The sequence goes on along the minus strand of NC_133128.1, from coordinate 144,227,962 downwards.
AGTGAGTAGGTTGATTGGTCATTATAAATTGTCCTGTCATTAGGAAAGAGTAAAATTGGTGCTGTGGGGTTGCTGAGGTGGAGTGTCTCAAATACTCCATGCGGTATGGCTAAATGAAATAACTAACATGAAATGAAGCTCATCAGTGCCTCACTTCCACAGGAACCTAAAGAAATATAACGCGTCCCACACACCCTTAACCAACTTATATCGATGCACCAAAGAAAGCATCCTGTCAGGATGCATTACATTTTGATATGGCAGCTGCACTGCTCATGACCACAAGAGGCGGCAAAGAGTTGTGGACACAGTTCAACACTTTAGGGAAACCAGCCTCCCCTCCATGGACTCGCTCAATATTTCTCAATGCTTTAGTAACTCAGCAAAGACTCCACCCAACCAGACATTCTCTCTTCTTCTCTCCCTATGAAGCAGAAGGTATAAAATCTTGAATGCATGTATCACCAAGCCCAAGGACAGCTTCTTCTCTGCTGTAGCAAGACTACTGAATGAGTCCCTATTGTAATAAAATGGACTCCTGACTTCACAAGCTATCTTATTAAGATCTTGCATTTTATTGACTTCATTTTTTTCTATAGCTGTTACACTCTATTCTGCATTGTTATTGTTTTATCGTGTATTTCCTCAATGCACCATGTAATGAATTGATCTGTATGGACAGTATGCAAGAAGAGCTTTTTACTGTACATGTGGCAAGAAACTAATTCCAGTTGGAAACAACTCATCATATTTAATGACCCCTAAAGGAGACGGCTATGTATAGTTGATAATAATCAGGTTCTAATTGAAGAGCCATTCTTTGGCAATCGTTTGCTTTGGGATATTATGAAGGATGTATTGCAAGTCAAACCTTGTTCTTAGGCAGTCACCAGGAGCTCCCTTTTGAATTGAACACTAACTATTGCAATTTAATTAATAAAAACATGGCAGGAAGCTACGCAGGAAACAAGGTGGAAAGGGGAAATTGTGATTTATTTGGTGAGGAGGATTTCAACACAAGCTTCATACCTCAAAAATGAAATCAGCCAGACTCATTCAATTGAAAGGATATTGGTTTCGGCAATCAGCATGCAAATCTCTCATCTCTTCAAATTTTCAAATTGTTTAAGGAAATGAGCTCCCCAGAGCTTAAATAGATATTATATTCCCCTGGGTGTCAGCTATATCTTTTCAAATCTCATTTGATTCCAAGTAATTTAATCCTGTAGTTACTCACTGCAAACCAGTATCTTCTGGTTTTATAAGAATCATTGGAAAGCAGACGTATTAAGAGTCAGATTTGTTCCAAATGACTGCACTATTCCATTGGCAGGATTAGACCATGTGAACTATGACTGGAGAGCCTTTATTACATCTCTCCCTTCAGACACTCAGTGGCAAGGCATTAGCACTGATGGTGTGATCCTTCTGAAGCAATTGGCGGTTTCAAGTCGCTTGTCATTAAAAGCTCAGAAAACAGACGTCTCATTGCAGACACAATCAATGCTGATTAGCCTATTAAAATATACACTTTTAACAAACCCTACATTCACACTCAGTTTCAAATGCAACATCTCTAGCCGTGCCAGCTGAATGCTGCCATTTGACATCGGCTCTATTTCCTGGGAATCTGGTGCAAACAGTCCCTCATTAAGTCTGGAAGTGTACATTCAAGACCCCCCCCCCCCCCAACATGTATTAGACACTCAGAATGTGCTGATGTTGCCATTTACAACAGACAAAAGCGGCTCAACAGGACTGCTCTTACGACTTCTAGCAGCACAAATGACAAGAGGCGACGTCAAGGCTCTTACTTAATGCTAATTTTAGAAAGGATTATATTTTTTCAGCCAGTGGATGGTAGTGCAATACGTGATTAAGACTCCCCTGTGTTACTGGTCAGCAATAGCCTACAGAGTTGCCATTTCCAAAGCCTCTCAGCTTGCGCGTGAATGGCAGTCAGGCTCATAGTGAACCACTGTCCCAAACTTCCTTTCAGTTGCATATTTATGAACTGGCCTGGGAAGCAGACAGCACAGCGAGATAGATGTCCATAAGGGAACTCTGCTGAATGGCACATTACCGCAGCAGTACCGTACATGCTCAGGGACACACTGAGGATTGGTACAGCCAATGCTGAAGCTCTGTAGGAATGGATCACAGGCAGGGCCCTTCCATAGTCACACATGGAGGAGATAAGTCAGGTGGCAAAGTCCATCAGACAATGAAAGGATGTTTCACTCCAGGGATGTCCATGAATGTAAAAGTTTTGCAACTGTTTCTTCTTTTGTGTACATATATGTAATTATGAATAAAATTTATTTTTGAAATAAAATAGTCTTCACTAAGATTCCACCCAATCACTACCACACACCCAATTATAACCCTACTACATTTATTATGCAGTGAAGATGAACACAAAATATTTGATGGATTGTTCAGCTATTTCTTTATTCCTTACTAAATGAGATGTACACTTTAAAATACTGGAGGAATTTAGTAGGCCAGATAGTATCCATGGAAGGGAATAAACAGTCAAGGTTTTGGCCCGAGACCTTCCATCAGGACTGGAAAGGAAGGGGGCAGAAGACAGAATAAGAAGGTGGGGGGGAGGGGAAATAGTTAAGGCTGGCAGATGATTGGTGAAACCAAGGAAAGGGAAGGCGGGTGGGTGGGGGAACCAAGTGAGGTAGGAAGCCCGGAGGGGTTAGGTGGAAGAGGCAAAGAGCTGAGGAAGAAGGAATCTAATAGGAGAACAGAGTGCACCATGGAACAAAGGAGAGCAGGAGGGGAACAAGAGGGAGGAAGGTGAGGAGAAGGAAAGGGGTGAGAGGGTAATAGAATGGGAATGGAAAAAGAGAGAAGAGGGTTGGGAGAGTAATTACTGGAAGCTGGAGAAATACATGTTCATGCCAACAGTTTAGAGGCTACCCAGACACAATATGAGGTGTAACTCATCCAATTTGAGGTGGCCTCATCATAGTGGTAGAGGAGGCCATGGACAGACATGTCAGATGGGAATGGGAAGTCGAATTGAAAGACTGGGATCATGCCCTTTGCATGAATAGAATGAAGATTTCCTGCATCTGTGGAATCTCTTATGTTTTTGAGATACACACTTTCCCTCTTTCTTCCTGGGCAGCCCTTGAGAATGAAGGGTGGTGTGCTTTTATGCCAGATTTGCAGGCTTTAAGGTAGTTGATGAGCTAATGTGAGACCCAGGCCCTGTTTTTCAGACAGGCAGTTGATCCTTGGGGCCAGTGGATCAATTCCAGTTCGATGAGAAGGTCATGTTAGAAGCAGCAGATGGCACAACGAAAGAGGAAGGGCAAGGTTGTAACACTGCAGGCAGCATATTCATACTGAGATCCTTTCGGAGGAAGAGGCCTGCTCAGCCCAACATTACATGTCATTGTATATGCTAAAGATGCAAAAGGACAATTCTATATTTACAATTTATCTACAATGCTTCCTTTGAATAACATATAACTTTTATACCTCCTTCTTCACACCCACACACCAGACACCCAAAATGAATGTTAATTCCCATTATCTGGTTTGTCAATTAATAGTGCTAGGAACTTATTGTCCAGAGCAGCATAAAAAATTTAATCTACAGTCCATGCTCAGATCTACAGATTTGTGGCTGTAATTGGTTGCTGAAGTTCATATTTTGCTATACACCAAAGTCCAGAATATACTCTAACAGTCCCTCCTCTTAGCCCTACTGGACAAAATTATATTTGTACCAGGAAAGGATAACTTTAAGGAAGATCTACTCAAATAGAGCAGCAGAAATTCCCTGCTTCAGAACCCTGCCAATTACTCTATGTGTATCTACATCTACCCTATCATCCCTAATGGCTACCTACAAGATGCTAAGCAGAGAGTTTGTTCCAGAAATTTGGCCGACAGTCTTTAAACTGCAGCTTTGTCAATTGTATGCCTGTTGCCTCCTTTCCTGTTGGCCGGTTGCAGTTTAATCACTGTCTTTATCTTCACCCCTTCATTCTCTGACTGCTAAAATGCTAAAACTCTGCAATGGCTACCAGTGGTTGCTCTCTTTGCAAGGGCACAAGTATGAGTCTCACAGGCCCTCTAATCAATGTCCAGAGAAGGTTGACGCTATCTCTATTTAAATGATTATAATGACCTCTCTCCAGTGGCACCTCCTTCCAGACTGTCCAGTCAATTGTTGGCTCAGCCACTGGAAGAGCCCAGCTCACTTGTATTCACTCCCCATTCAGGAGGTGATTACCTTCAGAAGCTGTGTGCAATTTCTTCTCTTTCTCAGTCTGCCATGCCATCGAAGTTGTGGAACCTGTTGTCTGTGCTGTAGCTTGGATCCCTTCCCATCTCTTCTCCCCAATATCTTTTCTATTCTAAGCTTTACAACTAATCATCCACCTTCAGCAACCAACCTTCATTACAGAATACCATCACCATTACATTTTAACATGCTGATCACGACTTGTTGTTGCGCTTTTTCAGTGTACTCTGCCTTCGTGTTTGCTGTAAACCTACAGGAAGTTGCACTCCCTCAGTCTCAAGTACCTGGGGCTGACTTTGCCCTCATTGTTTTACCTCCTGCAATGGTAATGTGATTTAAATCACCTTGCCAGTCATGGACAAGGGTAGATCAGATACCGATGCTGCCAATCCTGTGTCCACTAACATTTCACATTGCTGGTCCCCTAATAAAGCTCTTGTATACACCTGTGGATGTCCATCACTGGCAATAGAGGTGGCTGTCAGCTGTTAGCTTGACCTCTCCAGCTCAACAATCTGGTCAACAGTCAAATCGGGAATAGAGGGCGCTGCTGTGGATTCTGCCTGCATTGGTGAGTGATTTTCACACTCCTCTGTTTTTAGGACTCTGCCTCAAATCATGGCTTGAGAAGCCACAGCTGTAACAAATCATCTCCTTTACCCTCCCTCGTCTATTCCAGCAGTTCCTTGTGACGTACCCCAGCTGCTGGCGCACAGTGCAAGTTCTCTGTGACATCACAGCAGCTATGTTCTCTACAGCCTCTTTACAACTTCTCTGGCCCATGATACTATCTTGGAGTAAGTCAATCCCACTGCTATCCCCAAATTTAAAACTTCCTGATGGGCTGAACTCAGGCATTTTCAGGAAGACCGGGTCATCCATCTCTGGATTGCCAAAGCCTGAATACTCCTCTTACATTTGCTATTTACATTCTGCATATCCATGGCTGGCTCATCAGCTCTCTGAATCACTGACATTATCGTTCCCTCATTACTCTCACCTCCCCCCCAGTTGCTGCCTCACTTTCCCCTTCTCTTCATTGCTGATGTTCCCTGAACTTGCCCATGGTACCATCCTGCACCCCCAGGCCATACTGTCCCACATATTCCTCGAGCACCTCGCTTTTACCAACACGTGTATATCTTTAGGGTGCTTCTGTTGAATTGAACCCTTTCCTCAAGCTTGTGCCAGAATTCTGAATTCCCACATGTGACTTTGAATGAGGGCAATTCTGACAAAACGTCCTGCTCCTCCCCAGGGGTGAAGGGCTTATGAATAGTTGTAATCAAGTTTAAGGGGTGGTTCGGGTCATCAGGAATTTACATCACCTGACCTCCATAAGTGACCTCCTGACAGATATATCTGTGTCAGACCTCTCCCTGAAATATCTCAACACTAATTCCCACACTACCCAAAATATAAATGATGGATACAAGTTAAACAGTACACACATAAAACTTCGGAGTATGTACTCCATAATCTGCCACTTACGTGTGTCTGAATTCAAAATGCCTATTGTATTCCTTTGCATCTAAATGTTACATCAAGACACACACACACTCGCAAATGCATCTGCCAAATTACAGTTCCCAGAATGAGTATACACAGCCCCACTGGCATCCCGAACCTTCAATAACTACCCTTCAAAACTGGCGGCCCTATCCCACAAAATTTACACACCAAGTTAGTCTCTTACATAAACACCAATGCACGCACACACACCACACGACTTTTATATCTACCAGTTCATCTGTCCGCCATGCTTGCGATACCTCATGATTCCATAGCCACTGACCCAAATAGGTCCAAGTGTGAGTGCTAATTTTTAAAATACTCACCCACTTACACTGCTGAGATCACTGGCCACACGATGGGTGCAAGAAGGTATCCCGGAGGAGCCCCCAAATGTTGTATAGTGAACAAAGTCACTGGACAGATGCGGCTGGTAGATATGACGTGGTCTTTTATTCAACAACATGATTTTATATGCTAATGATGAAAAAGGGCAATTCTATATCTACAATGTATCTACAGTGCTTCCTTTAAATCAGGAGTCACCAACCTTTTTTGCACCACGGACCGGTTTAACACTGACAATATTCTTGCGGACCGGCCGACAGGGGTGGGGGGGGGTTGTTAATCACGATCGGAATATAGGTGATAAGTCAACTATTAGTCACTTATAAGTGGCTAATACACTCAATTTTGTATCTAAAAGGGTTTATCTAACGAATTTAATATTAAACACACAGCACATATTTTCCTCATATGAACATATAAAACTCATATAAAATCATTGCAACACACCAGTGAGAGGACAAGGTAAGGGCTGGAGGTTCCTGTACTAGGGCTGCGGTGGTCGCTGTCTGGAGTGAGCGACCGACCAAGCGAAGAGTACGACAGGGCATGTGCCCGCCCCCACCCTGTCCTTGTAGGTAGGTAGGATCTATAGGCCGATAAAAGTTTGGCTCGAGGGATAACTTTCAGTAGATCACAGCGAGGTAGCTGCTCTGCTACTGGTTCCCCACGAATAGTCGGTGTGCTAAACAGTTTCAGAGGTGGCACCCATCTGTCCGCGCTCCAGGCCAGTACCAACAGCCCTTCTCCCCGACCATGCGAGGCGGCAGGTTACCCGAGGCCAACCAGTGATCCCTGGCGCGAGGGTACCACTGCGTTTAGGCGACTGATGACCACATATGGGTAATGACTTCACGTGTGTAATGACTTTGCGTGCTTTCGAGTTCAACAGTGGGTGTGACAGGGAATGAGGAAAGGTGCAGCTGACTCATATCGTTTCATATCACCAAATCATATTGTTTCCTCGTGGCCCGGTAGCACATGCTTTGTGGACCGGTGGTTGGGGACCACTGCTTTAAATTACATATGACTTTCCACCTCCATCTTCACACTCCAGACAACCAAAATGAATGTTTATCCACATTGTTTGTTTTGTTTCCAATTAACAGCTCTGGGATCATACTGTCAGGAGCTGCATTTTAAATTTAGTCTACAGTCAATGTTCAGGTGGCTGAAGTTTTTTTGATGAAGTTAATATTTTGCTATACACCCTAAGTCCAAAAAATGCTCTAACAGGGAATGCTGAGGCTACAACATGGAAGCTGAACCAGGTTCATCCAGTGAGACATCCACTCCTGATTAAGTATTATTTTGTTTTTAAGTCAGTTTAGCCCTCAGTTTTGATGGCAAAAGAACAGTATTTTTGTGCATAATGCAACTGAGCTCCTTAATAATTCCAGATTTCTGTTCCAGCAATTATTGAGGAAACTATCTTTATTCCCTGGGTTACAACTCATTCTGAGTTCATCATTTGATGTTTAAACCTGATGATGCTTCTATTGTAATTTGTCCTTCATCTCACTCTCTGCTAACCACATGCTTTTTGCAAAACATTTGACCGTTTTGATTGGATGCAGATGTAGAAATCATTCCCGGATATGAATCATTCTTTGAGTCTTCAAATGCTTCAGCCTAGGAACTCATGTACCAGATAGACCATAACTAACCCATCAGACGTTTCTATTCAACTGTAGTTTGCATCGCTTTTCTACATGTCCATTATTTTATTTGTAAACCACCTGAACCTCCTAAGAAATTTTACATCTGCCACCATCTTTCGATTTCAGATTCAGAATTATTTATCATATGTACATCAAAACATGCAGTGAAATGTGCCATTAGTGCTAGCAATCAAAAGACTCAACAAAGTACTTGTTGAAGGACTGTCTGTGTGGCCTGTAGAAGTAGTGTAATCACTCAGGTCAAGAATGATGTTCTTCTATTGCTGGGTCCTATTGAAGCCAATCTGGGATCCATATATTCTGATGCAGTGTGGGCAAGTGTAAGTGGTGGTGTGGTTTGGTTTCTCAGTCTCTCCTTTCACTTGGTCTCCGTGGCATAGCAGAGGTCATTCTCATGTAGCATAGCTCTCTCTTGAACAGATCTCCTTTGGGTATATCTATTGATGTAACATCTTCTCAGTCATTTAATGTTATATTGAATTTCTTCAGGCTGATTTAGAGGTTGGCCTCTTTCAGTATGCTGGTGTTAGTGTGTCTTTCTTCCCAGCTGATCCTCAGAATCTTTCATAAGAATCTGTGGTAGTACTGTTCCAGGGATTTCAGGCATCTGCAGTAGGTGGTCCATGACTCAGCTCCATACAGTAATGTAGGAAGGATGATTGCTCCATAAACCAAAAGTTTTGTTTGGACCTGCAGGTCTCGGTCTTCAAAGACTCTTTTCCTTAATCTTGCATAGGTTCCCTGAGCACTGCTCCAGTGGTTGTTGACCTCTGAGTTGATGTCTGATTGCGTGGATAACAGGCAAAGGAAGCTGGAGAGATCAGAATGGCATTGTAACATTGCAGTTTCTCTTTGACGTTTGACAAAATGTACCTGATGTTTGAATCAGTAGAGGATGCATCGTAAACAACAGACTGCAATAAGGAGGACAAGATGCTGTGTATGTGTATATGTTTTTGTACGTGTATGAATGTGTTTGAACCTGCATGCTCATGTGTGGAATATGTTTGTTTGCATGTGTGTGCCTCTGTGTCTCTGTGCATCTGTGTGTATGTGTGTCTGATGTTGCTGCATGTGCGTGATGTGTTGGGGAGGTAAGTAGGGGATTGTGCTGGGATCTTTATACATGCACGATGCTTTCCAATGCATACACGCGACCCCCATGTCCCTAGAAAATAATCCACATTATGATTTTTCATTATGAGAAGCTGCATCATCTGCGCATGCATCAAAAACTGTGAGCTGGAAAAATTGTGTTGATTTACTTATTTGTTTCACATAAACTCCACGAGAGCAGATTTTATTCTGTAAGTGATGATTTGAGAATACTGTAAGGGTGAATTTCCGTGACCCAAGCAGCTTTAACACGGGGGCTGCCTGTATCTGACTGGCTTTCAGAGATCACGTTCCTCTCTGTGTTTCCTTTGCCCCATGGCCAATGCCCCAGAATCCCTCTCATGACTTACCGTCTGACATGGTGAGCTGCCATTCTTTCCAGCCTTATCAAATTCTGGCAGGAGCCACTAACTACAGGATTGGGAACAGATTTCCTGGCCGCCTTAAGTCAAGGATATCAGAATCAGAATCAATTTTACTGCCACTAACACATCATGAAATTTGTTGTTTTGTGGCAGCAGTACAGTGCAAGACACAAAAATTACTATGAAACAAAAAGATAAATAAATAAACCCATGCGAAAGAGGAATAACGAGCTTATAGGGGTGAACTGTAGTTAACTCAACACAGGCAAAGGGTCAAATATGGGATGCAATTGGTGTGTGACAAAACCAACTGCTTTCATCCATGTGGCAAAATATCCAGACTGTTCACTGGAGTGTGATTGGATAAAAATAAACACATTAAGCCAAACGTTACAGAGGTTGGAATAAACATGGAGCAGTGCAGAAATTTGGGGAAGGAATCCCAGAAACCCAGGCCCAGTTTACTCTTCATTCTGCCATCACTATCGAGCCAGCTGATCAACCCCAGTTCAATGGGAGGGGCATGCTGGGAGCAGCAGCAGGCATTCTATAAATGGCAACGTGTGTGCTAAATACCAACGGACAAAGCTATCTTACAGGCCCAAACTACCACATCTGGTCATGAATGAGGGTGGACGCTTCAAAAGCTAATGGAAGGAGTTTCCAAGATTATCCTATCCTCCGTGATGGTGAGCCCAGTGGGCAAGGGCGTGAGAAAAGTTTGAAGAATTCGCAACCATATCCGTTCAAGAGTGCTAAGTGGATGTTCTATCCTGCTTCCTCCAGACATTGCCAGTCACAAAAGCCAGACTCCTTCCAAGCTAATGAACTCCGTGTGATATGTCTGGGAGCACTGAATAGATCAATGGCTACGGTACAACAGAATGTTCGAGCAGTGGTTCTGTAAACCTGTGTCCCAAACCAGCTGCATCTCAGGCCATACTGTCCCAGTAAAGCTTTCAACACTGGGATCTCCCCAGCAAGATGAAACGTTGTCCCAGTATGTCCTGTTCACTGTAACTAGAGCAAACCCATTCTGGCTAACTACTGACCAATCAGTCCACCCTTAGTCGTCACAAAAACGATGGGAAGAGAAATCGGCTGCCCTTCAGCATCAGTCGCTCACCAATGAGAACTCTCCCTGTGCTCCATGCTGAGAAAGTGTTGTGGAGCTCCACGGCACCATCTGTAACCTTGAAGCTACCAACCCTGATGGTTTCTTCATTGTTGCTGGTGACTTCAATCATGCCAACTTAAAAACAATCCTGCCAAAGTTCTACCAGCATGTCAACTTTGCAACTGAAGAAGAGGATATATTAGACCTGGTCTATACCAACACTTGTGGAGCCTACATGACCGGCTTCTGCCCTCATCTCAGATCCTCTATTTTAGATAGATAGATAGATAGATAGATACTTTATTCATCCCCATGGGGAAATTCAACTTTTTTCCAATGTCCCATACACTTGTTGTAGCAAAACTAATTACATACAATACTTAACTCAGTAAGAAAATATGATATGCATCTAAATCACTATCTCAAAAAAGCATTTTGCTAATCCCTGCATACTGACCACTGGTTAACCGAGTCAGAGCAGTTCACAAGGTGATCGGGACGCGGCCAGAAGGTGCCACCTCAGTGCTGCAGTATATTTTGAAAGCAGAGAGTGGAGCATATTCAGGAAGGTGGCTACCTATGATCATCATGTCAACATTGATGAGGATGTGGGATCGGTGACTGGCTACATAAGAAAATGCGTTGCGGATATTACACAGCCAGGGCAAACCAGAAACAATAGCTGATTGCAGAGGTTTGTGCACTGCTCAGGGATCGGGACGCTCCTTCAGATGGGGGGAATAGGACGACTCTAAGGTCTCCATGAGCCACACTCTCACGGGGGATCAGGCTCAGTGAAAGTACTCACAGAAAATTCATAGACACCTTTGTGACACCAGGGTTATGTGGCACCCTGCATGTTAATGGCAGTGACACCTCCCTTCCTGATAAACTGAGTGCCTCTGGGCATGATTTCTGGCGCGTGTTCACGCTGCTGACTATGACTGCGCTGCCAGAATCACCTCAAGCTTGCTGATAGTTGGCCTCAATGATGAGGCGGTTTGAGATGGATCTGGCAGTGCAGTCATGAGTCAGCAGCGCGAACATGAGCCTGCAAGAAAAAAACAAGCTGAGTTTCAATGTGGACAAGACAAAAGAGATGACTGTGGACTTCAGAAAGGCGCAGGACAACCACTCTTCGTTGCGTATCAATGGCTCTGCTGCGGAGAGAGGCACAAAGTTCCTTGGTGCGCACGTAATGGACGATCTAACCTGGACCCACAACACCCTCTCATTAGTTAAGAAGATAAAGCAGTGTCTACAGATTCTGAGCAGACTGAGATGTACAAGTCTCTCTGTCCCCATTCTAACAACTTTTTACAAGAGCTCCATCGAGGGTGTCCTGCCTGGCTGCATCAGTTCGTGCTACAGAAACTGCACGGCTTCGGGCTGCAAGGCCCTACAGAGAATAGTAAACACTGCCCAGAGAATCAGCCGGCCCCCCTTCCCCCATTTGGGAGCGTTGCAGACGAAGGGCCCGAAACATTGAAGAGGATCCCTACCACCCATCGCACAATCTCTTTGATCCACTACCATCAGAAAGGAGGTACAGGAGCATTAGAACTGTCAAACTGGGTAACAGTTGCTTCCCTCAGGCTGTGAGATTGATGAATACCCTGCCAGCACTGAGGTCTCATCACTAGGACAGCGAGCTGTTTATTTTACTGTTTATCTTTTACTATTTACCTGTTCTGTGCTCCATATGCACTTAGAAAGATATTTTACTAACTCATTTCTGGTAATATTTTGTTTTATATGCTGTGGGTGATATGTGTTTTGTGGGTGCATTGTTGTGGTCTGGAGGAATGTTATTTTGTTTGGTTCTATGTATGTACAGTCAGATGACAATAAACCCTTTCCATTCGCAATCAGTCTGAGTCTTGCGAGAACTATTCAGAGCTTATCCTGGCCCACAATGCAGTAGGACATTCAGATCCTTTTTATTTCTAAATTTTCCATGGAATTCACAGCGACTCTATTGCATTGATATGATTTCGTTTCCACTTCGAAGTGCAAAGTCAGATTCTGAGCATATGATTACCGCAGTTACATAGCATATCAACAGAGGGCAGTACAGCCCCTTGGTCAGAAAGTGCACAGAGCTCTGGGAGCACGTGGACTTAGATAGATAGATAGATACTTTATTCATCCCCATGGGGAAATTCAACTTTTTTTCCAATGTCCCATACACTTGTAGCAAAACTAATAACATACAATACTTAACTCAGTGAAAAATATGATATGCATCTAAATCACTATCTCAAAAAGCATTAATAATAGCTTTTAAAAAGTTCTTAAGTCCTGGCGGTTGAATTGTAAAGCCTAATGGCATTGGGGAGTATTGACCTCTTCATCCTGTCTGAGGAGCATTGCATCGATAGTAACCTGTCGCTGAAACTGCTTCTCTGTCTCTGGATGGTGCTATGTAGAGGATGTTCAGAGTTTTCCATAATTGACCGTAGCCTACTCAGCGCCCTTCGCTCAGCTACTGATGTTAAACTCTCCAGTACTTTGCCCACGACAGAGCCTGCCTTCCTTACCAGCTTATTAAGACGTGAGGCATCCCTCTTCTTAATGCTTCCTCCCCAACACGCCACCACAAAGAAGAGGGCGCTCTCCACAACTGACCTATAGAACATCTTCAGCATCTCACTACAGACATTGAATGACGCCAACCTTCTAAGGAAGTACAGTCGACTCTGTGCCTTCCTGCACAAGGCATCTGTGTTGGCAGTCCAGTCTAGCTTCTCGTCTAACTGTACTCCCAGATATTTGTAGGTCTTAACCTGCTCCACACATTCTCCATTAATGATCACTGGCTCCATATGAGGCCTAGATCTCCTAAAGTCCACCACCATCTCCTTGGTCTTGGTGATATTGAGACGCAGGTAGTTTGAGTTGCACCATATCACAAAGTCCTGTATCAGTTTCCTATACTCCTCCTCCTGTCCATTCCTGACACACCCCACTATGGCTGTCATCAGCGAACTTCTGCACATGGCAGGACTCCGAGTTATATTGGAAGTCTGATGTGTACAGGGTGAACAGGACCGGAGAGAGTACGGTTCCCTGCGGCGCTCCTGTGCTGCTGACCACCGTGTCAGACCTACAGCCTCCCAACCGCACATACTGAGGTCTATCTGTCAAGTAGTCCACTATCCAATCCACCATGTGAGAGTCTACTCCCATCTCCATTAGTTTGTGCCTTAAGATCTTGGGCTGGATGGTGTTAAAGGCACTAGAGAAGTCAAGGAATGTAATCCTCACTTGAGCTATCCACTGGAAATGCTACAATGTAGTGGCTTTCGGGGTTTGTTTTAAAAATGGCCTGGAACAATCATCGGTCAGTTGGATATCAGGAAATACCACATTTCAATTTTTGTAATGCTTTACGTAAATGCTGCATTGCAATTTTTTTCAATGCACTAAAGAAAATATCCTATCCCTATGTATAATGACTTGCTGTGGCAACTGGTCTGCATGTGACAGCAGGAAACTTCAGAAAGTTGTGGACACAGCTCAGTGCCTCAGTAAAGCGGCCAGCGTAATCAAGCACTTCACCCACTCTGGACATTCCCTCTTCCATTGATTAGCTTCATTTGTCACATACACATTGAAACATTGAAGCACACAGTGGAATGTGTCATCTGTGTCAATGACCAACACAGTTCAAGGATGTGCTGGGGGCAGCCCACAAGTATCGCCCCGCTTCCAGCACCAACATAGCATGCCCACAACTCACTAACTTTAACCAACTCTTTTGGAATGTGGGAGGAAACCAGAGCAGCTGGGTTAACCCACAAAATCATGGGGAGAACGTACAAACTCCTGACAGACAGTGGCGGGATAGAACTCGGTCACGGGTGCTGTATTCGTGCTACGCTAACCAGGCTGCCCTTCGCAAAAGTTACAAGAGCCTGGAAGTGCATTCCGCCAGGCTCAAGGACAGCTTCGATTCTGCTGTTATAAGACTATTAAATAGTTTCCTAGTACAATAAATTGGATTGTTGATCTTTCAGTCTACCTCGTCATGAGCTTGCACCTTACTGTTTACCTGTCTGTAGCTGTTACATTATGTCTGCATTCTGTTATTGTTTCATCTTGTTCTACCTCAATGCACTGCCGTGATTTGATCTGTATGAGCAATAGGCAAGAAAAGCTTTTCACTGTACCTCGGGACACATGACAACAATAAATCAATTCTAATCCAATTGTAATTCTCCTGGTAAAGCTGGGAGTCCCCTGAATGCCCTGTCTGTTCTATTGGAATGGCAGTGACTGTGCTATTACTGGAATTGTTGATCTGAAGGATAGGGGAATCAGAAGCAGAATCTGGAACTGTGTCAGGAGATATTTCAATTGAAGAGCAAAAAATAGGAGATGATGCACTCAGCAGGTCAGGCAATGTCTGTGGAGACATTGAGCTAACTATGATCAGTTAGCTCTGCTTCCCTCTCTACAGGTAAAGCCTGACAAGTTGGGAGTTTCCAGCATTTTCTACATTAGTTTTGTATATTTTACTTTAAGACATTTATCAGAAATTACCCTGATTGTGTTATTCACAAGGGAGTTGCAGCAGTGTCTTTATGTTCTCAGAAGGTTAAGGTGGCTTGGCTTGTCACAGAACACTCTAACAAACTTCTGTACGTGTACCATTGAAAGCGTCCTGATCAGTTTCGTCATGGTCTGGCACAGCAGTTCAAAGGGGCAGGAACATGAGAAGCTGCAGGAAGGAAGTGGATTCATGGAAGCATCATTGATTATCAAAACTCCCAGCATCTGGGCCATGCCATCTTCCTGCTGCTACCATCAGGCAAGAAGTATAATAATAACAACAACAACAATAATAATAATAATAATAATAATAATAATAATAATAATAATAATAATAATAATAATAATAATAAGTACTTTATTGATACTGAGTGGGAAATTCTTTCATTACAGCAGCAACATTTTAGAACACACTTAGCAGTGTGCAGACTTAACTAATAATAAAGTACAGACTAATAATATCGACAACAATAATTTCCCGAAGTGCAATAATGTGCAATTATAATGTACAAAATAGTAATAAAACAAAGACTATTGTACTATGATGTGTGTTCTTCTGTTGCACAGAGATGTACTGTTGTATATGCTTATTGCATATCTCAGAATCAGAATCAGGTTTATTATCACTGGCATGTGACATGAAATTTGCTAACTTAGCAGCAGCAGTTCAATACAATACATAATCTAGCAGAGAGAGAAAAAATAATAAATAAAATAAAACATAATAAATAAACAAGTAAATCAATTATGTATAGAAAACATAGAAAATAGGTGCAGGAGTAGGCCATTTGGCCCTTCGAGCCTGCTCCGCCATTCAGTATGATCATGGCTGATCATCCAACTCAGAACCCTGTACCTGCTTTCTCTCCATACCCCCTGATCCCTTTAGCCACAAGGGCCATATCTAACTTCCTCTTAAATATAGCCAATGAACCGGCCTCAACTGTTTTCTGTGGCAGAGAATTCCACATTCATCACTCTCTGTGTGAATAAGTTTTTCCTCATCTCGGTCCTAAAAGTCTTCCCCTTTATCCTTAAACTGTGACCCCTCATTCTGGACTTCCCCAACATTGGAAACAATCTTCCTGCATCTAGCCTGTCCAATCCCTTTAGAATTTTATACGTTTCAATAAGATCCCCCCTCAATCTTCTAAATTCCAGTGAGTATAAGCCTAGTCAATCCAGTCTTTCTTCATATGAAAGTCCTGCCATCCCAGGAATCAATCTGGTGAACCTTCTTTGTATTCCCTCTATGGCAAGAATGTCTTTCCTCAGATTAGGGGACCAAAACTGCACACAATACTCTAGGTGCGGTCTCACCAAGGCCTTATACAACTGTAGTAGAACCTCCCTGCTCCTGTACTCAAATCCTTTTGCTATGAATGCCAACATACCATTTGCCTTTTTCACCGCCTGCTGTACCTGCATGCCCACCTTCAATGAGTGGTGTACAATGACACCCAGGTCTCGTTGCACCTCCCCTTTTCCTAATTGGCCACCATTCAGATAATAATCTGTTTTCCTGTTCTTGCAACCAAAGTGGATAACCTCACATTTATCCACATTAAATTGCATCTGCCATGAATTTGCCCACTCACCTAACCTATCCAAGTCACCCTGCATCCTCTTAGCATCCTCCTCACAGCTAACACCGCCGCCCAGCTTCGTGTCATCCGCAAACTTGGAGAAGCTGCATTTAATTCCCTCGTCTAAATCATTAATATATATTGTAAACAACTGGGGTCCCAGCACTGAGCCTTGTGGTACCCCACTAGTCACTGCCTGCCATTCTGAAAAGGTCCCGTTTACTCCCATTCTTTGCTTCCTGTCTGCCAACTAATTCTCTATCCACATCAATACCATACCCCCCAATACCGTGTGCTTTAAGTTTGCACACTAATCTCCTGTGTGGGACCTTGTCAAAAGCCTTTTGAAAATCTAAATATGCCACATCCATTGGCTCTCCCCTATCCACTCTACTAGTTACATCTTCAAAAAATTCTATAAGATTCGTCAGACATGATTTTCCTTTCATAAATCCATGCTGACTTTGTCTGATGATTTCACCTCTTTCCAAATGTGCTGTTATCATATCTTTGATAACCAACTCTAGCATTTTCCCCACCACCGATGTCAGACTAACCAGTCTATAATTCCCCGGTTTTTCTCTCCCTCCTTTTTTAAAAAGTGGGGTTACATTAGCCACCCTCCAATCCTCAGGAACTAATCCAGAATCTAAGGAGTTTTGAAAAATTATCACTAATGCATCCACTATTTTTTGGGCTACTTCCTTAAGCACTCTGGGATGCAGACCATCTGGCCCTGGGGATGTATCTGCCTTTAATCCCTTCAATTTACCTAACACCACTTCCCTACTAACATGTATTTCCCTCAGTGCCTCCATCTCACTAGACCCTTGGTCCCCTACTATTTCCGGAAGATTATTTATGTCCTCCTTAGTGAAGACAGAACCAAAGTAGCTATTCAATTGGTCTGCCATGTCTTTGTTCCCTATGATCAATTCACCTGTTTCTGACTGTAAAGGACCTACATTTGTCTTGACCAATCTTTTTCTTTTCACGTATCTATAAAAGCTTTTACAGTCAGTTTTTATGTTCCCTGCCAGCTTTCTTTCATAATCTTTTTCCCTTTCCTAATTAAGCCTTTTGTCCTCCTCTGCTGGACTCTGAATTTCTCTCAGTCCTCAGGTGTGCCGCTTTTTCTGGCTAATTTATATGTTTCTTCTTTGGACTTGATACTATCCCTAATTTCCCTTGTCAGCCACGGGTGCACTACCTTCCCTGGTTTATTCTTTTGCCAAACTGGGATGAACAATTGTTGTAGTTCATCCATGCGATCTTTAAATGCTTGCCATTGCATATTCACCATCAACCCTTTAAGTATCATTTGCCAGTCTATCTTAGCTAATTCACATCTCATACCTTCAAAGTTACCCTTCTTTAAGTTCAGAACCTTTGTTTCTGAATTAACTATAATGAATAGATTATTAAAAATGTGCAGAAACAGAAATACTGTATATTAAAAAAAGTGAGGTAGTGTCCAAAGCTTCAAACTCCATTTAGGAATATGATAACAGAGGGGGAGAAGCTGTTCCTGAATCGCTGGGTGTGTGCCTTCAGGCTTCTGTACCTCCTACCTGATGGTAACAGTGAGAAAAGGGCATGCCCTGGGTGTATTGGAGTATAAAGTTGCATTGTTTGCTGTGTAACCAAAACTATGTAGTCAGCTTTGTGTTTGCTATTTGCTATGTATGTATCCAATTTAGTAGGAGAATGAAATCTCTGTATTGTCTCTGTACTATTGAACACATCAGTAACTTAAGAATGTAGCCAAATAAGAAGATAATGGTGTGTCAATGAGAGGCTAGCTAAGAGATAACTGTGGCCAGGGATGAGTTAACACGTGGCCCAAAAAGATTAGAACATGATTAAGTTAATGGGTAGAAACAATAGTGGGAAGTCGGGAGCTGATGTACTGGTGATACGCAACTGTAGACCGATTGGATATGCTAATGCAACTAAACCAGGAGATTGCTATAAAAAATGCTATGTAGAAGGATCAGTGGACAATCAGCGACTAGCTCACTGACTGTCTCACCTTTGATTTGCAAATTAAAGTTTAACACTTCTTGAAGAATCTTCTGCATCTCCTGGTCATTTGTGGGGCACAAGAAACCACGACAGGTGCTGGAGGTTCTTAATAACGGACGCTGCCTTTCTGAGACACCACTTCCTAAAGATGTCCTGGGTACTTTGTAGGCTAGTGCCCAAGATGGAGCTGACTAGATTTACAACCTTCTGCAGCTTCTTTTGGTCCAGTGCAGTAGCCCTCCATACCAGACAATGATGCAGCCTGTCAGAATGCTCTCTACAGTGCAACTATAGAAGTTTTTAAGTGTATTTGTTGACATGCCAAATTGCTTCAAACTCCTACTAAAGTATAGCCACTGTCTTGCCTTCTTTATGACTACGTCAGTATGCTGGGACCTGGTTAGATCCTCAGAGATCTTGACACCCTTGAACTTGAAGCTGCTCACTCTCTCTACTTCTGATTCCTCTATGAGGATTGGTATGTGTTCCTTTGTCTTACCCTTCCTGAAGTCCACAGTCAGCTCTTTCATCTTACTGACGATGAGTGCCAGGTTGTTGCTGCGGCACCACTCCACTAGTTGGCATATCTCACTCCTGTATGCCCTCTCATCACCACCTGAGATTCTACCAACAATGGTTGTATGGTCAGCAAATTTATAGATGGTGTTTGAGCTATGCCTAGCCACACAGTCATGTGTATACAGAGAGTAGAGCAGTGGGCTAAGTACACACCCCTGAGGTGCACCAGTGTGGATCGTCAGCGAAGAGGAGATGTTATCACCAATCTGCACAGACTGTGGTCTTCCGGTTAGGAAGTTGAGGATCCAATTACAGAGGGAGGTACAGAGGCCCTGGTTCTGCAAACCTCTCAATTAGGATTGTGGGAATGATGGTATTAATTGCTGAGCTATAGTCGATGAACAGCATCCTGACATAGGCGTTTGTGTTGTCTAGGTGGTCTAAAGCCGTTTGAAGAGCCATGGAGATTGCTTCTACCGTTGACCTATTGTGACGATAGGCAAATTGCAACGGGTCCAGGTCCTTGCTGAGGCAGGAGTTCAGTCTAGTCATAACCAACCTCTCAAAGCATTTCATCACTGTCAATGTGAGTGTTACTAGGCGATAGTCGTTAAGGCATCCCACATTATTCTTCTTTGGCACTGGTATAATTGTTGCCTTTTTAAAGCAAGTGGGAACTTCAGCCAGTAGCAGTGAGAGGTTGAAAATGTCCTTGAATACTCCTGCTCATTAGCTGGCACATGTTTTCAAAGTCATATAGAAACCTGAAGTCCCACATCACCTGGTTGAAGAACAGCTACTTCCCTTCAAACATTATGGTTTAGTAACACTATGACCAATTTCAACACTGTGCACCAAAGTGGACTTTTTTTGTTCCAATTATGTTCTTTCTTGTAAAGATTTTGCATAATTTATGTTTACTTTATGTTTTTCTTGTGAATGTTGTATCTAAAATGCTGCTGCAAGGAAGTTTTTCATTGCATCTGTGCATGTACTTCTGACGTATGACAATAAGCCTCAGCTTTGACTTTGTTTGCACAGAATGGTGTGGGACTGGCTTGGTGGGTGACCACTGGGGGCTGTTAGATGGGAAGTGAGGAGATGTGTAAAATCTGGAGCTCACATTCCATTTCATTATGCTCTATTGAAGTGAGGACGAGAAATGCCGGGAGTCAGCTCTCTGGGATCACTGTACGGGACACTAGGAACTAGGGAATTCACCCACACAAAGTGGCAATGCTGGGATCATTCACCTCCAAGTAGAGGGAAATGTGGGGATGGGATTTAATGGCCGGTTTCCAAATATTCTTCTATATTTCCTTTGAAAACTTTATTTTTAATGATAAACATTTAAATTTGGACACATGGTTCTTAACACACGTTTGACATTCATTGCATCCCCACAACTTACTAACGTAATGATATTAGGTTCACTGTCTGCAAAGCCCTAAATGCAAAACAAGATTTTAAGCCCTCTCTGATACAGATATCTATATGTACCCTCATTATAGGGATGTTATACTGTATTCAGCTACTCGTCAAGGGCTAGTTTAATTTCTTGTGAACTCTCTGCAGCGAGATATAGCTGCCAATGTCAACTGCTTGAGTGGTGGGTCAACCTCCCTACTAAGGAGGAGATACTTCCAGCTAATGAAGTATTTTAAACACAGCTTATTTTATTTTTAATGATACACATTAAAATTTAGACTGATAATTCTTAACACATATTTAACATTCATAGATTTCCAAAACTACTAAACGATTTAGAAGCTACAAATGATTTCCAAACACAGGCCCAATTCGTATGAACTGAACAAATATACAAGTGAGTTGCAGTCACAGCAACCGAAAGCCAAGGAACGAACTTCAGTTCTTTTTTCTGTCAATCCATCTTTCTGTCATTCTCCTTGCCATTCCTAATAATCCTCAAAGCTTTCTAACATTAATACCATTTTTGTTGACATCATCTGCATATATGTTTCCCAGACACCTTTGTTGGGGCAAAGTAATTTACACAGATGGTCTGAAAACCCTGAGGGCAATTGTGCCAATAACTACCCTAAGGGTAATTGTGCCAATAACTTAGCTGCAGTTGCCCGGTTTAATGTAGGTAATTAGGATAGCCGCATTGTCTTGCATTTGAATAATGCAGACAAGCAGTCTCCTGGTCACTTTACTTTGCAAATCACATCTCTTAGCAACCAGCCCAGATTTCCTTTTAACTTCAAACAGATTACTGCTTCCTCTTTATATAATGACCTGAAGACTGGTTATTGCTTACAACAAGGAGTTAAGCAAGGAATATTTGTTAGAATTTTAATTTTGTCATTAACAGCTCTGACCTTTTGGAAAGGTTATGCTGCTGAAATAAATTATTTATATAATTTGGTATATTCAATTATATTTTACTTTATATAGTATTTGTCCTTACTTATAAATTTTTAGTTTTGTCTCATATTTTTATGACCATATTGATTTATTTTTACAATCTATGTAAACAACTTTGAGCCTGGATCTTAATATATGAAAAGTACATTATAAATAAAGTTTGTATTATCATTAGTGGTAATAATAGTAGTAAAAAACTACTAAGCCTCTTGGGTCCTGGAAAGTGAGTATCCATCACACTAACCCTAACCTCTATGCTTTTGGAATGTGGATGGAAACTGGAGCACTTGGAGGAAACCTACCTGGTCATGGAGAGAACATACAAACTCCTTACAAACAATGGAGGGAATTGAGCACAGGTCACCGATGCTTTAATTGTACGATGTAACTGCTACACAACCGTGCTGCATGCATCTCCTGGAGGATATTTCTACAATGGAGGTAAAAATCATTTATAATAATCTAGAATGTCAATTTAGATAGAACTCCAATCCCCATATCCTATTCCACTAATGAAGTTCGACAATCTAAAATGTTAGCTCAGTTTTCCTCTCCATTGATGCTGTCTGACCCGTAGAGCATTTCATTAATGCATTCTAAGTTGGAACTCCACATAATCTGACAATATTCAGATTAGGTTTACAACTCTGCTTCATCTGATTTCTACATTGTGTGGCCATTTTTCACAAAGTAAAACTTTTCTAAAAATCGTCTGAGCCAATTGAATTCAGATTTGGATAAAGTTCTTCTGCACAGTCGAGCAGTAAACTCTTTTAAAGTAAATGAAAGACATCTTCAGGATATGAGTTGCTTTCCGTAAGTACATATGAATGATTCATGTTGCGAATTTAATTCTTCAATAACCACTATAACTATCTGTGGTTATGCTGACTAATGTAAGTTTGATTGGGTAACTAAATCCTCATGTCCAAAAGCAGACCACAAGCATGTCCTGTTTACTGTGACTCCAGGTTACTCACCCTGCTTTCATTTCCAGATTGAAAAGGCGTTTTCTTTAGCACTTGACAAATTGTAAATATTAACTTACTGAGGAGAGGACAAGAAGCCAGACTGCCCACAAGTTCCTGCTTGTGTTCCTGAAGTTTCATGGCTCAAGGAGTGCTATTGTTTGTCATCCTTTGCTTCTCGTTTATAGGCAAGTGGGGAAATCTGGCTCTAGATCTCTAAAAGTGGCTGAGAAATGCAAACAGCTCCAAACTTGCTATCTTCAGCTTTTCCTGATTTCATATTTCTGTTTCACTTCCACTCTGGAATTTTACTCGGTACATTACTGCCACTCACCACTCTACATTTGCCCACTCTTTCGCTGACCTAATCAAAAATCTGCATCAGAAAAGCTGCTTTGCCTAATGCGTGCTTCTGCGATGTTGTGACTTCAGAAGAGCTACCAGAAGATGTCAGTGTGGCGCGAGGAAATCCCACCTCATGCAGTTCAGCATGAACTTCAAACCTGGTGTTCCACAGTTGGTACCAGGGGTAGGCAGTGCAGCATGTTGCTAAGCAGGGGTAGCCATGCCACACCACAGTGATCTCGGAATCAGCACAACACCATAACATCTTCACTCACCTTCCCCACTATCAAATCATGGAGGATACAATGC
This sequence comes from Hemitrygon akajei, assembly GCF_048418815.1. Classification (NCBI taxonomy): domain Eukaryota; kingdom Metazoa; phylum Chordata; class Chondrichthyes; order Myliobatiformes; family Dasyatidae; genus Hemitrygon; species Hemitrygon akajei. The sequence goes on along the minus strand of NC_133128.1, from coordinate 144,204,861 downwards.
ATAGTCAAAAAGAGAATGCACCACAGGGATTAAAGCCATTTGCTCCTTCAGCTTCAAGAAGAACTCACTCACAGCAACTCCTCCCACCCCAACCTGCCCAGCACAATTTATTTCCTTCCACTTTCAGCTTCCAGGGGGCTTCTAGGAACTGTCAGAAACCACTGTTATTTGATACTTTTTATAAGATGTTAGATGAATTAATATCAGACTAAAGTTGTAGTTTAATCGTTTGTACTTTTTAACCAACTCATATATTTTTCACAGTATGTGGTGGGTCGTCCCCACTTACTGGCAGAAAACTGTATTTATACTAATATAATTTATACTAATAATAAAACTAATGATTTATCACCTTTATCATTTTTCATTGACTAAATATTAGCACATTATCCACGTGATGTTATTGTGCAATCATTTATTGGTTTAAGTTAATCTAAAGAATTCTCCTATCTCAATTACAAATGTGATAGAATTTTCTGAGATGCCATCTTTTAGCTTTCAAATAAGTGATCATTTTGAATTAAGACTACTCACTATTCTTGACCCCCGGAAGAAACTCAAGGATCAGAAAATTATAGCGATTCAGCAGTTGCAGCTGATTCCTGAGGGGCATCACTCGGTGTGGTGACAAGAGGTGTAGATGCAAACTGATGAATAACTAATTCGCCGTTCCAGTCAGTATGCCTTTCACACAAGTTATAGAGTACTGACTCTATGTGAGTTCAAAATTCAAAGCTAAAAGTAAATTTAATAACAAAGTACATATAAATTACCTTGAGATTTACAGGAAAAGAGAAATACAATGGAATTTATGAGAAAAGGCTGTCAAATGCTGGCAAACATCAATCTACAAAAGAAGACAAAGTGAGCAAATAAAAACTAATACTGGGACATGGGATGGTTGTAAAAAATCCTTGAAAGTGAGCCTGTAAGTTGTAAAGTTCAGAGTAATGATGAATGAAGCTATCCATGCTGGTTCAGGAGACTGATGGTTTTTTTTTTGTTTTTTCTGTAATTCCAATTTTTATTATTATTTATTCTTATTTTACAAAGCAGCACAACATATCACAGAGCAGATACAGTACAGCATATTTACACAGCTACCCCATGACAGGAAAACATATAAAACTAAGAAACAGAAAAAAAACTTCTAATTTAAGTTTAAATTAACATATGACCAAAATTGATCCCACGCGTCTTGCACTTTTCCCTCACTGTTAATTCTTCCCAACATGTGTTTATATGATGAAATCTTAACCATTTCCTCAGTCCATTCTCTCACAGTGGGACTTCTGGGTTTTTTCCAGTTTTGCAAAATAATTCTTGCAGCTGTGATGAGACCACCTTTAAAATAGTAAATTTGTCATTGTTTACATTATGTATCATTGTCCTTTGAGAGTGTTCCATGGTTCGTCCATTTTGGTGTAAAGTTCTTAATGTGTTGGGGAATTGGTTGGGTCCTACACTGCCCTTGTGCCCACGGCTTTGTCTCCTGGGAGACTGATGGTTGACGGGTAATAACAGTTCCTGAAGCTAGTGGTGTGGGACATAAGGCTTCTGTTCCCCCCACTTGCCCACAGCCCTTCTGTCCATCATTTCCATCCCGACCCTTAGATACTTTGGTCTGTAGCCCTTTTATGAGATGGTTATTCAAGGCTTGTCCAGGTGCTTCTTAAACTTTGAGTGTGTCTGCCGCCAAGCAGCATGTTCCAGATTGCAACCAGCCTCTGGGTAAAATAATTCCTCCTCAGATCCTCTGTAAACCTCTTACTCCTCACCTTAAACCTACGTCCTCTGGTGGTAGTCCCCTCTGCCACCAGGAAAGGCTTTTCACTTTCTGTCCATCTATGATTCTCACAGCTCTTTGTACCTCTATTAGGTGCCTCCCTGAACCACCTCTGCCCCAAGGAAAACAAACATAGTCTATCCAATTTCTTTTCAGAAGAGAGATACACCATTCCATGGCAGCATCCTGGAGAGCCCCCTCTGCACTTTCTCCAGTGCTGTCACATCCTTTACGGAATGTGTTAACTAGAAATGCACACAGTAATTCAGCTGAGGCAAAACCATTGTGGTGTAAATTGTAACATAACTTTTTTGTTTTTGTGTTCCATGCCTCAGCTAATGAAGCTGAGTCTCCCACGTGGCTCCTTTATCACCTTCTCCATCTGTGATTCCCCATTCACATCCATAAATGGGAAGATTCCAAGATAACCACCTAGTGGAGATAAAACATTGTGCTTGGATCACTCATAACCTCAATAAAATTCCCCTCAGTTTTACAACGCGAGCATTGACTGGCCAGTTGTGACAGTTATTCACTGGTGGTTTGGATTAAGACATTACTCCAGAATCAGAATCCCATTTATTATCACCAACATGTGGTGAAATTTGTTGAAGGGTCTCGGCCCGAAATGTCGACTGTTTTCACTGTTCCATAGATGCTGCCTAGCCCGCTGAGTTCCTCCAGCACTTTGTGTGTGTTGTGGTGAAATTTGTTGTTTTGCGGCAGCAGTACCGTTAAGTACATTAAAAAATTGCTATAAATTATGATAAGAATATATTTCTTTAAAATAAATAGTTAGTGGAAAAAGAGAGAAAGATAGTAAGGTGGTGTTTGTGGATTCATGGACTGTTCAGAAATCTAATGGTAGAGGGGAAGAAGCTGCTCATAAAATGTTGAGCGTGCATTCTCCAACTCCTGTACCTCATCCCTGCCTCTCTGATGGTAGTAACGAGAAGAAGGTTTGTCCTGGATAGTGAAGGCCCTTCATGATTGATAAGATCAGCTTTATTCGTCACATCTACCTTGAAACATTGAACCATACAGTGAAGTGCGTTGTTTGCATCAACAGCCAGCACGGTCTGACGATGTGCTGGGAGCAGCCGGCAAGTGTCAGCATGTTTCCGGCACCAGCATAGCATGCCTAACGCTTAATAGCACTATTTTGTATGTCTTTGCAATGTGGGAAACCAGAGCACCCGGAGGATTGGAAGCATTGGCAAAAGGTTTCTGCCAAGATATTAAATTTAGCCAGCAGCACCTCCTTCAGGTCAGAATAGTTGTCGGACCTCTCTTCATCCATTGCAGTGTAGGCTTTGAGAGCTTTACCTGTCAGTGATGGCACTAGCTGGTAGGCCCACTCTTCCTCTGCCATTGCCATACTGGGCCATCCTCTTGAACCTGAGGAGACAGGCTTTGGAGTTCCTTTCTAAAAGCAGCATCTTTCCTCTGCTAGACGGACAAAAGTTTCTGGACAGATGTTCCAGGGAGGGTTCAGAGGTGGTGCCACATGAATGCCCTTCTGCTTCTGGCCTGAGTGTGGCCCTGGGCTGAAATATTCCCTCCTCCGAGTTCTCTACAGTTTCCCAGGCATCTGCTTCATTTTTAGTTTCAGGAGGTTTCCTGACTTGGGACCACAACACCACTCTCCCCCGAGCTGAACGCACCCCATTTCCAAATGGTCATCCCAACATTACCACCGCATGTTGGATGCGTGGGTTATGGCCAAAGAAAACATGGCTGGAGTCATTTAGCACTTCAGGCAAGGGTGTTTATTAGGTGCGTCAAAAATCAAACTTACAAAAACTTGTGAAAAGAAAAAAATACCAATATTTACTAAATTATATCTACAAGAAAATGCAATGATAGCTCCGTAGTTATTCCTGTGCAGTGTGAACGCCTGGAAGCCCCTGTCTCTCTCTGATACTGAAGGTGATGAGCCCATTTATTAGGCACCAACACATACCATCTTTAAGTAGCTACAAAGTTAATTTAAGGCTACACAGGAATTAGAATATGATGCACCCCACAACGTGGTTACAATCATATTACAAAATAAACAGAAGTATCTACCAAACACAAGGAAATCTGCAGACGCTGGAAATTCAAGCAACACACACAAAATGCTGGTGGAACGCAGCAGGCCAGGCAGCATCCATAAGGAGAAGCGCTGTCGACATTTCGGGCCGAGACCCTTTGTCAGGACTAACTGAAAGGAAAGATAGTAAGAGATTTGAAAGTAGGAGGGGGAGGGGAAAATACGAAATGATAGGAGAAGACCGGAGGGGGTGGGGTGAAGCTAAGAGCTGGAAAGGTGATTGGCAAAAGTGATACAGAACTGGAGAAGGGAAAGGATCATGGGACGGGAGGCCTCGAGAGAAGAAAAGGGGGATGGGAGAACCAGAGGGAGATGGAGAACAGGCAGAGTGATGGGCAGAAAGAGAGAAAAAAGAGGGGGGAGAAAAGCTAAATATATCAGGGATGGTGTAAGAAGGGGAGGAGGGGCATTAACAGAAGTTAGAGAAGTCAATATTCATGCCATCAGGTTAGAAGCTACCCAGCCAGTATATAATTGTTCCTCCAACCTGAGTGTGGCTTTATCTTGACAGTAGAGGAGGCCATGGATAGACTTATCAGAATGGGAATGGGACGTGGAATTAAAATGTGTGGCCACTGGGAGATCCTGCTTTCTCTGGTGGACAGAGTGTAGGTGTTCAGCGAAATGGTCTCCCAGTCTGTTTCTACCTTTGTGTTTGGCGGGAAAGGCACCATAAAGCTAACCCAGACACATCAGCTAAGTTTAGGACCCAGCAGACACCACATGACTGCCAGTACACGACAGTGTGAAACAGCAAAATAGTCAACACAATTTGTACTTACAATTAAATACAAATTATGAAATTAATCTTTGGTGTCTGTCTCTGATTGTATGTAGTAATGCAGAGAGAAAACAGTAGGTATACCCGTGCACACACTCACCGCCACAACAGCAGAATGACAAGGCAATGTTTGTGTATGAGTGAATGTGCATGTGTAAGGAGTGCATTTAACAAGTGCCCTCTGTCACACAGTCGTCAGTTGAACAGAGTCATTTCAATCCTGTCTCGGGAGCTATAAACCTGGTCACAGTTCAAAGTAAATTTATCATCAAAGTTTAAAGTTCAAAGTTCAAAATAAATTCATTATCAAAGTACATACAAGTCGCCATATGCAACCCTGAGATTCATTTTCACAGTAAATAGAAGAAACACTAGAATATCAATGAACGACTGCACCCAACAGGATGGACAAACAACCAATGTGCAAAAGACAACAAACTGCAAATACATATAGAAAATAGTAGTAATAATAAATAAAGATGCAAAAAATACCAAGAACATGAGATGAAGATTCCTTGAAAGTGAGTCCATAAGTTGAGGAATCAGTTCAGAGATGAGGCAAGTGAAGTTATCCCCTTTGGTTCAAGAGCCTGATGGTTAATAGTTGCTTTCCTATGACAGCGTTTCATGTAGATGTGTTCAATGGTGAAGTGCAAAAATGTTACCATACACTACCCTGAGATTTATTTTTCTAATGGCACAAAGGTCATCCTGAAGCAGGAGAGAATGCTGGAGAAGATTCAGGAGAGAATTTTGGTGTTTAGAGCCTCAGTATCTGAGAACATCCAGCAACGATGGATGAGTTAAAAATAAGGATGCACACGAAGCCAGGTTTGGAGGAGCAGACACAGATTAGAAGTTTGTTTGGTGGGAGGATGACAGAGAAGTGAGATTGTGGAGCATGGATAGATTTGAGAATGCTGAGACCTAGCACCAACATAGTCTGGTAACTGAATGGGAATAGATGCTGGGAGAACTGGGGATGAGTCCAAAATGGATTCAGATTCTGATTCATTTATTCATCACACGTACATTGAAACATACAGTGAAATGTGTTGTTTGTGTCAGCAAGCTTCACTACTTAAGGATGTGCTGGGGATAGCCTTTAAGTGTCGCCACGCATTCTGGTGCCAACATAGCATGCCCACAATTTTCAGCAGAATAACACAAGCACCAGCACATGATGACAGCAACAAAGCAAAACAATGACAACAGCACAAAATAACACCCTTTACACATACTGTATACACACACAAAATGGCAAAATGGTTGCTATGATATGTCTAGTGTGGTACTGTAGAGAGAAATGCTTGTCTCTCTCACTTTCAGCTTCCACTGCTGGCTAGCAGTCTTGTGGAAAGGAGAGCTGAATGTTTAAGTCTCTCCCTGGCAGTATGTAGCCTCTCCAACAGAGAGCCTCATGTAGTGCCTCCTCACTGGTGACACTCGGAAACTGAATTCCTTTTGGGCTCAGGCTGAGCAATAGAGGACGGGAGGGAGGTTTGGCCCCTGCTCACGTAACACGCAAGCCCACTGGTGTGTGGACATGCTCTGGTGCTTGTGAACCAGATCCCCATCTACGGGTAAATAGCCCCACTGTCTTCTGGGCAGCCTCGGGAGCGACGAAGGCTGCGAGAGTAAACTGACAGCAGTTCCAGAATGGAGCTCCTAAGGCTTATGGACATCACCGAACATCCTTTCGGCAGCTCCTGCAGCCAAGCTGGTGCAAGCATATTGCTTCATAGACTTTCCTTTGGACTACACAGGTGAGGCTGAGAGGGGAATCTTTACGACTGGGGGGGGGGGGGAGAGAGAGAGAGGGAGAGAGGGGGAGAGAGGGGGAGAGAGGGGGAGAGAGGGGGAGAGAGGGGGAGAGAGGGGGAGAGAGGGGGAGAGAGGGGGAGAGAGGGGGAGAGAGGGGGAGAGAGGGGGAGAGACACACAAAATGTCAACTGTTTATTCTTCTCCATAGAAGTTGCCTGAACTGTTAAGTTCCTCCATTTCCTCTATTGTTTTGTGTGTGTTCTTTGGAGCATCCATCCACTGTTAATTCAGTGGCAAGTTTCATTCAGCTCTGAAGCACTGTATGTTTTACTATATTTAAGAGCTATATTAGTACAACGTGCAGTTTGACTGATGTTAAGCATTTTGACATCTAACTTTGCATCATGTTGCCATTCTTACCCAATGCCCACAAGGATTCCAATGATTGCAGAAAGTGTTGCCATTGAACATCCTAAACAAACTCCCATTTCAGATGAGGAGGAAGTAAAAAGACTGGCCAATCAGTATTAGAGATACACAGCAATATTGAGGTATTTATTTAATATTTGAGTAATATTGTAAATATATTGTTTGATTTAAGATTTGTTTTCATTTAAATAATTCATTACAGGTTATATGTAAAACTACATGAATGACATACATCATCACACCACCAAGTGAGATGCAAGCACCTCGCTTAAAGTAAAAAGTGATTAAGACACATTATTCTTGGCTCCATGTTGTTAAAATGATCTTTGAGTTTATCACATTTAGCAAATAACTTCAGCCACCAATCTTCAAATCTGAATATAGATTGTAGATTAAATTTAAAATGCTGCTCTGAATAATAGGTTCCTAAAAGCCCTTTAATCACAGACCAGATAATGGTGATTAAAATTCATTTACATAGAGGTCTATGGTGTGGGTGCAAATCGGGAGGTACGAAGTTTGTGTGTAGTTTCCAAGAAAGCATTGTGGTTGCATTGTCAATATGGAATTGTCCTTTGATGTTTAGCACATAAAATGTTGTGTAGAGTTGAGCCAGCCAGACCTTTTTCCAACTGAAAGGGTCTCCGTATGATACCTGTTGTATCTTGTTTTGTTGAATAATGAGGCTGCTTCGTAACTACCAGTATTTTTCTCAGGCGACTTCATTCATGCAACAACACGTTTCCTTTCAATTAGTTTTATGTTTTGAAGTTACAAAACTTAACAGCGGCAATGAGAAATTTTTAAATGAACTTGAGACAACTACCTACCTGACTACCTACAAGATGTTCAAGTTAAAAATAAAAGTTAAAATGTGCATGTCTGTTGGGAAGGGACAGACATGGTCGAATTAAAAATAGCAGAAAATGGACTGAATTCACGGGTTCATAAACAGTTTGTAATAATAACAATAATAATAATAATTTTTTTAAAAACCAGAAATTCCTAGCTAATTGGAAAGATGGATGCATTCAGTTACACAAGAGATAACTGGAATATTTACAGTATACTGATTAAATTGAGCAGTATTTCAAGCAAATGAGAAGTGCCAGTTTTGTTGAGTACATTGGGTGGAAAGGTGTCAAGTTTGCTTTGAAGCTTGACTGCTCCAGCCAAACCATTGAAATGAGTTTTGCTGATATCCTGAAAGTAATGCAGATACATTTGGAAACAAAAAATATTTTGTAGGTTTCTTAAGCAGAATCGAAAGGAAGGGGAGTCCATTTCAGCATGTGTGGCTGAATTGAAGAGATTGCCTGAGCATTGTCAGTTCAGTGATGGGCTTAATGATACACTGAGAGATCGTTTAGTTTGTGGAACCTTGTAAGAAAGCATTCAAAACCAGCTCCCAACTGAAGCACAGCTTATATTTAAAAGAGCAGCAGAAATAGCTGTATCAATGGAGAAAGCAGATAGAGATGCAACTGAGTTGCAGTCAGGCATGAAAGTGAGTGTGAACAAAATTGCAATGCCTAAACAGAAACTGAACCAGCCAAACAAGCAGGGGCTCACGTACACCAGACTAATGCAGATTGAAAGGAGAAACTTGCAGAAGATGCCATAAAATATGAAGGGCAGACAAAAATAAATGAACTGCACAGGGATGAGAAAAAGATAAACATAAAGTTGCAGTTTCAAAAAGAACACTAATCCGCATGCTAAATCTGACAATGAGAGTGACTCTGGACTGAATAGCCTTGACATTTACAATGTGAAAACTAGCAATAGACAAGCAACATGGATTACACCAGAAGTGAACGGCAAATTAGTTAAAATGGAATTGGACTCTGGTTCAGCTGTTTCTGTCATTCCACAAAATAAGTCTGAATGACATTTTGAAGATACTGAACTGAAGCCTGCAGATATCCAACTAAGAACTTATACTGGAGAAAATATAGCTCCTGTGCAAATAGCATTCATAACAGTGAAATGCAACAATGAACAATCCACATTGTGCTTGTACGTGATAAATTCAAGATGGCCAGCATTGTGTAGTTGTGAGTGTCTGAGACAACTACAACTTGATTGGAGATCCATCCACCATTTGCATGCCACATCCCCAGCAATAGGGTCAACTGAAAGCAAAAAGGTATTAGATGATGACACAGTCGTGTTAAAGAAAAACCAAATTGGAAAAATCAAATACATCAAGGTTAAAATAAAGTTAAGTGAAAACACCACACTTAAGTTTCCCAAAGTCTGACCAGTTCTTTATACTATTCACAATAAAGTACCTGGTGTACTAAATCACATGGAGGCTTGTTGTGATGGAAAATAACTGGTTCTTTGAGTCTCAACAGTAGAGGCCTGGACACACACAGTTTTAATAATAAGGAACTTATTTACAAGGGGAAGTCGGGTCGGCTGTACAATACACAGGAAGCGGTGGGGGGACAGGGTACAGTTACACATACAAAGAACAAGGGAAAAGCACTATGACAGCTATCCCCCTTGACCTTGGATAGCTGCGGCTCCCTTACCAGGACAAACGTTAAACCTTCCCAAACATAAATCAATGCACTTACCTTCAATGAGGTGGTCAGTAAGAGAGAGCGAGCCAGGCACATGTCTCACCTTTTATAGCATGGGGCTGGGCAAGATAATCCAATTAAGGTGACCAATAATTTAGGTGTGCATTGATTAGTTGGGTGGGACCAAATGTTGATTGGCATGTGGTGTGTCCTCCGACCAGCCAGGTGGCAGTGCATCTGTCATGTGGCCGGTATCTCTGGATACACTCCACCCCTCGGAAGACGCACCACATAGCCAACACACATAAGAGAGTGAAATAATATCACATACCAGAAATAACCATTTTTAAGCAGCTAAGTAAATGCAGAGACACTCTTAATCAGCCGGCATGTGCAACATAGTATAAAAATGGCTATGATTACAAGAATGAGTGCGATGGATCAGAGAATGACAGTTGCCCACCACCCCTCTAGGGACCCAAACGGCCACCAATTGCCCCATGAGGTGTTGTGCTGGAGGAGCTGGTCCCTTGATTTTTCAATTTTAGCCACCGAGTCCTGAATGTGAGCAGCCAAGTGAGTGATGTTGCTGGACTCATCAGGGATAAAGGTACAGCATTCCTTACCAACCACTGCACACGTTCCACCATCAGCAGCGAGTAGGTAGTCCAGTGCCATTTGGTTCTGCAGGGCGACCATCCTGACAGCTGTCAGTTCTGCCGCCGTTCGGGTGAGAAGGGGGAAGGGTGGTTGTGGGACCTTGGCTCCTCGGGCACCCCCTCGTCGTCACTATCCAGCCAGATGTCCCCATCCCCCAGCCATGCGTCCAGCTTGTCGCCGCACTGGACTAAGGCTCGAATCTTTAATGGGTCCGGCTGCCAGCCAGACCGATGGAGTGCCTTGCCTGCTGAAGTTTTATGAGGTGACAGGCAAGTTCAGTTCCCCTAACTTCAAAGTCATTGGCTCGGGCCTGGGCAGCTTGTGCTGCTTCCTTCAGCGTGCAACAACGCTGACTGAGGTCTTCAATTTCCCTGTCCTTCTGACCACACAAGTGCTGCAGGTGATCAGTAATTCTAACCTGGCGTCTCAGCAGGGACGCAAACAACCAGAAGGCACCCCTTTGACTCCCCTTGGCTTTGGGGAACCCTGATTCCTTCAGGAGGGAGACCACATGATGGCCCAGCTTCTCTCCACGGGGCTCTAACTGCTCAGACCAGTCCACTGGTTTTCCGTGGTCTGCCAGCATGCTGGCCAGACTCTCAAATCCCTCCCTTTCATCAGCCCACCTGGGGATCTTATCCTGGGAGCCTGCACTGGCTTTCTTCCCCTTATTCCAGAACATTATCCCCTGTGCTCATGTCCAGCCAAAACCTACGAGACCCTGCTCCGCAACGCCAAATGTTGTGATGGAAAATAACTGGTTCTTTGAGTCTCAACAGTAGAGGCCTGGACACACACAGTTTTAATAATAAGGAATTTATTTACAAGGGGAAGTCGGGTCGGCTGTACAATACACAGGAAGCGGTGTGGGGACAGGGTACGGTTACACATACAAAGAACAAGGGAAAAGCACTACGACAGCTATCCCCCTTGACCTTGGATAGCTGCTGCTCCCTTACCAGGACAAACGATAAACCTTCCCAAACATAAATCAATGCACTTACCTTCAATGAGGTGGTCTGTACGAGAGAGCGAGCCAGGCACATGTTCTCACCTTTTATAGCATGGGGCTGGGTGAGATAATCCAATTAAGGTGACCAATAATTTAGGTGTGCATTGATTAATTGGGGGGGACCAAATGTTGATTGGCGTGTGGCGTGTCCTCCGACCAGCCAGGTGGCAGTGCGTCTGTCACGTGGCCGGTATCTGGATACAAGGCTGAAGTAATTTTTTTCCGAGATTGAATGGAGCCCACGAGCAAAGCCAGTGGTCCCAGTAGCCAACATGAATGGGCCTGTCAGGATCTGTGGTGTTTCTAAGGTCACCGTCAACCCAGTACTGAAAATAGATCAATACCCTCTGCCCAGATTAGAGGATACCTTTGCAAACCTTTCTGGAGGAAAACACTTCAGTGAAGTGGACGTAGCTGAGGCTTACCTACAGATGGAGGTGGAAGAGAAGTCCAAAGTGTTTCTCACAAAGTAATAGGCCTATTTCTCGAGTAGCTGCTGCTCCTACGTTTTGGCGGAAAGCTATGTACCAGGTGCACAGGCACTCAGTGACATCATTGTTATCAACAAGGATGATAAGAATCATCTCCAAAATCCTAAGACAGCGTGAATTCTTTAAACCAAGCATCACTTATTGAGGTCACACCACTGATGCACAATCATTACACAGATGTGCTGAAAAAATTCAAACAGTGGTGGATGCCTCCAGGGCTAAATGACGTGGGTCATTGTGTACCCTAACATTCGGTTTCTTAAAGTTTATTAACAAACTAGGTATATGTCACCATATACTATCTTGAGATTCATTTTCTTGAAGACATTTATAAAAAAAATAAAGAAATATAGTCGAATTTATAAAAAGAACTATACATAAATGCATATCAAATAAACTCTTGGACTTTCAGCGGGTACAGGTATTGATTATAACTGATATTTCCATGACAAACTCTGCCATCTTCTTCAGGTGATGCCATAAATAATAAATAAATAATACTGCAAACGTGAGCTGTAGTCCTTGAAAGTGAGTGTATCGGTTGTGGAATCAGAATGTGGACATTCTTTCCTGCCTGACTGCACCACCTATCACAAGCTCCCAATGTGCAGTGCAAGGCTGTGTCACACCTCACAGGTGAACGCTCCCTTCTCTGGGAAGCTGCCTCGCTCTTCAGACAGCCCAACAGGTTCTAGAAGAGCTGGAAGATCAAGTGCTGGAGCGGCTATTTGCCCATAGCAACCACATCTAGGTCACTTGCAATTGTTAAAGTGGGGCTCTCCTCGGGAAAAATGGTCATCAGTCCTTAGCAGAACAGGAAATTCTTTGTGCGTCTTTTGATCTGTGTTGGCTTCAAATGGTTGTCTAAGAATTTCTGGTTTTGATTGGAAAGGTTCTTCTACCGAACCAATTTACTTCCATGAGCGGGTACTTTGTGCAAAGATCTAAAACACCTTAAGGCGTATCACCCTGATGAAAGGAGGTCAGAACTTTCTTCCCCCTCCCACCACAGAAGAATAAAAAGGATGGTTTCAATAATCTTCATAAACGAAGTCACAGCCCCTTTTACATTTTAATATCTGTTCAGCTCAAGAAGTTGTTCAGACTAATTTGTATGGTTATTGTTAGCAAGCATTTCACCCTGCAAGCCAGCAGTCCTTAAAATGTTACTTTGTGTGTCTACTTGCTTATCTGTTTATTGAGATATACTGCAGAACAGGCCATTCTGGCCCTTCGAGCCATGCTACCGAGCAAACCCCGGAGTAACCCTATCCTAATCACAGGACAATTTACAATGACCAGTTAACCTACGAACTGGGTCACTTTTGGACTGTGGGTGGAAACCGGAGAAAACCCACACATTCCACGGGAAGAACGTACTGACTCCACACCAATAATGTCAAAATTGAATGCTGACCTACAAAGCCCCGAGATGTAATAGCATCGCGCTAACCAATGCTCTGCCATGGCACCCAGGGCGTTGAGCGGGTCATGCTTCAACAAAGTGGCACGGGGCATCAATTTACCTTTGAGCTTTTAAAACAATTAGCATTAAAAATCACCTGCTCTGCAACCAATTCCCATCTAAATAATACAACCGGTGTGCAGCTACAGGCATATCACTGAAGATGCCACATTGGACTGGAAGTGCATCGATCGTGGAAAAGCAAGTTGAAAAACAAAACAAACATCGTGCTCGGCTAACCTCGCTGAAAGAATGTGGAGCTGGAAGGAGTTTTCTACCTTGTGAAAATAACAGCCCTTCTGTGCCTGCAGGCACAGATAATCTACGTGCTCCAACGGGTGTGTTCTTCCCTTTCTGATATCCTGAATGACACAAATTGCATCCTAAGCATTATCCTTTCCATACCGCAATCCAGCTACATCTCAACCTCATCAACCTACAACTTATCCCTTTCTTCACTCTTACCTGCCTGTGTGTTAGTGCAGTTCCTCTGTATAAACACTAGACTGACTCCTTGTGATCATCCCACTGCAATTTATTTCAAACTTTAAAGTAAGTTTATTATTAAAGTACATAGATGACACCACATAGAACCCTGTGATTCATTTTCTTGTGGGCATTGGCAATAGTTATGAAGAATCACAATAGAGTTAATGAGGTGGTTCATTTTGGTAGGTCAACTGTGAAAGAATATAGCGTTAATGATAAGCCTCTTGGCAGTGTGGAGGATCAGAGGGATCTTGAGGTCCGAGTCCAAAGGACACTCAAGGCTGCTGTGCAGGGTGACTCTGTGGTTAAGAAGGCATACGGTGCATTGGCCTTCATCTATCGTGGGATTGAGTTTAGGAGCCGAGAGGTAACGTTGCAGCTATATAGGACTCTGGTCAGACCCCACTTGGAGTACTGTGCTCAGTTCTGGTCACCTCACTACAGGAAGGATGTGGAAACCATAGAAAGGGTGCAGAGGAGATTTACAAGGATGTTGCCCGGATTGGGGAGTATGCCTTATGAGAATAGGTTGAGTGAACTCGGCCTTTTCTCCTTGGAGCGATAGAGGATGAGAAGTGACCTGATAGAGGTGTACAAGATGATGAGAGGCATTAATCGTGTGGATAGACAGAGGCTTTTTCCAAGGGCTGAAATGGCTAGCATGAGAGGGCACAGTTTTAAAGTGCTTGAAAGTAGGTACAGAGGTAAGGGGTAAGTTTTTTTTTACGCAGAGTGGTGAGTGTGTGGAAAGGGCTGCCAGCGACGGTGGTGGAGGTGGATATGATAGGGTCTTTTAAGAGACTCCTGGATAGGTACATGGAGCTCAGAAAAACAGAAGGCTATGAGTAACCCTAGGTAATTTCTCAAGTAAGGACATATTCGGTACAGCTTTGTGGGCCAAAGGGCCGGTATTATGCTGTAGGTTTTCTATGTTTCTATGTAGAAATCGTACACAACAAAAACAAACCACCAATATGCAAAACACAATAAACTCTGCAAATATGAAAAGAGAAAAAAATGAATAAATAAGCAATAAATGCTGAGAACATGAGTTGTAGAGTCCCTGAAAGTGAATCCAAATGCTGTGGAAACATTTCATTGTTGGGGTGAGTGAAACTGACTGAAGTCATTCTCCCCGGTTTAAGAGCCTGATGGTTCAGGGGTAATAACTGTACCTGAACCTGGTGGTGTGAGATCTCAGGCTCCTGTACTTCCTTCCTGATGGTAGCAGTGAGAAGAGAGCATGGCCTGGATGATGAGGGCCCGTGATGATGAATGCTGCTTTCCTGTGACAGCACTCCTTGTAGATCCACTCAATATTTGACAACTTGGCTCTTCATTGTATCTGCTGGCTGTAACCATTGAAAATGATCCACCCCTACCAACTCTGAGAATGTTGTAACCAGGTTAATGAAGACTTGCACTGTGTAAGCAAGCTAGGGCTTTTCTCTTTTGAGTGAAGGAGGATGAGATGTGACTTGATAGAGGTGTAGAAGATGATGAGGCATTGATCGAGTGGACAGCCAGAGACTTTTTAACAGGCAGAAATGACTAATACAAGGGGTCATAATTTTAAGGAGACTGGAGGTCACTTACATTGTCAGCTGGCAGACCACCAGAGGCATCAGAAGAGAGGTACAATGAAGTAGTCTGCCAGTCCCAAAGAATTGATACCCTCCATACCAGTGACCAGCAAGTCCATAAGATCAAAAAACAGACTGCATATCCTGATGCAGGGTCACGGCCCAAACTCCCAACCTTCTGTGGAAACCTCATTGACTGCTTTCAGGATTCTGACTCCACTCTGTCATCATGTTCCCATTAATACATTTTCACTCCATGTTTCAAATCATTTTGTGAAACTAGAGGAAAGGTTAGCACTGGGTGACATGGAAGGAAAAGTGTTAATGTTTGCATTTATATAGCACCTTTCATGGTCCCAGAATGTTAAAAAAAATTTAAAGCAAATTAAGCAAATTAATGCTATCACTGCTGTGATAGTCGGTTTTTGTGGTGCTAAAGGAAGGCTGGCACGATAGCATTATGGATGGTGTACAGTGCCAACTGTAAGATTGTAGGAGCGTAGAAGAATGAGGGGAGATTTGATAGAGGTATATAAAATTATGATGGGTATAGATAGAGTGAATGCAAGCAGGCTTTTTCCACTGAGGCTAGGGGAGAAAAAAACCAGAGGACATGGGTTAAGGGTGAAAGGGGAAAAGTTAAAACGGAACATTAGGGGGGGCTTCTTCACACAGAGAGTGGTGGAAGTGTGGAATGAACTGCCAGATGAAGTGGTAAATGCGGGCTCACTTTTAACATATAAGAAAAACTTGGACAGGTACTTGGATGAGAGGGGTATGGAGGGATTGTCCAGGTGCAGGTCAGTGGGACTAAGCAGAAAAATGGTTCGGCACAGTCAAGAAGGGCCGAAAGGCCTGTTTCTGTGCTGTAATGTTCTAGGGTTCTGTGGTTCTATTGGGGTTCAATTCTTTCCATTGTCTGTAAGGAGTCTGTACGTTCCGCACATGAGTTTTTTCCGGGTGCTCTGAATCCCTCCCACATTCCGAAGACGTACGGGTTAGGGTTAGAAAGCTGTGAGCATGCTATGTTGGCGCTGGAAGCTAGGTGACACTTGTGTGCGGCCCCCAGCACATTCTCAATTCAAATTACACATTACACTGTGTTTTTCGATGTTTTGATGTACATGTGACAAATAATCTTTGAATTTTTGGATGCACCCAGGAACCTTCCTAGTTCTCTTCCAAATACTGTATGGAACTTTTATGTCACTTACTGACAGTGAAATTGTACCATGCCAGAGAATAATATTAGCGCATCGAAGAATGTTAGGAGTTATATAGTACTGAATTTGTAGATGTACAGCTGTGGTGCACAAGCCTTTATTAAGGTCTTACCTTTCTTTTGTGTAGTTCATCTCTTGCCCACATGAGGGCAGAGTTACCACAGTTTAAGAAACTCTTTTTTGCCTGGAGACACGAGGTTCTGCAGACACATACAAAATGCTGGAAGAACTCAGTGAGTTTGTTTCGCTTGGAAATTAATTTACAAAACAAAGCTTATATCTTTAATTTAAAATCTATGCTGTCTGAGTGAGATACAATAACTCCAAGCTGGCACCTCTTGTTGCCTTCAGTGCGATTTCCACATCAGAGCAACTTACCCTTGCAAAGCCCATCTTCGAATCTTATGGTAGAATTTGGACTCCATTGCCCTGGAGACTGTAATGTTGGTCAATACTAGCACAGCACTAAGCTGGGAGAACTACAAGATAGGTGAAATGAAGAGCAAACACGAGGAAATCTGCAGATGCTGGAAATTCAAACAACACACAAAATGTTGGTGGAACACAGGGGAGAAGTACAGTCGACATTTCGGGCCGATACCCTTCGTCAGGACTAACTGAAAGGAAAGATACTAAGAGATTTGAAAGTAGGAGGGGGAGGGGTAAATGCGAAATGATAGGAGAAGACCAGAGGGGGTGGGATGAAACTAAGAGCCGGAAAGGTGATTGGTGAAAGTGATACAGAGCTGGAGAAGGGAAAGGATCATGGGACGGGAGGCCTCAGGAGAAAGAAAGGGGGAGGGGAGCACCAGATGGAGATGGAGAACAGGCAGGGTGATGGGCAGAGAGAGAAAAAACAAACAACTAAATATGTCAGGGATGGGGTAAGAAGCAGAGGAGGGGCATTAACGGAAGTTAGAGAAGTCAATGTTCATGCCATCAGGTTGGAGGCTACCCAGCCGGTATATAAGGTGTTGTTCCTCCAACTTGAGTGTGGCTTCATCTTGACATGCCTGTGCCTGCAACATGTTGCCATGGGCAGTCTGGAAGCAGATTTAATAGTGGCATTTAGGTGGACACATGAAAATTAGGGAATGGATGGATGTGAATCATATGCAGACAGATGGCAATAAGGCCTCATGGTCAGCACAGGCATTGTGGGCTGAAGGGACTGTTTCTGTTCCATTCTGTTCTATGTTCCATCTTCACTCGATTCCCAGGAAATTCAATCAGTTCTTTCTTGATTCTCACAAACATTGGGGGTTCAGTCTTTTGAAGGAAGGTTAAGCAAGCTAGTGCTGTTCTCTTTTGAGTGAAGGAGGGTGAGAGGTGACTTGATAGAGGTGTAGAAGATGATGAGGCATTGATCGAGTGGACAGCCAGAGACTTTTTCCCGGGGCAGAAATGACTAATACAAGGGGCATAATTTTAAGGAGACTGGAGCAAAGTATGAGGGTATGTCAGTGGCAGATTTTTTTAACCAGGGAATGCTGAGTGCATGGAATGTCCTGCCAGGGGTGATGGTTAAGACAGTACATCAGGGGCATTTAAGAAACTGTTAAATAGGCATATGGAGGGCTATCTAGGAGGGAAGGATTAGATTGATCTTGGGATATGTTAAGAGGCTGGCACATCGCAGGCCAAATGGCCTGTACTCTGCTGTAATGTTCTATATTCTATGCCTGACCCTGCTGATTCCCCAGAACACAGCCTGCCCCTCTAATCCTCCAAAAACATGATCTGCTCTCACTGATGTCCCAGAGAAACTGCTGGGTCTCATTCAATCCCTGCAAAGTGCTGAAGTCCTTGCCATACTCCCAACTCCCCTCCGCAATGTGCTGGGCTCTGATTCTCCCAGCTTCTACCAACTCCACTTTCACATTTCCACCTGACAGGGCCCAAGACCCAGCTTTGTTTAGCATGATTTCAGCTGTGACTTTTACCCAATGGACCAATGATGCCATGATGGATATTCACTCTTGACCAGTAGGCTTCTTTCTCTTTCTTGGTTGTTTGCTAATCGTGCAGTCTAAACACAATTTCTGTACTTGTAAGATCACAAACAGATGTAAGTAAACTTCTAAACAATTGTTTGACGTCTGGTCATAAAGGGAAGTCAGTCTTCAGTTCTTGAAATATAAATGGGAAGCACTAATGCTTTGAGGTTAAAGTAAGTATTGTCTAAAGACAAGCTTGGTAAACAAGATTTGTGGATAATAGACACTTTGTCTGAGAGAAGTAAGGTTCAGCTCACTACAACTGCTCTATTACTGCTCAAAATGCAGTGAAAGACAATGGGTTGTTTAATTTCAGGTTGTTTCTAGCAGACAAGCTGACTCTTATCAAAACACAAAAATATAACTGCAGATGCTGTGGATCAAAGAATACGTACACAACGCTGAAAGAACTCAGCAGGTCAGGCAGCATCCGTGAGAAAAGAGTAGTCACTGTTTCGGGCTGAGACCCTTCTGCCTCCAGCCTGGTGGTATGAACATTAAATTCTCCAATTTCCGGTAATTCCCTCCTCCTCCCCCTATTCCAGGTTCCTCTCTGCCTCTCTCCCCTTTCAACTTTCTGCTTCTTTATCTCACCAGTTCTTTCATGCTTATCCCCTCCCCCCCTTTATCTTTCCTCTGATTGGTGTTCCACCTGGCGCCTCTAGGCCCTACCCCCTCCCCTATCGCTATTACTGGGCTTCAGCCCTCTCTTCCCCCCCCCCCCCCCCCCATTCCTGATGAAGGGTCTCGGCCCGAAACGTTGGCTATTCTTTTTTCACGGATGCTGCCTGACCTGCTGAGTTCTTCCAGCATTGTGTACGTAAGCTGACTCTTATGTTGCCTGGTTCGAAGAAGCTTGGAGAACAGCTGAAAATATTACTTAGCATATCAATAATGATGTTGGAAGGTTTTATGTGCTCAAGGAAGTTAGCTTCACAGCTTTACAATGATAACGGTAGGTAGCTGAAGAACTACATCTCCAAAATGATTTCAGACCATTTATGTGGAAAGGACATCTGAGAATATATCATGTGTATGAAGTCACCCAAGTGGTAGAAGAAGTGTATAAATGTAGAGCGCAGTTCAGGCTTATTAGGAGTGGTTGAAGAACATCAAGAAGAATGATAGGAAGACAAGGTGAATAGAATTCATTTCTCTAGTTTTGCTTTCTGTGATGGATGACTTGCTGGTTCGCATCATGGTATATCTTTAGTTTATAGGAATGGTACCTGTGCTTTGGAAATCCTTTGAGTTTAGGAAATGCTTTGAGTTTTAGAAATGGTTTGTATTTGGGAAATAAATGTTGAAGATAGAAATCAACTGTGAGCTTTAAATGTGTTTTAAGATTGTTGTGTGGTTTTAAATGTGTATCACTGTAAACAAATGAACTATGTTTTAAAGAACTTTCTTTGGTGTAAGTATCTTCCCCTTGGTAGAGAGAGGGCACCTAACACTCAAATAGTGGGTATTGACAGCTAAAGTTCACCATGGAGAATAAAGAGGGAAGTAAATTAGTCTTTGAAGATTGGGTACTTACAGCCTAACCTTCCTGTAGTGGGAGTCCTCGTGCTTATTTATATCCGATAGGGCTTAGGATCTTTGTTTGAGTTTAGAACTGTCACAGTCAGCAAACCCAATATGATCACAAAGCCATCAATCCCTAGAACCCAGGCGTGGACAACTGCAGCACACAACAAGTGATTTCTCCACAGATTCAGGCGCGACGACGCAGGGCGCAGCGGCCACTCCAGTAAGGAATATCCGTTATCTGTAAGTAGGGGCCGTGCACAATCCTGATTTGATTGAGACGGATGTGTGAAGCACGGAGGAACATCTGGCGAAACTTCTGACATGCCTGTGCTGCTGACGCTGCTACTGAGCGATCGGAGAGATCTCCAGAGAGGAAGGCCCCGAATCCTCGGCTTTGCCTGTTGCTTGGTGGCCGGAGCCGGGGTTGAAGCACTCGGCAGAGATGGTGCTCGGTGCTCGGTGTCGGAGGGCTGGTCGGAGGCACGAAGTTGTCGGAAGTTTTCGGACGGACTCACAGTTGGCTGTGCTCGGGTGCTTCCAGAGGCTGCATCGGGAAGTTTTGCCACGTTGGAGGTTTCTTCCTTCTGCCATCTGCGTGAGATGATGGGCTATGATGGGCTATCTGGGACTTTGAGACTTTTTTTTACCGTGCCCATGGTCTGCTCTTATCAAATTATGGTATTGCTTTGCACTGTTGTAACTGTATGTTATAATTATGTGGTTTTTTTGGTCAGTTAGTCTTGGTCTGTCTTGTGTTTATGTGATATCATACTGGAGGAACATTGAATTTCCCCTTGGGGATGAATAAAGTATCTATCTATCTATCTATCTATCATCAAGAGCAGTTGACGAAACAGCAACCGATTCAAGCCTTTCGGGATCTCCATTATGATTTCTCCCTCAGCCATCTGATCTCACTTCAAGCATTGTTACACTAATTGAACCGCTCCTGAAATCGCTCTTTTTAAATCTGTGGTGCCCAGAACTGCTTCAATTTCTCTTCCCCACAAATTGGTAACTGCCTTAGTATTGTCACATGTACTGAGATACAGTATATGTTCTGTGTGCATGTTCTGGCTTTTGTTCTCTGTGCCATCCTGACAGATCATGTCACGCATAAAAAAGAAAACAGTGCAGAATACACTTGCAGAGAAAGTGCAATGCAATCAAACAAGTAAAGTCCAAGGGCCACGAGAGGAGATTGGGAGATCTTTCGTGTATGAGAGGTCTGTTCCAAAATGTTGGTTCTTTTGCTTGCTCTTTCCATCCACTGAGTGGGATGTTGTATCATTATTATTGTACCTAGATACAGTAAAAAGCTTTGTTCTGCATGCCATCCACTAAAACAATGCATTGAGATAGCACAAAGGAAAACAATAACAGAATGCAGAATAAAGAGTTGTAGTTACAGAGGTGTGCATTGCTGGAAGCCATTAAGGTACAAGTCCACAACCAGTTAGACCGGGAGTTCAAGGGTATTGTACAAGGGTGCATTCAATGGTTTTATAATACTGAGACAGATGCCATCCTTCGGCCCGATGGAATGTGCTTTCGGGATTTTGTATCTTCTGCCTGATGGAAGGGAGGAGAAGGGAGAAGGTCTGGGGTGAATGAGGTTGATGGGATCTTTCAATATGTTGGCTGTTTTACTGAGGCAGTGACAGGTGGGGAGACTGCTTTCTGTGACGTGCTGTGCTGTGGACAGTGCACTTGCCATGCGTTCAGATACGATGCTTTCTATGTGCATCAATAAAAACTGGTGAGGCTCAATGCAAATTTCCTTCCTTAACCTCTTCGGACAGGAGAGGAGCTGGTGCACTTTCTTCACCATGATGTCTACGAGGTTGGGCAGGACAAATCATTGGTGATGTTCACACCTTGGAGCTTGAAGCTCTGAACCTTCTTGACCTCAGCACAACTGATGAAAAGATGTGAATTGCTCCTCTTCCTGAAGTCAATGAACAGCTCTTAGGTTTTGCTGAGAATGAGGGAAAGGTGGTTGCAGTGATACTATGCCCACATTATACCAAATAGTTACAGTGAAGAACACAACTAGAACAAAAAAAAAGCAAAGTCCATTTTAATGTAAAGTGATCAAAGTTGCCATAGTATTGCTAAGTTGCAGTAATTAGGGTTCTGCAGGTTGTTTCAAGAACCTAATTGTTAAAGGGAAGTGGCTGTTCTTGAATTTATGGATTAATTAATTCATAATGCAGTCTGAGATTATGTTAATTGTGGGGTTTTGATAGTCTGTGCAATAGTCTGACATTGTCCTGCCATAGTGCTTGAGAAAGTTCACCTGAATAAAATGATTTGAATGATTTGGGTAGGTGAAAAGAATTGAAGAAAATCTTAGGGGAAAATTATTTTACTTGTTTTTCATTGGCATTTTTGAGCCAGATGTAAGGGCAGCTTGTTTTGCTGTTGTTCTGTTGCTGTTGTTGTGTTTTTGTTCTTGTTGTTGTGTATATTGCTGCAAACACTGTAGGCATGCTATGGTAGTGCCAGAAACCGTGGCGACACTTGCACGCTACCCCCAGCATATCAACAAGTTGTATTGGTTGTTAATGCATTTCTCTGTATGTTTTAATGTACATCTGATAAATGAATCTGAATCTTCTATGTCTATGTCCATGTCTATGATCACTGGTGGTACTGTTGGTCTGAGATTGAGGAAACTGAGTCAAAGTTCAAAAGGTCCAAGTAAATTTATTATCAAACTACATATGTTACCATATATTACCATGACATTCATTTTCTAGCAGACATTTAAAGGGAAAAAAGAAATACAATAGAATTTTTATGACAAAATATACAATATACAGACCAAGACTGACAAAGCCATAATGTGCAAAAAAAGGGCAAACCGTGCAACTAAAAATAATACTGAGAAGCTGGATTGTAAAGAGTCCTTAAAAGTGAGTCTACAGGTTGAAGAATCAGTTCAGAGGCGTGGTGAATGAAGGTATCCATGCCAGTTCCACAGCCTGTAGCGTAGTAATGTAGAATCCTGCAAGTCTTACTGCTTCATTAGCAAGACCAATGGTGGGGGAGCTGCATTGCCTCAGCGGTGGTGAGGGTTAGGCCTAGGCTGCAGAGTCACCTGTTGCAATAGCCCAAGGGAGGAGATGCCGAGGCGATGTGGAAGAGGCCCCTCTGGGCTCATTGGAATCTGTTCTGGGTTGAGGGCTGGCCTCTCCCGTCGGTGTTGCCCTCCAGTGTTCACAGTGCTGCCCTCTAGTGTTCTCTTGGTGGTAGAACTCTAAACAAGGACAACTTACTATGCCATGCCAGTCATACTACTCAGGATCACTGGCTATATTATTTTTTTCTTTGTGACTGGATGTCCAACCCCTTAGAATACCTTCCAATAAGTTTCCCACTACTGATGTTAGGTTCACTGGCCTAAAATTTCCTGGCTTATTCTTAGAGTCTTTCTAAAACAATGGAACCACATTAGCTATCCTCAAATCCTCCGGCACCTCAAGTTAAGGATGGTTAACCTGTACACCCTGCAGTTCCTGCACTTGCTTCCCACTGGGTCTGAGAGAACCTTGTCACGTCCTGGGATTTATCCACCCTAATTTGCCCCAAGACAGCAAGCATCTCCTTCGCTGTAATCTGTATACAGTCCAATGGATTCACTGCTGCTTTGCCTCACTCCTATAGACTGTGTCTGTCTCTCAGGTAAATACAGATGCAAAAAATCTGTTTAAGACCTCATCCATCTCTTTCAGCTCCATTCTGATCTTCCAGAAGACCAATTTTGACCCTTGCTATCTTTTTGCTCTTAACATATCTGTAGAAGTCCCTTAGGATTCACCTTCACCTTGACTGTTAGAGCAACCTCATGTCTTCTTTCAACCCTCCTTATTTCTTTCTTAAGCGTCCTCATGCATTTCTTATACTCCTCAAGTACCTCAATTGCTTCTGTCTGTCTATACCTGCTACACACCTTTTTCTTAACCAGGTCCTCAATATCTCTCAAAAAACAAGGTTCCATAAACCTGTTATCCTTGCCTTTTATTCTGACAAGAACATACAAACTCTGTCTCAAACAATTTCACTTTTGAAGGCTTTCCATTTACCAGGTGTAGCTTTGCCAGAAAACAACCTGTCCTAGTCCACATTTACCAGGTCTTTCCATCAAAAGTGGTCTTTTTCCAATTTAAAGGCTCAACCCTAGCATCAGACCTATCCTTTTCCATAATTACCTTGAAACTACTGGCATTATGATCACTCGGTGCAAAATGTTCCCTGCACAAACTTTTGTCACCTGCTCTGACTCCGTAATAGGAGATCCAGTATTGCATTCTCTCCAGTTGGGACTTCTATGTACTGATTAAGGAAACTTTCGTGAACATACTTGACAAATGTATGGTTGAATGATAATTAGAATTGAACTTCATGGTTGTAGGGCAATAATTGATCCTAACTTAACCTGGCAATTTTGAACGCAAGGCTTTTGTACCTCCTGCCTGATGGTAGTAGAGAGAAGACGACTGGTTTTGGGATCCTTAAACAAAAAATTCTGCAGATGCTGGAAATCTTGAGCAACAGAAACAAAATGCTGGAACATAAGAGCATAAGGAATAGGAGCCACAGTAGGCCATCTGGCTCATTGAGCCTGCTCTGCCATTCAATAAGATCATGGCTGATCTGACCATGGACTCATCTCCACCTACCTGCCTTTTCCCCAGAACCCTTAATTCCCCTACTATGCAGAAATATATCCAATCTTCTCGTAAATATATTTACTGAGGTAGCCTCCACTGTTTCATTCGGCAGAGAATTCCACAAATTCACCACTCTCTGGGGAAATCAGTTCTCCTCATCTCCATCCTAAATCTACTCCCCCAAATCCTGAGACTATGTTCCCTAGTTCTATTCTCGCCTACCAGTGGAAACAACTTTCCTGCCTCTATCTTACCAATCCCTTTCATCATTTTCTGTGTTTCTATAAGATCTCCTCTCATTCTTCTGAATTCCAGCAAGTACAGTCCCAGGCAACTCAATCTCACCTCAGGTCTGAGTCTCATGACTCAGCAAGTCTGGTAGTATCTATGGAGGGGAATTAACCATTAATGTTTCAGTTTGTGAACTCGTGAGCAGGAAGGAGGTATCTCATTTAATGACTGCCTTTTTAATCGCGTTAACCTTAGCGGTATTGGATCACAAATAAACTGAGAGCGACAGCAAGAGGTGCCCTCTCGCTCCGGGGTTTACCTAACAAATCTACAAACAGTGACGCTGCAGTTGGTGGCCAAGTTATTCTTTCACAACGACAGTCATTCCCTTGTTACCAAGACTACACTCCATATTCTCGATACTGGGAGTTAGCTCCGGGATGATGGTTACACATGGTCAGGTTTTGACTGGTTTGGACTAAAACTTGATGTAAGATCGGCAGAACGGATGTGAGCTTTAACTATACAAATATGGAGTGTTCATTGAAGTTGTACAGAACTGGATTCCTGCTGAGTTTTAATCTTATTTAGCAGTAATTCACTGATAACAGTGACAAGAGTGAAAGAAAGCAATGGTTGAAATGAAACCAAACCAATGGGTAACACAGACTGGGCTACTGATGGAGTGTGGCAAATTAAATCTCTCCTATTATATATATTGATTCTAAGCCTTACGTAGGAAGATATTACGAAGTGAATTGCATCTTATCACGGGAAAACAAATGATCTGTGCAAGGTAAGGGAAACCAGGGCATGATTATTTGCAGCAAGCCAGAGCACAAATCAATTACTCTGTCAAGCATGTGCGTGGGAGGCAGGGTTATGTAGGATCAACACACACAAAATGCTGGAGGAAATTATCAGGTCTCTTGAGGAAAGTGAACAGTCGATGCTTTGGGTTGAGGTCCTTCATCGGGACTGTAAAAGGAAGGGCCCAGAAGCCAGAAGAAAAGGGCAGAGGAGTGGGAAGAGCAGGAGCTGGCAGGTGATAGCTGAATCCAGATGAGAGAGTGAAAGGCCTTAGGGTGGGAGGGCACCCGTACCTTCCCAACTTCTCCCGTTATTTCCCCTCTCCCATTCTACCTTCTGCAGTCTCTCTTGTGTCCGTGCAAAATTAGAATTAGCTGGTGAACTTGGATACCTAGCCAGAGTGCTGGGCTTTGTCAGACTTGAACACTTAATATAATGATCACACTTGAAGCTGTCTGGAGCTGACACTCGTGTAGGAGGAGGCTACAAAACCAGAGCATTAGTCATGAAGAAAGCAGGGGATCAGCAGGTTTATCAATAACCTGAAGAGGGCTAGGACTCCAATGCAATGTGGAGTCTCACTGTGGAAGATCTTACTGCATGATTTGTATGGAAAATGATGAGTAAAGGCCATATTTTTCTAGACAGCATGTTAACGTCTATATTTCATGATAAACTGCTGGGCTTTACCCTACAACATCCCTCTTTATTGCCGGTCCCAAGCAGGCACAAGGGTCACCCATTACAGGCCCTTCAAGTTGAAGAGAAACCAGTGGAATTGAATGGAAGCCATTTAAAAACCAGAAACCCCAAAGCACTGGCGAATACAATGGAGTTCTTCATCTCTTACAACAAATTGCACTAAAATAAAAGTACCGGTAACTGAAAGGGCATGGTAGAGAGATGAATGGAATCAAATAATCATTCAAATGAAAGGACAGCCCATTATCCAACTGGACATTGTATTGTTAGCTCAAGGATATCAGGCTGACTTAATATAACTCCTTTTTCTTAGTGATCCCAGCTGAGCAGCCCAGGACAAAGGTGTTGTTGAATATGTCTAAGGGAGTTTACACAAGTGTACAGGGATAATGGGGAGTGACAGAGCAGACTCGATGGGCTGAATGGCCTAATTCAGAAATTAGGAGAGCCAAAAGGGCCATGAGAAGGCCTTGGTGGACAGGATTAAGGAAACCCCCAAGGCATTCTACAAGTATGTGAAGAGCAGGAGGATAAGATGTGAAAGAATAGGACCTATCAAAGGTGACAGTGGGAAGGTGTGTATGGAACCGGAGGAAATAGCAGGGGTACTTATTGAATACTTCACTTCAGTACTAGCTATTGTTACGTTCCCCAGTAACCGGGTAGTTTTCCAGCAAAGATAGATGGATCCACCGAAGCCGGATGCTACTATTTTCAAACGTTTTTATTTATAAAGGGGCACAAACGTATGGTTAATACAAAACATTCAGATCATATACGTCGTCACAACTCAATCTAAAGCACAGGTATAGTAATAATCAATCAGAAATAAGCTCTACAGTTGTCTAGGGGTAATGTAGATATATATTGTTTACTGGATATTTAAAAGTCTTTTTTTGCGGTCACTGCAGTTCTACCAGCCGCCGTCGGTTGTGGTGTCACGTTGGTGCACTTTTGTTAGAAAGAGAGAGAGAGAGATGTCATTAAACAGCTTCACCTGCCCGGGTCCCTACGGAGCAACGCCGTGGAATCAGAAGAGCAGGCTTCCCGGTTGTTAGTTAAAAGCAATTGTCCGTGATTCCATCCACAGACTCCCAATCCGGAGTCTAACACACGTGGTTTCCTTCAGAATGGCGTCCCGCTCCGACGGGAAGCACTACTGTGTCTTCTTCGTGTGTCTCCTTGGTGCGTCTGGTGCCCCGCCTCGGCAGCCCACCTTTTTATCTGGACTGGCAGGGTTGTAGATGTCAATCGGGGGGGGGGGGGGTGAGGCGATCTTTCCCCCATTCCCTATCTCACATGGCCCTGAAGGTCTGCACGTAGCCCACGTCCTGATTCCACAACAGGTGCCTCCCAAGACAATGGCTGTGTCCAAGGCTTTGTCTTGCTGAGCGGCCAATCCACATTCCAGACCGTAAGGTTCTCTCTCTCTTGCGATTCTCCCAAAGGAGGGGGCTGAGGTCATAACATCTCCCCCCATAGCAGGTTTTTTACCAGTGGTTAAAAACAGGTTGGTACAGAGTTGTACAGGACTTTTTTTTTTGAATCTACATACTACACAAGCTTTTCTCTTCCCAGAGTACTACCGTGATACATTCAAGTCAGTATCTAAACAGGTAACAAGTACAGTGCCCCTTTTTTTTCCAATATCTTAACCTCACGTGCCGTACTAAAGTCTGGTAGCATCAAACTTCAGCTCAATAACCACCTTATTTATTTATTTTCTTCAGCAACATAACTAAGGAGGTGTGATCTTAGCTTAGGTGCATCTACAAAAGTTTATACAAATACTAATCGTTTCGGTCGTGGTATTTTACCGGCAGGTCTCCCAAGGGGTGGTCTTTATTATTCACAGGCTTTGGCGCGAACCCGTACAAACCGGCGTTGTGGTTTAAAAATGACATTTCTATTACCCATCGCCTTTTCCCGGTGAGTCCCCCCGTGGGGAACGTGAGTAATTTGGCGAGGTACTCTCCCGCCTTTCCTTCCCACAAGGGTTATTCTCTTAGCTCCCCGTCCCCAACCTAGTCCATCAGGGGAATTTCCACCCAGGTAGTTAACCCTTTTCCCAAGACCATACAGGCTGATGTGTTTCAGTTTGAACCTTTTCCTCCGGTCGCATTTAAATTTCGGCTTCCTCGCGGCGCTTTCTTGAATAACAATAGCGTGTGAGGCACCTTTACATTCCAAATCAGCCTGTACTCGATGCGCAGGCATCAATCTAGACTTTAACCTTTTTTCATTCGAGTTGGGAACTACAGATTTACCGTTCTCCCCCACAACAACAGCTATCTCCCCATTCGTAAACTCCACATTAACTCTGATCACTCCCCTCAGCACAACCCTCTGGGAACTCGCACCCCCCAAGGTTAACCCTTTCTTTCCCGAACCAAGCCTATCTGCTCCAAAAGGACGACCGTCTCGTCCAGCTGAGTCAAATACCTCAGTCTTTTTCTGAGCTCCGTGACTAGGTTCAGGACTATGTGCATCCCCATCTTGGACACACTCAAACGGGGCATTGGCCTCTTCCAGGCTTTCAATACCCGTACCCTTTTCAAATTCTAAATTCCCCTGATCCTCCCAGTTACTCTCTGGGCAACCCACTTCCGGAGTAAACTCAACCCCGCGGGCTGAAACAACCCCATCTGCCAACCCAGCAGACTTCTTCAAGGTATTGGCATCCTTTTCATCTAGGACTGCCCTCATTTCATTATCGGGAACACCTTTAGAATTTTCAACTTCTTCAAACAGTCCTGCCAAACCAGACAGATCATCCATGTCCAACCCTGGACATTTTAACAGCTTTATCTGTTTCTCATCTTTATTTCCTACCTCTAGGACCTTTCTCTTCGCTAAGGGTGGATCTACCTTCTCTCCCTTACCCCCTTTTACGTTACTATTCCTCGTTCTACCGCCCTCGAAACCCTCGTGGCACAGGGTTGGTAAAAACGTCTGAGCCAATTTTAAACTGCTCCCTTTCTCAGCTGCCGCCCTCCACAGGCTGCGAGTGTCCGCGCATGCAGGATAGCTCGGGGACTCTATGGGCGGGGCCTCAACACGCACCGGTTGGTGGGTCATAGTCATGGCTGACCAAACTTTTCCTCCTGCTAAATCGTTTCCAAGGAGGACATCCACATCAGTTCTCGGGAATTCTGATGGCACCCCCATTTCAACTGATCCATACACCAGCTCACAATCCAAAATGACCCTACGTAAAGACACCCTTTCTGCCCCTTTTCCTATTCCTCTCAGGGCTACCTCACCCGTCGGAGGTCGGAACTGTAATACGTTACGGCTAATTAATGATAGCTCCGCCCTCGTGTCTCTCCAAATCCGTACGGGAATTGGCGGGTCCCCCTTCCTCACAGACACGGTTCCGTGTGACATATAAATCTCCGACCCCTCGCGCTCTCTGCTTTTTCATTGATGACCTCACCTCTGCGAGGCCTAACCCCTTTGCCAGATTTACCAAGTCTGATTTGGTAGCCGTCCCTAGCGCCTCTACAGTCAGATTTCTCATAAATTCACCCACATCCATCTTTGCTGGTTTCCTGTCTGGCTACCTGCGTAACCAGATTTAAGTTTGGACTTACAGCCCGATTCACTGACCCTCCCCTTTTGTTTCAAATCCGGGACGAGCAACCCACTTGTTATGTTCCCCAGTAACTGGGTAGTTTTTCCAGCAAAGATAGATGGAGCCACCAAAGCCTGATGCTACTATTTTCAAACGTTTTTATTTATAAAGGGGCACAAACGTATGGTTAATACAAAACATTCAGATCATATACGTCATCACAACTCAATCTAAAGCACAGGTATAGTAATAATCAATCAGAAATAAGCTCTACAGTTGTCTAGGGGTAATGTAGATATATATTGTTTACTGGATATTTAAAAGTCTTTTTTTGCGGTCACTGCAGTTCCACCAGCCACCGTCGGTTGTGGTGTCGCGTTGGTGTACTTTTGTTAGAAAGAGAGAGAGAGAGATGTCATTAAACAGCTTCACCTGCCCGGGTCCCTACGGAGCACCGCCGTGGAATCAGAAGAGCAGGCTTCCCGGTTGTTAGTTAAAAGCGATTGTCCGTGATTCCATCCACAGACTCCCGATCCGGAGTCTAACACACGTGGTTTCCTTCAGAATGGCGTCCCGCTCCGACGGGAAGCACTACTGTGTCTTCTTCGTGTGTCTCCTTGGTGCGTCTGAGGCCCCGCCTCAGCAGCCCACCTTTTTATCTGGACTGGCAGGGTTGTAGATGTCAATCGGGGGGGGGGGGGGGGTGAGGCGATCTTTCCCCCATTCCCTATCTCACATGGCCCTGAAGGTCTGCACGTAGCCCACGTCCTTATTCCACAAAAGGTGCCTCCCAAAACAATGGCTGTGTCCAAGGCTTTGTCTTGCTGAGCGGCCAATCCACATTCCAGACCGTAAGGTTCTCTCTCTCTTGCGATTCTCCCAAAGGAGGGGGCTGAGGTCATAACACTATGGAAAAGGCTCTTGGTGATACTAGCGACGACTTGCAGCAGATTGAAAAGCTTGAGCATGTAGATGTTAAGAAAGAGGATGTGCTGGAGCTTTTAGAAAGCATCAAGTTGGTTAAGTCACCGAGCCCAGATGAGATGTAAACCAGGCTACTGTGGAAGGCGAGGGAAGAGATTACTGAGCCTCTGGCGATGATCTTTGCATCATCAATAGGGACGGGAGAGGTTCCAGAGGATTGGAGGGTTGCAAATGTTGTTCCTTTATTCAAGAAAGGGAGTAGAGATAGCCCAGGAAATTATAGACCAGTGAGTCTTAACTCAGTGGTTGGTAAGGTGATGGAGAAGATCCTGAGAGGCAGGATTTATGAACATTTGAAGAGGTATAATATGATTAGGAGTAGTCAGCATGGCTTTGTAAAGGGCAAGTCGTGCTTTACGAGCCAGATTGAATTTTTTGAGGATGTGTCTAAACATATTCATGAAGGTAGAGCAGTAGATGTAGTGTATATGGATTTCACCGAGGCATTTGATAAGGTACCCCATACAAGGCTTATTGAGAAAGTAAGGAGGCATGGGATCCAAGGGGACAATGCTTTGTGGATCCAGAACTGGCTTGCCCACAGAATGCAAAGAGTGGTTGTAGACGGGTCATATTCTGCATGGAGGTCGGTCACCAGTGGGGCGCCTCAGGGATCTGTTCTGGAACCCTTACTCTTTGTGATTTTTATAAATGACCTGGATGAGGAAGTGGAGGGATGAGTTAGCAAGTTTGCTGATGACACTAAGGTTGGAGGTGTTGTGGATAATGTGGAGGGCTGTCAGAGGTTACAACGGGCCATTGATAGGATGCAAAACTGGGCTGAGAAGTGGCAGATGGAGTTCAACCCAGATAAGTGTGAAGTGGTTCATTTTGGTAGGTCAAATATGATGGCAGAATATAGTATTAATGGTAAGACTCTTGGCAGTGTGGAGGATCAGAGGGATCTTGGGGTCCGAGTCCGTAGGACGCTCAAAGCTGCTACACAGGATGACTTTGTGGTTAAGAAGGCGTATGGTGTATTTGAATTTAGGAGCTGAGAGGTAATGATCCAGCTATATAGGACTCAGGTCAAACCCCACTTGGAGTACTGTGCTCAGTTCTGGTCGCCTCACTACAGGAAGGATGTGGAAGCCATAGAAAGGGTGCAGAGGAGATTTACAGGGATGTTGCCTGGATTGGGGAGCAAGTCTTATGAGGATAGGTTGAGTGAACTCGGCCTTTTCCCCTTGGAGCGATGGAGAATGAGAGGTGACCTGATAGAAGTGTACAAGATGTTGAGAGGCATTGATCATATGGATAGTCAGAGGCTTTTTCCCAGGGCTGAAATGGTTGCCACAAGAGGGCACAGGTTTAAGGTGCTGGGGAGTGGGTACAGAGGAGATGTCAGGGGTAAGTTTTTTACTCAGAGAGTGGTGAGTGCGTGGAATGGGCTGCTGGAAAAGGTGGCGGAGGTGGATACAATAGGGTTTTTTTAAGAGACTATTGGATAGGTACATGGAGCTTAGAAAAATAGACGGCTATTGGTAAGCCTAGTAATTTCTATGGTAGGGACATGTTCAGCACAACTTTGTGGGCCGAAGGGCCTGTATTGTGCTGTAGATTTTCTATGTTTCTATGAGTCAATTTTAGAAAACCTAGCACATTTATTTTTCAACATAGTTCCGTCCTACATTTATCCACACTTCTTTGGAACCGGGATTGTTAAAGGTTACGGAGGCAGCATGTCTTAAAGGGTCAAGGGGCCTACCTTTCACTGTATCACTAAATAAATGAATAAATACTTCAAGCGTAAATTCCCAGGAATGAAAGGGTTATCATACGAGGAACATTTGATGGCTCTGGGTCTGTACTTGCTGGAATTCAGAAGGATGGGGGGGGGGGGGGGGGGTTTCATTGAAACCTTCTGAATGTTGAAAGGCCTCGACAGAGTAGGTGTGGAAAGGAGTTTCCCATGGTGGGAGAGTCTAGGACAAAAGTGCACAGTCTCAGGATAGAGGGGTGCTCTTTCAAAACAGAAATACAGCCCAGCGGTCGTGGAGCATACGGATCTTGGATCTCCAGAAAGTGTCCACAGCAGGGGTGATTGATAAGTTCGTGGCTTAAGGTAGAAGGAGATGAGTTACACAGCTCTTGTTACATGCACATGTAGTTCAATTCTTTGAGTGATCATGCAGAAAGTTTGAATTTAATAACTCATCTCCTTCTACCTTAGGCCACGAACTTATCAATCACCTCTCGTCTGTCACCATATACAACTGTAAGGTTCATTTTATTGCCAACATTCACAGCAGAACAAAGAAATATAATAGAATCGATGAAAAGCAATCCACAAAGACTGACAAACCCCCAATGAGCAAAGGAAGACAAACTGTGCAAATAAATAATAGTAATAAAAACAACAATAATGAATAAATAAATAATGCTGAGAACAGGAGTCTACTGAAGGCAGAGTGTGCTCAGTGTTGGGGTGACTGAAGTGATCCGCACTGGCTCAGGAGCCTGATGGTTGACTGGACGGAGAATTAAAATCGCACAGGTTGCTTAGCAGACAGTAAGCAAACAGGAACTCACTAATTCGACACTTGCAGTAACTTACATAGAAGGAAGCGTAACTTATTCCCTGAGTCTATTCTGCTATTCATTGAGATGACAAATTATCTCTGACCTAACTACTCTTCTGTCAATATTCTTTCATACAATATAGCGATGACTATCTAAATTGTCCCTCTCTAGACCTCAGATTTAAAATTATTCATGGCCAAGCACCACCTGTGGACAAAGGTCCCAAATTTCTGTCATGTTCGGAGACATGTTTCTTCATACCCACGAGATCTAACTCCACAGAAACCTCGCCATGTATATACAACCAGCGGAAATAGTTACTCTCTCCACCCTGTCCTTTCCGCATATAGTCTCAAAATTAAATGCAATCATCTTTAATCTCTTGGGATCATGACCCCAGATTGTATATGCTTGCTTTGTGATTTAATTCTTGGATTTGGAATATCATTCCGGAAAATCTACACTAGACTCCCACATGGGCCAACATAACATTGATAAAGAGCTGGCCTGTGGAACTGCTTATTCAGCACCACTTCGTGCAATCACACTGGGCATTGAAAAGTTCAAAGTCCAAAGTAAACTTATTATCAAAGTACATATATGTCGCAATATACAACCCTGAGATTCATTCTCTTGTGGGAAGTCACAGTAAATACACAAACCCAATAGAATAAATGAAAGATCACACCACAACAGGATGGACAAACAACTAATGTGCAAAAGACAACAAATTGTGTAAATACAAAAGTAAAGAGAAAAAAATAATATTATTGATAAGGCTGGCTCAGGCTTAGTATTGGAGACCTCCTCCCAGCAGCAGAGGTTATTTACATCCTGTGAAACTTTGAACATATTGTGACAAGCATTCAGTCCATGACAGACGAGAGAAAGTCATTCAGCTCAACTCTTTTATATTTTTTAATCAAAATATACTTTATTCAAAAATAAAATTATGTACAATAAACTCGAAGTCGACTGTACTTCCTTAGAAGGTTGGCGTCATTCAATGTCTGTAGTGAGATGCTGAAGATGTTCTATAGGTCAGTTGTGGAGAGCGCCCTCTTCTTTGTGGTGGCGTGTTGGGGAGGCAGCATTAAGAAGAGGGACGCCTCACGTCTTAATAAGCTGGTAAGGAAGGCGGGCTCTGTCGTGGGCAAAGTACTGGAGAGTATAACATCGGTAGCTGAGCGAAGGGCGCTGAGTAGGCTATGGTCAATTATGGAAAACCCTGAACATCCTCTACATAGCACCATCCAGAGACAGAGAAGCAGTTTCAGCGACAGGTTGCTATCGATGCAATGCTCCTCAGACAGGATGAAGAGGTCAATACTCCCCAATGCCATTAGGCTTTACAATTCAACCGCCAGGAGTAAGATATGTTAAAGTGCCGGGGTTGATTGTATTTAATGTATTTAAGTAAACTACTTAAGAACTTTTTAAAAGCTATTATTAATGCTTTTTGAGAGAGTGATTTAGATGCATATCATATTTTTACTGAGTTAAGTATTGTATGTAATTAGTTTTGCTACAACAAGTGTATGGGACATTGGAAAAAATGTTGAATTTCCCCATGGGGATGAATAAAGTATCTATCTATCTATCTATAAACTATTCAATGACTCTCAGTCCTTTACAAATGTTTCCATTACAGTCTTTACATTCCCACACTTTTTCCACCCACGTGGCACTCTGTTACTTCATATTTACATACACTTGTTGAAGGGTATACCCCCTGCCCCTCAACTCCCACGGGAGAAGAACCCTAGACTGTGGTCCATCCCCACCGGGCCCTTGCGATGGCTGCACCAAGTTTGAGTGCGTCCCTCAGCACGTACTCCTGCAGCCGAGAATGTGCCAGTCGGCAGCATTCCCCCACGGACATCTCCGTGTGCTGGTAGACCATCAAGTTTCGGGCCAACCAAAGAGCGTCTTTGACCGAGTTGATGATCTGCCAGCAGCACCGGATGTTGTTCTCCGTGTGCGTTCCCGGAAACAGCACGCAGATCCGAGAGTCCTCTGTTACGCAGCTGCTGGGGATGAACCTCGACACTGCCCCTTCCATCCTCCTCCACACCTTCTCCACGAAACTACAGTATGAAAAGAGGTGGGTCACCGACTCCTCCTCACTGCAGTCCTCCCGTGGGCAGAGGGGTGTGGGGACGACATTCCGGGCGTACAGGAGGGATCGGACTGGGATGGCCCCTCTCACCGCCAGCCAGGCAAGGTCTTGGTGCCTGTTGGTGAGTTCCGGCGATGAGGCATTTTGCCAGATGAACTGGACGGTCTGCTCAGGGAACCACACACTGTGTCCATCACGTCCTTCTCCTGCAGTGCCTGCAGGACCTTACGTGCTGACCACTGCCTGATGGCCCTGTGGTCAAAGGTGTTGACCTGAAAGAACTTCTCTACGAAGGACAGGTATGGTGGCAACGACCAGCTGACAGGGGTGTTGCGCGGGAAAGGGGCCAGACCCATCCTTCGTAGACAGGGTGACAGGTAGAACCTGGGCACGTAGTGGTACTTGGTGCCCACGTACCTGGGATCCACACACAACCTGATGCAGCTACACACGAAGCTGGCCATCAGGGTGAGGGTGACATTGGGGACGTTTTTGCCCCCGTTGTCCAGGGACATGCATAGTGGTCCATCTGACCCGCTCCATCTTGGATCTCCAGACGAATCTGAAGATGGCTCGGGTGATTTCCGAGCTGAAGGAGCAGGGGACTGGCCACACCTGCGCCAAGTACAGCAGCCCTGAGAGCACCTCACACCTGATGACCAGGTTCCTGCCCGCTATCGATAGGGAGCGCCCTCCCCATAGTCCCAGTTTCTGTTTCACCTTGGCAGTCCGCTCCTGCCAGTTCTTGTTGCACGCCTCGGCCCCTCCGAACCAGATCCCCAACACGATCAGCCCTGATGGTCGGGCCAGTTGCCGAAGAGCATGGCTTCACTCTTCGTGCGGTTGACCCTGGCCCCCGACGCCTGCTCGAACTGTTCGCAGATGCTGATCAGCCTGCGAACTGACCTCGGATCAGAGCAGAAGACGGTGACGTCGTCCGTGTACAGGGAGGTTTTGACTTGTGTTCCTCCACTGTCTGGCAGCGTCACCCCTCTTATGCCCTCATCCCTCCTGATGGCTTCGGCAAAGGGTTCTATGGGGCACACGAACAAGACAGGGGAGAGAGGGGAGCCCTGCCTGACTCCAGACCCAATGGGGAAGCAGTCTGTTTCCCGCCCATTGACCTGGACTGCGCTACTGACGTCCGTGTAGAGCAGTCAGATCCAATTCCAGATTCCCTCCCCAAATCCCGTTTTGGAGAGTACATCCGCCATGTATGTGTGCAATATCCTGTCGAAGGCTTTCTCCTGGTCCAAGCTGACCAGGCAGGCATCCACCCCCTGTCCTGCACGTAGGCGATGGTGTCCCTCAGCAGTGCGAGGCTCTCTGAGATCTTCCTGCCTGCTACAGCACAGGTTTGGATCACCTGCTCCAGTGCAGACTTGACCCTGTTGGCGATAGCCTTGGATAGGATCTTGTAGTCCACATTCAGGAGTGAGATGGGCCTCCAATTTCTGATGTCTTCCCTCTCCCCCTTCTGCTTGTAGATGAGGCTG
Organism: Hemitrygon akajei; assembly: GCF_048418815.1. NCBI lineage: Eukaryota > Metazoa > Chordata > Chondrichthyes > Myliobatiformes > Dasyatidae > Hemitrygon > Hemitrygon akajei. Next base: position 144,167,910 of record NC_133128.1, on the reverse strand, counting down.
ATGATGCCCTTCCTCATGGATTCTGACATGCTGCCTGCCAGGAGCGTAGCGTTGTACACTTCCAGCAGGTCGGGGCCCATCCGGTTCCACAGAGCTGAATACAACTCGACCGGTAACCCATCACTTCTGGGAGTCTTACCCGACTCAAAGGAACGGACGGAGCCAGTCAGCTCGTCCATGGTCAGTGGCTGATCCAGACTCTCCCACTTGCCGTCGTCTAAGACCAACTCTTTTATTGCAACAAGCACAAAAACAGATTGAGCACTATGACCTGAGGAGAGAACCCACTCAGGCTGGGTGGGGGGAGGTGATTATCACACACCCCTTTTACAGTCAGGGTGACCCACAAACACACGCGTGAATAACTGCATAGTCCAAGCTAAAACGTAACAATAAATGAACCTGAACATCCCACCATAATCCACCAAAGCTTTTCAACACTAGCACCATACATTGCACTGGCCCCCCCGGACTGCTACAGTGCCCCCACCAGACGGCTCAGCTACAACAAAGTCCAGAAGTCCTGGTGGTGGTCAATGCCACCACCTGGGGTGCTGTGGGGTGCCTGTAGCCCACCACCCCATGGGAGGCACTGTTTGGTGAAACAAGAGGCAGGACACCCAGAGTGTGACTTCCTTCTCAGCCTTGCTGGGTCGGTGGTGGCCTAGGGTCGATACGGTACCAGCCAGTCCTGATACAGCATGACAACCTTCCACCACTCACGCAACAGCACCCGGTATACCATGTTGGAGATACGATCGAACATCTCTCTTGGCCCCTTCCAGCGGATGGCCCATTCTTCCAGGAGTGGTGGTGGACCCATACAGGAGTCATCACCATGTACTGCTGCATTGGCACCCTAGACTGGCGGGCCGGTTCCTTATGGGTTTTAGCAGAGCGCGGACAGCTCCACGTCCCGCCTGAACCTAGCGGAAGCATTCGTGCAGCTCGCCGAACATCTTTGCGAACCTGAATTGGCCGGCCCCCACCAGCTTGTGCACCTACTACAGCACAGTGACCTGGAGCTCCCAGGGGTATGCCAGTTGCAGGAGATGTCGCATTCAGAAGAGAGCTACCGCTGGAACGGCAACACATCTGCGAGTGTGTGGTTTTGGTCTCTGGATCCGGGGGACCTGCCCACCCTGGCCATCCCACGCTCAGCCGGGCCGACACGGGATCGCTCACCTGTTCACTGTGCAGCTGCTGGTCAATGACGGGGCTGTCCACTGCACCACTGGCTGTCACTTGCTCCTGCTTCTGCTGTGATACGTTGGGCCACTGCAGGGCGTGTTGCACTGCCGTGGGCCGCTGTGAAACCGGAGGTTGTTGCTGTCTGGTCCGCTTCCTGGAGCTGCCCTGCTGGAGAGACACGGCTTCAGTGCTGAGGTAGAGTGTTGCCCCCGGCACATCCTCAGCGGGACAGCAGGTCCAGGCCATTGATGCAGGACTCCTGAATGTCGGGTAGCCATGCCCCATGCTTAATTGGCTTAAAGGAAGAAAGCAGAGGGTAGTTGTGGAAGGAAAGTATTCTGCCTGGAGGTCTGTGACTAGTGGAGTGCCACAGGTATCTGTCCTGGGACCCCTGCTATTTGTGATTTTTATAAATGACCTGGATATAGAGGTGGAAGGATGGGTGAGTAAGTTTGCGGATGACACGAAGATTGGAGGAGTTGTGGATGGAGTTGTAGGTGGTCGAAGGTTACAAGAGGATATAGACAGGCTGCAGAGTTGGGCAGAAAAATGGCAGATGGAGTTCAATCTGGACAAGTGTGAGGTGATGCATTTTGGAAGGACAAACCAGAAGACTGAGTACAGGATTAATGGTCAGTTGCTTAAGAGTGTGGATGAACAAAGGGACCTTGGGGTTCAAATCCATACATCCCTCAAGGTCGCTGCACAGGTTGATAGGGTAGTTAAGAAGGCCTATGGGATGCTAGACTTCATTAATAGGGGGATTGAGTTCAAGAGTAGAGAGGTCATGTTGCAACTCTACAAATCTCTCGTTAGTATTGTGTTCAATTCTAGTCACCTCATTATAGGAAGGATGTGGAAGCTATGGAGAGAGTGCAGAGGAGATTTACCAGGATGTTGCCTGGATTGGAGAACAAGTCATATGAAGCAAGGTTAGCAGAGCTGGGACTTTTCTCTTTGGAGCATAGAAGAATGAGAGGGGACTTGATCGAGATCTACAAGATTATGAGAGGCATAGATAGGGTGGATAGTTAGTACCTGTTTCCCGGGGCACCAATAGCAAACACCAGAGGGCATATGTACAGATTAAGGGAGGGAAGTTTAGGGGAGACATCAGGGGTAAGTTGTTGTTGTTGTTTTTTTTTTTACACAGAGGGTTGTGCGTGCCTGGAATGACTTGCCAGGGATGGTGGTGGAGGCTAAAACATTAGGGGTATTTAAGAGCCTCTTGGACAGGCACATGGATGAAAGAAAAATGGAGGGTTATGGAGTAGTGTGGGTTTAGTACTTTTTCTTTAAGGATTATATGGGTCGGCACAACATGGAGGGCTGAAGGGCCTGTACTGTGCTGTAATGTTCTATGGTTCTAAGCTCTGCTGTGTTTTTTGCCACGGCAATGCGCAGTCACCTTTTCCCTCTCATCGCTGTACAGTCACCGGTGACCGCCATATCTGTCCACCCAGGCTGGTCCGTGTTGGGAAGGACACCCAGATGGATGATGGAAATGGTCTACCAACACATGACATCTGATGCCCTCCACCACCCAGTCCACGTATAAGCCTACCCCTGACCCAAACAGCTCACCTGGAGAGGTGACAATGGAAGGATTCTGCTGCAGGTCTGGGGTGGCTGCCTGACTGGTGTTTCCCCAGTGGCTGTGCTGGGCTGTGGCATGACGCATATACGGGGCAGTTCCGGGCCACGTGGCCTGCCTCGCCACACTGGTAGCAGAGATCGCTCTGTGGCACGCGGCGGGGCCAGTACAGCACTGGTCGTACCTGTCTCACAGGCTCCTCCCCGTCAGATTCCTCCTCACCCTCGGTGTCACAAATCTGGGCTCTCAATATGCGAAGCAGCACTGGAACACCTTGGGGGGCTAAATTGCTTCTGCCCTCTCCTCCCCGGCCAGCGACGATGGTGACGTCAGGCGAACGTGCTGCCGAAGGCACTCTGGCATCAGCACCTTTACAAAGGTGTGGAGGGCAAGCTCTGCCTGGCCCGTGGGAGGGAACTCGGGGTAGCCATGCCGAGCACTGTGGCAGAGACCTGCTGTGAACACCCTCGGGCTTTCTCCCACACGCTCCCAGTTCTTCCCTCATTGCTTCTGCCAATGGCCTCTGCTTGAGGGCCCTGTAGTCACGCTGCACAGTCAACTTTATGTCTAGGAGGGCCTGTAGGCATCACTGTCCAGAGTCAGGGCAAGGTGCACCACCCGTCTCAGTGGGGCGCCACCCATTGTACCATGCGGCAAGTTTGACTTGCGCCAGGTAGGATCCAGGCAGCTGGTACCATTGTATCTGGGAAGCTTCACGGTGGACTTTGTGACGTTAATTACTGCGGCCCACTGGTCTTCCTGCCGTGATGATGCCTGTCCTGTTGCTCGTACTCCCATGGCTGTGGTGTTTTGGGTTCCCTGGTGTGGGCTGCGAGGGAGGTGGGCGATGTGCTCTCCCTCGGAAGACACAATGCTCGGTTCCCAGGTTCCCTTCTGTGTCCCGTCTTCAGGAGCCCAGCCCGGGGATGCAGGGAAGGCATACTGCTCGGTCCCTTGATTTATTCCCTAGGTCTTAAAGTGATCCACCCTACACGGTAGCTCATCAATCCCGTCGTCAATTTGGAATCCCACTTCTGACACCAATGTGGCAAGCACTCGATCCATGATGACAGCTGAGAGAAGCTCGTTTAGCTCAACTGCTGGTTTTATTGTGACAAGCTCAAAAATAGACCAGGCTCTATGACCGGGGGATTGAACCCACTCATTTGCATAGAGACGGGGAAGGTGATGGTCACACACCCCAATTACAGTCAGGGTGACCCACAAATACAAATGCAAATAACTGCATAACCCAAGCTAAAGAAAATGAATTTGAACATCCCACCGTAATCCCACGAGTGCATTTCAACACAAGAAGAATAAATAGTGCCGGTCATTTGGAGTGCTGGAGCGGGCTGTCAAAAACCCCCCGACCCCCAGAGCGCCACAATATACTATTTCCTAGTTTCATTTTTTAAAACATACTTCTTGCCCTATCATTTTTAGGTCCAAACTGGTTAATCCCACATTTGCCTCTGGCCCAATTCATTCCCTCACTTCCTCTGCCTGTTTGTTTAATCAGTTAACAGCTGCTTGATGCCTTTGTTTATGCTGTTTAGGATGCCACATATTTTTGTGTCATCAGAGAACGTGGATATGTGACTTTTTAATCACATCATCTAAGTCAGTTATATAAAAAGGAGCAAACAACTGAGGCCCCCACACAGATACTGGTGGGACGTTGTCAAGTTGACTGCATGCCCATTATCTCTGCTCTCTGTTTCCTTTCAGTCAACCAATTCCCTAACCAGGGCTATGAGACCATAAGACCATAAGACATAGGAGCAGAATAGGCCATTCAGCCCATTGAGTCTGCTCTGCCATTCCATCATGGCTGATCCCAGATGCCACTCAACCCCATACACCTACCTTCTTGCTCTCGCCAATGAGGAAATTATCAACTTCTGTCTTATGTATACCCATGAACTTGGCCTCCACCACAGTCTGTGGCAGAGCAATCCACAGATTCACTGGATAAAAAAACCCTCCTATCTCTATTCTAAAAGGTCACCCCTCAATTTTGAGACTGTGTCCTATCGTGAATTCCACCATCATAGGAAACATCCTCTCCACATCCACCCTATCGGGTCCTTTCAACATTCAGTACAGTTCAATGAGATCTCCACACATTCTTCTAAATTCCAGTGAGTACAGGCCTGAAGCTGCCAAGCGCTTCTCAAATGTTAATCCCTTCATTCCCAAATCATCGTCGTGAACCTCCTCTGGACCCAATGGCAACACATCCTTTCTGAGATATGGGACGCAAAACTATTGACAATACTCCAAGTGGGGACTGACTAGTGTTTTATAAAGGCTCAGCATTATCTCTTTGCTTTCGTATTCTATTCCCCTTGAAATAAATGCCAACATTGCATTTGCCTTCTTTACCATAGACTCAACCTGTAAATCAACCTTCTTGATGTCTTGCAGGAGGACTCCTATGTCCCTTTGCACCTCTGATATTTGAACCTTCTCCCCATTTAGATAGTAGTCTACACTGTTCCTTTTACCAAAATGCATTATCATACATGTCCCAGCACTGTATTCCATCTGCCACTTTTTTGCCCATTCTTCCAATTTGTCCAAGTCCTGCCACAATTGCATTGCTTCCTCAGCACTACCCACCCCTCCACCCATCTTCGTATCATCTGCAAATTTTGCCACAAAACTATCAATTCCATTACCCAAATCATTGACAAACAATGTGAAAAGTAGCAGTCCTAATACTGACCCCTGAGGAACACCACAAGTCACCAGCAGCCAATCAGAAAAGGCCCATTTTATTCCCAGTCCTGCCTGTCAGCCAATCCACTATCCATGTCATTATCTCTCCTGTAATGCCATGGGATCTTATCTTGTTACACAGTCTCATGTGGGCACCTAATCAAATGCTTTCCGAAAATCCAAGTAAATGACATTTACTACCTCTCCTTTGTCCACCCTGCTTCTTTCTTCCTCAGATAACTCTAAACAATTTGTCAGGCAAGATTTCCCTTCACAGAAACCAGGCTGACTTTGACTTATTTCATTATTAGTCTCCATCTACCCCAAAACTTCATCCTTAATAATCGACTCCAACACGATCCCAACAACTGACGGTACATTAATTGGCCTATAATTTATGTTCTTTTACCTTCCTCTGTTCTAATAGAGTGGAGTGACATTTGTAATCTTCCAGTCCTCCAGCACCATCAAGAGACTCTTAAAAGATCATGACCAATGCATCCATTCTCTCTTCTGCAACCTGTTCAGGACTCTGGGAGGTAGTCTATCTGGTCCAGGTGACCTACCCAACTTAAGACATTTGAGATGGCCTAGCACTTTTTCCTTTGTAATAGCAATAGCACTCACACCTGCTCCCTGACACTCACGGACCTCTGGCACATTGCTAGTGTCTTCCACAGTGAAGACAGATGCAAAGTACCCATTAAATTCATCTGCCATTTCTTTGTCCCCCATTACTACCTCACCAGCATCATTTCTCAGTGGTCCAATATCAATTCTCACCTCCCTTTTACTCTTTATATAACTGCTTTATATTATTGGCTAGTTTATCCTCATATTTCATCATTTCCCTTCTTATAGCTGTTTTAGTTGCCTTTTGTTGGATTTTAAAAGCTTCTCAATCATCCAACTTCCCACTCACTTTTGCTATCTTACTTTTCCTTTCCTTGGCTTTCATGCAGTCCCTTAACTTCCTTTGTCAGCCACTGTTGCCTACCCCTGCCACTGGAGAACTTGTCCTCTGTGAGACATATCTATCCTGTGCTTTGTGAACTATTCCCAGAAAATTCAGCCATCTCTGCTCTGTTGTCATCCAGGCTGGTGTCCTCGTCCAATCCACCTGGGCAAGCTCCTCTCTCATGCCTCTGTAATTCCCTTTATTCCATTGCAATACTGATACCTGTCAGTTATGCTTCTCCCTCTCAAATTGCCGTATGAATTCAATCATATTATGATCACTGCCTCCTAAGGGTTCCTTTACATCAATCTTCCTAATACAATCTGTGTTATTACTACACCCAATCTAAGATGGCCTTTCCCTGAGTAGGCTCAAGCACAAACTGCTCTAAAAACCCATCTCACAGGCATTCAACAAATTCCCCCTCTTGTAATTCAACACCAACCTAATTTTCTCAATCCCTTTGCATATTGAAGTCCCCCATTACAATTGTGTCATTACCCTTATTTCATGCCTCTTCCAGCTCCCTTTGCAATCTCAACCCCACATCTTGGCTACTATTTGGAGGCCTATATATGATTCCCATGACTTTTTTTTCACCCTTGCAGTTTCTTAACTCCACCCACAAAGATTTAACAGTGTCTATGTTAACAGACCCTATGTCACTTCTTTCTAAAGATGTAATTCCATCTCTTATCAACAGAGCCACACCACAGCCTACATCTTCCAGCCTGTCCTGTCCTGTCGATACAAAATTTATTCTTTGATGTTAAGTTCCCAACAATGGCCATCTTTCAGTCATGACTCAGTGATGCCCACAATGTCATACCAACCAATCTCTGTTTGCACCACAAGTTCGTCCACCTTATTACGAATGCTACACACATTTAGTTATCACCTTTGGTTCAAGAGTCTGATGGTTGAGGGGTAATAACTGTTCCTAAACCTGGTGGTGTGAATCCTGAGGCTCCTGTAGCTTCTTCCTGATGGCAGCAGGGAGAAGAGAGCATGACTTGGGTGGTGGGGGTCCCTGATGGAAGATGCTGCTTTCTGCAACAATGTCTCATGTAGATTTGCTCAATGGTGGGGATAATGTAATGATTATTTCTTTACACAAGTCCAAAATTGAACTGAAGTAACTTTATTTCTTACATCCTTCACATACATGAGTAAAAATCTTTACATTACATCTCTGTCTAAATGTGAAATGTGCAATCATAGTAATTTATGATAAATAGAACAGTCAATGTAACATAGAATACACTCAAATTAGCGTGAGCTAATCAGTCTGATGTCCTGGTGGAAGAAGCTGTCCCAGAGCCTATTGGTCCTGGCTTTTATGCTGCGGTACCATTTCCCGGATGGTAGCAGCTGGAATAGATTGTGGTTGGGGTGACTCGGTTCGCCAATGGCCCTAAGGGGTCCATTTTTACACACCTGCCTTTGTAAATGTCCGGAATCATGGGAATTTCACAACTACAGATGCGCTGGGCTGTCCACACCACTCTCTGCAGAGTCCTGCAATTAAGGGAGGTACAGTTCCCATAGCAAGCAGTGACGCAGCCAGTCAGGATGCTCTCAATTGTGCCCCTGTAGAAAGTTCTTAGGATTTGGGGACCCACACCAAACTTCCTCAACCATCTGAGGTGAAAGAGGTGCTGATGTGCCTTTTTCATCACATAACTCGTGTGTACAGACCACATGAGGTCCTCGGTGATGTGAATGCTGAGGAACTTAAAGCTGTTCACCCTCTCAACCCCAGATCCACTGATGTCAATAGAGGTTAGCCTGTCTCCATTCCTCCTGTAATCCACAACCAGCTCCTTTGTTTTTGTGACATTGAGGGACAAGTTGTTTTCTTGACACCACTGTGTCAGAGAGATGACTTCTTCCCTGTAGGCCACCTCGTTATTGTTTGAGATTGAGCCAATCATTGTAGTGTTGTCGGCAAATTTAATTAGCAGATTAGAGCTGTGGGTGACAGCACAGTCATGGCTATATGGGGAGAAAAGGAGGGGACAGTACACAGCCCTGAGGGGTTCCTGTGTTGAGAGTCAGAGGGTTGGAGGTGAGGGAGCCCACTCTTACCACCTGCTGGTGATCTGACGGGAAGTCCAGGATCCAGCTACACAAGGCAGGGTGAAGGCCGAGATCTCTGAGCTATTTGTCGAGCCTGGAGGGAGTTATGGTTTTGAATGCTGAACAGTAGTCCAAGAACAGCATTCTCACATAATTCTCCAGATGTGTAAGGACAGTGTGTAGAGCAGTGGCTACAGCAGTGGGAAGCTGAGGGGATGATCAACAGGACACACAGAGAGGTAGTTACACCCACGATTCAGGACACAGGAGGAGAAAATGGGATGGGCAACCACTGCAGAGTACCCATGTGACCGCCTCCCTAATAGCAGGTTGCCTAAAGATCAATTGGAAGTCAAGGCCCAGTGGCTGAAGTACTTGGTCAGTAGGGAAACAAACAGGAGCACTGTACTGCTCCTGCACAACATTTTTCATAACATATGTCAGTTGTAATAAATCATATTCTGATCTGATTCTGGGGATAATCCAACACCAGGGCATTCGAATGCAAGTACCACCCCCGGAGCCCAATCGGCCTTGTGAAACACTGCTGGTGTGCACATGGTCAGTGGTTCAGCCTTTCACACCCAGAGAAAGGAAGGAAATACATTAAGCACCAAGTCCAAGCAACAAGCGTATTCTAGGACAATTGATGTACTGTACTTGTTTATTTGCCAAGGATATTGGATGTTGCTGTAGTGACTTTGAATGAGCCATGCAGAGACAGAAGCCATTGGTGTAACAGGCCTATATTCAGCATGATGACCAGACAGTCTGGAAGCATTCCTCCTGGACTGCATTTTGTAAAGGTAACTGCAATTGTGTAAAACCTGTTTCAATGGTTATAATCACGTTGTTTGCTTTAACATTTGGGCAAACAATTTTATTGAACTGCATATTTACAGAGGGCATATCTCAGCTGACAGAACACCTTTTTGGATATTCAAATACCTAGAGGTGATCTGAAGGGTTCAAAACTCCTGACACTCAAAATTCAATTCTTTTATTACAATATTGAGCCACAACTGGCATATATAAATGCCACAAATATTGGTAGTCAAAACAATTATATATTTACTTATGTACTAAACGGCAGGAATGTGTCTTTAACAGTGTTGTAGGTTAATATAGTCATCCAGAACAACCGCCTGCTGCAAGATTGTTTATTGTTCCAATTGAGGAACTCAGTCGGTCAAGCAACATCTGTGGGGAGGGTGTGGGGGGGGGGGGGGTTGAAGGGAACTGTTGATATTTTGGGTTGAAACCCTTCATCATGATGGCATAACATAAACCCTCTATTGTTCTTTCTCCTGTGTAATTTAACAATAGTGCAAAACAGAATACCTTACACCAATGGCCAATTTCAATGCCTTTAATGTATTGATGGATGTTACATGTGAACAATTTTTCTGTCTCATCCATATTAATGGCTGCTATATATGTTACAGCCAGATTCGAACTGACATTCAATCCCAAACAGTTGGTAAGATGTTTCAATAGTGCAAAGTCGTGTTGAGGTTCGGCGATATTGATTGGGGTTATACAAGACCTTACAAAGAAAAGGGAAGAGCTGTCCTACATGTCATCCTCAGCCTTGGTTTTGCCATTCCCTTAATGCCCTGGTCTAACTCAACCCATTAAGCCTCGCTTTCACATATCTGTTGGTCTTCAGCTTCAGCAGATTCTGAGACCAAGACAGCCAGATTTCACTATTGTTTGTGCGAAGAACTAATGTCCCTTTTCTAGAAGTGTCCCACCAGAGGGAAGTGTTACTTTCTATCAGCCCCATGAAGTCCACTAATTACCTTGAATACCTCAATGAGGCTTCTGTTTAATCTTCTAATCTCCAGGAGGGTAATCCCAACCACTACAATTAACCTTCAGTTGGCATTGCTTCCTTTCCATGACTGTCCTGAGAGGTGATGTGCAGAAGTGAACACAGAGCTCCAGATAACCAAAACAGTATACAGCTGTAGCAATCCACCTAGCCTTTGTACTAATGCATTCTTGAGCCAAAGACTAAATTTTTTATATACTCATTTGCTAGCTTTGAATAGTTTCTATTTGTCAACTTTGACTTTGTAACCTCCCCCCTCACTATTTCTCAGTTTGCCACCATTTAGAACTCCCTCTGATTCAGTATTTTTACATCTGAGTAAGATGACAACTTCCCTCACTTAATGAGTCATGTTTAACTATCAAATATATCATGCTTGGTACTATCACATCTGTTGATGCCATTCTCAAACTTAGATAAATGACCCCTCTAAGCTACTTTTATGTACTCACATAAGTCACTGATGAATATAACAAATAAAGATCCCAGTTCATATTCCTCTTGAGAAGGGGTGTGGTGTTTGCCAACAGTCAATTGAAGCATAAGGTTCTGATCCCTCATCCCACCTTCAAACCAATTCCTTTCCCAAACTGGTTTTCATTTTACAGAGCTTCACAGTATTTTCCTTTTGTTGCAGCAGTAACTGTACTGTACTTCTAAGGGGGAGCTACTTCCTCGGCTGTGAAGAGATTTGAAACAACAGAGGTCATAAATGATAAAGGAACAGGTCCTTCTTACTGACAGGGTTGCCACATGCCTTTCAGAATCTTAATCAACCACTTTCTGCAGACGCTCATCCTCGTCCAGCCACATGAACACTGGCCAAGTAAGCACACTGACACCTCTACTTCATCAGTAGGTGTTGTGATGGAAAATAACTGGTTCTTTGAGTCTCAACAGTAGAGGCCTGGACACACACAGTTTTAATAATAAAGAATTTATTTACAAGGGGAAGTCGGGTCAACACAAGCAACTACAATACACAGGAAGCGGTGGGGGGACAGGTACAGTTACACAAACAAAGAACAAGGGAAAAGCACTATGACAGCGATCCCCCTTGACCTTGGATAGCTGTGGCTCCCTTACCAGGACAAACGATAGACTTTCCCAAACATAAATCAATACACTAACCTTCAGTGAGGTGGTCTGTACGAGAGGGCTAGCCAAGGGCAAGTCTCATCTTTTAAAGCATGAGGCTGGGCGAGGTAATCCAATTAAGGTGCCCAATAATTTAGGTGTGCATTGATTAGTTGGGAGGGACCAAATGTTGATTGGCATGTGGTGTGTCCTCCGACCAGCCAGGTGGCAGTGCGTCTGTCACGTGGCCGGTATCTCTGGATACAGTAAGCTATAGATATTCACCGTGTCTGCGATGACGCTCACCAGCTTTTACAGACTTACAACAGAAACCATTTTATCTAGGTGCATCACAGGCCGGTGTGGTGACTGTTCTGCCCAAGACTGCAAGAAATTACAGGGAGTTGTGAACACAGCCCAATCCATCATGCAAATCAACTTCCCATCCACTGACCCTATCAATACTTCCCGCTTACTCAGGAAAGCAAGTAGAATAATCGAGGGCCCTCCCACCTTGGTCATCCTCTCTTCTTCTACTTCCTATTGGGCAGAAGATACAAAAGCTTGAGAGCATTTACCACTAGGTTCAGGGATAGTTTCTGTACCACTGTTGTCACACTCTTGAATGGACCACTAATATGCTAAATGATTAATTCTTGATCTTCATTGTTGCCCATGTGCTTTATTTGTCAAAGTGCACTGCAACTGTAACACTGCACTCTACATTCTGTTTTCCTTTTGACTATCTTCTTGCACTTATGTTAGAATGGTCTGTCTGAATGACACAGAAGATAATATCTTTTTGCATTACCTCAGTACCTGTGACAATAATAAAACCAATTCCCAATACAACATTAGTAACCACCTCTTTAGCGATCACTGGAAGTCTAATACCAGAAACAACTCCGCAAAGGCAATTATTGGAAGTGAAAAGCATCGGTTGCTCCCAACCCCTCAAACATGTCAGTGGTGCTGAAGTAATCAGAGGGAGTGGACTCTGAGATCTCAATTACCTCTCAGGAGAAAAGATCAGACTGTGGTGACCCACTTTCTGCGCAGGCGAACCGGCTCACAAATAGCCAGCGCGCGAGGGGAGACTTTGGTAATGCACCTCTGATGTCATTTCCGCCCGGAGAGGGCGGGCGCTAGGGACTAAATTCCAGCACCGCGAAGTTTGAATAAACTAGTCTCGAAACGACTTACCGACTGCGTGTCGTTATTTCAGCACTGTGTGTAGCACAATCGCTACATTGGTGACCCCAACGGTCCAAACGGGATTTGGACCAAAGATGACCAACTCTTCATCTGTTCACGCAGTTTCGCTAAAAATGCCGATTTTCTGGACGCTGCGACCACGCGTGTGGTTTAGCCAAGCAGAAGCCCAGTTCCAGGTTCAGCAGATATCCTCTGATTCCACGTGTTACTACCACGTGGTGAGCGCCCTTGACCAGGAGACGGCCACCCAGGTTGCGGATTTCATACAGTCGCCCCCGGAAGAAGGCAAATATGAAGCATTCAAAGTGCTGCTCATTGGGACCTTTGGCCTCTCACGGCGTGAGCGGGGTGCCCGCCTGCTTCACCTGGATGGTTTGGGAGACAGACTGCTGTCAGCATTGATGAACGAGATGCTGTCCCTGGCTGACGGACACAAGCCCTGCCTCATGTTCGAGCAAGCGTTCCTAGAGTGACTGCCTGAGGACATACATCTGTTGCTGGCCGACGCAGATTTCAGCGACCCTGGAAGGTGGTGGCACAGGCAGACGTGCTGTGGAAAGCCAAGAGGGAGAGCGTGGCATCCGTCGGTCAGATTACCAAGCCACGTGCCCAACAGCAGACCAGACCAGGCCCGGCAGGGGGGCGCACACAACACAGAGGCAGGAGTGAGGAGGCCAGTGAACTGTGGTGTTTCTACCACCAGCGGTGGGGCACAAAAGCCCGCCATTGTCACCCGCCCTGCAAGGGCCAGGGCCAGGGCCAGCTGCCGCTAATGACTATGGCGGCTGGCCGCCAGGACAGCCTCTTGTACGTCTGGGACAAACAGTCGGGACGCCGCTTCTTGGTCGACACCGAAGTGGAAATCAGCGTCTTGCCCCCGCCGGGGTACGACACCCGCAACAGGAAGCCAGGACCCACCCTGAGGGCCGCAAACGGCAGCACAATACGGACCTACGGCACCCGCACAGTACAGCTGCAGTTTGGCGCCAGCCGGTTCACGTGGGACTTCACACTGGCCGCGGTGGCCCAACCACTCCTGGGGGCAGACTTCTTGTGAGCTCACAGTCTGCTGGTCGACTTGCAAGGGAAAAGACTGGTACATGCCGAGACTTTCCAGACATTCTCCCTGGGTGAAGCCAAGTTGCCGGCCCCACACCTGGACTCCATCACGCTGTCGGACAATGAATTCACCAGAATCCTGGCGGACTTTCCATCGATTCTGGCACCGCAGTTCACGGCAGCCATGCCCAGACACGGGGTTCAGCACCACATCCCGACCAGGGGACCACCCCTCCACGACCGCGCATGAAGGCTCCCCCCGGAAAATCTCCACCTGGCGAAGGAGGAGTTCAAGATGATGGAGGAATTGGGGATCGTACGGAGGTCCGACAGCCCATGGGCCTCCCCCCTGCACATGGTGCCCAAAGCAGCTGGGGGTTGGAGACCATGCGGCGACTACCGCAGACTGAACAAGGCTACAACTCCAGACCGCTACCCCGTGCTGCACATATAGGACTTTGCAGCAAACCTGCACGGGGCAAGAATCTTTTCCAAAGTAGACCTCATCCGGAGATACCATCAAATCCCAGTGCACCCTGAAGACATCCCCAAAACAGCACTCATCACCCCGTTCAGCCTGTTTGAGTTCCTCCGAATGCCGTTCGGCCTGAAGAATGCTGCACAGACGTTCCAGCGGCTAATGGATGCGGTGGGACGCGACTTGGACTTTGTGTTCATCTATTTGGACGACATCCTTATAGCCAGCAGTTGTCGTCAGGAGCATCTGTCCCAACTCCGCCAGCTCTACTCCGGCCTGCGTGATTTCGGCCTCACGATCATCCCGGCCAAATGCCAGTTCAGTCTCGATACCATTGACTTCCTGGGCCACAGGATTACCAAAGACGGGGCAACACCTCTGCCCGCCAAGGAAGACGCGATCACGGCCCAACACGGTCAAATGCCTGCAGGAGTTCGTTGGTATGGTGAACTTCTACCACCGTTTCCTCCCCTCAGCAGCCCATATCATGCACCCTTTGTATACCCTGATGTCGGGTAAAGGCAAGGACATTATGTGGACGAGGAGGCCGCGGCTGCTTTCATTAAAGCCAAGGAAGCCTTGGCAGATGCCGCGATGCTGGTGCACCCCAAAACAGATGTTCCGACCGCACTCACAGTGGACGCATCTGACACAGCAGTCGGTGGGATGCTGGAGCAGCTCATCGAGGGGCACTGGCAACCCCTGGCGTTCTTCAGCAAGCACCTACGACCATCCAAACTCAAGTACAGTGCTTTCGACCAGGAGCTGTTGGCACTGTATCTGGCAATCCGGCATTTCAGGTACTTCTTAGAAGGCAGGCCGTTCACCGCGTTCACGGACCACAAACCGTTGACCTTCGCGTTCACGAAGGTGTCCGATCCCTGGTCGGCTCCCCAGTAGCGACATCTGTCCTAAATCTCCGAGTACACAACGGACATCCAGCATGTCTCGGGGAAGGACAACGTCATGGCGGACGCACTCTCCAGACCAGCTGTCCAGGCCCTGTCCCTGGGGATGGACTATGCAACACTGGCGGAGGCGCAGTAGGCCGACGACGAGATGCCCAGCTACAGGACCACAGTCTCGGGTTTTCAGCTGCAGGACTTTCTCGTAGGCCCAGGTGAGAGGACCCTCCTGTGCGACGTGGCTACCGGCCAACCTCGCCCCATCGTCCCGGCAGCCTGGAGGCGGTGAGTTTTCATCTCCATACACGGTTTGGCGCACCCATCTATCAGGACAACCGTCTGGCTGGTCTCCAGCAACTTCGCATAGCACGGACTTCGCAAGCAGGTCGGTGAATGGGCCAGAACGTGTGCGCAGTGCCAAACAGCCAAGGTGCAGCGGCACACTAAAGCCCCGCCGCAGCAGTTCGAACCCACCCACCGGAGGTTCAACCACAATCATGTGCCCCCTACCAGTGTCCCGAGGAGCCCGGTACCTCCTAACTATGGTAGACCGGTTCACGAGGTGGCCAGAGGCAGTCCCGCTCACCGACACATCTGCCGATTCCTGCGCCCGAGCACTGATTGCAACCTGGGTAGCACGCTTCGGGGTACCGGCCCACATTACCTCTGACAGAGGTGCCCAGTTCACCTCCAGCCTGTGGTCGGCTGTGGCCAGCCTGTTGGGAATGCAGCTACACCACACAACTGCCTACCACCCACAGTCGAACGGACTGGTGGAACGCTTCCACCGTCACTTGAAGTCGGCTCTCATGGCCTGCCTGAGAGGACCTAACTGGGTGGACGAACTTCCCTGGGTCCTGCTTGGAATTCGTACAGCGCCCAAAGAGGATCTGCATGCCTCATCGGCCGAGTTGGTGTACGGCGCACCCCTGGCCGTCCCGGGAGAGTTCATACCAGCCCCAAGGGGGCAAGAGGAAGAACCCGCAGCAGTCCTGGACAGGCTACGTGAAAGGCTCGGCAACCTGGCCCCCGTACCGACTTCACAGCACGGACGGACCCCGACCCATGTACCCAAAGACCTGCAGAACTGTAAGTTTGTGTTTGTATGAAGGAGCGGACACCGGGCACCGCTACAGCGGCCGTACGAGGGGCCGTTCAAGGTGATCAACAACAACGGGTCCACGTACGTTCTGGACATTGGGGAGAGAGAGAAGGTTTTCACGGTGGACCAACTCAAACCAGCCCATGTGGACTTGGCGCAGCTGGTCGAGGTTCAGGCACTGTGGCGCAGAGGCAGATCTCCCAAACAGAGGCTGATCCAGACTGTGGACATTGGGGGGTATATCGCCAGTTCTGGGGGGGTGGTTATGTGGCGACCCACTTTCTGCGCAGGTGAACCGGCTCACAAATAGCCAGCGTGCAGGGGGAGACTTTGGTAATGCACCTCTGACGTCATTTCCGCCCGGTGAGGGTGGGCGCTAGGGATTAAATGCCAGCGCCGCGAAGTTTGAATAAACTAGTCTCGAAACGACTTACCGACTGCGTGTCGTTATTTCAGCGCTGTGTGTAGCACATCACTACAAGACAATATATACCAAGAGGAGGCTGAGATGCATCTTTTCATTTAAGGGAAGGTATTTGTCATTGCTTTGGTGGAAGGGAAGGATCATTGACCTGCAGATAAGCAGTTAAGAAACATGATTGCTGTAAGGAATGACAAGTGACATAATGATATTTCTTTAACAGGAACCTTGTATTTGCATTGACCAGTTCAACAAGCAAACAGACCTTGCAGGGTTAATAGAACCTCTTTATTTGTCCAGTTCTGTTTAAGAGAGAATAAAACAAGATTAAGGCCTGCATGCCAGATGGTTAAGAAATCTTGTCTAATGCACAAAGGATTAGGTGAAAGCACTCTGAATAAAACTGGCCTGATTACCCACTTCTTGCATGTCTGAAAGTACATTTTAAAATCCCATGACCTTATGTTGGTCTATTTAGTCATGGTGAGTGCAGTCTGATTTCAGATTCATCTCAGGTCCTGCCTGCAACTGTCATCGGATCTAAAACCGTCTCTGTTGCACAGAAAATATACAATATCCAGAAATGTGTTTTTTAATAGTTTGTCAGGAAAGTTGACAGCAGGCAGGGGACAATGTTCTCTGTCAGTCATGATTAAGTGGAAGAAAGAAATAAGAAATTAACAAATCATTCATAGCAGAGAATATTATTTTCCCTTAAAGTTGTAAAAAAACGTGACTGCAATTTTTAGAAGCTTTTACAGTGAACAGGCACCTCACTCTCCAGAGCCAGTGGCAACCCTACTCCAGAATCATCCACAGTAATAAGTTAAAACTTTGCAGTTACATGGCACATTTGATGAACCACACTTTCCCTAGGCACGTTACAAAAGCCGTACCTCAGAAGGTGACCAGAAGTTTGATCAAAGGGGTGGCTTTGAAATGGAGAAAAGTGATGCAGAGAAGCGCAGAGAGAGAGAGAGAGATAGGAGAAAATTCGAGAGCTCGGGTATGCAGTTTAAGGCATGCCTGTTAGTAGTGGAGCTATTAACATTAAGGTGTTCAAGATGACAGAGATTGAATCGCAGAGGTTCACAGCACTGGGACAGGCAAGTCAAGGATGGATTCCAACAAAAAATGGCTCTTAGATTTGAGGCATCACTAGAACAAGAGGTAACGTAAACTAGAGTGTTTTGGGCCACTCCAGTGCAATGTCCTGAAACAACCTAATCCTTTGGTGGACAATTACAACCTGAATTTACCATCTATTTCCAGATCGTTAATTTTTAAGTTACATTTCCTATAGTGCAATTCATTTATCAGAGACCAAAGATGTTTGCAGGGCTTTCTTGATCCACTTCAGAATCATGAAAGTGTCAACAATGTCATCACAAAAGTTCTTCATTTTTGAAGGTAAGTGAGGTTTCCTTCCTAGTATAGCAACAAAATCACCTCATCCCTTGGATGAGCTTTGCTATTCCCCCATCAACCTGTGGATAGGTATGGTCAATAACAAGGCAAATGGTGAATGGTACAGGATTTCACTTCCCATGTTACTGGGATCCATTGTTGGATGAATATTCCATGCAATATATTTCAAACAAATCTGAATGTGTTAGGATTGTAGCACAGGAGGATAACTGCAACATCCTATCTAAATTTTGTATTAAAAAAATTGATGGTATCCTGAAAAAAAATTTGAAAACCAGATAATACATGAAGCAGATTTGCTAGAATGATCTTTAACTGGCGGGATGTTCAAAGACATTTCAATCTCTCATTGTTCCAGTTGGCAGTTCCCAACTGCTTCAAAGGGACAACAATTATACCAGTGCCCAAGAAGAGCAGGGTGAGCTGTCTTAATGACTATTGTCCAGTAACACTCACATCTGTGGAGATGAAGTGCTTTGAGAGGTTGGCTATGGCTGGAATCAACTCCTACCTCAGCAAGGACCTGAACCCTCTACTATTTTTCTTTCACCACAAAAGGTCTATGGTAGACATGATCTTAGTGGATCACCTGGACAATACAAACACCTATGTTTGGATGCTGTCAATTTACTACAGCTCAGCATTTAATACTATCATTCCTACAGTTCTGATTGAAAAGCTCCAGAACCTGGGCCTCTGTACCTCCCTCTGCAATGAGATCCTCAACTTCCTAACCAGAAGACCACAGTCTCTGTGGATTGGAAATAACATCTCCACCTCGCTGACATTCAACACTGGCCCACCTCAAGGATGAGTGCTTAGCCCACTGCTGTACTCTCTCTACACCCATGATTGTGTGGCTAGGCACAGCACAAATGCCTCTAAAAAATTGCTGATGATACAACCATTGTTGGCAGAATCCCAGATGTTGACGAAAGGGCGTACAGGAGTGAGATATTCCAGCTAGTTGAGTGGTGTCACAACAATTACCTTGCACTCAACATCAGTAAAACAAAGAACTTCTGAAACAAGGGAGCAACTACCAGTCCTCATAGAGGGACCAGAAGTGGAGAGAACAAGTAGTTTCAAGTTTCTGGGTGTCAATATCTCTGTGGACGTAACCTGGACCCACAATATCAATGCAGCTATAGAGAAGGCAAAACAGCAGCTATACTTCATTAGAAATTTGAGATTTGGTCTGTCACCAAAAACACTCACAAATTTCTACAGATGTACCATGAAAAGTATTCTGACAGGCTGCATCACCGTTTGGTATGGGGGGAAGAAGGGTCTACTGAATTGAATTGAATTGACTTTATTACTTACGTCCTTCATATACATGAGGAGTAAAAATCTTTACGTTATGTCTCCTTCTAAATATGCCATGTGCAATTTATAGCAACTTGTAATAAATAGCATGTGCTGTGACTAGTGGTGTGCCACAGGGATCAGTGCTGGGTCCATTGTTATTTGTCATCTATAGCAATGATCTGGACGATAATGTGGTAAATTGGATCAGCAAATTTGCTGATGATACAAAGATTGGATGTGTAATGGACAGTGAGGAAGGTTTTCAAAGCTTGCAGAGTGATTTGGACCAGCTGGAAAAATGGGCTGACAAATGGCAGATGGAGTTTAATGCAGACAAGTGTGAGGTATTGCACTTTGGAAGGACAAACCAAGGTAGAACATACAAGGTAAATGGTAAGACACTGATGAGTGCATTAGAACAGAGGGATCTGGGAGTACAGGTACATAATTCCCTAAAAGTGGCTTCACAAGTAGATAGGGTTGTAAAGAAAGCCTTTACAACCCTACATTGGCCTTTATAAATTGAAGTATTGAGTATAAGTGTTGGAATTTTATGGTAAGGTTGTATAAGACATTGGTGAGGCTGAATTTGGAGTATTGTGTGCAGTTTTGGTCACTTAATTACAGGAAGGATATTAATAAGGTTGAAAGAGTGCAGAGAAGGTTTACAAGGATGTTGCCGGGACTTGAGAAACTGAGTTACAGGGAACGGTTGAATGGGTTAGGACTTTATTCCCTGGAGCGCAGAAGAATGAGGGGAGATTTGATAGAGGTGTATAAAATTATGATGGGTATAGATAGAGTGAATGCAAGCAGGCTTTTTCCACTGAGGCCAGGGGAGAAAAAAACCAGAGGACATGGGTTAAGGGTGAAGGGGGAAAAGTTTAAAGGGAACATTGGGGGGGGGGGGCTTCTTCACACAGAGAGTGGTGGGAGTGTGGAATGAGCTGCCAGTTGAAGTGGTGAATGCAGGTTCACTTTTAAAATTTAAGAAAAACTTGGACAGGTACTTGGATGAGAGGTGTATGGAGGGATATGGTCCAGGTGCAGGTCAGTGGGACTAGGCAGAAAAATGGTTCGGCACAGCCAAGAAGGGCCAAAAGGCCTGTTTCTGTGCTGTAATGTTCTATGGTTCTATGTGCAACAGGACAGAAAATATAACCTAGAAATATAATTGTATCAGCAAGAATTAATCAGTCTGATGGCCTGGTGGAAGAAGCTGTCCTGGAGCCTGTTAGTCCCGCTTTTACACTGCAGTACCATTTCCCAGATGGTAGCAGCTGGAACAGTTTGTGGTTGGGGTGACTCAGGTCCCCAATAATCTTTTGGGCCCTTTTTACACACCTGTCATTGTAAATGTCCCGAATAGTGGAAAGTTCACATCTACGGATGCATTGAGCTGTCCGCACCACTCTCTGCAGAGTCCTGCGATTGAGGGAAGTTAGCTACAGAAAGCTGTTAAATTAGTCAGCTCCATCATGGGCACCAGCCTCTGCAGTACCCAGGACATTTTCAAGGAGCAATGCCTCAGAAAGCAGCATCCATTATTAAGGATCCCCACCACCCAGCTCATGCCATCTTCTCATTGCTACCATCAGGAAGGATGCAGAGGAGCCTGAAGGCGCAACTCAACAATTCAGGAACAGCTTCTCCCCTTCTGCCATTTAATTTTTGAATGGATATTGAATCCATGGACAACACCTCACTACTTTTTTTATTTCCAATATTTTGTACAACTTATTTAATTGAACTATTTAATATAAGTATTCACTTTCTGTAATTCCCGGTATTTTCCTTCTCTATTATCATGCATTGCTTTGAATTGCTGCTGAAAAGTTAACAATCTTCACGACAGAAGCCAGTGATATTAAATCTGATTCTGATATTACTAGGCTAAAATGAAGGCTAAACTTTGAAAACATTGATAAAAATGCAAATACTCATTCTTTTGGTAAGAAAGCAAATTCAAAGATTTCAAAAGGGATAGAGTAAATGAAACAGTATTAGCCCACTCAGAAATTGTCCTTCAGTGCTGCCAGAAAATTTAAAAAGATAATATAGGACAGGGGAGCAAATCATGTATGGATTTCTAATTCTACAGGATTAAGGCTGAGAAAACAAATAATATGGCAGACCATGAAATAGACACATTTAACCCTCCCATACGTGCACTCAAACACAAACACTCACACATATATGCAAATATATAATGCACATCTGCTGTACACTTTTGCTTCTAGCCTTTTACCATGAAATAACCAAAGCCAATAAAGCTAGATCCTTGTGTTTGAAGTTGATGAGCTGGGAAGATAAAAGCATATTAACTAAGCAGCACGAAAAGGAAAGGTTGAGAGCTTTATATGGGTGATGACTCATCTTCCTAGAATCCGAGTATCAAAGTATATTAGCATAAAGCTGTACAATGGTGGGGCGCCTTTAGTGAATATTAAGTCTGAATTTGTTGATGCCTCCTCAAAATGAAGCTTAAAAATAAAAAGATAAGAGAACATGCATTCTGAGATCCCAAAGATAAACAGGTATTGAAGGGTAGAGGAGATCACTCATTCAGAATTTCTATAGGTAGACATGGACGTCGGGGAAAGGAGATGGGGATGTGTAGAAGGAAATGTCAGTGTTGAGTAGTAAAACAGCCTGACACTCTTGACTTCAGCTACCAGCTTCCTGCATTCCACAACAGAGATTCCTTTTCACTTTGTGCCCCAAAGTCAAAGTAAAGTTATTATCAAAGTATGTATATGCCACTATATACTACCTTGAGATGCATTTTCTTGCAGGCCGTTACCGGAAACTAAAGAGATATTGTCAGGCCTGTACAGTCAGGCATCTAACAGGAGTTACCTGTCACTCATTCCCAGCTCATCACCTGCAGCCACATCCGCAATCCTTTTCACTCCTCAACAAGTTGCTCCTAGTCTTCAGTTACCTTGTTGTGTCAGTTACCTCTACTGTCTTGTCTTGTGCCCCCTCCCCACCCCGTGGCTTGTTACTTTGCAATTTTATTAGTAAAATATCATTTACTTCTAAATTGTCTCTGCTGCTCTGCTTTTGGGTCAAGCCTCCTCTACAATTCCTGATAGTATGAATGAACCCATTGATCGACCCTGCAGAGTATACTTGCTTAAAGGAAATCGTCTGTTGACAGGAGCACATGATCCCGATGCAGCAGGAAACTACTGACTATCTGCTTGCAATTCTCAACCAATTCTCTGTCTCGATACAGCAACCCCACAACAGTCAACCTTCTCCCTCAGAGCCCTGGATTCAAGTGCCCAAACGCTTCAATAGATCCCCAACTCAATGCTGCGATGTCCTATCCCACAGTGTCTTACACTTCAAGCTCCAGGCATCTGTGTATGCTATGAACTGGGCCAACATTGCCTCCATCATTTCTCTCTCTTGACTGGACGAGTTCTAACCGGGGCTGCCACTAACTGGGACAATAAAACCACCATTTTCAATAAATATCAGGAATTCACCACGGAGGTGCGACAGGTTTTTGACCATCTGGGAAGTGGAAGGGGAATCGGATCTGATACTTTGCCTGTGTCAAGGCTCCCGGTTGGTGCTGGATTATGCCGTGGAATTCAGGAATCTGGCGGTGGAGTGCAGCTGGAATGTGGAAGTGCCACTGGCCCATTACTCTCTTGACCTCTTGGAGTGCTTGAACGATGAACTGTCCAGCCAGGAGATGCCACTGACCTTGAAAGCTTCATCACTGTCACCCTCTGAATTAACAAGCATCTCATGGAACGACCCTCCAGATCATCAGTCAGAACCCCAGATCCATCCCCAGAACCATTTCAGGCTGCAGGATCCTCGTCATCAATGCCTCCAGAACCCCTGCAGGCAGGAAGAAGCCCCTTGTCCACCCCGAACAGTGTGAGCGTCAGTGGAGAAACAACTTGCTCACTTTCTGTGGAGCCGCCAATCACCCGTGCATCAAATGTCCCTGCGTCCAGGGAAATGACACCACTAGATAGAGACAAGGTGTTTTCTATCTGGGAAGCTCTTGTTCCAATACCATAGACCAATCCACTCTCTGCCTCCTCCACATCTCAAAGGCTCTACACACACAGGAGGCGCTGGTGAATTCCAGTGCAACAGGCATCTTTCCGGATCACACACTGTGTATGCAGCTTGGACTCCCTAGCGAGCCTATCTCACTCCCCTTCTGCATCATGGCTACTGACAGAGGTCCTTTAGAGTCTGGGATGGTTAAGAGCATGCACACAGGCCGTGTTGGAGAGCACTGCGAGTCCATCCAATTCCTCCCTACCGACTCACCCGACACTCCTTTCATCTTGGGATACCTCCATACATTGTGCAGGTACTTATGCGTCCTTGATACACTTTGCTATGCCTGTGAATGAAGTTGCTGGAGAGACACTGAAGCTGGTGATTTTACAGTCTTTATTCAGTACGACAAGCAGGCATCATCAGTCCAGGCTCACAAACCCAATTGTACATCTCATTTTCATACCCTTAAGATCAAATGTAACAGTAGCTGATACAATACAATTTCAAAAGTTATAATAAAATACTTTCCTTCAATATTTTGGGATGATAATGCTTTCTTTGAATTACATATCTACAGTGACAGACACCACTGAAAATTTCAACACCTTTGTCACAAAGTAATTCACGCAAACAGTCAAAAAGTTGCTGGGGCAAAAATCCCAGACACACAAAATTAATATTGTCAGGGCTGTCTCTGAGTACACAGATTTCATAAGTACACAAAAGCTATTGATTGCTTCTACCTGTGACCATGCTTGATAGAAGACCATAAGACATAAGACCAAATGCTAGTGACACCATCGGTCTGGTCTGCCAGCTTGCATTCAAGTGACAATGGCTCAAATGATTTAGCCATGTTGCCTGGTTTAATGCAAACCAATTAACACAATCCTATTGTTTTAATGATTGACTCTCGCATATGCAGTCTCTTAGTCTATGGAGCAGCCTGAGTTAGAGGCTGGAAGAATTTATGCATGTGGGAAGGAGATGAGGCCATGGTGGTACTGTATCTGGGAAAACCAGCAATTTTAAACCCGGAGTATCATATGACAGGAGTGAATGTGTGCCACCCAGAACTCAGCTAACAGTTGACCAGAACTTGGTGCAAGAAGGCCAATGGATGTAAGTCAAGAGACTGACACCAACACATTGTTATAATTGGGTTCAATGATTGCAGAGGCATGGATGAAAGTTTCATTGGCAGGTGAACTGAGTCTGGGCATCCAAAGTCGGGACAGGCAATAATAGTGATCACACAATCAGAATGCTCCAAAGTTGTGAGCAGTCTGGTTCAATCACCTGCAAGAGGAGGCAGTGGGCAGGGAGCCAGGACTCCAGGCTTGTCTTACTATCTAATTGTTAGAAGAACCAGTTTCGATGTCTCCTCTGTTGTTGAACATATTATTGGTGGAAGTTCACAGAAGGAAATCTATACCCAATAATTACCTCTGTTTAAATCTTGAGGTTGCGCTGATAGCAGAATAACACACTGCGAAAGGCATCATGTTGGGTCATGCTCCATTCCTTTTCAATAGGAATGCTGATGAGGGTCAGTGGATACTGAATCCCAGGTGCTGGTGTGTGGCTGTGTGGTTACCCCATTAAAATGAACTTCAGCAAGCACACCATAGTGCCGAAATCTGGATTCGCCTTCCCAGAAACAATTAGAGTAACTGAGAGTTTCAGAACTGAAATTGAAAGGATTTTATTAGCCAGGGAAATGATGGGATAGACCAGACTAGTCAAAACAGATACGAGTTTGCAGTGATATAATTTGAAAGGAGAGGCAAATTTAAGGTGTTGAATGGCTTCCTTTTTATGATCTGAAAGTTCCTTGTATTATCAATAAGTTGCTGCAGTACTTTTAATTTTGATATTGACTACCGGAGCAACAGGTCCATTGCAAATGCCCTCTCATTGGCTCTTCACTCAACCCTAGACAGCAAAGATGCACATATCAGGATGCTCTTTATCAACTACAGCTTAGCATTTAATACCATCATCCACTCAAAATTAATCAATAAGCTCCAAGGCCTTGAGCAACTGCGTCCTCAACTTCCTCACTTTCAGGTCGGATTGGCAACAACATCCCCTCATGATCTCCATCAGTACAGGCGCACCACAAGAATGTGTGCTTAGCCCCCGGCTCTACTCTCTTTACACCTATGACTGGGTGGCTAAGCACAGATCCAATGCATCACTCAAGTTTGCTGACAGCACCGTTGCCGTGGGCCAAATCAAAGGTGGTGATGAATCAGTACACGGGTGAAAGATTGAAAATCTGGTTGAGTGGCGCCGTAACAACAACCTCTTACTCAACATCAGCAAAACCAAGGAGCTGATTATTGCCTTCAGGAAGGAAACAAGTGGTCCTTGAGCCAGTCCTCATTGGATGATTAGAGGCAGAGAGAGTCATCAACTTTAAATTCTTCAGGGTTATCATTTTGAAGGATCGGTCCTGGGCCCGGCACATAACTGCAATTGTGAAGAAAGCAGGACTGCAACTCTACTTCCTGAGGAGTTTGCACAGGTTTTCCATGTCATCCAAAACTTTGACAAACTTCTATAGATGTGTAGTGGAGAGTATATTGACGGTTGCATCATTGCCTGCTATGGAAGCACCAATGCCCTTGAATGGAAAATCCTACAAAAAGTAGTGGATACGGACCAGTACATTGTGTATGCAGCCCTCCCCACCACTAGACCATAAGATATAGGAGCAAAAGTAGGCCATTCAGTCCATTGGGTCTGCTCCACCATTCAATCATGGTCTAATCCAATTCTTCCAGTTATCCCCACTCCTCTGCTTTCACCCCTTACCCTTTGATGCCCTGACTAATCAAGAACCTATCTATCTCTGCCTTAAATACACCCAGTGACTTGGCCTTCACAGCTGTTCATGGCAACAAATTCCACAGATTTACCATCCTCTGACTATAGTATTTTCTCCGCATCTCAGTTCTAAAAGGACATCCTTCAATTCTGAAGTTGTGCCCTCTTGTTTTTAGCTCCCCTATCATGGGAAATAACTTCGCCATATCTAATCTGTTCAGGCCTTTTAAATTTGGAATGTTTCTATGACATCCCTCCTCATTCTCCTGAACTCCAGGGAATACAGCCCAAGAGCTGCCAGACATTCCTCATACGGTAACCCTTTTATTCCTGGAATCATACTCGTGAATTTTCTCTGAACCCTCTCCAATGTCAGTATATCCTTTCTAAAATAAGGAGCCCAAAACTGCACACAATACTCCAAGTGTGGTCTCACAAGGGCCTTATAGAGCCTCAACATCACATCCCTGCTCTTATATTCTATCCCTCTAGAAATGAATGCCAACATTGCATTCGCCTTCTTCACAACTGACTTAACCTGGAAGTTAACCTTTAGGGTATCTTGCACATGAACTCCCAAGTCCCTTTGCATCTCTGCATTTTGAATACTCTCCCAATCTAATTAATAGTCTGCCTGTTTATTTCTTCCACCAAAGCACATGACCTTACCCTTTCCAACATTGTATTTCATTTGCCAATTCTTTTCCCATTTCCCTAAACTACCTAAGTCTCTCTGCAGGCTCTCTGTTTCCTCAACACTACCTGGTTCTCCACCTATCTTTGTATCATCGGCAAATTTAGCCACAAATCCATGAATACCGTAGGTCAAATCATTGACATACATCGTAAAATGCAGTGGTCCCAACACCGACCTCTGTGGAACTCCACTGGTAACCAGCAGCCAGCCAGAATAGGATCCCTTTATTCCCATTCTCTTTTTTACTGCTGACCAGCCAATGTTCCACCCATGCTAGTAACTCCCCTGTAATTCTATGGGCTCGTATCTTGCTAAGCATCCTCATGTGTGGTACCTTGTCAAAGGCCTTCTGAAAATCCAAGTACACCACATCTACTGCATCTCCTTTGTCTACCCTGCTTGTAATTTCCTCAAAAAATTGCAGTAAGTTTGTCAGGCAGGATTTTCCTTTCAGGAAACTATGCTGGCTTTGGCTTCCAGGTTCTCCGTAATCTCATCCCTACAATCGATTCCAACAACTTCCCAACCACTGATGTCAGGATAACAGGTCTATAGTTTCCTTTCTGAGGAGTAACATTTGCAATTTTCCAGTCATCCAGTACAATGTCAGAATCTATCGATTCTTGAAAGATCATCGTTAATACTTCCGCAATCTCTCCAGCTACTTCCTTCAGACCCCGAGGGTGGATTCCATCAGGTACAGGAGATTTATCCACCTTCAGACGATTAAGCTTCCTGAGCACCTTCTCAGTCACAATTTTCACTGCACAAACTTCACTTTCCTGCCACTCTTGAATGTCCGGTATACTGCAAGTGTCTTTCACTGTGAAGATGATGCAAAATATGCATTCATTTCCTCTTCCATCTCTGCATCTCTCATTACAATATCTCCAGCGTCATTTTCTATTGGTCCTATATCTACCCTTGACTCTCTTTTACCCTTTATATATTTAAAAAAGCTTTTAGTATCTTCTTTGATATTACTCGCCAGCTTCCTCTCATGATTCATCTTTTCCTTCCGAATGACCTTCTTTAGTTTCCTTCTGCAAGTTTTTAAAAGTTCCCCATTCCTCTATCTTCCCACTAGCTCTGGCTTCCTTGTATGCCCTCTCTTTTGCTTCTACTTTGGCCCTGACTTCATTTGTCAGCCATAGTAGAGTCCTTCCCTTTGAAAATTTCTTCTTATTTGGAATATGTCTGTCTTGCACTTCCCTCATTTTTCACAGAAACTTCAGCCATTGCTGCTCTGCTGTCTTTCCTGCAAATGTCCCTTTCCAGTCAACCTTGGCCAGTTCCCCCCTCATGCCATTGTAATTTCCTTTATTCCACTGAAATACTGACACATTGAATTTCATTTTTTTCCCGTCTCAAATTTCAACGTGAACTCAATCATATTGTGATCACTGTTCCCTAAGGGTTCCTTGACCTTAAGCTCTCTTATTACCTGCGGATTATTGCACAACACCCACTCCAGCATAGCCAATCCCCTAGTGTGCTCACCAACAAGCCATCCCTATACATTCTACAAATTCTCTCTTGAGGTCCAGTACTGACCTGGTATTTCCAGTCCACTTTCATGTTAAAATCCCCAATGATTATCATGACATTGCCTTTCTGACATAACTTTTCTATCCCCTGCTGTTATTTGCAAGCCCCATCCCGGCTGCTGTTTGGAGACCTGTATACAACTGCCATTAGGGTCCTTTTATCCTTGCCATTTCTTAACTCAACCCATACACTTTCCAATCCTATATCACCTCTTTGCAATGATTTAATATTATTTCTTATACACAGAGCCGCACCAACCCCTCTGCCTACTGTTACGTACCCCGTAACTGGGTCACTTACCAGCAAAGATAGAGAGGTCCGTTGAAGTCTGATGGTACTATTTTTAACAGTATTTATTGATAAAAATACACAAAAATAATATCAATGCAACCATACAGATAATACACGTCGTCAATACTAAATCTAAAAGCGCGGGTATAATAATAATCAATAAGAAATAGCTCTATCGTTGTCTAGGGGATAATGTATTGTCCGATGGAAATATAAAAGTCACTCAAGTTCATTCAAGCTGCAGGCTGCAGCCTTTGGTTGGAGTCAAGAGAGAGAGTTTAAACTTGCCCATTCCTTTTATGATGTCAATCCTTCGAGAGTCGTTGGGGCTGATTTCTCCTTTGTGTTAGCTAAAGCCGTTCTTCCGTGGCAAGGCCCACCAATTCCGAGGCAAATGGAAAAGGACCACGTGGACTTTCCACCGGCTTTCACTATTACGCTGTTACAGGATTTCTAGCGTGTCTCCTGGTGCGTCTGCAGGGGTTGTTCCCCAGACCCTCTTTTATCCTGACTCACAGGGTCTCAGATGTCAATCAGGGTGGAATGATGCCATCCCCCAACCAGCCCACGTTGCCTGGAGGGCTTCCACAAAGCACAGTACTCAATACACAATTCCGTCTCCAAGAGACAATGGCCGTTTCCTGTAGCTTTGTATCGCCGAGGGGCCAAGACATTCCAAACGTCTCTCTGTCATTTCCTGGGTCTCCTGACCTGAATTAATAGCGATCTTGCGATTCTCAAAAAGGAGGGGGCACAGGCGTAACACTACTAACCTATCTTTCCAATACACCATATATCCTTGGACTTTCAGCTCTCAATGGGAGCCATCCTTTAGCCAAGTTCCAGAGATGGCCATAACGTCATATTTGACAATTGTAGCTGAATTTCAAGATTATCCATCCAGTGTAGACACTGAGCGTATCTACATGAAATGTTGTTGTAGGAAAGCAGCATCCATCATCAGGGACCCCAAATGCCCAGATCATGGTCTCTTCCCATTGCTGCCTTCAGGAAGAAGGTACAGGAGTCTTAGGACTCACACCACCAGGTTCAGTAACAGTTATTACCCCTCAGACATCAGGGTCTTGAACCAAAGGGGATAACTTCACTCAACTTCACTTGCCCTATTTATTATTTCTTTTTTTTGTATTTGTAGTTTGTTGTCTTCTGCACTCTGGTTGAATGCCCAGTTGGGTGATCTATCATTGATTCTGGTATGGTTATTATTCAATAGATTTATGCTGTATGCCCACAAGAAAACAAATCTTAGGGTTGAATATGGTGGCATATATGTAGAGTCATAGTTTCATAGAAAAGTACAGCACAGAAACAGGTCCTTTGGCCCATTGAATCCATGCCAAGCTATTTAAACTGCCTGCTCCCTTTGACCTGCACCTGGGCCATAGCTCTCCATACTGCTATAATCCATGTATCTATCCAAACATCTCTTAAATGTTGAAATCAAGCTCGTATGCACCACTTGTGCTGAGAGCTCATTCCACATTCTCATGACACTCTGAATAAATTTCCCCCTCATGTTCTCCTTAAGTTCTTCACCTTTCACCTTTAACCCTTAAGCTCTAGTTGTAGTCCCATGCAACCTCAGTGGAAAAAGACCGCTTGCATTTACCCTATCTATACCCCACATAATGTTGTACACCTCTATCAAATCTCCTCTCATCTGCTATGTTCCAAGGAATAAAGTCCTAACCTATTCAATCTTTCCTTCTAACTCAGGTCCACATACCCAGCAACATCCTTGTAAATTTTCTCTGTGCTCTTTCAACCTGATTTACATCTTTCCTGTAAGTAGGTGACCAGAACTGCACACAATACTCCAAATTAGGCCCCAGTAATGTCTTGTACCATTTCAACATAACATCCCTTCTCCTGTGCTCAAAACTCTTGATTTATGAAAGCCAATGTGCCAAAAGCTTTCTTTACAACCCTATCTACCTGTGACACCAGTCTCAATGAACTATGGATCTGTATTCCCAGATCCGTCTGTCTGACCACACTCCTCAGTGCTGTATCATTCACTGTGTAAGACCTACCCTGGTTATTCTTACCAAAGTGCAACACCTTGAGATTGTCTACATTAAATTCTATAAGCCATTTTTCAGCCCAGTTTTCAAGCTGGTCAGCCTCAAACTTGTGGCTCCTGTTAAGCATGTTTTCATTCAGATTTTTGATATAAATGACAAAAGAAAACAATGGACCCAGCACCAATCTCTGCGACACTCTACTAGTCACAGGCCGTCATACAGAGAGGCAACCATCTACTACCGCTCACTGGCCTATAATTTCCTGGTTTATATTTAGAGCCTTTCTTAAAAGTGGAACAACATTAGCTATCCTCCATTCCTCTGGTACCTTGCCTGTCACTAAGGATGACTTAAATATCTCATCTAGCCTGAGGGTTACATATATATCATGTTGGCTCAGTTTTTCCTGTTCGATGTACTTGTGTAATCTTGCCTGTTAAGCAGGTTCTACAGCCTTACCATTAACTCAGTACACAGATTTGCATGTCCCAATTAAGATGCTTTAGTTCACCTTATCAAGAAATTCACTTTGATCTACATCTCCCTCCCCACATTCTCTTCTACTGAATTTTGACTTGTCTTTTTCTTTCTAATATTTCTGATGAAGGACCACAGACCTGGAATGTTGACTGTTTCTCATAATGCAGATGTGATCTCACTCATTGATTCCTTGGCATTATCTCTTCTTCTTTCAGGCAACATTCCACTCTTCCTCAAGCACTTTAGGGTCTTTGAAGAAAACTGAAATAGGCAATGGGGTATCCCCAATCCTCCAGTGAGACAGTCTCCACCCTATTTTCTACAATAACATTTATTTATAGCACTCTTAATGTAGCAAAGTCCCTCTAGAGGCTTCAAAGGAGTGTTATGAAATGAAACCTGGTTTTGAGGCCACGTAGAAGATTATAATAGGTTCAAAAACCCGACTAAAGAGTTATGAATTAAATAATCCTTTAAGGAAGGAGAGAATAAGAGAAAGGTCAAAAAGCGGGATTAAGAGTTTTAGCTAAGGTTGTTGTCACCACAGAAACAATAAATATTATGTTGTGCAATGGGTTAGCACTGGAAGAGATTCTGCAGATGCTGAAAATCCAGATGAACACACAAAATTCTGGAGGAACTTAGCAGGTCAGGTATTGTCAATGGAGGGGAATAAACAGTTGATGTTTTGGGCCAAGGCCTTTCATCAGGACTAGAAAAGGAAGGTCTCAAAGGTTGTAGGGGTTGGGGTGCAGTTTAAAGGACAAGATCCTGGATGAGGACTTGAACCCACAATCTTTGATCCTGTAGTGGAAATGCCATAGAACCCAAAAGGCATTGTCTGGGACTGGAGTGATTGGATTTAGCTCTGGGACTAATGCAGGGAACAAACAAGACTGAGACTGAACATTAATTAGCTGGCTGGTCATGTGGAACAAATGTGCTAATGTTTTAATGTCCCTGGTGCACTGTGGACCAGTTTCTGGTAACATTTGACTTTCTGTCCTTTTTCCCATGGAATAACTATTCTTAATTCTGACAATGAAATGGGCCTTTGATGCCATCAATGGAATGGAAACATTGAATAATTGTGATATTTTTAAAGTCAGCTCTAAGAAATGCAACCACTACTGGAAATGAAAGGCTGAAGGAATGAATCATCATATTTACTGTCCAAGAAGTACTTCTGCACTTTCCAGTTTTAACTCTCACAGTGATAATGGACTGTGGCATTTTAAGTATTCATTGATGTGAACTCATGGCAGGGTGGTGTATCCAATTAAAGAAAAATAAAACATAACTTTATTTACCATTTCACCAGGGTGATAATACATCCCAATGCATCTCACTGCCATTACTTTACTTCCAAATTGCACTCAAAGCTGTAATTAGTGTAATTATTGTTTTAGTCATGCATGGAATGTCAAGGTTGTTGGAAAGAGTTCATTAGAGTGCTTATCTCTATTCGCCTTGAGAATGGTGTATTAAGCAATGTTTCCAGACGGTAAAGGTTGTTAGGGAAAAGGGTACAGCAAGGATCAGCAATTTATCGTTTAGGCCAGGATGGCGTGTGCTTAGGAAGAAAATTTATAGATGTTGATTTTGCTTATTGTTGCTACCTATTTCTATCTGGGAGACAGAGATCGTTCTGTTTTGCAGTTGGAAAGAATCTCATCATTGTTGGCGCAAAAGATTAATGGTTTGAAAGTGAATCCCTGACCAGCAAATGGCCAGCTTCTGTCCCACTCTTGTAGCCCTAGTAAAGAATTTACAAGTAACTTATGAATTATGAAAATCCACAAATCCAAAGGTTAAAGAATAGTAAATACATTGTATAATACATCCATATGTAATTTTCAAGCTCCTTATCACCCTTCATTTTGTATCCTCCAGTGTACTTCCTCATCTAAGTCCTGATAACTGGCACTTGCTCTTTACTTTCTCTCTATTTCATCCTTCCCCTTCCCCTCTTCCACAATTACCACAGACCATTTTTATATCATTACTCCTCCTGTGTGATTTCTGCTGCTCTCTTGATCTGCAACCACACCCATCTCTCGCTCTGTCCCTTCCATCCACCCTTTTATACAGGCTGTCTCCCCTCTATATACCAGTCCAGATGAACATTTTCAACCCAACGTATCCCTTCCTAAAAGGAGAAATGAGACTGTTGTTCCTTTACAGCACATTCTCACTGACCACTAGAGTAGTACCAGAGGATTGGTTGATAGCAAATGTTATTCTTTTATTCAAGGAAGTTAATAGAGATAATCTTGGGAATTATAGATTAGTCAGTGGTAGGCACTTGGAGAAACATTGTCAGGCCAGATTTAATCAGCATGGCTTTATGAGGACAGGTTGTGCCTCATAAGCCTGATTGAATTCTTTGAGGAAGGTAGGACAGTGGATATTGTGTATAGGTGCTCAGCAGGGCTCCCCTTGGCAGGGTCATTCAGGAAGTCTGGAGACATGGGATCCAGAGAAGCATGGCAGTGTGAATATAGAGTTAGCTTGCCCACAAAAGGTGGTAGATGATGGAACAATTTCTGCTTGGAAGTCAGGGACTGATTGTGTTCCACAGGGATCTGATTCGGGACCTTTCTGTTTGTGGTTTATATAAATGACTTGAATGAAGAAGTAGAAGGGTGGGTTAGTAAGTTTGCAGATGACACAAAGGTTGGTGTAGTTGTTGTTGTTGATGTTGTAGAAAGTTGACATGAGTTAAAAAGGGACATTGATAGGATGCAGAACTGGACTGAGAGGTGGCAGATAGAGTTCAATTCAGTGAAGTTTGAAGTGATACACTTTGGAATGATATTAAAGGTTCATTTGTGAACTTTACACCTATGACATTTAGGTTTGGTTGCTAAGTTTACTGATGACGCAGAGTTAGATGGCCAAGTTAATTGTGAAGACTACACCCTAAGTCTGCAAGATTGCTGAAGGAAGGGAGGAGTTCAGCAACAAATCTGAGAAATGCAGGGAGTGGCAATAACCACTGTGTATGGATGTTCTTTAGAGGTGAAGGAATGGCCACATAGCTTGGTTGGTGACATACCATTTATTTCTTTTGGAGCTAATACTGTTGAAGATGATGTCTGGAAACCAAGCTAAGACTCTGGAACCAGAAGCTTGGGAAAAGGGCAGAAAAAGCTGAGGAAGACTTTGACCATGGTTTTCCCTGTGGCAGATAGCAGGGAGAAGCATTGGCAGTTGCTATAATTAGATTTGTCTCCTTACTTGAGGTTGGTCAGAACTCCTGTGCTTTTGAATACTCCAACACATTATTATTATTATTATACTATTAAGGACCCTTCTATCCAGAACATGCCCTCTTCTTATTTCTACCATCAGAGAGGATGTGCAGGAGCCTGAAGACACCACTCAGGATTTTAGGATGACATTTTCCCCTCCATCCGATTTCTGAACAGTCCATGGACACTAGCTCACTATTTTGCTCTCTTTGCATGATTTATTTCATTATATTTCTTATTGTAACTTTTTCATGCATTACAATTGTGCTGCTGCTGCAAAGCAACAAATTTCATGACCTACGTCAATGGTAATAAACCTGATTTTTATTCAAATTTTGATTTCCCTCTATCCATTCTCCTTGTCATATCCTCAAAAGTTACAAAAATGTGTCAAATATGACATCTTTCACAAAACTAGGTTGAATTAGTCAAGTATTTCTACATTCTTAGAAGTTTAATGTGATTTGGCATGTCATGGGAGACTCTGCAGACTTCTACAGTTGTACAGTGACCGGTGACCGGTTGCATCATAGCCTGGTATGGAAACTCCAATGCACAGGACTACAGGAGACTACAGGGAGTGGTGGGCTCTGTGTAGCCCCTTGAGGGTGATACTGCTTCACAGGAACAGGTGTTGTCACCATCAAGGTCAATTACACGAGGAGATGCGTCAGGAAGACACATCCCTTGATGCTGTCGTCAGGCAGGAGGCACAATAGCTTGAAGACCCGCAATTCGAAATTAAGCAACAGCTCCTTCCCCACTGTCATCAGGTACTTGAAAGACCTGAAAAATACCTTAATATTACTTTGGGCCATACATTCTTCCCTTCACTCAATCATACTCCAATCTGTTTTATATTTATTTTGTTGTTTATTTTAACATGTGTAAGTTATGTATAATTTATATTAAATTAAGTTTATGTAAACTTGTGTGTCCCTCCCTTGCAATAGACTGCATTGCTGCTGCAAAGGTAATATTCTTGCCATTTCTATCCTCTGCATATATGCCTAGGGTGTATGGAGTGTCCAGGGAAGGGGTGAAGGGGCTTGTCATGTCCATTCTGGGCCAGCTCCTCACCTTTGGGCCTCACCAGACACTCATCTCTCACCTGTCACTCATACCTCTGGTCCCAGACTTCTCAGGTTGAAAGAGAGGAACTGCCCCACTACAATGTTTTTTTTTCTACTTTAAAAACTCTCCCATATAGGTCTCCTGTTATTGTTGGATATGACAGACAGCCAACAATAAACTTTAACTTGAAATTAATTATATCTGACTTTCCAAAATGAACAGCTATTTCCTCTTTGATTATTGATTTTGGCATCATTCCCATTATACCTGTTAAGCAAACTGGGCTGTAGTTCCTCTGCCATCAGCCATTCTCTTTCCTAGAACAACGGAGTCACACTGGCAGCCTTCCAATTATTTGGCATGCTTCCAGATTTTCGCAAGTCTTAAAAGTTTTCAAACTATTGTAACACACACTGAGCAGAACAGGCAGCACCTATGACAGGGAATAAATAGTCAACATTTCGAGCCGAGACCCTTCATCAGGATTATCTAATCCAATCAAATCCTAATCAGGATTACCTTCATCTTGCCTACTTACTCATAGAAGAATAAAAAGCTTTGCATTCCAAATCATGAAATGAATCTCAAGTGTTCTAAAAGGATTCTTTCCTTGGCACCTGTAGGCTGCAACAAGCTTATTCAATACACTTCAAACAATGGCTCCACTATCTCTGCCACCACTTTCCATAAAGCCCTAGAGTGTAATCAGTAACATTTAAAAGCCTTCTGGATAAATACGGTACATGAATAGGAGAGGATTAGGAGACCATCTGTCAAACAGGTGCAAAATAGGGCTAGCTCTCTGGGCAACACAGTTGACATGGAGAAGTTCAAAAGTTAAAGGTCAAAGTAAATTTATTATCAAAGTACATTTATATCACCATATACTACCTTTTGATTCATTTTCTTTCAAGCATTCACAGCATAACAAAGAAGTACAATGGAATCAATGACAACCTACACATAAAGACTGACTAACAACCTATGTGCAAAAGAAGACAACTGTACAAATAAAATAATAATAATAATAATAACAATGAAAAAATAAATAAATAACACTGAATAAAGAACACTAAATAAAGAACATGAGTTACAGACTCCATAGGTTGTGAAATCAGTTCAGTGGTGAGGTGAGTGAAGCTATCATGCTGGTTCAGGAGCCTGATGGATGACAGGTAATAACATGGCCTGGATGGTGAGATCCTCGATGATGGGTGTTGCTTTCTCGTGGCAGTGCTCCTCCTAGATATGGTCAATGGTGACGAGGGCTTTGCCAGTGATGGACTGAGCTGTAACCATCACTTCTTGTAGGCTTTTCCAGTCTTGGGCATTGGTGTTTCCATAGCAGGCCATGATGCAACCAGTCAGGATGCTCTCCACTGCGCACCTATAGAAGTTGGTCAAAGTTTCAGATGACATGCCAAATCTATACAGATTTTAAAATTTGTTTTACACTGTACTGCTGTTGCAAAACAACAAATTTCATGACATGTGCCAGTGATAGTAAACCTGATTCTGATTCTGAAAGTAGAGTCATTGTTCTGTCTTCTCTGTAATGACATTTATGTGCTAGTTCCAGGATAAATCCTTTGATATGATATTATATTAATATGATAATTTAAAGTCACTAAACCTCTAAACCTCCAATCCACTCACGAGCACAGGCTCATGGACTTCCAGTTTCTTCCTCCTGTAATTAGCTCTTTGGTTTTGCTGATATTGAGTAAGAGATTGCTACCGTGGTACCGTTCAACCTGATTTTCAATCTCCCTCTTGTATACCGATTTGTCACCACCTTTGATTTGGCCAACAACAGTAGTGTCGTCAGCAGACAGAAATATGGCATTAGAGCAGTCATATGTATAAAATGAGTAGAGCAGAATGCTAAGAATCCAGACTTGTAGTACTGACCTGTGCTGATGGTGATGGTGGGGGAGTTATTGTTGCCAATCCAAACTGACTGGGATCTGCAAGAGGAAATTGAGGATCCATTCGCAACAGAAGATGTCGAGGCCGAGGTCTTGGAGCTTAGTGATTAGTTTAGAAGGATTGGTAGTGTTGAGTGCCGTGCTGTAGTCAATGGAGAACACCTTCCTTGTGCAAGTGTTCCAGAAACTGAGTAAAAAGCCAGAAAAATGGCTGCTGCTGCTGATGATGGTGATGGTGGTTGCGACACTGAGCAAATTGGAATGGATCGAAGTCACTCCTCAGGCAACAGTTAATTTGCTTCATGACCAACATCTCAAAGCATTTCATCGCAGTGGATCTAAGTACTACAGGATAATAGCCGAGTTGTTTTTGGGCACCGGTAAGAGTGAGAAGTTAAAGATATCGGTGAACATTCCAGCCAGTCGATTAGCACAGGTCTTCAATAATTGGCCGGGTACACCATCAAGGCTGGATGCTTTCCATGGGTTGACCCTCCTGAAGGATGCTCTCACATTATCTTCAGAGACGGAAATCACAGGGTCTTCAGTGTCTGTGGGAGTGGCTGCTTGTTCTTTCACTCAAAGTAAGCATAAAAGACATTGAGTTCATCTAGGAATGAAGCCTTGTTGTCATTTCTGTTACTTGGTTTTGCTTTGTGGAAGGTGATAGAAAGAAAAACACAAAAGCTGGGTAACAGGTTCTACTTAGTTTCACTTTAGTAGGTGCACAAATGTGATGTGGCATAATGGCAGACGTATCCTATTGATGTACTTCTTATATATAACCCATAATGAATTATGTATATAAACAAAGAATGCTTAATCAAATGACATATTTACAATATTACTCAAAGATTAGTGAAATATTAAATACACAACACTCCTCCCTGCTTAGCTATGAACTTCAGCTCACCATAGAATGCATTTCAACTCCAATATGCAATGTACTGAATGTAACGCTCTCTAGTCATCCATATACATAGATGACTGCTTCTCCAGGAGCAAAACATTGAACCTACATCTTTGAAAAGCCTCCAGTTTGTCTCAGTTTTATATCCTGCATGCTCCTTCTGAGTTTTAACTTGAGGAGATCCAAGCGGGAGTGCAAGAGACAATCCAGGGACAGCATAGCTGGTGAGTTGTTGGTTGCAGAGTGTGCTACACTGTGGCATACAGTGAGGAAATTAGCGAGCTTCTGATTCAGTGTCAGTGTAGTGTGTACTGCTGACATTGCGCACAGTGCATTTTTTTGACTCTGAACAGACCTTTCTACTAAGCCATTTGTAGCTGGTTGGTACAGTGCAGATGTAATATGCCTTATTCCATCATTTGCAGGAATGCAGAAACTGTTCTGCTACAAACTGGATGAAGTGTTCTGGAGCACCAGTCTTTGAGAAGAGGATTTTCAACACATCAGCAGTGTGCAAGGCTATTGGGAACACTACTGGCCACTTTATGCCCATGAATGGCCCAGCAAAATCCTCTTCGGGGGCTATCCAGGCCATTCACAAGGATGGAGAGGTGCTGCACCATCAAGGTGCATCTTGATGCACCATCAATAACTCTCAGAGACGTGAGTTAAGGTAGGCTTTTATTGGCTGGAAGAAAGCACCGTCAGCAGCAAGAGACCATCACACAACATCCTGGAGACTGAGGGGGGAGCAGTGCCTCCAATCGCCTTTATATAGGGGTCTGTGGGAAGAGCCACAGGAGCAGTCAGCGGGGGGGGGGGGGGGGGGGGCATGTCCAGACAGGTATATGTAGTTCACCACACATCTTCTGGACATATTGGCAACCCAAACAGGCCTGGATACCCAGCAACACTTTAGCTCTCAGCTTGCATGGTACAATAACTCTCAATCCCCATAAGACAACACCCGTCAAGGGCAAATTCATCCCAGCACTGTTAAAAATGGGAGATCTGGAATTTCTGCTCCATGTTCTAGCCAGGTCTGAGACAGAGTATGGTCCTTTCTAGTTTCCCTTTGAATCATGTCTGCTATATAGGGAGAAGTTCAATTTGCATGAGAGAGAAGATGCCAAGAGGAATGTCCTCTTTTGTCAATTTTTCAGGTATTTCCTTTACCAAGGGTAAACAAGACAATCCATCATCATTTCTATAATTAGTTGACCTCTTGAATTTGACCTTGTAATTGTGTCCTTCGAAAAGCAGAATCCGCCTCATCATTCATGATGCTACTGATAGCAGAAAACCCGACAATGGATTGAAAATTGTTGTTGATCAGTAATGAGGGTCAACCCTGTCCCATACAATTACAGGTTGAAACATTTTACACTCTAAGCCAGACTCAAGGCCTTTCTGTCAACCTGTGCATATTTTTTTCTCTCAAACTGTAAGGGAACGTGATGCAAAGGTATGGGGCATTCACTTCCATCACCTTGGCCTCAATACATTCTTCTGCAATTGGATCCTCGATGTCCACCCCAGTCAGTTTGGATTGGCAACAGCAGCTCCCTAACAATCTCCATCAGCAAGCGTACATCACAAGGCTGTGTGCTTAGCCCCCTGCTCTACTCGCTTTACACTTACAATTGTGAAGCTCAGCACAGCTCCAATTCCATATCCAAGTTTGCTGATGACTCCACTGTCACAGGCTGAATCAAAGGTGATGATAAATCAGGAGGGAGATTAAAAATCTTGCTGGGTGGTGCCATAACAACAACCTCTTCCTCAATATCAGCAAGACCAAAGAGCTGATTATTGACTTCAAAAGAAGGAAACCAGAGGTCCATGAGCTCCTCACTTAGTTAGGAGTTTGTGGAGATTCGGCATGACAGCTAAGAATTTGATAAACTTCTATAGATGTGTGGTGGAGAATACATTGACTGGCTGCAACACTGCCTGGTATGGATACACCAATGCCCTTGAATGGAAAATCCTACAAAATGTAATGGATATGGCCCAGTCTATCACAGGTAAAGCCCTCCCCACTGTTGAGCACATCTACACGAAACAGTGTTGCAGGAAAGCAGGATCCATCATCAGGGACCTCTACCATCTAGGACATGCTCTCTTCTAGCTGCTACCATCAGGAAAAACGTACAGGAGTCTCAGGACTCACAGCACCAGATTAAGAACAGTTATTATTCTTCAACGGGGTCAACTTCACTCAACTTCACTTACCTCAACATTGAACTGCATCCACTATCAATGAATTCACTTTCTAGGAGTTTTCATCTCATGTTCTTGATATTGATTGCTTATTTATTTATTACTATTTCATTGTTTTTGTATTTTCACAGTTTGTTGTCTTTTGCACAATGGTTGAACCATTTTGCCCAAGTTAGCATGGTCTTCCATTGTTGTTGCTATGGTTATTATTCTATCATGTGTTACGTATCCCATAACTGGATCACTTACCAGCAGAGATAGAGAGGTCCGCTGAAGTCTGATGGTACCATTTTCAAATGTTTTTATTTATAAAGGGGCACAAAAGTAAGGTTAATACAAACATTCAGATACCATAAGTCGTCAATACTCAATCTAAAGTGCAGGTATAGTAATAACCCATAAGAAATAAACTCTATCGTTGTCTAGGGGTAATGTATATATTGGCCGCTGTATATCTGAAAGTCTCTTGCGGTCACTGCAGTTCCACCAGCTGCCGTCTTTTGTGGTGTCGCGTTGGTGCACTTTGTTAAAGAGAGAGAGATAGAGATTAAATGAAACAGTTACCCGGCGGGGTTTTCCAACCTTTAGGAGTTCGATTCGTCGGAGTCTCGTTGGGGAATGGACACTCCCCTGTAGCTAAGCCGTTCTTTCATGGTGAGGTCGCCAATCCCAGGCAAGGAAAAGACGCACACAAACCCCACCACTGGCTGTCGCTATTAAATGCTGTCGCAGGATTTCTAGCGTGTCTTCTGGTGCGTCTCGGGGGCCGTCTTTACAACCCCTCTTTTATCTGAACTCACGGGGTCTCAGATGTCAATCAGGTTGGGATGATGCAATCTCTCTCCATCTCTCCACCCACGTTGCCCTGAGGGTATACGCGTAGTACAGTTCCCAATTCACAAAGGTGTCTCCACGAGACAATGACCACAGTCGCCAGCTTTGCCTCGCCGTGAAACAAGAGACACCGCACGTATCTCTCTCTTCTCTTGGGTCATTGAACCCCCCTTCACTAGGGCTCTGGCGATTCTCACAAAGGAGGGGGCTGGGATCATAACATATGGATTTTTTAATATGCCCACAAGAAAATGAATCTCAGCATTGTATATGGTGACATATATGTACCTTGGTAATAATTTTACTCTGAACATTTGACATGACCGCACCTATACCATAAGGATGGATCTCTAATCAACTTGTCGTTGTCTCAGCCATTCACACCCCCACGGTGCTGGCCCAGCTGTTTTTACCACATACAAGCCCAATATTGGTTAGTTTGTATTTCACTGTTACCAATGTCATTCCCTCTGGAGTTACCTTTTCTACAGTATAATTTCTTAGTAGGTTATCTGAAGGTTTCAGTTCAGTAACTTGGAACTGCCATACAAACTCATTTTGTAGAATGACTGAAACAGCCAATCAGTGTCCATATTGTTTGTCTCTTGTTAGCTTTCACATTGTAAATCCCAAAGCTACCCAGTCCTGTGTCACTCTCATCATTATCAGATTTTTCATCAACATCGTATAGATTAGTTCTCTCCTTGAAACTGAAACTTGACTTTTTATCTGTTTCTATTCCCTGTGCGGTTCATTCCAGTAAGATGGCAGCACATGCAAACACAATGGCTTCTCGGAGGCCAACCAATGGTACTTTTTCCTTTGTAACTTTTTTTTATGATCCAAAGACAATTCTACCCAAGAACATCGGGTAATGCAGGGCTATTCCATCATGAGCTGCTTTTTGATTGGAGTAGCTGAACTGGTGATGGTGGTGGAGCTGTACAAGGTGTCAACGGGGTTGGCCGAGATTGCAAAGGAGCCTGCCAGGATGTCAGAAGAGCCAGCTTGGGTACAGAGCAGCTGACCTGGCTGCAGACTATGTTGCTGCCTGCTACTCAGAAGCATTGGAGTTGGTGCAGTATAACTGTGGGAGATTGTCTTGGACATTTCATGCGCGATTGCAAGACTCTGTTTGACAGGGATAATGTAAGTTGCCATAGGCCTGTTACCCTTCTCTGGTGGAGGGACAGTCGACATGGGAGTTGTGTAGTCTCAGTTGTAGCAAAAAAGTGGTCTCAAGCCTTGGGCTTGCCTGCTGCTGCAGACCAAGTGAGAGATGTAGAAGCACTACAGCATGGTTGAGTTCGGCTGGGGCCTGGCCTTCTCCCATCAGTGCTGCCTTCCTGTGTTCGAGTGGTGGAATAACCGGCTGGATTGCATTCATCTGTACGCTGCTGGGAGTCTGTACCATCGATTGCTGGACATTGTTGCTCAGGGTCTTGTACTATATCTGTTTTTTTTGAATGAATATGCTTCTTTGCTCAATATTTTGAATTATGTTACTTGCTATTTTTGAATGTTTGTTTGCTATTTTGAATGCTTTGTATCTTGGCCCCAGAGAAACGCTGTCTCATTCAGCTGTATCTATGTATGCTTTGAATGATAATTAAACTTGATTTGATTTGATTAATTTTTGTCTGCCCGACAAGCTCTTTGTAAGTGTCCGGCTTTGTTGTACTTTCTGCAAGTTTCAACTTTAAAACTGCATTGGTCTGGTGCATGTGAGTTCTTTCCACAAAGGTAACAGGATGTGTTTGGCCAGGTAGCCTTCTGTTTAGATGTTGCAATTTTGTTCACACTCACTTTAATTCCTCATTGCAACTCCTTTGCTTCTTTGGCTGCTGTTTCAATTGATATAGTGATATCAATTGCTCTTTTAAATTTTAGTTGTGCCTCAGTTATGAGCAGGTTTTGAATGCTTTCTTGTAAGGTTCCACAAATTTTCAGAATCAGAATCAGGTTTATTATCACCAGTACGTGACGTGAAATTTGTTAACTTAGCAGCAGCAGTTCAATGTAATACATAATATAGAAAAGAAAATGAACAAATAAATAAATAAATAAATAAATAGATAAAAACAAAAATAATAATAAATAAATCAATAAATCAATTACAGTATACGTATCTTGAATAGATTAAAAAATGTGCAAAAGCAGAAATAGTGTACATTAAAAAAAAAGTGAGGTAGTGTCCAAAGCTTCAAAGTCCATTTAGGAATCAGATGGCAGAGGGGAAGAAGCTGTTCCTGAATTACTGAGTTTGTGCCTTCAGGCTTCTGTACCTCCTACCTGATGGTAACAGGGAGAAAAGGGCAGGCCCTGGGTGCTAGAGGTGCTTAATAATGGACGCTGCCTTTCTGAGACACCGCTCCCTGAAGTTCTCCTGGGTACTTTGTAGGCTAGTACCCAAGATGGAGCTGGCTAGATTTACAACCCTCTGCAGCTTCTTTTGGTCCTGTGCAGTAGCCCTTCCATACCAGACGGTGATGCAGCCTGTCAGAATGCTCTCCACAGCACAACTATAGAAGTTTTTGAGTGTATTTGTTGACATGCCAAATCTCTTCAAACTCCTAATGAAGTAGTTGCTGTCTTGCCTTCTTTATAGCTACATCAATATGTTGGGACCAGGTTAGATCCTCAGAGATCTTGACACCCAGGAATTTGAAGCTGCTCACTCTCTCTACTTCTGATCCCTCTATGAGGATTGGTATGTGTTCCTTCATCTTACCCTTCCTGAAGTCCACAATCAGCTCTTTCTTCTTACTGACGTTGAGTGCCAGGTTGTTGCTGTGGCACCACTCCACTAGTTGGCATATCTCACTCCTGTACGCCCTCTCGTTACCACCTGAGATTCTACCAACAATGTTGTATTGTCAGCAAATTTATAGATGGTATTTGAGCTATGCCTAGCCACACAGTCATGGTTATATAGACAGTAGAACAGTGGGCTAAGTACACACTCCTGGGGTGCACCAGTGTTGATCGTTTAGCGAGGAGGATATGTTATCACCAATCTGCACAGATTGTGGCCTTCCAATTAGGAAGTCGAGGATCCAATTGCAGAGGGAGGTACAGAGGCCCAGGTTCTGCAAATTCTCAATCAGGATTGTGGGAATGATGGTATTAAATGCTGAGCTATAGTCGATGAACAGCATCCTGACATAGGTGATTGTGTTGTCCGGGTGGTCTAAAGCTATGTGGAGAGCCATTGAGATTTTGTCTGCCATTAACCTATGGTGGCGATAGGCAAATTGCAATGGGTCCAGTTCATTGCTGAGGCAGGAGTTCAGTCTAGTCATGACCAA
Source organism: Hemitrygon akajei (assembly GCF_048418815.1). Lineage (NCBI taxonomy): Eukaryota > Metazoa > Chordata > Chondrichthyes > Myliobatiformes > Dasyatidae > Hemitrygon > Hemitrygon akajei. The sequence goes on along the minus strand of NC_133128.1, from coordinate 144,123,072 downwards.
CCTCTCAAAGCATTTCATCACTGTTGATGTGAGTGCTGCCAGGTGATTGTCATTAAGACAGCTCACATTAACTTAATGATCTCTCAGTGGATTGATAATGCCCAGACAAGTTCTTCAATTCATTGCATAAGCTTAAATGAACTCCTCTTCTTCTTGATTCTGTTTATGAAACCTAAAACGTTCTGCAATCAACAATGGGTTTGGTTCCAAATGCAAATGTTCCTGCATTACATTCACAATATCAGTAAAGTTCATTTCAGCTGGTTTGGTTGGAGCAGTTAAACTTCTAAGCAAACTGTTTTTCCATCCATTGTACTCAGTAACACTGGCACTCATTTTTAATGGACTATTTCATTTGTTTCAAAATGCTGCTCAAGTTGCTCAGTAAACATCATCCAGTTGTGCAGTCGAGCACTTCTAAATCTCCAATATAGCCAGCCATTCTGCTTATTTATTTATTTACGATTCTTATCACCCAGTACTCACTGTTTATGAACTCATTAATTTCATCCGTTTTCTACCTTTTTTTAACTTGAACATCTCGAATCAGGTTTGTTTTGAAACACCTCATCGCCACTGTTATGTTTTATAACTCCAGAAACTAATTGAAAGAAAAAGATGGGGAATGGGTCCACCTTGTTTTAGTTTTGTAAAGAGTGCAAACATGAAGTGGTGGAGAAATGATATACAGCATTCACTTATTTATTGCATTTAACTTAAAAGAATTAAGTAAACAAACAGTGAATGCTCAATCAAACAATACACAGTATCTACAATAATACTCAAATATTACTGAAATATTAAATACAACAGCCAACATCCCAAGCATTGTAAAGTGCAGTACACAATGCCAGAAACTCAAGCAAGACTATTAATTCATAAGAAAACATTAAGATGTTTACAACTGAATTGAGCACGTCTCCATGGAGTCTGTCTGTGATGTGATTAATTGTCTCTCTGATGGTCCTTGATCATCTAATATTATCTGTCTCTATGGCAACTGCATAATTCTCAAGCTCACTTGCATGACTCACTGTGAAAGGTAAAACTGGGAGACATTTATTATATGTTATGGATTAAATTATTCAGCTAATGCTATTTTTTTGCAAGAAAACAAAGGTTGATAATGAGACATCTTAGCATTGAATGGTTCTGTAGAGTCCTGGTAAATGTTGGTGAAATGAAGAAGTTATTAATTATAATAACTGTTCCCCATCTTAAGTTTAAAAATGATCAGCTCTTAGAAACCTCGGTGAAATGTATCTAATGGTGCTGGATCCTGATGCTTTTGTGATCTGGAGGTTCTTCAGAAGTCATGAATGAGGTACTGAACTTGTTGCTTACTATCACTTTCTTAAGTGTTGCAAGAGCAAAGAAAGAGATGAAAAGAAACATGGCAGGAGACAAATGAAAGAGAAAAAGATAGTGTGGTCCTCTCACACCAGATTACACATAACAGAAATTTCACAGGTAACAACTAACCAATATGAATTCAGTAATTCAGTAATATGGCATCCAGCACTGAAACCAAGAAGTTTCCAGAAAAATAGAGGCAACTATAACTACTGGAAATTCACTGAACTATCACATACATATAGATGATTATGTAAAAATACAAACAAGCTTAAGAAGGTTAAACTACAATTAAAATACAAGAAAACAATTCTACAGCCCAATCCAGCAATGCTTGCTTTTAGATTTATTTCAGTGAAGCTTCAATATGGATTAAAGAGGAGACTTTACATTTTCTGCAAGTGTGGAAGGTGCATTGGGATACCAGAGATGATGCAGGTGCACTTGTTTAAATGTGTGTGTGTGTGTGTGTGTGTGTGTGTGTGTGTGTGTGTGTGTGTGTGTGTGTGTGTGTGTGTGTGTGTGTGTGTGTGTGTGTGTGTGTGTGTGTGTGTGTGTGTGTACGCGCACATGCACATTATGTCAGAATGCATAATATCTACATATCTATCTACTGTACCTTGTAAGTCCATATGTGGCCCTGAGATTCATGCTCTTCATAGTGTGATCATTGTAATCTGCTCTCAGTACCTTAGAGACACCATTTCATCATGTGCTCTGTAGAACCAACCTATGCCTCTGTTCTATATTGCTTTATACGCTACTACAGGTCCACAATCCCTTATCTGAAATCCTTGGGGCCAGTTGCATTTCAGAATTCAGAATTTTTCAGATTTCAGAATCCCTCCTTATTGGTTCTGGGACCCCCCACAGATACCAAAAACCACATATGCTCAAGTCCCTTATTTAACCTGTCACAGTGCGGGTGGACTTTAGGACCCGACGGAGCTCTGGACCCACGCACATCCTCCCATATACTTTAAATCATCATATTCTTCAGTAAGACGCCGCACAGACTCATCACGATCAAGCTTCTGCAATAACTCCACTTTCTGCGTTATTGATAATGATAGATGCTTCCTTCTCTTTTTCTCATTGTTACCCATAGGGGTATCTGCAGCTCTTTTTGTCATTTTTACAGTGAATTTAAACACAAAGTCAAAAGTGAACACAAAGTATCAGCGAACAGCAAATGCATGTGTAGCCAGTACGAGCGCTGAGCCACAGCTGACGTCTGGCGGCCTCTGCTAATGTTGCCATGTCACACCTGAGTGATGTCAGCTGTTGGCGAAAAAATCTTCAGTTTTCGGAGCTCTTTGGATTTCAGAATTTCAGATAAGGGATTGTAGACCTGTATTTGGTTTAGTTGGTGAAAATTGGTGTTTTTCATACAGAAAGCGAGTTTTTGGCATCTCAGTCACTTTAACCAATTTTAAAGTCTCTTAGTACTTATTGAAATGCTTTGAGATCTGCATTGCATTAAAGACATGCAACATAATTTCAAGTCAATATTGCTGCATCCAAAATTGGTGATGGAGGACTTTTAATTACCATCCATGAAAATGAAAGGGTTCAAGAAACAAGAGGTTGAAGAATTCTATCTTTGTCCCTGAATGCCTTGAAAAATGATGGTTTTATTCAGTTGAACTGAATTTATCCTTCACTGTAGCTTACAGAACTAGATTTATCTGTATGTATCAGCTCAAGTCCTAACAGGAACTATTGCCCCAATTGTAAGGACAACATGCCAGCTGTTGTTCAGACAGTTTGAGTGAATGGATGTATTCCTTATGCAGTCTCCAGGACTTGTTTATCCAATAGTTTATTTTCTATCTGGAATATCAAGGAGAAAGCCTAATCCCATTAAGTCACTCCAAAGGATGATGTTTGATGTTTTGTGGTTTCAAAAACATCCAGATTATGTGAAGTAAATCCCAGTGCTTCCATCAGAGTTTGTTTGGAGAGACATGAATGTGAAACTAAAAGTAAGGTTATGCACAGCAGCCTTTATGAATGTTAAGAATTCAGGGAAGAAAGGAAGGGCTGAGGCTTCAGGGATGAGAACTACCGCTCTAGTAGAGGGTGGGTGGACTGACTGATTAAGTAAACTATTTCTTAAACTATCACCACCAACCTTGTTCCTGCGTAGCCTGTAATTTGACAGATGGATTAGTTAAGAATGTCCTCAATGGAATACTGAGCTGACCAAACCTATTACCATTAACTTTCACATACATTCTGATTCACTGACTCCATCTGCCTACCTGGCCCATGCCTGAGGCAAAACTAGCATTGTGTTAATTCAACCTTGGCTTGAATGGAAAGCCAGCACTTGCTTCTCGTGCCCATGATTTGTAGATGCAGATCTTTGCAGAAGATCTGGTGATTAACACATAAGTAACCATTTAGCTGTGGTCTAGAGGCACACATAGATGAGACCAGGTATAAACTATGGATTTTTCCCTTGGAAAAATGTAGTGAACAGTTGAGTTTTCACAACATTTCAGAAGCACTAGTGCAATAAAGCTTTGATGATCCAGCAGCCTCAGGCAACGTCAGACTTACAGATTTACTGGACCATAGGATGATATTCTTGTCAATACACCAGACACCTATAATTCAGTTTTTTCAAAGATATTACACAATAGCATAAGAAATTTGTTGTGAACCTGTTGAGGTCAACACACAGAAGTTAATCCTAAATGCTCCTTTTCCATTTGGAGCAGCCAAGGGTGTGGAGTTTTCAGGACTTGCAGGGATACATCATATTTTTAAGGGGAAGGGGGTTGTATGAGAGCATCCTTGATCCTTTTGCTCCTGTGCTCACTTGCGTGACAGATCCAGCAAAACCTGGATTGGAGTGACCGGCCCAGCAGAGTTGACTGAGGGTGACTGAGACCTCACTGTTGGGAATATTAGCCTGGGGGAGGATACTGGTGTTGGTTCAATTATTCTGCCAGTAGCTTTGGAAGTGAAAGTAAAAAAAAAACTACAGATGTTGAAAATCTAAAATTAAATGCTGGTCATGAGCATCTATGGAAATGAATAAACTGTAGCGGTGTGTTACACGCAGCGCTGCAATAACAACACGGAGTTGGTGAGCAGCAGTTACAAAAGAGGTTTATTCAAACTTCGCGGCCTCACTTTAAAGCCTTCCTGATCCTGCCCTCCCTGGGCGGGAATGCTGTAGGGGGGCGCGTACTCACAGTCCCGTCCCGCGTGTGGGCTTTTCCCCTTGCTGGTGAAGCAGGCTTGACGCCCTCTTTGGGACCGGCCTCAATGCGCCGCTTTGTGAGCCGGTTCGAGTGCGCTGGGAAGTGGGTCGCCACAGAACCCCCCCCCCCCCCCACCCCCGAACCAGCGATACACCCCCCAATATCCTCAGTCTGGGTCGGACTCTGTTCGGGAGGTCTGCCTCTGCGCCGCGGTGCCTGAATCTCGACTGGCTGCGCCAAGTCCACATGGGCCGGTTTGAGTCGGTCCACTGTGAAAACCTTCTCTTTACCCTCAATGTCCAGCATGAATGTGGACCCGTTGTTTCTGATCACCATAAATGGCCCCTCGTAGGGCCGCTGTAGCGGTGCCCGATGTCCGCCCCGTCGTACAAGAACGAACTTACAGTTTTGCAGGTCTTTGGGTACGCAGGTCAGGTTCTGCCCATGCTGCGAAGTGGGTACGGGGGCCAGGTTGCTGAGCATCTCACGTAGTCTGCCCAGGACTGCTGCGGGTTCTTCCTCTTGCCACCTTGGGGCTGGTATGAACTCTCCTGGTACGACCAGGGGTGAGCCGTACACCAACTCGACCGACGAGGTGTGAATATCCTCTTTGGGCGCTGTGCGGATTCCAAGCAGGACCCAGGGAAGTTCGTCCACCCAGTTAGGCCCTTTGAGGCGGGCCATGAGAGCCGACTTCAGGTGACGATGGAAACGCTCCACCAGTCCGTTCGACTGTGGGTGGTAGGTAGTTGTGTGGTGCAGCTGTGTCCCCAAAAGGCTGGCCATAGCTGACCACAGGCTGGAGGTGAACTGGGCGCATCTGTCGGAGGTAATGTGGGCTGGTACACCAAAGCGAGATACCCAGGTTGCAATCAGTGCCCGGGCGCAAGATTCAGAGGTGGTGTCGGTGAGCGGGACTGCCTCCGGCCATCTGGTGAACCGGTCCACGATAGTGAGGAGGTGCCGCGCTCCTCGCGACACTGGCAGGGGGCCACGATATCCACATGAATGTGGTCGAAACGCCAGTGGGTGGGGTGGAACTGCTGCGGCAGAGCTTTGGTGTGCCGCAGCACCTTGGCCGTCTGGCAGTGCATGCACGTTCTGGCCCATTCACTGACTTGCTTGCGGAGTCTGTGCCAAACGAACCTGCTGGAGACCATCCGGACAGTTGTTCTGATGGAGGGGTGCGCTAAGTTGTGAATGGAGTTGAAAACGCGCCGCCGCCAGGCTGCCGGGACGACGGGATGGGGTTGGCCGGTGGTGACGTCACAGAGTAGGGTCCTCTCACCTGGGCCTACAGGGAGGTCCTGGAGCTGCAAACCAGAGACTGCAGTCCTGTAAGTAGGGATCTCCTCGTCTGCTTGCTGCGCCTCCGCCAGTGCTTCATAGTCTACCCCCTGGGACAGGGCTTGGATGTTAGGGCGGGAGAGGGCGTCCGCCACGACATTGTCCTTTCCCGAGACATGCCGGACATCCGTCGTGTATTCGGAGATGTAGGACAGATATCGCTGCTGGCAGGACGACCAGGGGTTGGATGCTTTCGTGAATGCAAAGGTAAGCAGATTGTGGTCCATAAACGAGGTGAAGGGCATACCTTCTAAGAAGTACCTGAAATGCCGGGTTGCCAGGTATAGCACCAACAGCTCCCAGTCGAAAGCACTGTATTTGAGCTCGGGTGGTCGTAGGTGTTTGCTGAAAAACGCCAGAGGTTGCCAGCGACCCTCGATGAGTTGATCCAGCACTCCACCGACTGCCGTGTTGGATGCGTCCACTGTGAGGGTGGTAGGGACATCTGTTCTGGGGTGCACTAGCATTGCGGTGTTTGCCAAGGCTTCTTTGGTTTTAATGAAAGCGGCGGCGGACTCCTTGTCCCAGGTAATGTCCTTGCCCTTACCCGACATCAGGGTGAACAGGGGGCACATGATTCGGGCAGCTGAAGGGAGGGAGCGGTGGTAGAAATTCACCATACCCACGAATTCCTGAAGGCCTTTGATTGTGTTGGGTCGGGGGAAATGGCGGACCACGTCTACCTTGGCGGGCAGAGGGGTTGCCCCGTCTTTAGTAATCCTGTGGCCCAGGAAGTCGATGGTGTCAAGCCCGAACTGGCATTTGGCTGGGTTGATTGTCAGGCTGTACTCACTCAGTCGGGCGTAGAGTTGACGAAGGTGGGACAGATGCTCCTGACGACTGCTGCTGGCTATGAGGATGTCATCCAAATAGATGAAAGCGAAGTCCAGATCGCATCCCACCGCGTCCATTAACTGCTGAAACGTCTGTGCAGCATTCTTTAGGCCAAACGGCATGCAGAGGAACTCGAAAAAGCCGAAAGGGGTGATGAGAGCCGTTTTGGGGACGTCGTCCGGATGCATCAGGATTTGATTGTATCCCCGGACGAGGTCTACCTTGGAGAAGATCCGTGCGCCGTGCAGGTTTGCTGCAAAGTCCTGAATGTGCGGCACAGGGTAGCGGTCCGATGTTGTAGCCTCGTTCAGCCTGCGGTAGTCGCCGCATGGTCTCCAGCCCCCTGTTGCTTTGGGCACCATGTGCAGGGGGAGGCCCATGGGCTGTCGGACCTCCGTACGATCCCCAATTCCTCCATCCTCTTGAACTCCTCCTTCGCCAGCCGGAGCTTGTCCGGGGGAAGCCTTCGAGCACGGGCGTGGAGAGGTGGTTCATTGTTCGTTGGTCTCCTCACCCCTGCCTCTGGGGTTAGCGGGCTCTGTGGTCGGGCCTGGTGTGGTTTGCTGCTGGGAGCGTGGCCTGGTGATCTGTGCAACGGACGCCCCACTCTCCTTCTTGGCTTTCCACAGCACGTCCGCCCGGGCCGCCACCCTCCGGGGGTCGCTGAAATCCGCGTCGGACAGCATCAGGCGTATGTCCGCGGGCAGCTGCTCCAGGAACACCTGCTCAAACATGAGGCAGGGCTTGTGACCTCCGGCCAGGGACAGCATCTCGTTCATCAAAGCCGACGGTGGCCTGTCCCCCAAACTATCCAGGTGCAGTAAGCGGGCAGCCCGCTCGCGCCGTGAGAGTCCGAAAGTCCTTATGAGCAAGGCTTTGAATTCTGTGTATTTGCCGTCCGCTGGGGGCGATTATATGAACTCCTGAACCTGGGCGGCTGTCTCCTGGTCGAGGGAGCTCACCACGTAGTAGTAACGTGTGGCATCCGAGGTTATCTGCCGAATGTGGAATTGGGCTTCTGCTTGCTGGAACCATAGGTGAGGTCGCAGCGTCCAGAAGTTTGGCAGTTTTAACGAAACTGTATGAATAGGTGCGGCGTCATTCATCTTCGGCCCAAATATCGTTTGGGCCGTTGGGGTCACCAATTGTAGCGGTGTGCTACACACAGCACTGCAATAACAACACAGAGTCAGTGAGCTGCAGTTACAAAAGAGGTTTGTTCAAACTTCGCGCCCTCGCTTTAAAGCCTTCCTGATTGCGCCCTCCCCGGGCGGGAATGCTGTAGGGGGCGCGTATTCACAGTCCCGTCCCACGCGCGGGCTTGTCCCCTTGCTGGTGAAGCAGGCTTGGTGCCCTCTTTGGGACCGGCCTCTATGCCGGCGCGCGCCGCTCTGTGAGCCGGTTCGAGTGCGCTGGGAAGTGGGTCGCCACAAAACCATCGCCATTTCAGGCTGAGACTCTTCTTCAGGACTGGAATGGAAGGAGGAAAATGCAGAATAAAAAGATAAGGGAAGGAGAAGGAGGATAGTTAGAAGGTAATAGGAGAAGCCAAGTAAGTAGGAAAGATAAAGGGCTAGAGAGAAACAAATCTGATAGGAGAGGAGAGTGGACCACAGGAGAAAGCGAAGGAAGAGGAGGTGAGAAGAGGTAAAAGGCCAAAGTAGGGAATAGAAGAAGAGAGGAGGTGCTGGGAATTTTGTTTTAACTGAAGGAGAAGTCAATGTTCATGCCATCAGGTTGGAGGCTACCCAGACAGAATATCAGGTGTTGCTCCTCCACCCTGAGAGTGGCCTCATTGTGCCGTAAAAGGGGGGTCATGGACCGACAAGTCAGAATGGGAATTAAAATGCTTGGTCAACGGGAATTTTTGCTTTTGGCTGATGGAGCAGAGATGCTTGACATAGCAGTCCCCCAATTTACGATGGGTCTCACCACATCAGGAGTACTGGAAATGTCGAAAACTCTCAGCAGACCTGTGGAGAGTGATACAGACGTAAAGTTTCACACTGAGGTCCCTACAGAGTCCTGATGAAGGGTTTTCAACCTGAACTGGTAACTCTGTTTCTCGTCTCACGGATGTGGCCTGATTTGCTGTTTCCAACAGTTTCTGTTTTAGGTGAATTTGGAAGATTCTGTGATTCCTCCCTAGGGCATTGAGGTGTTTGCTGTAAGTAATCCAAGTCTCAGAAACATGCAGGAGGGCAGGGATTACATGCAGTGCTTCACGATGGGTGCGAAGCCCCAGTAGAGAGCACTATGAAGAGGAGGTCAGTGGAAGCTGTTACTGGACTGCTTCAAGTCAGTAGCCTAGGCCATTTCAAGAACTCATCAGATGATCTGAACAAATACATCACAGTTGTCACAGACTTTATAAAATCAGTCATGAACGAGTGTGTCCCCACAAAATCAGTCAGTGTCATCCCCAACCAGAAGCCCTGGATGAACCACATTCTGCTGTGGACCAGATCAGTGGTGTTCAGGTCTGGTGACCAAGTAAATTATAAGAGCTCCAGGTATGGCCTTCAGAAAGTAATTGCCAAATGGCAATTCTGGACCAAACTAGAATCACAGAAGGATGCTCAACAGCTGTAGCAGGGATTGAATACTATCATCTTCTACAAAGTAAAATCACGCGACATAGGTGACAACAAGGATTTGCTCCCAAATGAGCTTAACACCTTTTCTGCTCACTTTGAACAACAAAACATGGAGGCACCATGGCGAACTCTCACAGCTCCCAACGACCCTTGATTTCAGTCTTTGAGGCTGACATGAGAGCATCCTACAGGAGGGTGAATCCATTGGAAGTATCTCGCTCAGACAGAGTACCTGCCGAGTAATGAAGACCAGTGTTGATCAATTGGCTGGAGTGTTCACTGATATCTTTAACCTCATGCTTCAGCAATCTGAGGTGCCTACCTGCTTCAAGCAGGATTTATTTATACCAGTGCCCAAGAAGAACATGGTAACCTGCCTCAATGATTATCAGCCAGTAGCAGCTACATCCACAGTGACAAGGTGCTTTGAGATGTTGGTGATAAAACAAATCAATTCTTGCCTGAGGAAGGACTTTGATCCACTCCAATTTGCCTACCGACACCACAGGTCAACAGCAGATGTCATTTCATGTGTTCTTCACTCAACCCTGGAATACCTGAACAACAAAGATGCTTACATCAGAATGCTCTTTATTGACTAAAGCTCAGCATTCAATACTCAAAGCTAATCAATAAGCTCCAAGACCTAGGTTTCAATAATTCCTTATTCGTTTGGATCCTCGATTTGCTTACTGGTATATCCCAGTCAATTTGGATGGGCAACCATATCTCCTTCACTATCATCATCAGCATTGCTGCACCACAAGACTGTCTGCTTAGCCCCCTGCTCTATTCGCTTTACACTTATGACTATGTGGTTAAGCACAGCTCTGATGCCATATTTAAATTTGCTGATGACACCACTGTCATAGGCTGAATCAAAAGTAGTGATGAATCAGCATATAGAAGGGAGATTGAAAATCTCACTGAGTGATGCCACAGCAACAAACTTTCATACAGTATCATCAAGACCACGGAGCTGATTATTGACAGCAGGAGGAGGAAACTCGAGGTCCATGAGTCAGTCCTCATCAGGAGATCAGAGGTGCAGAGGATCAGCAACTTTAAATTCTTGGGCATTACTATTTCAGAAGATCTGTTCTGGGTCCAGAACATAAGTGCCATTATGAAGAAAGCATGGCAGCTCTACTTTCATCAAAATCTTTGACGAACTTCTATAACTTTACTCAACTTTACTCACCCGACAACGTATTGTTCTCACACCTATGGACTCACTTTCAAGGGCTGTCTATTTCATGTTCTTGATATCTACTGCTTATTTATTTATTTATTTATTTATTTTTATTATTATTATTATTATTATTATTATTATTATTATTATTATTATTATTATTATTATTAGATTATTTTGTGCTTTTTATTTTTGTATTTGCACAGTTTGTTGTCTTCTGCATTTTGGTTGTGTGAAGTTTTTCATTGATTCTATTGTGCTTCTTTGTATTTATTGTGAAGGCCCACAAGAATATGCATCTCAGGGGTTTATATTGTGGCATGTACATACTTTGATAATAGATTTACTCTGAACTTTTTGAACTTCGAACATGTCCCCAAATGCTCATACAGTGAAAGGCAGTGATGGCAGGGAGACCTCTTGGCAGATGCTGCAATAGGATTTGCTTTCCTTCCTATCAATTTCATCATCAGTTCCTGCCTTCATTGAGAGACGCCTCTCAATGAAAGGAAACAGTCTGTGTTTTGCCGACTTGTTATCATGGATCTTTATGGCTGGGAAGGGTTAGTCGAGGATCTTTGCTTTGTGGATGTTAAATGTGAGGCCTGTTATTTTGAATGCTTCAGTGAGTGAGCCAACTATGATTTGTAGTATGGCTTCTAAACATACACAGATACAAATATAATCTACTTCCAGGAGTTGATTGATAAAAGATGGGCAGACCTTCTACAGAGACGGTAATATAGGTTGTACAGTTTCTTGTTATTTCTTCAGCTAAGATATTTTATCATGGAGGTGACAGGCACTTCTGTGGTGAGGAAGATTGAGAACAGTGTTGGAGAGATGAAGCAGCTGTGTTTGACATGAGTCTACATTGATATTGCGTCTGTTCATTAGGATAACAGTTTACATGCCATCAGGCGGCAGACACCAGAATTCTGCCAGAAGTCAAATTTAACTTGCCCTCCTGATTTATGGAACCAAACAAATATGTGAGGCCAGCAACACACAACTCCCATCCTGCGCACGGACTGTTTGATCTGCTTCCGTCTGGTAGGCGCTTCAGATCCCTCCAGACTAAGACTAATAGGCACTGGAGAAGTTTTTTCCCTACTGCGGTCACTTTGCTGAACAGTTAACTGCCGGTTAACTGTCGGCTAACTATTACTTGGATTGCACTACCTGTATGTATAATCTATATTTTCATTTATATTTATCATTATTATTGTTATGAGCAGAGAGACAACATCTGCCGGAAGTAAATTCCTTGTATGTGCATAGGTACTTGGCGATTAAAGTCTGATTCTGATTCTGATTCTGAAAATGCTGGTGGAACACAGCAGGCCAGGCAGCATCTATAAGGAGAAGTACAGTCGATGTTTCAGCTCAATATGAAGGGTCACAGCCTGAAACATCAACTGTTTACTCTTTTCCATAGATGCTGCCTGGCCTGCTGCGTTCCACCAGCATTTTGTGTGTGTGGCTTGAATTTCCAGCATCTGCAGATTTCCTCGTGTTTGAAATATGTGAGGCCCACTGTTTTGTAGCTGGTGTATTTCTCTGGGAGTAGTTGCCACTGAAGATGATGTCCTCTGTGCCTCTGGAGCAGCAGGCTCCACACTGTGATTCAGGGAAGAGCTGTTTGATTACTAGGAGGAGAAGGTTGAGGAGCGCCCTGCCGATGATTCCACCTGTGACACACAGCAGGGAGACCCCTTGGAAAATGCTGCTCCCTTTCCAATCTATGACCATTTCAGCTTCCTTGAGGTGCCCAGGCATGGGGGAAGTGAGGCTGTGAAACTTAAGTTCCCTTCAGCCAAGTTGTAGAATATCACCAGCACTACCGCCTGCTCCAGGGGCCTGTTGTTTCTCAGATGGCAAATGTTCCTTTCAAATCCATGCAGGTCAGAGGTGGCAATGAGGCTGGAGCAGATCATCTTTTGTGGGAACGAGTCACAGACACTTATGTTGAGGTTGGAGTCATGACTGAAGATTTCTTTGAAGAGCTTCTCCAAGCTGGTGCTTAGTATCTCTCTGATAGGTTGCAACTCTCACTGGGGTGGGACCTTGACAACCGGGTGGTAAAAGGCCTTGACACTGCTGGAGCACACACACGTCTTTGTTGACAGCAAGTTGCAGGACTACCCGTACTCTTTCTGTTCTCAGCCCATCGGTTTTCTCTTGAAGCTTAGCTTTCATGTGCCAGTGGAGCTCATTTGAGGCATGGTTGAGCTTCTTAAGTTTCATGTAATTTAGCCCTTCGATCCCTCAGAAATTCTCATCAAGCCAGTCCTGAATCATAGAATCAAACAGCACAGGAACAGTTCCTTTCTGGCTGCCACGTCCATGCCGATAGTAGTTCCTATCCAAGCTATTCCCATTTGCCCGTATTTGGCCCATATCCCTCTACTCATTTCCTATCTAACTACCTGTCTAAATGCCTTATAAATATTGTAATTGTATCTACCTCCACCACGCCTTCTGACAGCTCATTCCAGATATTCACTGCTCTCTGTGTGACAAACACACCCCTCATCTTCTGGTATGGGGGAGGGGATGGTGGTGCTACTCCACAAGATAAAAGTGAGCTGCAGAAACTTATAAAATTAAACAACTCTATCATGGGTACCAGCAGCCTCCATAGTATCTTCAAGACATCTTCAAGGAGCCGTGCCTTAGGAAGGCAGCATCCATCATCAAGGACCAACACCACCCAGGACATGCCCTCTTCATGTTATTATGGTCAGGAAGGAGGTACAGAAGCCTGAAGGCACACAGTCAGCAATTCAGGAACAGCTTCTTCCGCTCTACCATCTGATTTTAAATGGACATTGAACCCATGGACACTACCTCAGTACCTTTCATATTTCTGTTATTTTGCACTACTTCCTTTAACTTAACTATCACACACACACACACACACACTCACACACACACTCACACACACTCACACGCACACTCGCACACACACACACACACACACACACACACACACACACACACACACACACACACACACACACACACACACACACACACACACACACACACACACACACACACACACACACACACACACACCATCTGCAGCATCTCCAGAATCTTGTGCCTCCTCTGATGTCTCTAAATTTCTCCTCCCTCACCTTAAACCTGTACCCCCTGCTTACGGACACCCCTGCCTTGAGAGGAAGATTCTGTCAATTGAACCCATCTACGCCTCTCATAACTTTGTAAACCTCCTGTCAGCCTCCAGTGAGAAATAACTCATCCTATGTAATTTTTCCTTATAACCAAAGCCCTCCATTCTGGGCAACGTCCTGGCAAACCTTCCCAATACCACAGATTGGGACTGATGGTGGAAACACAGAATCAGCCATTATATTGTAGATTGGTTTTTAGATAGGAATTTCATTTCATTCTATCATTCTCTTGTCTGAACTGACTCGAGAGATAATGTGTAGATTCCTTTCTAGTGATTGGTGGTTTTCTATATAAGGGTTCAAATGATAAAAATTTTGACAACCACTTAGGTCAAGGCAGCAAGAAACCAGTCAGTATGAAATGTCTCTACTTTCTGCATTTTGCACAGTGAATGCTTAATTTCCTTCCATGCACCACATTCAGCCCATAGCCACAAGTGATTACGGTATTTATTTGGCGTTCACAGCTTTTAGGAACCCATTGTTCAGAGCTGCACTCCAAATTAAGTGCACAATGCATTTTCAGATGTGAAGACTGGTAGCCAAAGTCAATTGCTAAATATATACTGTCCTACACCAAAAATTGCTCTAACAGTCTCAAACTCTGGAGACAAACTGTGAACTAACATTTTTTATAAACCCTCTGATGTCCATAGTTATCTGGAATATGGCTCTTCCCACCCTATCTCCTGTAAAAATGCTATTGCCTTTTCTAAATTTCTTCACTTCCACCACATCTGCTTTCAGGATGTGGCTAGGATATCTGAGATGTACTCCTTCTTTAAAGAATGGGGGTTTCCCCTCCCTCTACTATTGATGATGCCCTCACTCCATCTTCCCACCATTGTAACAGTGATGGAGTCCCTCTTTTCCTTACCTATCACGCCATCAGCCTCTGCACCCACCACATTATCCTCTCCAACTTCCACCACCTCCAAAGGAACACTGCCACTGAACATATATATCCGTACACCCCCCCCCCCCACAACTTTCCACAGGGATCACTCCTTCCGCGATTCCCTTGCCCATTCTTCCCTCCTTGTTAATCTCCCTCCTGGCTCTTAACCCTGCACGCGTCCTAAGTGTTACACCTGCCCACACACCTCCTCCCTCACCTCCATTCAGGGCCCCAAACAGTCCTTCCACGTGAGGCAATTTCCATTCCTGTTCTGACGTGTTGATCCATGGCCACCCTCAGGGTGCAGGAGCAACATATTATATTCCACAAAGTACACTGCAGATGCTGTGGTCAAAGCAACATGTACGACAAGCTGGAGGAACTCAGCAGGTCAGACAGCATCCGTAGAAACAAACAGTCAACGTTTCAGGCCGAGACCCTTCGTCAGGTCTGCTTATTACTTCCCCTGGTCCCTTCCTCCTTCCTTTTCTCCTTTTGCCCACATCCCTCTCCTATCAGATACTTCTTTCTCCAACCCCTGATCTTTCTCACCCAGCTGGCTTCACCTAGCACCTTCTAGTCAGCCTCTTTCCCCTCCCCCTCATGGTTTAATTCAGGCATCTCCTCCCTTCCCTTTCAGTCCTCAAAACTTCGACTGTTCACTCTTCTCCATAGATGCTGCCTGACCTACTGAGTTTACCCCGCATTTTGTGTGTGTTGCTTTGGATTCCCAGCAGCTGCAGAGTTTTTTGTGCTTGTCAACAATCTGTAACTTGAATTTTTCTGTCTTTCTACAGATACTGCCTCACCAACAGAGTCATTCCAGCATTTGCAGTTCTCATTTCAGACTTGCTGTTTATTGATTCTGAGGAGAACAAAATATGGGATTAATGTAGGATTAGTATAAATGGCAAAGATTTATTGGTGCAAAGGGTCTGTCTCTGTGCTATATTTCCCTCCGGCATTCTCTATGACATGAAAGTTCAAAGCAAATTTATTATCAAATAGCATGTAGGCCACCATACACATCCCTGAGATTCATTTTCTTGTGAGCATAAATCCACAATCTATAGTAGAATCAATGAAAAATTCTCTGATCTATAACCGTTCATAGCTCCCGGTTGTAACTTGCTGATTTTTGGATGTGCACGCAAGGTGCTCTAATTATAGGAACATTTGATGGCCCTGAACCTGTACTCCCTGGAGTTTAGAAGAATGAGGGGGGATCTCACTGAAACTTAATCGAATGTTGAAAGGTCGAGGTATAGTGAATCTGGAGAGGATGTTTCCCATAGCGTGAGAGTCTAGGACGACAGGGCACAGCCTAAGAATTGAAGGTCATTCCTTTATAACAGAGGTAAGGAGCAATGTCTTTAGCCAGAGGGTGGTGAATCTATGGAATTCATTGTCACAGATGGCTGTGGAGGCCAAGTCATTGGGTATATTTAAAGCAGAAGTTGATAGGTTCTTGATTGTAAGTGTGTCAAAGGTTACAGGGAGAAGGTAGGAGAATGGAACTGAGGCGTATAATAAATCAGCAGTGATGGAATGGTGGAGCAGACTTGTTGGGCCAAATTGCATAACTCTGGTCCTATGATTTAAAATGACGTAATTCTATACCTATGACTTATGGGCTGATGGTTAATTCAATGTAGCATAGTTTAAATAGGAAGATTCAATGGGGATAATGCTAGAAATACTTTTGTTTGACTTATTAATCACAACATTCCCTGCTTTGAGTTAAGTTTCCCATTTAAAGCTCTTCCCATGCCAGCTGAGAATAGATGTGAAGAACACAGTACGTGTAACAATTGTGGGTACTCAGAGATAGATCCAGCACATGTCTTGTTCCTCTGATACACAGAAGCAGCCAATAAATCTGTGGCTGGAGGTTCCGACAGAGGAATCTCACTTCAAGTCATGTTTCTAAATATCACATGAACTGACTGAACATCAAAGGAGTAGGTTCACACATGGCTATGGGAGATATAAATGGTTTTGGGATAGCAGCTCACAAAATTAAAACAAAGACAGCAAGAAACCACATTATATTATTATTTTTGTCCAGCTGCATATTTTCAATCTGAATTATATATTTAATTTTGGAGAACACTCTATGAGAGATGATGGTTAACAGCCTTCTGGTAAATATTCCCTCCCAGCACTGTTGGGGAAGTCTCCAGGACTTGGATCCAGCAACAGTGAAAGACCACAACTATATTTTCAAGTTAGGTCAGTGCATGAATCAGCGCAGAACTTGTGTAAAGGTGGGGGTTCCAAGCCTTCAGAGCCCTTGTCCTTCTTATTGACCATGGTTGTAGGTTTAAGAGCTGGCATTGGAATAGGCTGCAGTTAATCTTGTAGATCAAATTTCAAAGTTCAATGTTCAAAGTAACTTTATTATCAAAGTACGTATATGTCACCATATACTACCCTATGATTCATTTTCTTGCAGGCATTCACAGTAAAACAAAGAAGTACGATAGAATCAGTGAAAAAGTGTTCACAAAGACTGACAGGCAACTAATGTGCAAAAGAAGACAAACTGTACAAACAGAAAATAACAACAAGCAAATAAATGAATAAACACTGCTGAGAACATGAGTTGTCAAGTCTTATGAAGCTAATTCTATAGGTTGTGGAATCAGTTCATTCACTTCATTGTTGTGGTAAGAGAAGTTATTCATGCTGGTTCAGGAGCCCAAAGGTTGAAGGATAATAACTGGGTCTGGACTTGGTCATATGGGGCCTAAGGCTCCTGTAACTCTTTCCCAACGCTAGAAGTGAGAAGAGAACATGGCCTGGATGGTGGGTGTCCTTGATGATAGATACTGCTTTCTCGTAGCTGTGCTCTTTGTAGGTATGGCTTTGGAGCTATCGTAAGTATAAAGAAACATCTA
Source organism: Hemitrygon akajei (assembly GCF_048418815.1). NCBI lineage: Eukaryota > Metazoa > Chordata > Chondrichthyes > Myliobatiformes > Dasyatidae > Hemitrygon > Hemitrygon akajei. The sequence goes on along the minus strand of NC_133128.1, from coordinate 144,105,536 downwards.
CATCCTTCTATATGGATGGTACACATTGCAGTCTCTGTGCACAGTAATGGAGGGAGCGAACGGTTAGGGTGGTGGGCAAAGTGCCAGCCAAGCTGCTTGGTCCTCGTTGGGCATGTTACAAGTTGTTGGAGCTGCACACATCCAGGCAAGAGGGGAGAATTCCATTAAACTGCTGACCTGTGGCTTGTTGATGGTGAGATATACCGATTTGATCAGATTTTCCTTCGTCTTACTGTATGTCTGGAAGGTTTTTCTCAGAAATCCATCAATTAGTCCCTCCTGATGATTAGGCATGCTATTCAACTGAAAGCAACCATGAGAATAAAGTTCAACCAAGCACAGATTTTTAAAGAGGGGTGGAGAACTGGGACTAGTCTTTCAACCATCAGCCAAAACATTGTGGAAAGTCACTAACAAAAACAGTTGCAAGATTACAGTATTCAGAGACAGAATTGCCCTCCGGTCATCCAGCTCTGTCCATTGTTCCCTTACTTTTTACTAGATTTCACTGAAGTGTTCCCAAAAGCTCAAGTGGTGTGTTCTAGTGTGACTTTGGGTGTGTGTACCATTTGAGAACTGACCATGTGACCAACTGCTCTCTATTTAAGAATTGTTAAAATGTTAATGTTGAAAAGGCTCAATCCAGTCTGTCTCTCTCTCTTGTCTCTCTCACTCACTCTCTCTTTCTCCCTTCTGTTTCTCTCTCTCTGCCACTCTCTTAGGCAGTTTAGTAACCTGCATGCCAACAGCCCAGACAGACAATTCAACACAGCAAAGGGGAAAAAGCTCAGTTTTACCTGCTTGTATGTACATGAACTGTATCATCAAGAATCTAAGTTAAAGGGAACAGTTAATGAACAGAGGCATAACATTCTAGGGCTTGTAAACAGCTACCATGAAAGAAGTATTCATAACCCATGTAGCGACACAATTGCAAGTTGCAGTACGATAGGCCTATCAATCAAGTAGATCAGACAACACTGCCTCCCTATCTTTCAATTCACACACCCACTCAATGAACTATAAAAGCAGCTAGAAATAACTTCTTTATCTAACTTGCCAAATGCAAGTTTTTCAAAATTGAACGTGCAATGCAAAAGTCAGCTTCTGTTGAAATTACTGCACAAGAAGAATGTTCTTCAAATCATCCAACCATAACTCTTCAGATTTTATCAGTCAAGAATTTTGGTTTTGAGATCTCTGGATTCCTTTTAAAAGACATATATTATCCATCCTTCCAAAGAATAATTGGAGTACTGTACGAAAGGATTCAGGCAGACCCGTGCTTGTATCTGCAGGAAGCTGTTTTACTTATCCACTGTCTGACCCATTCTCAAAAGGCTACATATCCATCACACAGAAACGATCATCCTTCTTATCATCTCCAATTAATAGCAGCAGCAGTACACCCACAATCATTTATTGACATCTGCGTGTAACTCTCAGTTCAGCTAGTGGCTTAATATAGGAATGATAAACCTCGGCCCGGCCAAACTTAAGAAATCTTATTTGGGTGGATGATGCACGATGTGTCCCCTGTTACAAATCAGTACCACGAAATAACAAACAGTACACAATATGCAATTTAAATGATTGAGCTTTATCATTCTTAATTTGATTACATGGTTAGTAAAGAAACAAAAAAAAGAAAAGGGCCCATTCTCATGAAACAGTCTAATGCGCAAATGTTGGAGCTCACTGATAAGGCCGTTCGTCCACCATCGCCCTCCTCTGATCGTCACTGACCTTTGGACTCTCGCTCCAAGTCCACTCGGTCCAGCGGTCTACCAACTCTCTCCATTTGTGTCTTCTCTCCTACCTCTCCCCGGCAAAAGACTGCAAAAGCGCTGCTCCCAGACACACGAGAAAGAAGAACATCCTGCTCATTGAGTAACATGCCTCATTATCTCTAGTCATAACCCAAACATTGCTGCTATAGAGAAACCATTACCAAGAGGCCATTACATTAGCAGTGAAACCTTACAGTGTGTTACGTATGAAAGACCTTGATAAATGCAGGCCTTCCTCGTGATGCCAAAGGAACAAAGATATAAATGCATTATTGGCAGTCGTCACCCTCACTGGTTGGATCCTTGTGCTTTAATTTCATGAAAGCATCCTTTGGTTTTCTACTGATTTTTCATCTTTGCTGATATCCTCTTTGTATGTATAGACAATCCTCTCAAAACCTTTTGCGAGCTCTCTGTGCAACAAGGCATTTCCTGCCTCATGTTAACACGTGGGAAGTTAAGGAAAGGAGTCTTTTCCTGTAGGTATTCCATGTTCTTAGTTACTGTCATAACCTCGGTATTCTTCCAATTTAATCAAAAATATGTGTCAAAGCAGCAACTTATCAAGTCTGTAGTGAACAGTAAGAGCAGTTAATTTCCTACCCTGCTGAACAGATTCCAAAGAAACAATGACACACCTCTCCTTCGGGGACAATAAGCCACGACTGATGACTTGTAGTTATTATATACAACCCGATGCTGCATTGAGATGTTGGATAACATGTTAATAATGAAGAGATTTGGCATTTGACTAGGGCTGTGTTACTTGGGTTTAATTGGAAAGCAATAGGTAAATGGAAAACGTGAATATATGAAATGTGCTTGCTCAGTTAATTCTATCCTTTCTGAACTTATCACTTTAAGGCGCCCCACAGTTTAGGAGGGGGTCTTGACAGGGTGGATATGGGGAAGTCGATTCCTCTAGTGGGACAATCCGGAAATAAAAGGCCACAGTTTAAAAAATAAGGTGGCTGCCCATTGAGATACAAGTAATGCAAAGTTCAGGGAGATAAAAGTCTTTGGAATTGTCTTCTTCAAAGGGCAGTAGAAGCAGAGTATTGGGATACTTTTATGGCCAAGGTAGAGTGTGAATTGAAAGGTTATCATGGGTAGGTTGAAAGGTGGAGCCAGAGATTCCATTAGATCAGCTAAGGTTTTAAATAGGGGAGTAGATCTGAGGGGCGGAATGGTCTATTCCTATTCCTAATTATGCTCATTATATTCACTTACTTGTCCTTATCCTAAATCATTAAACTAGGGAAAATATTGTGCACTAGTGTAGCAGACAGACAATTAATTACTGTGCAGATACCTTGGTGTTCGTATGCCAAGCACAACACCTTTGACTTAAAAATACTATCTGGAATATGTCAGTTCACTTCACCAGAAGCTACCAGGATCTGGGGGACAAGAATAATAACAAGCTAGATTTTATATAATTTATTTACTTATTGAGATACAGGGTGGAATAGGCCCTTTTGGCCCTCTCAAGTCAAGTCAAGTCACTTTTATTGTCATTTCGACCATGACTGCTGGTACAGTACATAGTAAAAATGAGACAACGCTTTTTTCAGGACCATGGTGTTACATGACACAGTACAAAAAGTAGACTGAACTACGTAAAAAACAACATAGAAAAAAAACTACACTAGACTACAGACCTACCAAGGACTGCATAAAGTGCACAAAACAGTGCAGGCATTACAATAAATAATAAACAGGACAATAGGGCAAGGAGTCAGTCCAGGCTCTGGGTATTGTGGAGTCTGATAGCTTGGGGGAAGAAACTGTTACATAGTCTGGCCGTAAGAGCCCGAATGCTTTGGTGCCGTGACAGAGAGCAACCCTAGTCTAATCCTGGGGAAATGGGCAATTAAGCTGCCAACTGGTACATCTTTGGACAGAGAGAGGAAACTGAATCACCCAGAGGAAAAACCTCGTGGACACGGGGAGTATGTACAAACTCCTTACAGAGGGCAGCAGGAATTGAACCCGGGTCACTGGTACTGTAAAGCATTGTGCTAACTACTACGCTACTGTCTCGGAACTTTTAACATATAATAATAATAAGGAATAGATTTATTTGTCATGTGTACTTCAAAACATTTAGTGAAATGCATCATTTGCATCAAATCAAATCAGTGAGGATTGTGCTGGGCAGCCTGCAAGAATTGCCAGACTTCCACTGCCAACATAACATGCCCAGAACTTACTATCCATAACCGGTGTGTCTTTGGAATGTGAGAGGAAACAGGAGTACCCAGAGGAAACTCACATGGTCACAGGAAGAATGGACAGACTTCTTAAGGACAGCGGCAGGAATTGAACTACAATCGCTGGCACTGTACCATGCCACTCTTTTTTAAATAGGATAATTGGGATAAAGAGAGCAAATAGTATGGATATTGAGACAGTGGGGTGGAAGGAAAACCAGGCAAAGGTGATCATGGTGAAGGTCAGTTTTTGTCATGGTCTCCGAGGACACAAAAAAAACTTGAACTTCTACAGAAGAATGAAGAGTTCATCTCAAATTAGTCATAATTTGATGCAAATGCTGTAAACAGGCTCCTAGAAAAACAAGGGAGCTGGAGAGTGAAAACAAATCAAACATAAAAATCAAGGAGAAAGGGTAATCCACATTTTCTGTATTTAACTCAAAAGGGGAAACGTATTCAAAAGACTAGTTTGGGTATAAGTGCGGGGGCTGATGGGGATGTGAGTGTGGATGGTTGGTTCGAAAAGCTTCCAAATGACCAGCCTGTAATGACAGAAAGCCTGACCAGCCAGTGGGATTTGTTATTTGGTTACTACGGTGAATGGCAGCCAGAGTACTGCAGGATGGGGTGGGGTATGATGTATGCTTATTAATGCCTCAGGAAGGGGCAAAACTGGGGGGGAGTTTGGAACTGAGGACAAGGTCACTGATAAAAGTATTTTGGGAAATGGTATGTATACGTGAAATAGGAGTTTTTCATCAACTGTGCCAAGCATTATGGTAACTGCTTCCTGAAAAATGAGGACTTGCTTAATGGTGAAAACCTCAACAACATACACTTTGTGGCCACCTTATTAATAATCGGAGTGTATTTACTTGTCTTCCATTGTTGTAGCCCATCCACTTCAAGGTTTAACATGTTCCGTGTTTAGAGATGTGCTTCTGCACACCACTGTTGTAACACATGGTTAGGTGAACTCTGGCCATTCTCCGCTGATCTCAAATTATTAACAAAGCATTTTTCCTCACAGAACTGACACTCACAGGATGTTTTTTTGGTTTTTACCTTTGCCACATGAACAAAGACACCAGAGAGAAATCATGGTAGATATGAAGCAGTTTCTTTATTCGACAAAATGAGACAGATCAGGCATCGCATTGAGACCCCTTTCAGAGGAAAGATGCCTGCTTGACCCAACACTACACAACATTTTAGATGTTAAGGACCAAAAGACAATTCAGGACAATTCCATATTTACAAACACAAGAATATTTGCAGATGCTGGAAATCAAGCAACACATACAAAATGCTGGAGGAACTCAGCAGGCCAGACAGCATCTATGGAAAAGAGTAAACAGTCACCCTTCATCATAGATCTGTCTGGCCTGTTGTGTTCCTCCTCCATATTTACAATGCTTCCTTTGAACTACATACCACCCTCACACCTTCCTCTTTGCACCCATACAACAGACAACCAAATTATGAATTTATATCAGCATTGTCTGGTCTTCCAATTAACTGTGGTTCACAGTTCTTAGGAACACATTTTCCAGAGCAGCATTTTAGACTTAATCCACAGTTCACATTTGGATCTGAAGACTCGTGAAGTCAGTTGCTGAAGTTGTTTGCTATGTGTGCTAACCCCCAAAAAACGCTCTAACATTGGCTGTTCTCAGTAAACTATAAAGACTGTTGTACATGAAAATCACAGCAGATCTGCAGTTTTTGAGTTACTCAAACTACCCATATGGCACCAACCATCATTCCATGGTCAAAGTCACTTAGATCACATTTCATCCCCATCCTGGTGTTTGGTCTGAACAACAACTGAACCTCTCGACCATGTCTGCATGCTTTTATGCATTGAGTTGCAGCCACATGATTGGCTGATCAGATATTTGCATTAATGAGCAGGTGTATAGGTGTACCTAATAAAGTGTCCACTGAGTGTACAATCCTCCTGTTGGATGAGTGCAAATCAGAATCAGAATCAGGTTTAATATCACCGGCTTATGTTGCAAAATTTGTTGTCTTTGAGACAGCAGTACCACACAATACATAATAAATAATAGAGAAAAAAATGTGAATTACAGAAGTATATATATTAAATAGTTAAATTAAGTAAGGAATACAAAAATAAAGAATGCCACCTATATTACAATTGTACTCCGATTCATTGCTCTGTGTAACAGGAGACTCTGTAGTTTAAAGTTGACAGCATTGTATTAGAGTGCATTAGTTATTTATTTAATTAGTGTAACTGAGCAGAGTAGGCCATTCTGGCCTCCTGAGTCATGCTGCCCCAGCAATCCGTGATGACTCCAATGAACCCTAACCTAATTAGGGGACAACTTACAATGACCAATTAACCTACCCTGTGCATCTTTGGACTGAGGGAAGGAGCCAGAGGACCTGGAGAAAACCCAGGGAGGACATACAGACACTCCTTACAGACAGCACCAGAGATGAAGTCCTAACTCCGACACCCTGAGCTGTAATAGCGTCAGGTCACGTTAACTGTTCCACAATCGTGGCACCCATTAACATTGCATTGTACCAGATTATCTGAGAACTTTATCTAACTGGAACAATGAAAGCATTGAATGAGTTGTTATCAGCTTTGAAAAGAGTAGATCTATATTGTTCCTGCTGTGAAGTTGATGGTTTGAGTCATTGTTCAGATTTTTCAATTTGAATAGCTCTGACATGCATTTATCCATTCTACTTCCTCTTCTGATCACAGAAACATCATACAGCTACTTGAAACAAAGCAGCATGGATACACAACAACTTTCAATCCAATTAGTTCTATACTACATGAACAGGAATGGTTTCTTAATAATCCACTTTTAGAGGGAGTAACCTTTTTGCTGGCCACAGCTTACTCCAGCCCCTACGCAATCTTGCATTGCCTTCCTTTTTTTTAATTTTTATTTATTTAGTAAATTTTTAGAAAATTACAAAGAATAAATGTGATGATAAAATAGTAAGAAAAAGAAAAATAATATTAACCCTCCCCCCTCCCCATAACCCTTCCCCCCTTAACTCTTATCTAAAGAGAGAGAAAAAAAGAAAGAAAGAAGAGAAAGATTGCCTGGATAGCGAAGGATCCCCACATGCTCCATGGAGTTCAAAATAATTTTAATATTTATTTTTACTTTCCCCAATTACTTTATAATTTTATCTTCAAAGGACCTATGTATTTAATCCTATCTTTTGTAGGTATGGGAGCCAAATTTTCAAAAATATATCATATTCATTTCTTAGATTGTATGTAATTTTTTCAAGTGGAATACAACCATGTATTTCATTATTCCAACGATCCATAGTTAAATATAAATCAGATTTCCAAGTAACTGCGATAACTTTTTTGGCTATTGCCAATGCAATTTTTATAAATTTTTTCTGATACTTATTCAATTTAATTTTTGGTATTGTCCCTTCAATGTCTCCTAATAAAAATAATACTGGACTATGTGGGAGTTGTACTCCAGTAATTTGTTCCAATAAAAGTCTTAGATTTATCCAAAATGGTTGAATTTTAAAACAAGACCAAGTAGAATGTAAAAAAGTACGAATTTCTTGATTACATCGAAAACATTGGTCAGATATACTTGAAGTTAATCTATTTATTTTCTGTGGTGTTATATATAATTGGTGTAAAAAATTATATTGTATTAATCTAAGTCGAACATTTATAGTATTTATCATACTATCAGAACATAATCTTGACCAACTTTTTCCATCAATTTTAACATTCAAATCAGATTCCCATTTTTGTCTTGATTTATAAATTCCTGAATTAATTGTCTGTTTTTGAATCAAATTGTACATATAAAATGTAAATTTTTTAATTTTTCCTTTTTGAATTAATATTTCTATTTCACTAGGTTTTGGCATCAACATTGTTTGACCCAGCTTTTCTCGTAAATAAGCCTTTAATTGAAAATAACAGAAAAGAGTGTTGTTTGATATTTTATATTTATTTTTGAATTGATCAAACGACATCAATATACCTCCTTCAAAACAATCACCTATATATTTAATCCCCTTTTGGAACCAATTATGTAAAAGTTTATTATCCATTGTAAAAGGAATAAGCCTATTTTGAATTAAAGTTCTTTTTGCTAATAAAGATTTCTTTATCTCATCGTCCATATTTACCTTATTCCATAAATCAATCAAGTGTCTTAATATAGGAGATTCTTTTTTTTCCGTATCCATTTGGATTCCCATTTATATATAAAATCTTCTGGTATATTTTCTCCTATCTTATCTAATTCTATTCTGATCCATGCCGGTTTTTCTTCATCAAAAAAAGACGCAATAAATCTAAGTTGATTTGCTTTATATTTAATAAAATTGAATTAAATCTTCATCTATAGATCGATTCCTCCTTATCCATCATTATCATTGTCATTATCAAGGGGGAATGATCTGATAGTATTCTTGCTTTATATTCCACACTTTTCACTCTATCTTGAATATTTTTTGATAATAAAAAAAATCAATCCTTGAGTAAGTTTTATGTCTATTTGAATAAAATGAATAATCTCTTTCTCCTGGATTAATTTTTCTCCAAATATCAATCAGGTTTAAATCTTTCATTAATGATAAAGTTAGTTTTATTACTTTTGATTTTGTAGCAACTTTAGTTGACCTATCCAAAACTGGATCTAAACAAAAATTAAAGTCTCCACCTATTAATATTTTATCATGTGCATCAGCCAAGTTCAAAAAAACTTCTTGTATGAATTTTGCATCATTTTCATTTGGTGCATAAATGTTCATAAAAGTCCATAATTCTGAAAAAATTTGACAATGTATAATCACATATCTCCCCACAGAATCAATTACTACATTTTGTATTTTAATTGGTAAAGATTTATTAACCAAAATTGCAACTCCTCTCAATTTTGAATTAAATGAAGCTGCAATGACATTTCCAACCCAATCTCTCTTTAATTTCTTATGTTCTGTTTCTGTTAAATGTGTTTCTTGTAAAAAAGCTATATCTCCTTTCATTTTCTTAATATATGTTAAAACTCTTTTTCTTTTCACAGGTCCATTAAGTCCATTAACATTAAAACTTAAAAAATTAAGTAAATTCATCATTCATAATAACTTGGGAACTCTGTAAAATTCTCCATGTTGCTATGAGTCTCTCCCCAACCATCCAGGCAAAAAAGAAGAAAAATAGAAAAAAGGTAACTAATATATTAAAAAAAACAAAATACCCCCCCTACTAATGTTGCGAATAAAAAGAACACAACATTACCCCCCCATTTTACGGGTCATGGCAATCGCCATGATTGTACACGTGAAACTTGCAGCCATCGATCAGGAGCTCCTCCAGCTCCCCTGCAACAAAAAAGAAAATGTATTAGTGAAGAAAAAAAAGAAAATAATTAATGTCTCTACTCCCAATTAATACTCCTCAACTATTTTTTTTTCCTTATAAATGTCCGTCAAGTCCAACCTTATTTCAGTCTTCATCATTAGTCCACTTCATTTCTATAATTCTTTATTCCTCTTCGTGGACATCAGGTAATTCTTTTTTTTTAAAACATTTTTTTATTAGTTTTTCAAAACATTTTACAAATTAAAAACCCCAAATCCCAATGAGGAGCATTAATACAGTGCAAAATTAAGCGTACAATAACAATATGCTACAAAGGAAGAGAATTTAACAAAAAGAGCACCTAAATTAAAGACAGGTAAGCTTAGTGTCCTCCCCAAGCCCCAAAACACAAGATAAAAAACAACAACTACTCCAGACCGACCACAACACAGTATAAAGAGTATAGGTCAGGACAGTCAAACTCCCAGACTGTGAATACACTTAGCAGCAGAGGATAATAATGCCTACTACCAGAAAAAAAAAGGGAGCTGAAAGCAAGGGACTGAAAAGAAGAAAAAAAAACCCTAGTCAGGAGGAAGGTTATGAAAGTACTCGATAAAAGGTCCCCAGACCTTATAGAACTTTAGATCCGAATTAAGAACTGAATAATGAATTTTTTCAAGGTCCAAGCAGGCCATAATGTCGTTAAGCCATTGCGCATGAGTGGGCGGGGCAACATCTCTCCATCTAAGGAGGATCAAGCGTCTCGCCAGGAGAGAGGCAAAGGATAGTATTCGGCATTTGATCGGACCCAGACATAAATCTGTCTTGCCCCAAAAACCGAACAGAGCAATTAAGGGGTTTGGTTCTAGGTGCTGATTCAGAATACCCGATAATGTAGTGAAGACATCTTTCCAGAATTTCTCCAAGCTAGGACAGAACCAGTACATATGGATGAGAGAGGCCACGCCCCTCTTGCATTTATCACAGAGCGGGCTAATGCCAGGGTAGAATCGAGATAGTTTAGATTTAGACATATGGGCTCTGTGAACAATCTTAAACTGTAAAAGGCAATGGCGAGCACAAAGAGAGGTTGAGTTAACCGATTTGAGAACTGAGTCCCAGCTCTCCTCGGATAAGGAGATATTTAAATCCTGCTCCCAGGCCATTTTAATTTTATCCACAGGGGCCCGTCGTAAGGCTGCTAGTTTATCTCGGATAATTGATATTAAACCTTTACCTAGTGGATTAATGGAAAGAAATAGGTCCATAGCATTTTTTGCAGGCATTTCAGGGAAGTTAGGAATTAAAGGAGCAATAAAGTGTCAGATTTGGAGATATCTGAAAAAGTGAGCGTTAGGCAGGTTGAACTTAACAGAGAGCTGCTGAAAAGAAGCGAAGCGATTATCGATGAAAAGATCTTCAAAATGTCTAATGCCCTTCCTATACCAAACATGGAATGCTGAATCGTACGTAGTAGGTAAAAAAAGGTGATTGTGTGCGACAGGGCTAGAAACGGAAAACCCCTGGAAACCATAGCATTTCCTAAACTGAGCCCATATACGCAAAGTGTGTCTAACAAGAGGATTAGCTATTGATCTGGGCAGACCGCTAGGGAGTGCAGAGCCAAGAAGTGCAGATATAGATAATTCTTTAGTGGAGCTCAACTCCTTTGCCACCCAGTTAGGACACTCGGGTTGGCTGTGGAAGAAAGACCAGAAGGTAGCACAACGTATATTAGCTGCCCAATAATATAAGCAGAAGTTAGGTAAAGCCATGCCACCCTCTTTTTTAGATTTTTGGAGGTGGATTTTATTAATTCTAGAGCACTTATTCTGCCACAGATATGACAAAATAATAGAGTCTAAGGAATCAAAAAAAGATTTAGGAATAAAAATTGGGATAGATTGAAATAGGTATAAAAATTTGGGGAGAACATACATTTTAACAACATTACTACGACCTACCAAAGACATAGATAGAGGTGACCATTGTACCAGACTCTGTTTTATAGCATATGAAAGGTTGACAAAGTTTTCACGAAAGAGATCTTTAAACTTCCTTGTGACTGTAATTCCAAGATAAGTAAATTGATTATGGACTACTTTAAAAGGGAGATCACGAAATATTAGTTCTTGTGCTTCTTTATTTATTGGGAAAAGTTCACTCTTATGTAAATTAAGTTTATAGCCAGAGATCTGGCTAAACTGGTCAAGAAGTGAAAACATTAGAGGTAAGGATGTAGACGGATTTGAGAGAAAGAGTAATAAGTCATCAGCATAGAGAGAAACTTTATGCTCAACACCCCCTCTCCAAATCCCGGTCAATTCAGGACAGTCTCGAAATGCTATCGCCAGAGGTTCTATAGCCAAATCAAAGAGAAAGGGAATTAAGGGGCATCCCTGACGGGTGCCACGTTTGAGATTAAATACTTGGGATTTCTGAAAATTAGTTAAAACAGAAGCAGTAGGACACAGGTACAGCAATTGGATCCAAGAGATGAAACTTTGGCCGAGGTCAAATTTTTCTAAGACTGCAAAGAGGTAGTTCCACTCTATACGATCAAATGCTTTCTCCGCATCGAGGGAAATAACACACTCAGGAGTCCCAGTTGGAGCTGAGTATAAAATATTAAATAGACGCCGAATGTTAAAAAAAAGGAGACGGTTTTTAATAAAGCCTGTTTGGTCATCAGAGATAATGGAGGGAATAACAGTTTCTAATCTATGAGCCAACACTTTAGCTAAGATCTTTACATCAACATTGAGCAGAGAGATCGGCCTGTACGAGGAACACTCTGTTGGGTCTTTGCCCTTTTTTAAAAGAAGAATAATAGATGCCTCATTGAAAGAGGGTGGCAATTTGCCATAATTAAATGAGTCAGATAATACTGAAAGTAACTGAGGAGAAAGAAGTGAGGAGAATGATTTATAAAATTCTACAGGGAACCCATCAGGTCCAGGAGATTTCCCTGAGGACAGTGCAGAAATTGCAAAAGATATTTCTTCTGATGATATAGGCGCATTGAGTTTGGCTTTGAAATCAGATGAGAGTGAGGGGATATTCAGATTATGTAAAAATTGCTCAACAGAGATAATGTCATTCAGAGATTCAGAGGAATAAAGCCGAGAATAAAAATTTTTAAATGCGTCATTAATTTCTAAATGATCCGATGTAAAGTCTCCGTTCTCCTTCCAGATCTTTGTAATATGTTGTTTGGCTTTGGAGCGCCTCAGCTGATTGGCTAGGAATTTACCAGACTTATCCCCATGAATGTAAAAGCGACTCTTGCTTTCGAGAAGTTGGCGTTCGACAGATTGAGTGGACAGAAGGTTAAATTTAGTTTGGAGTTCAACGCGCTTCTTGTATAATTCAGGGTTCTTAGTTTGGGCATATATTTGATCCAAATCTTTAATCTGGTTAATGAGGTCTGATCGATCTGCACGGGATCTACTGTTGAGATTTTCTGTGTAAGAGATTATTTGACCCCTCAGATATGCTTTCATGGCATCCCAGACAATCTGGGATGGCACTTCAGGTGATGTATTAGTGTTAAAATAAAAGGTTATCTGATCCTTAATAAATTTTACAAAATCATCATCCGATAATAAAGTTGAATCAAACCGCCAGTGTTTATTCCTCTGAGGGAGACCGGGAAAGTTCAGAGAGAGGGTAATTGGGGCATGGTCAGAAATCAGTATACTCTGATAGTCACAAGAGTGGGCAAATGGGATAAGTTGGTTATCGAGTAAGAAATAGTCAATTCTAGTGAAGGTATGGTGAACATGTGAGAAAAAAGAATAATCTCTCTCCGTAGGATGGAGGAAACGCCATATATCAGAGATACCAAAATTAGAGAGAAACGATTGGATAGCTAAGGCAGATTTAGTAGGTGGTCTGGTAACAGAGGACGATCGATCCAGTTTAGGATCCAACCAACAGTTGAAGTCACCACCCAGTATAAGAGAGTATGAGTTTAAGTCTGGTAGTGAGGAAAAAAACCATTCAAAAAAGTTAACATCGTCAAAGTTGGGAGCATACAGGTTTGCTAGTGCAACTTTAGTGTTATATAGTTTACCAGAAACAATAATAAAACGGCCATTTGTATCAGATATTTTATTATGGAGTTCAAAAGGAATATTTGAGTTAATAAGAATGGAGACTCCCCTAGCTTTAGCGGCAAAGGATGAATGAAAATGCTGACCCGCCCACTTTGACAGAAGCCAGGAGTTATCAAAACAACGAATATGAGTTTCTTGAAGGAAAGCAATGTCAGCTTTGAGTTGTTTGATATGTGAGAATACCTTCCTCCTTTTAACAGGGTGATTCAATCCCTTTACATTCCAGCTCACGAATTTAAGTGCACTAGCCATTATCAATTACTAATGCATAAAAGGCAGCAGGCATATAAAAAGTCAAGCAGTACACTAGCAGTCTGGGAGCAGAAATGTAAACATAGATTCATAAAATCAAAACATATACATGTCCTGAGCAATAAAGAGAAACACTAAATACAGTGAGTGATGTTGGAACTGGAAAACTCACCCCACCCACACAACCCAAAACTAGACGGCTACCAAAACAAGTAGCTAGCTCTACCAAAAAAATTAACCCAAATACAACTTCCAGATCTGTGTCATTAACAGCAGTTCCGTATAAATACTATAGCAAATAGTAACTAGTTTATGCACTGGAAAACATAACTACAGATTAGAACACCTTCTGCAGAAATATAAAACTTAATACAGAGAAAATCGGAAGAAAACCAAAACTAACCTACCCACGAAAAATTATAGAAGAATAAAGTAAGAGAAAGGGAAAAAAAAGGTAAAAAAAAAAGGAGAGGAAGGGGAAAATTATAAATTCAAGACGAGTATTTATCAACCATTTACAGAGAGGAGAGAAAAAAATTCAGAGATTAGAAAAAAAGGGATGAAGAAAGGAAAAAAAAGATAAAATAAGTAAATATTTTAAAAAGGGGAAAAATAAATCAGCAATTAAACTGTGAACCAACAAACAGGAAGGCCTTCACTAAAAACTTTGAACCTCCAAAACAAGTTAGAGTCAGTTGTAAAACTCTGTAGATAAGGTTATACAAGAGTAAAAATAGATTACACACACACCAGATCCCGGGAGAGATTGTCAACGACATCAGGTAATTCTTGTACAAATTTCTCCGCTTTCCGGTAGTCAACAAAAAATCTTCTTTCTTTGTTATCCAGGAATATTATCAATTTTGCTGGGTAGCTCAATAAAAATTTATAGCCCTTTTCCCATAAAGATTTTTTCACTGGATTAAACTCCTTCCGCCTCTTCAGAAGATCGTAACTTATGCCTGGATTTTAAAAAAAACTCTTTTCCCTTCTATTATCAATGGCCCATTTCTCTTTTTAGCACCTTGAGTAGCTGCCTTCAAGATCATTTCTTTATCTTGGTACCTTAAGCATTTTATCAAAATTGATCTTGGATTTTGATCTTGTTGAGGTCTTGGTCTTAAAGCTCTGTGTGCTCTTTCAATTTCAATTACTTGGCTTCCTTCTTTCATTTCCAAAATTTTCGGAATCCATTCCTGAAAGAATTTTATTGGATTTTTCCCTCTGTACCTTCCATAAGACCAACAATTTTAATATTATTTCGTCTACTAGAGTTTTCAAGCACATCTATTTTTTCCAACATCCGTTTTCTTTCTATTGTCCAGGCAAGATTATTATCTTCTATCTTATCTATTCTTTCAGTGTTTTCTTCCACTTTTACTTCCATCTCTTTAACTTTATTATCCATCTTCTTTTGTTTTTCCACCACATTATCGAGTGTATTCTGCATCCTTCTTATATCTGTTCTTATAGCTTTTAATTCATTCGTCATATATATCAGGATATCTCTTATGTCTCCTTTAATCTCCTGCTTCTTTTCCTCTTCTTCTTCCTCTGAATTTCCCAAAGAGTCTGATTCCACTTCCGATTCACTTCCAATTTCACTTCCAGCCGTAGTTGGGATTTGTAGTTTTGTTAATATCTGTTCATGCATACTTGTTTCTTCGCGCATGTGTTGTTCTTGCCATTTCTTCTTAGAGACTGCCGACATTGCTGCAACTTCCTGTCCCGCATCATCAGAAGTGCCATGCACTTCGCTGGGAGGAGATCCAACTTGAGTCCGAGGCTTCGCCGAGACGGTTAGGCCTTTTTCCCTGCCGATTTGTGCAGTCTTCGAAGTAGTAGCTTTCTTCTGTTTCGGTTTAGGAGCCATATCAAAAAATAATCCTGAGTTGCTTATAAATAGTTTCTAGTAGGTATTTGTTAACTCTTCTTCATTTAAACCCTATTTCATTACTTTTTACGAGGGAGCTGGATTCCCAACGTCTCGATCCTACGTCATCATGTGACGCCTCCCCTTGCATTGCCTTCCTGATCACGTCCATTACCAGTAGCAGTTCAATCGCTGGATTCAAGTACCACCTTCTCCTAAGGGTTTGTCTATTGGTGGGTCTTCAAGTAGCTATAGAGGCTGATATGGGATCCACATATTCTGGAGCAGTGTAGGCAAAAGTGGCAATACTTCTGTTTCAGTTGCCCTTCATAAACCCAACATCATTACTGCTAAGCTCGTCCAGAACTCACAATGCTGCCCCCTTCACCACCTGCTGATTGCAAGGGCATTTAATCTGGGATGTTAGGGTGGATTCCCTTAATGGAGAACACTTGTGTGTGACTTTGTTTAATAGAGGGAGGTTGAAACACGTGCAGCCATCACGTGGTCCTTGACAGATCGGGGTCAGAGTCCAGTGGCATGGAGTGCAAGACCACTGGGGACCCTTCCCTGCTGCAGCCTTCCTCTGTTCTCACTACCATTGTGATGATGAAGCGTGGCCCGGGAGGGGCAAACGCGAGTCTGTCTGTTTGGGAGCCGGGGTTCAGTAGGAAGTGACATAGGAAATGTGACACAAGTCGCATTATGGAATTCCACAATGGCATCGCCGAGGGTCAGTTCCGGCTCCAGCCTTGTTCAATCTGTACCTCAGTGACCTCCCTGAAAACAAATCTGCTAAATTTGGATGCGCTGATGATGGGCCATAGCCTTCAAATTGATTGATGTCAAATACACTGAAAAAATCCTTACCCAAAATACCAACTCCCGATCTATCTACTTCTCAAAGTGGTACCTAAATCTGAATGTCAACAAAACAGTAACATATTTCATCTGAACAACTGACCAAACAACCTTAAACTTAATATCAAACTGAATGACAAACAGCTACCCAACGGTCCACCAAAGTACTTAAGAGTCACACTAGATCAAACTCTCTCATACAAGATCCACCTTCAAAATTTTGCAAAGAAACTAAAATCCAGAATGGCCCCAATAAGGAAGATGGCAGGAACCAGACGGGGTGCTAAACAATCAGTCCTATGAACATCCAGACTAGCAATATGTTTCTCAGCCACTGAATATTCCACACCCACCTGAGAGAGAAGTTCTCCCACAAACATCAACAACACACAGTTCCATACTTTATGAGATAATTTCAGGAGATCTAAAATCCACACTGTCCAATGGCTCCCAACAATGAGCAGAATAGCACCCCGGGAGATCTGTAGTCAAGTCAACTCAAGTCACTTTTTATTGTCATTTCGACCATAACTGCTGGTACAATACACAATAAAAATGAGACAAATTTTTTCAGGACCATGGTGCTATATGAAACAGTACAAAAACTACAATGAACTACATGAAAACAACACAGAAAAAAAAACTACACTAGACTACAGACCTACCCAGGTCTGCATAAAGTGCACAAAACAGTGCAGGCATTACAATAAATAATAAACAAGACAATAGGTACAGTAGAGGGCAGTAAGTTGGTGTCAGTCCTGGCTCTGGGTATTGAGGAGTCTGATAGCTTGGGGGAAGAAACTGTTACATAGTCTGGTCGTGAGATCCCGAATGCTTCGGTGCCTTTTCCCAGATGGCAGGAGGGAGAAGAGTTTGTATGAGGGGTGTGTGGGGTCCTTCATAATGCTGTTTGCTTTGTGGATGTAGCGTGTGGTGTAAATATCCATAATGGCGGGAGAGAGACCCTGATGATCTTCTCAGCTGACCTCACTATCTGCTGCACGGCCTTACAATCCGAGATGGTGCAGTTTCTGAACCAGGCAGTGATGTAGCTGATCAGGATGCTCTCAATACAACCCCTGTAGAACGTGATGAGGATGGGGAGTGGGAGATGGAATTTTCTCAGCCTTCGCAGAAAGTAGAGGCGCTGCTGGGCTTTCTTTGCTATGGAGCTGGTGTTGAGGGACCAGGTGAGATTATCCATCAGGTGAACACCAAGAAATTTGGTGCTCTTTACGATCTCTACCAAGGAGCCGTCGATGTTCAGTGGGGAGTGGTCGCTCCGTGCCCTCCTGAAGTCAACAACCATCTCTTTTGTTTTGTTCACATTAAGAGACAGGTTGTTGGCTCTGCCCCAGTCCATTAGACGCTGCACCTCCTCTCTGTATGCTGACTCATCGTTCTTGCTGATGAAACCCTCCACGGTCGCGTCATCAGTGAACTTTATGACGTGGTTCGAGCTGTGTGTTGTAGCACAGTCATGCGTCAGCAGAGTGAACAACAGTGGACTGAGCACACAGCCTTGGGAGGCCCCGTGCTCAGTGTGATGGTGTTGGAAATGCTGCTTCCGATCCAGAGTGACGGAGGTCTCCCAGTCAGGAAGTCTAGGATCCAGTTGCAGAGGGAGGTGTTCGGGCCCAGTAGGCGCAGCTTTCCAATCAGTTTCTGAGGAAAGATTGTGTTGAATGCTGAACTGAAGTCTATGAACAGCATCCAAACGTATGTGTCTTTTTTGTCTGGGTGGGTTAGGGCCAGGTGGAGGGTGATGGCAATGGCATCATCTGTTGAGTGGTTGGGACGATACGCAAACTGCAGGGGGTCCAGTGAGGGGGGGCAGCAGGGTCTTGATGAGCCTCATGACGAGCCTCTTGAAACACGTCATTATGATGGATGTGAGTGCAACGGGATGGTAGTCATTGAGACAGGACACTGAAGACTTCTTCTGCATGGTAACAATGATAGTGGCCTTGAAGCATGTTGGAACGGTGGCGCTGCTCAGGGAGATGTTGAAGATATCAGTGAGAACATCTGCTAGCTGGTCTGCACATCCCCTGATCTCTCTACCAGGGATGTTGTCTGGTCCAGCAGCCTTCCGTGGGTTGACCCTGCACAGGGTTCTTCTCACATCGGCCACGGTGAGACACAGCACCTGGTCATTTGTAGGAGAGGTGGACTTACTCGGCGCCACATCATTTTCCGCCTCAAAACGGGCGTAGAAGTTATTCAGCGCATCTGGGAGGGAGGCATCACCTGCACAGTCAGGTGATGTTGTCCTGTAGTTGGTGATGTCCTGGATGCCCTTTCACACACCGTGTGTCGCTGCTATCCTGGAAGTGGCTGTGGATTCGCTGGGCGTGTGCACGCTTTGCTCCTCTGATGGCTTTGGACAGTTTGACCCTTGCTGTTGTTAGGGTTGCCTTGTCGCCTGCTCTGAAGGTGGAGTCGTGGGTTCTCAGCAGCGCATGCACCTCCGCTGTCATCCATGGCTTCTGGTTAGCGTGTGTAGTGATGGTCTTGGACACAGCAATGTCGTAGATGAGCAGCTTCAGCAAAATTCTACAAGCATATCCAAATTATGCACAATAACATTCCAGTTCATAAACTCATTGAAAATGCTCCCCCAATCTCCCAACTGAAATCCCAAAAGCGTTTCTACAGCTTGGAAAACCTCAACTCCTATGACAAACACACTAAGTGGAGCCAATACTGGCACATCCACATGACCCTGCCCACCCTCACAGCGGAGATCTAATCTACCATCCCACCTCGCTCCTCCCAGGCATTACTACAGTTACCAGAAAAAACTGGACAGCAGCAAATAGACTCAGAAGTCGGCATTCCAAAACAGTGCAAATACCACACCGATGGGGCACCCAGCAAACCCCAGCTTGCCCCTATGGTCCTCCAACCTAGGATGTCCTCCACCTGGTCCAAACAAGATCTGAGGCGGCTTTGCCACGGTACATCGATGTGGCCACGAGTTGCAGAAGGGGCCTGACAAAAAGCAGTTAGAAGCGTGAATAAAAAAACTGCTGCCATACGAAACAACACGAAGCTGCCATTGTGATGTGCCTTCACTTTTGGCCAGCTACACTTAGGGTCTTGGTAGGATTGCTCTTTGTCTGGAAACTCCCCTTTGTCATTATATCCATGGGTGAGCAAGCAGGAAATAAGTGCCCCCTACCAAAAGCTAAACACCAAATGGCTAAACTCCAGAAGGTATGACTCTCAAGGTCTCGAGAACTCAGAAGCCTCTCCACCACAACGAAGTTGTGATCCTCAAAGAACTGCTGTGTCCTGCTGACCATACACACTATCAGCAGCATATTTTGGAGATCACCCATCCCCATACTGATGGTCACCATCCCTGCATTATAGCTATCACTGCATTCATTCCATCTGTCACTCTCATATGAATCACATCCATTTACTGCTCCCCTGGACTGGCCCCATTCCATGTACAACAATCAGGACTAACATTAGCCATTCCTTACAGTAAAATCATGATAAGTGCATCCAGGCAACTGCATCGTCTGCAGAGACCAAGCATCATCATAACTGCATCCATTCCTTACATGGTATTTGTGACTGCACCCATTTGCTGCACTTGTAACAGCACCTTTCCTTGAAGTGTTCGCCCAGCTGTACTCACCAGAGAGAGAGAGGACAAGCGGTTAAGTCTAACACTGCCAAAACCTAAATCAACCTGCTGGAGCGGGACTTGAACCAAAACCTGGAAGCCCAAGTCAAGATGAAATCAGCTAAGCAAAAGGACATGCTTGAAAGAGAGCAAAATATTGCAAACAAGGAAAGAAGGCATAAACAGAATAACAACCATTAACCCACTGTAACATCGAAAACCAATCAGTGAAGATAAATCTGTTTATCATGCATAAATTTATGAGGGACGTTGATAGAGCCTTTTTATCAAGGGAGTCGAGAACTCGAGTGCATAGGTTAAAAAAAACTGAGAGGAAAATTTAACAGGGATCTGAGGTTATGTTTTTTACACAGAGGATGGTGGTTATCTGAAACAAGCTGCCGAGTGAAGTATTGGGGGTAAATAACACTAGTTAAATGGCATTTTGACGTGAAATTGAATAGGAAAGGCGTAGGCGAATATGGGCCTAATATGGGCAAATGGAACTAATGTAGATACGCATCATGGTTGACATGAACGTGGAGGGTCATTGGGACCTCTAACTGTGTTGTCCATTTTGATTATTCAATTATTATTCAGTCTTAGAATATTTTGACTGCATTATCCATACTCAAAATCTTAAGGGCTCATCCAGCTGATCACTGCTATAGTTAATAAAATCGTACTAATTCATGCAGTATAATATGACTAGTGATTTTGTTCTAACTTCGGGTTTTTATTTCTGTGCATTTTCTTTACAGCTTTTAAGTGGAAGAAACTACTTGTAACTTTTTTGATAGATTATGTCATCATTAATTAAGGTACAGTGGATTCCGGTTAATTGGGCCATTGGAACAACTATTAAAGAACAAAAATGAATTAAGAGAAAAACCAGGATTCTCTACATTTATTTGGGACAGTCTGCTACAGGAGACTGTTGCTGAACAGTTTCTAACCAACCACACTCGTGTGCACTTGTGTGGCCGTTAGACACTACATAATGCTTGGGGTGAACAGTTTTTAAACAGCATCAGTTCAGTGTGTTTGTGTTCAAAAAGCTGGGACTTTTGTCACTGATGTTTGATGAGAAATAAGCAGTAAGACAATTCAGAACTGTTTTATTCGCTGTGGTTTCAAGCATTCAGACTTGGAGATGCCAGAAATGACTGAGAGTGAAAATAAAATGATTTCTCTCATTCAGCAAGTTAATTTACAGTCTATCAAAAGAACACAACTGTGTACACTGGATGAATTCTTCATTGATAAATATTAGGAGCAAATAAACAGCTCTATAACACTGTAGTAGTATTGGCAGTGTTCTAAATTGTTCATTTAAATACATATTGTGTGTCTCACTTAAATAAGCCAAGATATACTCATACTGATTTGTCCCAATTAATCCTCTGTATTAGCAATGTCATGTACATCCCAAGACATTAAAAGATGGCTTTAAGAAATGTGAGGTTAAAAGAAATGGTGGTTTGTCTGGAGAAGGGTTTTGTACACAGCTTACACTTGACTATTCAGCAGAGCACATTCTCCATCTTCCAGATCTTTGTTCACATCCAGACCAGACAAAATGGCCAGAGGTTTTCACACTGTTCTGGCAGCAGATTTCCTACATAATTGGATTTGGGCAGTCTGAACATGAATTCTAATGAGTACACATTCACAGAGAGAGAAACAAAACTTTATAAATTGGCAGTATCTTTGCAGAAGAATTAGAGAGGACAGGGTTGTGAGAAATGGAAATGTAGCTATTCAGGTGAAGAACTCCAGTAAGATATGTGAACACTGCTGCATTTGACTTCAGGGTGCTGAATGTCACACCAAGATTTCAAAAGTAAGAGTCTCAGCACCAACTCCAAACCAGGAATATATAAAGTAAGTCGTGCCACAAGAGGTCACGCATTGGAACAGCTTCCAGCCTCACAGTCCCAGGAACCCAGGTTCAATTCTGACCATGGCTGCTGTCTACACTTACATCCTGTGACTGCATGGGTTTCACCTGGGTGTCCCAGTTTCTTCAACTATCCCAAAGACATGCAGGTGGATTGTTTAGTTATCTTTGTAGATCTTCTCCTGTGTGTGGCTGAGTGGGAGAAACTTGCAAGAGTCTATGGGAATGTGCAGAGAATAAACAGGGATTCATATATGATTAGTATACATGGGTGGTTGGTGCCCAGCACAGATTTATCAGGCCCAAGGGCTTGTTTCTGTGCTGTATGACTCTGTGACTAGAACTAAAGATGAGGACATCACTAATGAATGAGGATGTTAGAGGTTATGTAACATGTGTGACATAGAGATGAAGTAAGCGGTGGGGAGGATGTTACAAAATAAGACCCAGGGATTTAAGCTTCACTTATTCCATTTATTTCAGTAAAATGACCCTTTAAACTCAAAGTCACAATTCATAATCCACAGACATGCTAGTGTACGCTATTTCCTGGTTAATCCCAACATGTATAAATCTTCAATTGCCTGATGTTCCAGAAAACTGATGAGCCTTTTCCTTAGATTATTCCACACAGATAATGGGGGTGGGGGGGGGGGGAGTAATTGCAAATAGATGCCAAAACAGAATTAGGGCTTATTATCACTGACATATCGAGAAATGTGTGGTTTTGTGGCAGAAATACAGTGAAAGACTGTTATATTAGATTTTTTAAAAACATTAGGTGAATGTCTGGAGGGCCAAAATGACATTTTAACTCTTTCTGAACTCTTAGCATATGGGATCTGCAGAGTAAACAGTGTTGATGTCTGGAGCATGCTTGCTGATAGTAGCTGGAGTCTTTCTTTGTCACCGGCATCATTGAAATGAGAATGTCTGTCAAACAGTTTGATAGTTGGCTTATCACTCATGTATATGTAAGCATTAATGTACTTTTGTAAGTCCAAAGGAACGTTGTCTGCTGCGAGATACAAGGAGTGATCATTACAAAGTCTAATTGATTTATAAGGGTATGCTGAACACTGTGTTAATGGACACAGGATATGTTTGAAAAAAAGGCTGTGTTGAGACAGAAGATGAAAGAGTTTGGTCTCTCTGCCTTCTGAAGCTTGTGAATATGTTATGCTGCTTTTCCCGGCTTTGTTGGACTTCAACCAAGTGCGAGAAATCGCAATCGGTGTCTAGGACCCAGGGGTAGTTTCACGAGCAAGTCACAATTTGGAATTCCCCTGACAACAGCAATAATCAGGTGGTAACTAAGGCTATGCCCACACTATACCGGATAAATCCGTAACCAAAGCTTTTTCTCTTCGTTTTGACCCTCCGTCCACATTGAAACGGCGTTTTGCTCCCCCGAAAACGGAGCTTTTCTAAAACACTCTCCAGAGTGTGCAAATCCGAAAGCACCATTTGGGCAGTGTAGTGTGTACAGCGTAACTGGAGCTTTTTAGAAACGCTGTCATGATGTGCCATAACAGATGGTGGCGGCAGTGCAGCATTTCATTGTTTTGGTCGTTGTATTTGGTTTGGCACGACTCTCAGTCCACTGCTTTGCTGACTTTGTAGTCGTTTGTAACTCGTATAAGCAGCTCGACTTCATCGTCTGTCCAAACGAAAAAGTCCAACCTGCTTTTTCCATCAGAGGCTTTCTTTGTATTCCTCGAAGACATTGTTGAAAACTTTCTTTCGCTGTTGTTGTAGGTACTCTAGTTTTTGACCAATGGAAATAGCACAATACCGTCGTGGAAATGGAAATGGTATACCGTTTCCTCTTCACTTGTTTTCTGTAGATGTGTCCTGCACATGCCCAGTAGGAGGAGATTCACCCAAATACCCATTTTAATGTGGACAGAGGTATTTTCAAAACCGCCTGGTATGGATGCCTATCATTTTTACGTGAAACCGGCATTTTCAAAATTAGCTGGTCTAGTGTGGACGTGGTCCTGAAATCCTTGTTCCTTGCAGAAATCTTTGTGACTTGCTACATAGTATTTTGTGAGGTTTATTTGTGACTTCTATTTTATGATACTTTGCTTAAGTTATTTTGTTGTGCTTGTACGCTTGTTACCACATCTCCTGGACACTCGAATTGTTGAAACTGATTAATCCAGCCCATTTCTGTTTGGCACAACGAGCAGTGTCTAGGAAAATGTGAAGGTCGACAAATAAGCTGAACAAAACCATACCTGAGACTTAACAGGTCCCTGGATGGGTGAGGGTTTGGATTGTTGGCTAATGTTCTTAGTAAATAGAGTTTTCCCAAATGTTAGGAGAGGTATGTGTTGCATTGTCTGACATTAAGCTTCCATCTCTAGTATCATAATGCCTAAGACGGATTCTTTGCCTCAAGTGGGGTGTATTTTTCTTTTATGACAGTTGATATTGAAACAGCTGATCTCCCTGAGGAAAATGAGCAACTACAGTACAAGTTGGCCTGTCCGAGTTCTCAGAATACTATTTTAAGTGACACATTGTGGGTGTGCAGGAGCACGATAAACACTTCGAGTCTAAACTGACTGCTGTGGCTGACAGGGACGATTGGTATGATGATGATTCAGATGGGGACATAAACAATGTAATTGAGGCTCGCCCCCTCTGTCAATTAAAAGTTAAAGATAGAACTGATGGAAAAAAATCAAGCTACAGTGGCTGTTCGTGTTACCACTGAGAGAACAATCCACAATTACACTACCACCGAGTTACAGGATTTAGCCCAGAGGCTGCGTCAGCAGCTCTGCTGGCAATCCCACCTATGGGATTCAGGAGCCTCCCAACTGTTTCTAATTATGAATGAATTAATTCAGTGAGAGTCATTAACGACAGACCCATTGGTCCTGGCAGTATTGCGGGCTGGTCAGGTTGACAGAGCTGAACGCAGTGGTGATACGAGCTGTCCGTGCTCGCTAAGCTGCCTCTTTAAATTGGGATGCATCTCCTCCTCCCTGCAGACTATTTCACTCCTCCATGATATGGCAAAACAATCTGCCATTTCTAATAATATGCCTTTTATGGCCCTGAGACCATCCCCTGTTCAATGCTGTGCGCACCTGCGTGCTGAGGCTCTGACTATTGAAGAGACTAGCAGTGTATTGGCCCAACATGAAGAGTCAGATGTAGACTGAGAATAGGTGCAGGTTCAGGCTGCTTTTAAATTCCAGCAGCAGGAACAATCCGACCGCATGTTGACAGGAACTAGGAATGCCCAAAAGCAGCCAATGACTGTGCCTCAGCAGTTGGTACCAAAGAGCCCCTCTTCCAGACTTAGTAGAAAGGAAATGTTTCTGTCCCTGTTGAAGGCAGGGCTGGATAAGGAAAAAAATTGATGGCATCCCTACTGTCGTTCTTCATGCGTTAGACCATGAGCGCTGTAACCCAATTGAGTTGCATCCTATAGTCCAGACAAAGTCATCCTTTCAACCCCCACTCTGGAACGTAATGTTAATCATAAAAAACAGGACAGTCCCCCATTATGTTCGGACTGGGATAAATTGGACCCTGGATGGCAGGTGGTCACTTGGGCTATGGCCAGAGCATGGGACAGCAACTTGTTTTCCTGGTATCCCAGAGGCCATACATGCCATTTGGTGGTCACTTGGCCATTTGGCCATACTGAGGCCATTTAGTGGTTACACGGTAATATGCAGCAGTGAACCACCCTGGTGGACACTGGGACTGAGGTTGCCTTATTACACGGGAATCCAGATCTATATACATGGGAGTGAGAGTGCATTCATGAATATGGGGTTCAATTACCAATGCTGTACAAACAAAGGTCCATCTTACTATTGGAGAGGGACCTCCTCAGTCTGTCACCGCGTTCATCTCCCTCAAAATATTTTGGGAATTGGTTTGTTCACGAGATCTCTATCACGACGTCCTTTGGAAAATTTTATTTTGGTATTAGGAAGATGCTTATTCTGGTTGAAAAGGCAAAATATAAGCCTGTATTTATACCCTTGCCTTGGCAAATCATAGTTACCAAGCAATACCATATCCCAGTAGGGCATTAGGAAATTGAGACAGTCAAGTCCTTCTAAACCTGGGGACTCTGCATCCTGCCTCATCCCCTTATAATAGCCCTATTTGGCCAGTTCAGAAACCCAATGGATCATGGTGCGTGACCATTGATTATTGCCAATTAAATTAGTTTGCTCCTCTGCTGGCCACAGTTGTTCCACATGTTGTGACCCTAATCGAGGGCCCTTCTAGTGGGACTGAATGTTATCACGCTGATCCTGAATTGGCTGATGCTTTCTTCTCCGTCCCTAATGCTGAGCTGTCCCAATATCAGTTTGCTTTCACATGGAATGTCCTTCACTACAACTTTACCCAGCTTCCACAGGGCCATGTCCATAGTTCTACTACTTGCCATAGTGTGGTGGCACAGGATTTACATGAATGTGTACTCTCCCCAGCATTAAAGTAGCTCTCTATATAGGTGATGTGCTGTTGCAGGGATTCTCTAAAGAGGAGGCTTTCAAAGCCCTTAATACTTTGATGAATTACATGTGATTGTGGGGATGGGAAATTAAACCCAATGAAGTCCAGGGCCCAGCTACGACTGTTCATTTTCTGGGAATACAATGGAGCAAGGGCAATAAGATAATTCCCAATAAGGTCAAAAACATGGCAGCCCCTACAACAAAACAAGCCCAATGCTTTGTTGGCCTTCTGGGATACTGGCAGCATCACAAACCCTATTTGACTATGCTCCTCCGACACCTATACACTGTGACTGGAAAGAAATTTAGTTTTCTATGGGGCTCTGAACTACAATCAGATTTTGAGGCTGCAATGGAGGCCATCGCTGTGGCCTTACCCTGTCTCCTTGTCGAAACAGCCTCCCCTTTGATCTGCAAGTTTCTGTTAAAGATGATGTGGCTGTCTGGAGTCTTTGGCAGAAGCATGGAGGAAAGAATATGTCTTGGTGTTTGTAGTCCCTAAAGCTTCCTGATGCTGCCACCAGATACACTGCATTTGACGAACAACATCTTGCCTGATACTGGGGTTTAGCTGAGACTAAAATGCAGACAGGGAATTCCCTCGTCTGCCCTACCCTGACCTTCCCTTTATAGGATGGGTACTCTCTGACACGCTCACCCATAAGGCAGGGCGTGCACAACAGAGTTCAATTGTCATGTTGAAGCAATATATTTCTGAACGAGCATCAAAGGGACCAGACAGAATTAATAAAATGCATGAACTGGTTGCTGAATCCCCCCAGGCCATGTCACCCATACCTGAAGCTACTCCAGTCGAAGTCTCAGCTGTTGCATGGGTGTTCCTTTTGATCTTCTGACTCCTGCTCAGCATCAGCAAACCTGGTTCACCGACAACTCTGCGATATGGAAGAATGGTTGTCATTGTAGGAAGACTGCTGCCTTTAACCTTCTCACCCCAACAAGGTCTGAAGAAGGAAGTCTCTGATAGGTTGAGTCAATATGCAAAGCTCGCAGCATTGCATAATGTCATTATGCATGAAAATGAAAAAGCCCATATATATAATGATTCTTGGGCGGCTGTAAATAGTTTTCTTCTCTGGTTGCCCAGTGGAAACAGCAGTCTTAAACAGTTATGAGGCATCCCTTATGGGGAACGGAGCTAGGGAAGGACATTTGGAGCCAATCATCACATACTACCATTACAGTTTACCCTGTCGATGCCCATTTGAAAGGTGATTTGCCGATGACAAGATTTAACAACGTTGCTGACAAACTTGTTTAGGTTGACATGGTGACATCTAACCCGAACCTCAAGTACCATGATTGCCGCTTGCTCTGCAGGCCCATGAGTCTTCAGGTCATTTGGGGGTACAGGGTAGAGTGGAGTGGCCTAGGTAGTCCCTTCCCACCAATATAGCTTGTACAGCAGTAGGGAATTGGGGGTTATGTTTGGAAGTTAAGGACCAACAGCATTTAAAATGACATTTGCCATAGGCGTGCCACCGCTGTGATTACGTCGTTCCACTTACTTTATAGAAGCGGTTCCTAAGAAGGAAGAGGGAGTGTTAATGACATCTTGTTGACAATTCAAAAGAAACACTCCATTATGACTAGGGATACAAGAGTCAAATTACTATCAATTTGGCACTTCATTTGTTTCACAGAAAAAAATGTCATATAATGCCAGTCACCCTAGGTTTCCAACATTCTCTCATTATGGGCCCTCAATTAATACATATCAAATAAATCATTTGATAAATCCCAAAACAATCATATCATTTTCACAAATCAGAAGTTTATCAGTGGCTTGTCAGATCTCAACAGAAGTGGGAGTTGTGTACAGACCACCTAACAGTAGTAGTGAGGTTGGGGATGGCATTAAACAGGAAATTAGAAATGCGTGGAATAAAGGAACAGTAGTTATAATGGGTGACTTCAATCTACATATAGATTGGGTGAACCAAATTGGTAAGGGTGCTGAGGAAGAGGATTTCTTGGAATGTATGCGGGATGGTTTTCTGAACCAACATGTCGAGGAACCAACTAGTGAGCAGGCCATTCTAGATTGGGTATTGAGCAATGAGGAAGGGTTAGTTAGTAATCTTGTCGTGCGAGGCCCCTTGGGTAAGAGTGACCATAATATGGTGGAATTCTTCATTAAGATGGAGAGTGACATAGTTAATTCAGAAACAAAGGTTCTGAACTTAAAGAAGGGTAACTTTGAAGGTATGAGGCGTGAATTAGCTAAGATAGACTGGCAAATGATACTTAAAGGGTTGATGGTGAATATGCAATGGCAAGCATTTAAAGATCGCATGGATGAACTACAACAATTGTTCATCCCAGTTTGGCAAAAGAATAAACCAGGGAAGGTAGTGCACCCGTGGCTGACAAGGGAAATTAGGGAAAGTATCAAGTCCAAAGAAGAAACATATAAATTAGCAAAAAAAAGCGGCACACCTGAGGACTGGGAGAAATTCAGAGACCAGCAGAGGAGGACTAAGGGCTTAATTAGGAAAGGGAAAAAAGATTATGAGAGAAAGCTGGCAGGGAACATAAAAACTGACTGTAAAAGCTTTTATAGATATGTGAAAAGAAAAAGATTGGTCAAGACAAATGTAGGTCCTTTACAGTCAGAAACAGGTGAATTGATCATAGGGAACAAAGACATGGCAGACCAATTTAATAA
The DNA here is from genome assembly GCF_048418815.1 of Hemitrygon akajei. Taxonomy (NCBI): domain Eukaryota; kingdom Metazoa; phylum Chordata; class Chondrichthyes; order Myliobatiformes; family Dasyatidae; genus Hemitrygon; species Hemitrygon akajei. Next base: position 144,076,351 of record NC_133128.1, on the reverse strand, counting down.
CTACTTTGGTTCTGTCTTCACTAAGGAGGACATAAATAATCTTCCAGAAATAGTAAGGGACCAAGGGTCTAGTGAGATGGAGCAATTGAGGAAAATACATGTTAGTAGGGAAGTGATGTTAGGTAAATTGAATGAATTAAAGGCAGATAAATCCCCAGGGCCAGATGGTCTGCATCCCAGAGTGCTTAAGAAAGTAGCCCAAGAAATAGTGGATGCATTAGTGATAATTTTTCAAAACTCCTTAGATTCTGGATTAGTTCCTGAGGATTGGAGGGTGGCTAATGTAACCCCACTTTTTAAAAAAGGAGGGAGAGAGAAACCGGGGGATTATAGACCGGTTAGTCTGACATCGGTGGTGGGGAAAATGCTAGAGTCGGTTATCAAAGATGTGATAACAGCACATTTGGAAAGAGGTGAAATCATCGGACAAAGTCAGCATGGATTTGTGAAAAGAAAATCATGTCTGATGAATCTTATAGAATTTTTTGAAGATGTAACTAGTAGAGTGGATAGGGGAGAGCCAGTAGATGTGGTATATTTAGATTTTCAAAAGGCTTTTGACAAGGTCCCACACAGGAGATTAGTGTGCAAACTTAAAGCACACGGTATTGGGGGTATGGTATTGATGTGGATATAGAATTGGTTGGCAGACAGGAAGCAAAGAGTGGGAGTAAACAGGACTTTTTCAGAATGGCAGCAGTGACTAGTGGGGTACCGCAAGGCTCAGTGCTGGGACCCCAGTTGTTTACAATATATATTAATGATTTAGATAAGGGAATTAAATGCAGCATCTCCAAGTTTGCGGATGACACGAAGCTGGGTGGCGGTGTTAGCTGTGAGGAGGATGCTAAGAGGATGCAGGGTGACTTGGATAGGTTAGGTGAGTGGGCAAATTCATGGCAGATGCAATTTAATGTGGATAAATGTGAGGTTATCCACTTTGGTTGCAAGAACAGGAAAACAGATTATTATCTGAACGGTGGCCAATCAGGAAAAGGGGAGATGCAACGAGACCTGGGTGTTATTGTACACCACTCATTGAAGGTGGGCATGCAGGTACAGCAGGTGGTGAAAAAGGCAAATGGTATGTTGGCATTCATAGCAAAAGGATTTGAGTACAGGAGCAGGGAGGTTCTACTGCAGTTGTACAAGGCCTTGGTGAGACCGCACCTAAAATATTGTGTGCAGTTTTGGTCCCCTAGAATTCCAATCCTATAATGGTTCACACTTTTCTGGTTATAGGGTATCTTTGAAGCTTAGAACAAGAGTGGGCTGTCTCAAATGGCATACAATGGGTCTTTCATGTTCCCTATTATCTTCAGGACAGAGGTCTGACAATGAATGAATGGCTTATTAAAAAAGCAAATTTGTTAGCTTACTGCTGGCCATGCTTTAGCTGTATTGATTACCTGTTCTTCCCCATGCTTTGCATCATTTGAATAAACACTTTTGGAAAGAAGCAACTCCACTTTTGTTAATGACAGGACTGTATGTTCCTTTTGTTCCCGATGGCACAACCAAACACACTGATAAAGAGCTAATTCAGTTCTGCGGGGGGGGGGGGGGGGTCTTCTGTAAAGTATTTGTGACATACCCGTCTGTTCCCCTCCAATGGAGGGTGAAATTATAGCCAGAGGACAAAGAAATACTGGGTGACGATACGAGGACAGACATAAACTGTATGTATGGAGAAGGGTAAACTGACTAAGGTAGAATGAAAAGATTTTGAACTGTCTCTTCACTTTGGTTATTAAAGGTTCCTGCCACAATGTTGCTTTGTTCTGTTTTAAAGCTTGCCTTATGTTTTGTTGGATGTTGGACTTCTGTTGAGATCTGATGAGCCACTGATAAACTTCTGATTTGTGAAAATGATATGATTGTTTTGGGATTTATCAAATGATTTATTTGATATGTATTAACTGAGGGCCCATAATGAGAGAATGTTGTAAACCTAGGGTGACTGGCATTATATGACATTTTAACAAATGAAGTGCCAAATTGATTGTAATTTGGCTCTTGTATCCCTAGTCATAATGGAGTGTTTCTTTTGAATTGTCAACAAGATGTCATTAACACTCCCTCTTCCTTCTTAGGAATGAGGACTTATATTTTAATGTGAATGTTGAGGTTAATCCTTGGATCAACATAATTTCTCATATTTCAACCATGATAATATCAGTTTTAATGATCCAAAGGATATTAATATGTAATACTTGTTTTAAGCAGAAGGAAGATCTCTATGCGTCTCTAGCTGAAACAGATATTCAAAGGGATGCATCAGGATGGCATGAACATGGAGGGTCATTGGGACCTCTAACTGCGTTGTACATTTCGATGATTCAATTATTTTTCAGTCTTAGAATTTTTTGACTGCATTATCCATACTCAAAATCTTAAGTGCTCATCCAGCTAATCAGTGCTACCCACACAAGTTAATAAAATCTTACTAATTCATATACAGTAGTATAATACTGACTAGGGTCTTTGTTCTAACTTTTGGTTTTAATCCCAATGCATTTTCTATACAAATTTTCAGTTGAAGAAACTACTTGTTTGATAGTTCATCATAATTAAGTGGAAACTGGTTAATTGGCCCATTGGTTAATCAGCACAGCTGCTAATTTGGGACAACTCTTAAAGTACATAAACTAATTGAGAAAATAGCCAGAATTCCCTTGATTTATTTGGGACACTATGACACTTAATTGGGACAGGAGACCTTGACTGAACAGTTTCTAAATAGGGTCAGTTACGTACACTTTTGTGGTAGTTAGACAATGCACAGAACTTAGAGCAAACAGTTTTCAAATAGTCAGTTGAGTGCGCTTGTGTTCAATAAAAGTCACTTTTGTCACTGATGGTTGGTGAGAAATAAGCAGTACAACAATTCAGAACCGTTTTGTTCACTGCAGTTTCAAGCATTCAGACATGGAGATGCCAGAAATGACCAGAAGTGAAAATAAAACAATTTCACTACTTCAACAAGTTATGTATGAAGCATGAAGAATTTGAAGGAATTGACAATCATCTGGAATGTTACAATGAAAATGAAGATTTGGAGGATGCAGTTGTTGAAAGCATTGTATGAAGGTAGTCCATTATCTGTCGTCAGAGTTGACTATATGCTGATTTTGTTCATTTAGGGTCAATCACAAGAACACAGCAATGTACACTGGATGAATTCCTCCATCAATAAATATTAGGAACTAATACACAGTTATATAATACTGTAGTACTATTGGCAGTGTTCTAATTTGTTCTGTATTTCATTTAAATCCATAGTGTGTTACTCAATTAAATGGTATTTTGAATTTTTAAAACCTTTTGAACTATTTCCATGAAAACTTGACTAACTGGGGCAGCCACTTAATTGAGCCAAAATGTATTGTTCCCAATGTGTCCCAATTAACCAGAATCCACTGTATTCGCAATGTCATTGTGTAATGGACGTTAAAATGTTAAAAGAAATTATTGTTTGTCTGGAGAAGGATTTTGTATATAGCTGATGCTTGGCTGGTCAGTGATGTACATTAGCACATTCTCCATTCTTGGGGCCTCTGTTCACATCCAGACCATACAATATGGCCAGAAGTTTTCTCCCTTTTCTGGCAGCAGAGTATCTACTAATTGGATTTGGGCAGCCTGAACATGAATTCTAATGGGTACATGTCCACCAGGAGAAAAACAATTATTATAAATTGGCAGTATCTTTGCAGAAGAAATAGAGAGGGCAAGGTTGTGAGAAATGGAAATGCAGCTATTCAGGTGAAGAACTCTGGTAAGATAGGTGAAGGCTGTTGCAATTGACTTGAGGGTGCTGAATGTCACAGCTAGATTTCAGAAGTGAGAGTCTCAGTGCCAACACAAAACCAGGAATATATGTAGTAAGTTGTGCCACAAGAGGTCACACATTGGAACAGCTTGTGGTGCTGTTTCCTCACAGTGCCAGGAACCCCGGTTCAATTCTCACCATGGGAATTGTTCGCATGGGATCTACACATCGTCCCTGTGGCTGCACGGGATTCACCTGCGTGCAAAGGGAAAGAAGCTGTTCCTGAAACATTGGGTGTGGGACCTCAGGCTCCTGTACCTCATTACGACCATTGGCAAGGAAAAGAAGGCATGTCCCAAATGGTGAGGGTCATTAAAGATGGATACCACTTTCCTGGGGCGTTGCTTTTTGAAGATGTCCTCGATGGCAGAGAAATTTGTGCATATGATGAAGTTGGTTGAGCCTAAAACCCTCTGCAGCTTCTTTCAATCCTGCTCTTTGGTGTTTCCATACCAGGCGGAGATGCAATTAGTCAGAATGCTCTCTATGGTAGAAGTTTGCTGGAGTCTTTGGTGACATACCAAATCCCTCAAACTTCTATTGAAGTAGAGCCACTAGCATGCCTTCTTTGTGATTGCATCAATGTGTTGCGATCAGGTCAGATCCTCAAAATTCCTGCAAGTATCAAGCTGCATCAGTGAAGGGAAAAAAAACAACAATGATTCAGACTAATGACCTTTCATCTGCTGTTGGGACTCTGTGTCAATCCAGGGCATCTTTTCCAATGACAAGCATGCTTGTGGATTTTCTTCTTAGCCAGAGGACATCTCACCAGACACATTGTGTTGCCATTGCCAGTGTAATGCCCTGGTTCATATTTTTTACTGTTTTGCTGTTTAAATTTCATTTTGTGCAGCTCTGTAAGAGCTGTTTGTTCTGCTTTCAGTCTGTTGGGGTTATTGCTGAAGAAAAGGGATGATGTGGAATGTGTGCCAGCCAATTAGCAGGAGGATTTTCTGGGTGAGGGACAATAAGGTTGGTCTTGGGCTTTTGTTCGAGAGGAGATGAAGAGAGAAGATGCTGGGGAGAACAGGTCACAGCACACGATCCGGTGGGAGACCTGTTTGTTCAAGATGGATTGCGAGCGATGTTTGGAAGGTGGTGTGTGCTTTCACGTTGACCAAGGACCCAGTGCATGAGTGACAGAGAAGTTCAAGATGAGCTCCAACTGTTTCACTGTTTAATTAGAATGGGCCTTTTCTTTTAGTTATTCTTTACCTACCCTTCAGTTAAGATTCATATTATATGCAGTGTACTGTCTGTTATTTTATGGCATTAATTTGTAACAGGGTAGCAAATGACACAGCATCCACACAAAGTGAGGTTTGGGGTGGGATCCAGTGCACCTCAATCTCTAAAGTTTGGTGGGGCCGGAGGTTGTCTTCCCTAGATTTACGCAGCCAAGGAAACCAGGACGTTTCACCAGTCTTCTGAAAACTGAAAGAAATTAAACATGCAAAGTGCATGCAGAAATTGTCCATTTAGCCTTGCAACTGTACAAGCTCATGGCCAATCTCCTACTTCAGTGCTGTTTTTTCCTTTACTCTTCGATCTCTTAATTCCTTCAACATGCAAACAGAAAATATTAAAATACAGTTCTGAACCTCCACAGCCTTCAGGGTAGTCAATGATCCATCACCTTCCTCGTTGCAGTCACAAATAGTCCACTCCTTATTCTGAGACTCCAACACTTTGTTCTTCTCAGTCAGGGGAAACACCCCCCCCCCGCCCCCCGCCCCCCATCTATTGCGCCGAATCCGCCAAGAATTTCATGCATCTTCTGCTGGAGGGCAGGGCATCACCATGGTAATAATTTAATCTGATCATTCCCAGGCAATTTGTCATGTTGCTACAATGGTGCACATTGTTTTTCATAAGGACACGTGCTGTGTTTCTAGCTCCTGCTGATTACTGTCCCCTGATGTGAAGAAATTGGAAGTGACATCTAATGCTGCAATAGATAAATCAATGCAAACCATGAGAATAATAACAAGACAAAAACCATTGATTGAAGACTGAAGGGATCATTTGGTTAAATAGACAAATCTGCCAATTCAAATTACATACCTGTGCATTTAAACAGCGAGTTTAAATGAGACTGATTTTTCTTAATATAATCATCAGATTATTTCATAACTAGCCACAGGACATTTTAAGACTATGCTGATATTGATGAAAATTTCAAAATGACATACTCTTTCCAATTCTTGGATTGAGCAGTGTCCTTCAAGGACAGGGTATCATTGAAGAAGTGTTAGATTCGGATGCATTTATTTTTCACATGTACGTACCCTGAACTCCAGATTCTCCAATAACCAGAACCCCAAACTCTAGGCATCAAACTCTCAGCTTGCCAGCTCACATACTGTACTTCGGGATCACTGGCCTTCATGCCTCCTTCCTGCATAGAACTCAGATCCCAGAAATTGCCACTCGGGGTGGGGGAGGTAACCTCTAGCCCTCATCCTCGGTGGTCTGCCGGCCAAACATAATCTTGATTGGTAGAAAGCATCTCTAAATGACCTCCCTCCCTGAGATCGGGAAGGAGAAGAGGAAGAAGCTTGCTGTTTACATATTCAGTCTTCCTTTACCCCATACCTTCTACTGGAAATGCAGAAAACCCTATCTCTATTCCCTGGACTCTGGACTCTGTTCTCCTGGAGACTTTATCTCAGTTTCTTGGTCAATGACCCTACACAGCGGTGACACTCCTCACCTTATGACTCTTGGTCTTCAAAAGGCTAGACTTAGAAATAACCTCCTGACCTGTTCACCCCAGTGAGGCAGGGGTTTCAGTAATTGAAGAGAGTGAAGGATGTGTGTGTGGAGGAATGGGGCTGTGGTGTGGGCAGTGAAGAGAGTGGGGGGGTGTGGGTGTGAGGATTGAAAAAAGAGGAAGATGTGGGTGAGAGTGGGGTATAAACAAGCAGAATATGCTTACTTAAAGACCATCCCTGTCATGTCCATTCAGTCCTTCAGCATCTCCTTGAAAAACCAACTGTACTGCAAGCTGGAGGAATGCTAGTTCCTCACCCCAGTTATTTCCTTTGTGCAATACATCCTTTCATCCAAAGGTATAATCATGGACCCAGAGGAAGTGTTCACTGTCACTGAGTGGCCCTGAACGCGCTCTCTCAAACAGCTACTGGGCTTTTGGGCTTCTCCAACTTCTACAGCCACCTCACCAGGAACTACAGCCAAATTGCCACTCCTCTCACCTCACTCGACAAGCCACCTACCTCACAGATAACCTTGCCTGCTGCCACGAACCATGCTTTAAAGGAGCCGAAGAGATGATTACTTCCATTCCCTACCATCCAAACTTCCTAGCTTTTGTGGTAGAGATGGACAGCAGATCCGTCCTTTCCCAGCAAGGACCAGACAGGAAGACACACTCTTGCATTTTTTACTCTAAGTAGTTCAACTCTACTCAGCACCATTATGGAGTAGGACACAGGAAGCTACTCTCCATCAAATAGGCCTTGAAGCAATGGAAACACTGAGCCCTTCTGGATCTGGACTGATCACTAGAAAATCATATCCATACAACAGACTCACCAACTCAACCCATGTCAGGCTCGCTGGGCCCTCAGCTTCATCATCTCCTAGTGACCCAGCTCCAAGAACACTAAGGCGGATGCCCTATCACGACAGTTAGATTTGGCTGAAATGGAGATCAACCATCAGCCCATTAACCCATCCTCCTAGATCTTCACCCTGATCTTCGGGGACGTTGAGAACCAAATGCGCCAGGCCCGTCAGCACAAGCCTGCTCCTGCCAACACACCTGTCAACCACATACATGTCCTGGGGGGCTATGCACTCTGAAGCACTCCAGTGCGCCCACTCCTCACCCCTTTCCAGCCATCCAGGTGCATAATGGACTCTGGATTTTCTGCGACACTGGTTCTGGTGGTCCACCATGATCAGTAACATACAACAGTTCATTGCTGCCTGCCCTCAATGCGTCAAGCCCATCTCCTCCAACCAGCAACCCTCTAGGCTCCTGGGGCTTCAGTTGGTCCCTCAGTGCACATGGTCCCACAATGCCATGGACTTCTTCCTGGATTTGCCACCTTCTGATGGGGCTGTAGTGAGCATAACAATCATGGACTAGTTCTCCAAGGTAGCCCACTTCATTACTCTCCCCAAATCTACATCAGATGTTGAGATGGTGGACCTGGTTCTCCAATATGTAGTTTGCCTCCATAGCTTCCCCTAGGACATTGAGTCGGAACGGGACCCACAATTCAGCTTCTGATACTGGCAAGTCTCCTGCTCTCTCCTCTGCACCTCAGTGAGTTTATCCTTTGGGTACCATCTGCAGGCCAACGAACAGTCAGAAAGAGCCAATCGGCAAGTAGCGAAGTTTCTACAATGCTTCACTGTCTCTAACTCTTCCATGTGGAAGAAGAATCTGCTCTGAGCTGAACTGTCCTGCAATCTACACACCTCCTCTGCTACAGGTGCTTCATGGCTACCAACCTGTTGTTCCCTGTAGAGGAGCTAGTGGTGGAGGTCCCACATATGAGGACCTTGGTTTGTCAATGCCCCCCAGAGGGTATGGAGGGCCATCTCAGCTGCCAACCATGCCTACTGCTGCCAGGCTAATCACTGTCAGAGTCCAGCTGGAATAGTCTGGCCGGGGGACCATGTCTGGCTTTTCACCCAAGATCTACCCTGTGCACCAACTCCCACGAGCTCTCGCCCTGGTTCATTGGTCCCTCTAAGATTACCCATTGCATCAATCCAGTAGCTTACCATCTCCAGATACCAACAGCCCTCAGGATCACAGTTGAACTACCTCAAACCTGTTGTCCATGGGCCATTCAACCCATCTGTGCCTGCACCTCCAGAAATCTAGAAGGTGGAAGGTGGTCCGGTGTACACTGTTGACTAGTTGATGGATTCACGTCATCGTGGACAAGCTCCCCAGTACTTGGTCAACTGGGAAGGGTACAGCCTAGAGGAGAGCTCTTGGGTGCTGTCCAGTTACATCTTAGATCCATCACTCATCAAGACGTTCCGCAAGACCTATTCGGATCATGCTGGGCTAGTGGGGGCTGGCTGTAGGAGCGTGTCCTTTCAGACCAACAGAAGCAGGCTCCTCCCATCTCATATAGCTAATAGGAGTCACCTATCACTTGTTTCCAACTCATCACCTGCAGCCTATTTAAACCCAGCTTGCTTCCATTGTCCTTATTCACACATTCAAACAAGCCAGCCTCAATCAGTTGCTCCTAGTCTTCAGTTAACTTTTTGCCTTGTCATGTTAGGTATCTGCTCTGCCTTGTTTTATCGCCCCTTGTGGCTTGTTATTTTGCAGTTTGTTAGTAAATTATCACTCACTGCTAAGTTGCCCGCGTTACTCTGCATTTAGGTCAAGTCCCCTCTACATTTCCTGACAGGACAAGTCTGCAATTCCTATATTGAACACACCAGTCATTACCAAATCAATAAAAGGTAAGCCATCCTCAAAGCGGAAGAACTGCCTGAGAAGAAGTTGTTATCTTACGAGAGCGAACAAACTTAACTGTCTTCATTGGGCTATCAGTTTCTAGGTGTAGCTTGTGTCAAAGGGCAGAAAGTAAGTAGTTATACATTTACACAGAACTAAACTTTTGAAGGAGTTTGTCTGAAATACGGAGGTAATGAATGACATATTTACTGAGATAGACCTATGAATTTCTGATGTCCAAATTGTGTCAAACAAGACATATGGTTTGAACATTTTAAAACTGGAAAGAGCATTGGAACTCAATGGAATTGAACAATTTGGATGTTCAGCTGAAGTTGACTGAGCACTAATAACAAGGGAACAATCCAGGTTACCAAAGACAAGGAATTGGATGCATTGTTTGTTAAGATCATTCTGTACAAGGTAACAACAGATGGCTCATAGAATTCATTAAAAAAGCTTTCTGCATCACACTTCCTGAATTCTGTGATATTTCCGGAACACGAGGAATTGTGTGTGCTGTATTTGAAAGCAAAGAGTCTGCAGAAACAGCATTGAATAGAAATGGGTCTCTGGGGTCAAGGGTCAACACATTGTTGTTGGTTATTCTGGAAAGAAAAGTTCATTCAATCAAAAATGAGAACCAAGAGTCCAATAAATTATTGTTAAGCACTGTTGCAGTCAGGTACAGACATGGAAATGTGTGAATAAAATTGACATGAAACTGCAGCAAACACAACAGAATAAAAATTGAGACTCAAAAGGTTCTTCAGATGTTGGAAATCTTGAGCAACACACACACACGCACACACACGCACACACGCGCACACACGCGCACACACGCGCACACACGCGCACACACGCGCACACACGCACACACACGCACGCACACAAAATGCTTGAGGAACTCAGCAAGTCAGGTAGCACCAATGGAGAGGAATAAGTGCCAAGACCCTTCATGAGGACAAATCATTAGGAGTTACCAACCTTCAGTCAGCTAAGTAGGACAAAGGAGCATCACAATGATTTTCAAATCAACAGGAAAAGAAGGAGGATGGAAATCAATGGTTGAGGATAAAGAAATGTTGATAGACCCACAGAGATAGGATTCCCTCCTCATCAACTGGGTAATTTGTGCAGCTTTGTAGGTGTGGAACTGAACACTTTTAAAAGACCTGGGGCTCAGTGCAGTATGACTGTTTATTACAACAGTTCTCCATGATTGGTTTAATAGTTGCTGAGACGCAAAAGCAGCCAATCACGCGATTCCTGACATAATGAGGTAGTACCTTTATTAGCCACAGTCCTCTTTGAGCAGCCTGTTCCAAATACAACAGCAGCTTGAAGATCCACAATTAATTAAAAATGTTGGTCCATCAGATATAATCATTATGTGGACGGCTGAGAGGAAAAGGGCTGGAAAACAAGCATCGAGAATCAGTCACAGCTTTACTGAAAGTCTAAGCAGAATTGTGGAACTAAGTGACAACATGCTGCTCTTTCCCTTCTGTTCTTAAATGACTATTAGTTAGAGGCCAGTTTACTCTCAGCTGAACATTACAAAGGAAGAAATGTTGGCAGAGGCCAACAAAGCTGCTGTCAATATTCCCTCAGTCTCCTCCTTCCCTACTAATCTCCCTCCTGGCACGCTGCCTGGCACTAATCTAAGCTCTCCTCTACAATCACTCTGAGCACCGGTGCCCCACAAGGCTGTGTACTCAGCCCCCGCTGTACTCACTGTACACCCATGATTGTGTAGCCAAGTTTCCATCGAACTCAATATGTAAGTTTGCAGATGACACCACAATTGTAGGCCGTATCTTGGGTAATGATGAGTCAGAGTACAGAGAGGAAATTAAGAACCTGGTGGCATGGTGCGAAGACAGTAACCTATCCCTCAAAGTCAGCAAGACGAAGGAATTGGTTGTTGACTTCAGAAGGAGTAGTGGACCGCACGACCCCATCTACATCAGTGGTGCGCAGGTGGAACAGGTCAAAAGCTTTAAATTCCCTGGGGTGAATATCACAAATGACCTGACTTGGTCTAACCAAGCACAGTCCATTGCCAAGAAGACCCACCAGTGCCTTTACTTCCTGAGAAAGCTGAAGAAATTTGGCCTGTCCCCTAAAACCCTCACTGATTTTTATAGGTGCACCGTAGAAAGCATTCTTCTAGGGTGCCTCACAACCTGGTATGGAAGTTGTCCTGTCCAAGACCGGAAGAAGCTGCAGAAGATCGTGAACATAGCCCAGCACATCACACAAACTGATCTTCCATCCTTGGACTCACTTTACACCGCACGTTGTCAGAGAAGTGCTGCCAGGATAATCAAGGACACGACCCACCCAGCCAACACACTTTTTGTCCCTCTTCCCTCCGGGAGAAGGTTCAGGAGCTTGAAGATTCGTACGGCCAGATTTGGGAACAGCTTTTTTCCAACTGTGATAAAACTGCTGAACGGATCCTGACCCGGATCTGGGCCGTACCTTCCAAATATCTGGACCTGACTTGCACTACCTTACTTTCCCTTTTCTATTTTCTAATTATGATTTATAATTTAAATTTTTATTATATTTATTTCTATTTGTACTTCAGGGAGCGCGAAGTGCAGAATCAAATATCGCTGTGATGATTGTATGCTCTAGTATCAATTGTTTGGTGACAATAAAAGTAAAGTAAAGTAATCTCCCTCCTGGCACCTACCCCTGCAAGTGACAAAAATGCTACACCTGCCCATTCACTTCCTCTCTTACCTTCATTTGGGGCCCCAGACGGTCATTCCGCGTGAGGCAACACTTCCCCTGTGAATCTGTTGCAGTTGTCTATTTTATCCAGTGCTTCCAATGCCTCCGCTGCATTGATGAAACCTGATGTAAACCAGGGCACCACTTTATTGAACACCTCCACACTATCCACCAAAAGCAGAATTTCCCAATATGCAACTATTTTAAATCTTATCCCTATTTCTGTTCTGACATTTTGGTCCATGACCTCCTCATTTGCCATAATGAGGTCACTTTCTGGGTAGAGGAGCCACACCTCCTATTCCATCTATATAGCCTCCAACCTGATGGCATGAGCATTGATTTCTCTTTCTGGTAATATTTTACTTTTTTCCCTCACCCTTTTCTCTTCTGTTCCCCACCCTTGCTACTTACCTCATCTCCTCACCTGCCTATCACCTCTCCACGGTGCCCCTCTTACTTCCCTTTCTTCCAGGGTCCACTCTCCTCTTCAACCGGATTCTTTCTTCTCCAACCCTTTACCTTTCCCATCCACACATCTTCACCTATCACATTGTAGCTAGTCCTCCCCCCACCACCACCTTTTTATTCTTGCAACTTCCCACTTCCTTTCTGTCCTGAAAAAGGTTTTTGAACCATCAAGCAAACATCAACATTATTCATTTCCATAGATGCTGCCTGACCTGCTCAGTTCCTCTAGTATTTTGTGTGTTTCCCACAGTTCAGCCTAAAACAATACAGTAAATGTTTTTTTCTCCACAGGTGTTGCCTGACCTGCTGGTTGTTTGTTTTTATTTCAGATTATCAGCCTTCGTATATTTTCTGATTTTTTGTTTACTGCCAGAAATAATCTTCTTTTACTTTAATCAGTTGGTTCTCATTTATTCATTGCAGGATTGTAGAGAATATCAAATCAGGACACAAAGATGGAATACCCTTCCCTAACAACATGACAGAACTATCAATTTGTCATTCAAATATTTCTGCAGCCAAAAGAAAGCTCCCAATCCTTTGAGTTGGGTAAAGCCTCCTCAAAGTTGACTATTTGTCTCAAAATATTTTACCGATAATCTGGGCTGCCCAGTGAAGAAGAGCTGAGTGCAGTTTGGAATGCCAGACAATAGAAATTTCCCTCATTGTGGATGGCTTATTGTGCCTATTGTATTCTCATGATGATTTGCTGGCAGCACTCATGGGGTTTTTTAAATCATCCTCCAGCCTGTACCAAAATAAACTAATAAAAGCAAATGTCAATTAGTAAACAACAAGGGCAATTAGTAACAACAGATGAAATTCCTGGTGGACTTCCGAAACTTGGTGGAGAAGAGCTTCTGACACAATGACAGATTCATCATTCATATGTGGGAAGAGGAAGATATGTCAGGGGACCATGGGGATGTCATAATTGTGACCACATTCAAGAAAAGAGACAAATTTGATTGTTGTAAACACAGAGAGTTCTCGCTGTTGGGAAAAGCAATGCAAAGGTTATTCTGAACATCCTCTCAGTGGTTGAGTCAGGATGTGAAATTTGTTCAAATAGGGCATATAACTGTCCATTCGTGCTAAATTTCAGTAGAAGCATCAAGGAAGATATGTGACCTTTCAGGATATTGCAAAGCCTTTAAATCTGTCAATTGATTTGGGAAATCTTTCTCAAATATGACCGCCCTTGGAAATTCATCTCCATTCTAAATTCGCTGTATGATAATATGCAAGCTGTAATCATAAAATAGATACGATCCAAGTCCAAAAGGGGATCAGACAATGGATCACATCATCTTATTCTTCCTAAAAGAAGATCCCACTCCACCTCCAACAAGAGTGGAGCTAAGTTATAGGCAAATGGGAAACTCTCTACCACCTTCATTCCAGAACAATGATCACTTGAACCTTAGTCATCAAGATGCACTCCACAGATGATATTTGTTCTTCAGTTACATGGGCATTGATGAGATGTCATCAGGATTGTTCCTCAATGCTGGTCTCTTTATTTAGGGAAATGTGTTAACAGACTAGAAACAGTACAGAGAAGCTTTAGTAGACCGACATCTGGACTGGGTGGGTTGTCCTACAAGGAGGTTGACAGATTTGATTTTTATCTTGATGTAAAATACCAACAGCTCCTCTTTCCATAGCTGGTACCTGATCAACCCTACTGAGTGTTTCCAACATTTTGTAACTAAAGCAGCAGTTGCTCTGTCCAACTGCTACTGCACAGTTGCAATTTTATTACCAAACTCCCTTTGCAAATCCTCTTATAGAACACCTTGAGACATATCTCCATTCTCACCCTCTTTTTCCCAACCCCACCCATTTCCCTCACCCTAGCCACAGCTCTGTGCTCCATCATTCCTCAATCCCCTCCTGTACGAATCATCCCAGCTAAAATGCTATAGATTCCTTCCGTGACACTGCTCAGCACCCCACTCACCGCCCTGCACTGCTGCCAGTTCCCAGATTGCACTGCGCCCATTCCCCAAGATGCATTGCTCCCTACATACTGCTCTCTCTCTATTGCATTGCTCCCTCCCTGCCTGCCTCAGTGCTTATTCTTGAGCTGAATGAAAACTCCTTCTCTTCCTACTGAAGTGCATTTTCTCACGTTAATACACAAACCCCTCTGCAATGCACCAACCTGGGTATTGCTTCCTCGACTGAATTATTTCCTTTCCCCCTGCCAAACTACTCTGCCCTCCCTGCTTATCCCTCTCTCCCAGCACCCTGCTCATTTATTAAGTCTGTTACTGGAGATATTAACCTCTGTATAATACCTTTATCCCCAGCACAAGCTTTCCAATAAGACCAGGAATGTCAGCATGACCTCGCCTCTATAAATCAATCTGACTGCCCTGCCACATTAACTTTCTCATATTGTTTCCAGATACTGTAAGGTTTTCTTTCTCCTGTAATACATTCAAGCTTTAAATGGTGAATCTTATGAAGTGTCAATTTCAATTTCTCAGCAATGTTTCCAAGGAGATATTATATCACATGCCTCTGAGCTATTCCTGTATAAATGTAATACATCTCACAAAATCATTCTCCTTGTGTCGGAGAAAGGCTTAATTCTACTTGTGTCTTCATTTCCTTCTACCTAGACTCTTCTGCTTCCTCTGTGCAATTACATAAGCAAGGTGGTGATAGGATTCAGGAGGAGGCATCCAGTGCCCCAGCTACAACCCCTGACTCTGACTCTACAATCATTGTTCAGCAACCTCAACCATCCAAAATTTGGCCTGTGGCCCCTGCCCTCTTTCCTGTAGTAAACATTCTCTCTCACCCCATTGAATCACTGTATTTCCATCATCTGTAGAATTTCTTGTGTTAATGGGGAGATAATGTTGACTTTTCTTTTCTATGCTCTGGACAGACTTGATCAGAGTCAAAACTGAGTTTATTTTCATATTCACAATTAGATATATGCACAGGTGCAAATAAAAATTACATCAGCCACATCACAGACATATAACATCAAACAGACAACATTCACAAGAAAAACATAAATTATACACAATTCTTACAAGAAAGAACACAAGGAAAACAAAAGTGTCCATTGTAAGGCAAAGTGGTCAAAGTGGGCCAATGTTCCTGTACTGAAGTTATGATTACAGTTGTGTAGATCGTTCAAGAGCTGAATGGTTGAAGAGACTTTCTTCAGATTTTGTGGGACTTCAGGCTTCTGTGCATCCTATCTTATGGCAGCTATCAGAAGATTGTATGACCTGGATGGTGGGATCTTTGATGATGGAGCCATAGGTCCCACACCATCAGATCAGGAACAGTTATTGCTCTTCAACCATCAGGCTGCTGAATCAGTGTGGATAACTTCACTCACCTCAACACTGAACTGATTCCCCAACCTATGGAATCACTTTCAAGGATTCTACCACTCAGGTTCTCAGTATTTATTTATTTATTTACTTGCTTACTTATTTACTTACTTACCTACTTGTTTATTTATTAATTTATTTATTGATACTTGTTTTTTTGTACCTGCACAGTTACCCAAAAGTACATAACATTTTATACTCTTAAGATCAAAGGTAACTGCAGGTGATTCAATACAATATTAAAAAATAGTTCCAATGCCATCATTCAGTATTCTTTAGTATTCTGGGTTGATAATACTTCCTTTGAATTATATGTCTACAGTGGGAGACACCTCTGAATCTTCAAACACCTTTGTCACAAAGTAATTAACACAGATAATCTAAAACTTTTTGATGACACAGAGTCAGACATTCAAATTTAATGTCGTCAGAGCTGCATCTGAATACACGAATACACAAAAAACTATTCATTACCTTGACCTGTGACCATATTTCATATGCTAAGTGACAAGCTTAGTCCGGTTTGCTAGCTTGAACTCAAGTCACAATGGGGCATATAACTTAGCTCGTGTTGCCTGGCTTGATGTAAGCCAATTAATACACCCCCATTGTCTCAGTGCCTAGCTGATGCATATGCAAACACCTCATGATCATATCTTTTAGCCTGAGGGCCAACCTGTTTATTTGCAACAGTGTGCTTTTAACTTCAATTTACTGCTTGCAATTTACAATCCACATAAAGAACTGAAGACTGATTCTTGTTTGAATTAATATTCAGATAATTCCAGAATACTCCCTAACAGTCTTCTTTTGCACAACGGTTGCTTGGCAGTCGTTGTTTGTGCCTCATTTTTCATTGTTTTTATTCTATTTCTTTGTTCTTCTGTGAATGTCCACAATAAAATGGATCTCAGGGTAGTATATGATACATACATATTTCAATAATAAATTTGCTTTGTCTTTTTTAACTTGGATTTCTTGAGGCTGCACCTCATTCAGATGCTACTGATGATGAGGAAGGATGCCCACTGTGGATGCTCATTTGTCAGAACTGGTAATGCAGTGACTCTCACTGGCTCTCAAACCCAGCCTCACTTGATGATAGTGCAAAAGGGTATGGAGAGATATAACGTGCATACAGGTCTTTGCACACAGACTACTAAATATGCATTTGCAATAACCCTACATTAATCCTATTTTTAATGATCATGTGGGCAACAAAAGAGCTCTGTGGTGGTTTTTGATTAACAGCAGCCCAATAGATTTGTCCCAGTGTCTAGAGAAAAGAGCGATAGATACTCAGGATAATGTAGAATAATCGAGGAAAAGGATCAAAGGAGCAAAGGTTCAAAGGTTTATTTTATTTTCAAAGTGTGTATGCAGAATACAACACAGAGATTCGTCTTCTCCAGATAGCCATGGAATACAGAAAAACTATGAAAGTCATTGAAAGACAAGACATCAACTTCCCTCTGCATGAAAAAGAAAAAGAAACAGAATTCACAAACCCCAAACCCTCAACCTCTCCTTCACACAGAAACTAACAGAGCAGTTGCTCGGGACAACACATGCTTGTGACCCTCTCCAAGAAGGGCCTCCAGATGAAATTATTTTCATATTCCCTTTAAACTCATTGGGAGGGTGGGGAAGTCAAAGTGTTATACCGAAAGTAAGCAGGCCATTCATCCCACCATGTGTATGCCAACCAGTAGGTACACATCCATCTTCCAACAGTTGTCCAATACCTTTCCATGCCTCAGTGATTCAAGTGTCCTTCTTAAATGCTGTCAGTAACTCTGCTTCCACCACTCTCCAGATACTCGCTTTCCCTTGGTTAAACAACAGCGGAGATTTAGAGGGGATTTGATCTCTTGATTAAATCCCCTCTAAACTTCTTACTCCATACCCTAAGCTCTCTTGTTTTATTCACTGCAGTGTAGGATACCTGCAGTCTATCCTATCTATACCCCTCATTATTTTATGTACCTCAAATATGTCCCCTCTTAACCTACTCTGTTTCTGGGGGGAGGGGGGAATAACATAGCCTCTCGATGTCATGGTCCCAATCATTAATTCCCTGCCTTGTTCCTAATTTTCTTTGATTATGCCATGGTCCTGATTGTTAACTTCCCAAATTGCTTTCAGTTCTCTTTAATGATGGCACACCTGATTTCCATCAAAGACTCAGTATAAGCACCTTTACGTCACAACCACTAGTTGCCAGTTCGTTGGTCTTTTTTCCTGTGAGTAAACTATGTTCCCCGATCGCTTAGAACCATTTGTTCTAAGTTTAGCTCGAGTTTCAAGATAACTATGAGACTGTTTCTCTGAGTCAAAGCTCCGTATCCAGTCTCTGAGTCACGGCTCCATGTCAAGGTTTCATATCAGGGCTCCGTGTCAAGATCCCTCCTGCTTGCTGTTTGGCATTTATGCCTGTGTAAGCATCCTAACTTTATCTCCGTGCCTGAGTCCTGCACTTCGGTTCGCTTCAGTCGCTCATTGCAACACTCTAATCTCTGATCATAACTAAAACAGCCCATCCCAGACAACATTCTGATGGATCACATCCACACCCTCTCCAGCACTATCACACCCTGGCTACTGTATTGTAAACAGAACTACAGGTAGTACTCCAGCTGATGTCTGACCAAGGTTTCACTTCATAGTGTTAGTGATAAGAAAACTGCTACTGATTTCATAATTTTAGAGCATAATGTCCCTGCTCTTGTTTTCAATGCCTCATCTAATGTGGCATTCTATATCTACTATTGACCACGTTATCCACTTGTGTTGCCACCTTTACGGATCTTTGCACTTATACAGCAAGGACTCTCTGTTCCTTAATACTCCTAACACTATGCTTCCTTTTGAGGATGGGTGTTAATAGGCAATGAGGAATACCTACAGCTCTTTTGGAGCATCTGTCATCAGGAACCCACACCATTCAGGACATGCTCTTTCTCACTTCTAACATCAGGCAGGAAGTATAGGAGTTTTAGGTCCCACATCAGCAGGTTCAGGGATAGTTATTACCTTACTGTCATCAGGCTTCTGAATCAGAGTGGATTACTTCACTCACTTCAACTCTGAACTGATTCCAAAACCACCAGGCTCACATTCAAGGACTCCACGGATCATATTCTCTGTATTGTTATATCATTTTTAATTTGCACATTCTTTTTTGCACATAATCATTTGTTATTCTTTATGTATTGTTTTTCATAAATTCTACTGTATTTCTTTATCTTCCTGCAAATGTCTGCAAGAAAATTAATCTCAAGACAACTAATCTCATCATATGTGATGACACAGATGCACTTTGATAGTAACTTTTCTTTGACTTTGACCTTGGAAAGAGAGGAGCATCCTGAACAATTTTAACTTCAGAACACTGCTGTATGTAAGTGGAAGGAGAGCTGCCCCAGTTACTTAAGGAGAACTCTCCAATTTAACTGTGAACTGGGAACTGTTTACATACAGGTTCACTATAGTGGAGGCAGTCCAGTATCCATAGCACACCATTGATAGCTTTCTGCTGCTGACATCACTTCTCTTCTCAATATCCAAGTCCTAATATACACTCAGTGACCACTTTATTAGGGACAACTTCTCATTAATGCAAGTATCTAATCAGCCAATCATATCACAGAAAATCAATGCATAAAAGTACCCGGGCAAGATCAAGAGAATCAGCTGCTGTTCAGACCGAACATCAGAAAGGGAAAGAAATGCGACCTAAGTGACGTTGGCCATGAAATGATTGTCGGCACCAGATGGGGTGGTTTGAGTATCTCAGAAACTGATTTCCTGGAGCTTTCGTGCACAACATTCTCCAGAGTTCACAGGGAATGGTGTGAAGAACAAAAAAACATTCAGTGAGTTGCAGTTTTGTGGGCAAAATGCCTTGTCGATGAGAGAGCTCAGAGGAAAATAGCCCAACTCAGTCAAGCTAAAAGGAAGGCATAAATAAATCAAATAACCGCATGTTACAACAGTGGTATGCAGAAGAGTGTCTCTGAATGCGCAACATGTCAATGCTTGAAGTGGGTGGGCTACAGCAGCAGAGAACACACTTGGTTTCATTCCTGTACCTAAAACAGTGGCCACTAGGTATATGTCTCAATGCAATCAATGGTCGAATGCAACAAAGCATATGTTCATTAGCAAGCATGAGTGAGGGAGGTAATAAAAAAGGGAAAGTCACACAGATCAACAGAAACTGAATTCAAGACTCAAGGTGGCTTATTGTCATTCCTCAATACAAAAGTGTAAAGGAGAATGAAATGATTGTTACTCCAGATGCGATGACAAAACAAAATCAATAAATATAAATATAATAGCAATCCTATAAAACACAATGTAGAAGTAAATGTTAGATAAATAGATTGATTTTATGTACATAAAGTGATTCTAGGTGATGTGAATGTCGTGCTGGTGGTGGGTGTTGAGTGAAATCAATCTCCCCATTTAATAAGTTAATATAAAGTTCCTCAATGCAGTACATGACATCAAACCACTGCACAACAAACATGTTGAAGTGTCCTGTGAAGGGGAATTTTAATCGCTGGACAAGTTCCAGGAATGACTGAAACTCTGAATGGACAAAGCCCACACAGACCCATAGGGATGGGTTTCGCTGGATCCAATAAACATACATCGCTACATAGACAAAATGCTGCAGGAACACAACAGGCCGGGCAGCATCCACGGAACCGAGCAGTCGATGTTTCAGGCTGAGGCCCTTCGTCGAAGTGGGGGGAAAGGGAAGAAGTGGGGGGAGGGGTGGATGAAGTACAGGTGATAGGTGAAATGAGGAGAGGGGGAGGGGGTCATGTAAATTGGAAGCTGATTGGTGAAAGAGGTGAAGGAATCTGAAAGGAGAGAAGACCATGGAAGAAGGGGAAAGGGAAGGGAAAGGAGGCAGTGGGCAGGTAGGGAGATAAAGGGAAACAGGAATGGGGGAATGGTGACGGAGGGAGGATCAGCAGATTTTCTCGTGTTTGTGAAACTTTTATTGCTGCAGTGATCCACAAGAGATTGCCTGTGAGGGTTTTCTCAAGGACAGTTTAGCTGAATAAACATGTCCCATGCATTCCTTTCGTTTTTCCCTGAGCTACAAGCTGTGCACCAGTGGGAGGTCATAATTATGGGAGTCTCCTGAGTGACGCCTCGCCCTGACTGCTTCCTGCACAAAACAAAGGCCCAGCTCTAAGTGTTGTCTCCTCATTATTAGATAAGGCTTTTTTTACTCTCCATAATCAGGGACACGAATCACTTTCTCCTTATAAAGATTGCCATTATTTTTCACACGTACATTGAAATACCAAATGATACAGTGAAATGTGTCCTTGGGGTAATGATCAACACAGTTCAAGAACGTGCTGGGGTCAGCCGGCAAGTACCACCATGTTTCAGGTGCTAACGTGGCATGCCCAACACTTACTAGCCCTAACTCGTGCATCTTTGGAATGTGGGTGAAAACTCGGAGGAAACCCGTTCAGCCACAGGGAGAACAGGCAAACTCCACATTTATACCCGGAGACCAGGATAGAACTGGGGTCTCCAGATCTGTGAGGCAGCAGCTCTACCAGCTGTGCCACTGTGCCAATAGTTCCTCCCCATCTTAAAGTTGCATTGCTTTGCGAAGACTGTTTACCCTCTCAAGAAATATTAGGAGTGGACAATAAAAGTTGACATTGCAGCCACATCCATGTCAGCATATGAATTAACAATATACATACCATCTTCCATAAAATATATATTCAGCTTATTATGATGTAGTTCCCAGTGAGTTATACCACAGTTTTAAAATCATTGATGTTGTGCCTCAGTGAGGAGTATTACTGATTCCCTCACTGAAATTACACTGGAGCAAATTGTGTATAATTCACGCTGAATTAAGTTTCTATTAACTTACTGTATGTTAGTCACGTTTACAATGTACTGTACTGTTGTTGCCAAAAGCTAATTTTCATGGCACTTATACTTTGGGTATGTATGCCCATGACAATAAACTTGAACTTTAGACTTGAATCATGCTGCCCTGTCCTCGAGCATATTTGCAGTGGACATTTTCATATCCTCTGTCAGGTGTGTGTGTGTGTGTGTGTGTGTGTGTGTGTGTGTGTGTGTGTGTGTGTGTGTGTGTGTGTGTGTGTGTGTGTGTGTGTGTGTGTGTGTGTGTGTGTGTGTGTGTGTGTGTGTGTGTGTGTGTGTGCGCGCCGTGTGTGTGTATACATCCATATGCTTGTTTGTGCTTAGGTGTACTTGTGTCCACATATATGTGTATTCAAATGTGTGTTTGTACCTGTGTGTGAATAAACACAAGTGTATAAAGTATGCATGCATTTTGTGGATATCTGTGCATGAATGTGGAAAGCAAACCCATCTGCAATTCATTCTGACCCATTTCTTTGTCTATATTAATCATAGCTGGCTCAGTTGGAAGCCCTTCTCATGTCTTACTTGCCACCACTTACGATGGCTGCTGGATATATCCAGACGGAGCTTGGGAAGGACCAGATCATAAAACCTAAAAGCAGAATTAGGCCATTCGGCCCCTCGAGTCTGTTCCACCATTCCATCATGGCTGATTGATTACCCCTCTCAACCCCATTCTCCTGCCTTCTCCCCTAATCTTTGACATCCGACTAATCAAGAACCCGTCAATATCTGCTTTAAGTATATCCAATGACTTGGCCTCCATAGCCGTCTATGTCAATGAATTCCAAAATTCCCTACCCTCTGGGTAAAGTCTTCCCCCCTCTCACATCTCTGCTTTAAATAGATATCCCTCTATTCTAAGGCTATATCCACTGGTCTCAGAATCCCTAACTATAGGAAATATCCTCTCCACATCATCTCTCTCAAGGCCTTTCAATATTCAATAGGTTTCATTGAGTTCCCTCCCTCTTCCTGCTAGATTCCAGCGAGTACTAGCCCAGAGCCATCAAACACACATCATAAGTTAACACTTTCATTGACAGAAGCTTTCTCGTGAGCCTCTTCTGGACCATCACAGTGCTGGAACAGAGCATGTTTTCTTAGATAAGGGACCCAAAACTGCTCACAATACTCCAAGTGTGGTCTAACCAATCCCTTATAAAGCAACACCATTATATCCTTGTTTTTATATTCTAGTCACCTCGCAATGAATGATAACATTGCATTTGCCTTCTTTGCCACTGACTCAACCTATAAGTTAGCTATAGGGAATCCTGGAAAAGGACTCCCAAGTCCCTTTCTATCTCTGAATGTTCTCCCCATTTATAAAGCAGTTTATGCCTTTATTCTTTCTACCAATGTGCATGACCATACACTTCTCTACACTATATTCCATCTTCTACTCCATTGCCCATTCTCCCAAACTGTCTAAACTCTTCTGCAGACTATTTGCTTCCTTAACACTGCCTCCCTCAAACCTATCTAACATAGCCACAAAGTCATCAATTCTGTCTTCCAAATTATTAACATATAACATGAAAAGAAGTGACTTCAAACCCATCCCCCGCATAACACCACTAGGGCATTGGCAATCAACCAGACAAGCCATACTTTATTCCCACTCTCTGTCTCATGCCAGTCAGCTAATTCTATCCATGGTATATGGACAGGAAAGGAATGGTTATGGGCTGAGTGCGGGCCAGTGGGACTAGGTGAGAGTAAGCGTTCGGCACGGACTGGAAGGGCCAAGATGGCCTGTTTCCGTGCTATAATTGTTATATGGTTATATTGTCCATTTTGTCATGTGCCTCCAAGTACCCTGAAACCTCATCTTTAATAACGGACAAATTCCATCTACTGAATTCCATCAGGGTAACTGGCCTATAATTTCTTTACTTTTGCTTCCCTCCCTTCTCAAAGAGGGGAGTGATATTTGCAATTTTCCAGTCCACAGGAACCATTCCAGAATCTAATGCTTCCGGAAGGATCATTACTAATGCTTCCACAATCTTCCCAAGCACCTTCTCTTTAGTAATTGCAACGACACTCACTTACTCCCTGACACTTTTGAATTTCTGGCATACCGTTGGCGTCTTCCCAGTGAAGACCGACGCAAAATGTTTATTAAGTTCATCTGCTATTTCTTTACCCCTCACTACTATCTCCCCAGTGTCATTTTCCTGCTATCTGATATCCATACTTGGCTCCCTTTTACTCTTTGTATATCGTAAAAAAACTTCTGGTGACTTCTTTTTTTATAATTGGCTAGGATACCTTCATATTTCATCTTTTCTCTCATTATGGCTTTTTTTGTTGCCTTCTGTTGGTTTTTAAAAGCTTCCTAGTCCTTTAACTGCCCACTAATTTTTACCGGGTTACAAGTAAAGTCAATGACAAGCATTGGATACGAGCACAAGGTCCTATAGTCTGAGGGCCTACTATTGGCAGACGGCAGGTGTAGGCAGTCACCTGAATTCTACCTCATATCCTGAGCTCCCAACACAATAGTATTTCAAACACATCAAGGAAGTTGCCCTCTTTGTATATCCTGTGTTTTGAATGGTGATCTGCTCCATATGTCTAACGAATTATTGTTGTCAATCTGTGTTATCCAATCAATGTACATTAGAAAAGGGATCCTTGTACATGAACACAATTGCATGATCTCTGAAATTTGTGTAATGAGAGCATGTCACTTTTTAAGAAAATAGACTGACTGTGAGCTTCACTCTCCTCTGCTGAATATATTTAGAAAGCACTGTGTGAAACAGCTGTAATGTTTATAATTTAAGCCTGCCAGATGTTGGAATCACTTTCTCAATGAATCATGTCTGTGTTATACTTATAGCTAGAAGCCTTGTTAAAACTTCCAGCTGCCACAATCCACACCCTCCCCCACCCCCACCCCCCACCTTCCTGCATCCCAGCAGTACGTGCAGCAGACTACCAGTCATTTCCCAACATCTGGTTTGATGCCTTCGCCAACGAGGGAAGTGAAAGGGAGGGCAGTCCCGCGTCAAAGACAGGAAACTGTGATCAAGCATTCCTGAGCTAAATGAAGGAAACAGGATTTCCGGATTCTTGGAGCAAGGGCTCCAATTGTACAGATTAAAGAAAGTATGTTTTTGCAAAGCGATCATGGGCATTTACAAACTATTTCAGTTTTGCATTTTGTAAAGCATTTTAAGAATAGCTACTTCCCCTCCTGCCATCAGACTTCTGAACAGACAATGAACCATGAACACTATCCCACTATTTTTTCTTTCTTTTTGAATTAGTTATTTGTGTGTGTGTGTGTGTATTACTGTAATTTATAGCATATTTTCTATATTGCACTCTACCACTGCTGCAAAACAACAAATTTCATGACATATGTCAGTGATAATAAACCTGATTTTAACCATGTGATTAACACAAAAGAGCTCACCAAGTGAATTAATGAGGGCTAAAGGAAAGGCAATTGGATGTTAAAGAACAGAAAGTGGTATCAGATGGTGATTTTAAATCTTGTTTGAAGATTTAAGGGGAATTTCAGGAACGTGAGCTTTAGTGGGCAAAGGCAAAGGGGCAGAGAGGGACCCTCTCCCCTTTCAACTTCCTGCTCCTTTATCTCTACAGTTCTTTCATGTTTATCTCCTCCCCCCTTTATCTTTCCTCTGATTGGTTCTCCACCTGGCGCCTCTAGCCCTTCCCCCTCCCCTATCTCTATTACTGGGCTTCGGCCCTCTCTTCCCCCCCATTCCTGATGAAGGGTCTTGGCCCGAAACGTTGGCTACTCTTTTCTCACAGATGCTGCCTGACCTGCTGAGTTCTTCCAGCGTCGTGTAGGTATTCTTTGATCCACAGCATCTGCAGTTGTACTTTTGTGTAAAGAATAGTTTACATTGGAGAAGAGCAATGTTGTACAGATTTTCTAGCAGGTGATATCTATCAGAAAAATCAGCCCATGCAGTCACAGAAAGAATATACAAACTCCACGCAGACAGTACTGGAGGTCGGAATTCCATCTGAGTCATTGGGGCCTTAAGGCAATGCCTCTCTCTACCTGCTGCTCCCTCTGTCATCACATTAAAAGCACCACTCTGTGTTACAAGCCTTTGTATAAACAACTTACATTATTTCTCTTTACGTAAATTCTATATTTGACCCTTTGGACAAGCGACCAGGTCCATTGTCAGTCGCAGAGATGAGTAGGACATAAAATGTAAAAAGCAGTGGGGGCTACCTCAGTAAATATATGTAAGACAAGGTTGGATAGATTTGTGCATAGCAAGGGAATTAAGGGTTCTGGGGAAAAGGCAGGTAGGTGGAGACGAGTCCATGGTCAGATCAGCCGTGATCTTATTGAATGGCAGAGCAGGCTCGACGGGCTCCAATTTCTTATGTTTTTAGCTACAATTGCATTTTGTAAATTGGTACTTTTAGCTTTACTGTTGTCACATGCACAGTGAAAATCTTTGAAGTGCGTGCCATCATTTCATCACATCAGTGCATTGAGTGAGTAGAAGGGAAAGCAATAACAGAATGCAGACTGAAGTGTTAGTTACCGAGCAAGTAGAGACAGACAATGAGATGCACAAGGTAGACTATGAGGTCAAAAGTCAATTTCATCATACTAGGAAACTTTTCATCAGCAGGATAGAAGCTGTTCTTCAGCCAGGTAACAAGTGGTTTCAGTCTTTTGCATCTTCTGCTCTGTGAGAGTGGGGAGAATAGAGAATGTTTGGGGTGGGTTGGGTCTTTGATTATGTTATAATTATATTGTCCATGTTTACCCACATTTTATTTCATCCCATGCACAAACCAGTCTACAATGCTGATTTTTCATAATTTACAGAAGCAGTGTTTAAATGAAAGTATTTCAGTAAATTTTCCAGTGTTCTTCCAAAACAAAACACCACCTTAATTTGCATTCAATGAACAAGAAAAGTTCTTGAATGTAATCTAAATTTATATTTGAAAATAAGTATTTTAAAGAACTCAATTCCTTATAGATTACAAATGCATTTGATTTTTTGATTTTTCTTTGCATTGGTGAAGAAGAAAATCCTTTAATCTAAACACAATTAATTTCAGACATGACTCAATTGTTTACCCACTCGTGTGCACAGTCTGAAGAGTATGGTGTTTTTTTCTGTATTGAAATTTACTCTATTTAATTTTGTTGAAGTAACTTTTTAAAACACACAAACAATACTTTTAAGAATCAGAAAATCAGTTAACATAGTGAGTAACGCTGAGGGTGACATTGTAAAAGCAAATACTCTTGCTTAAAAATGTTTAAGAATATTCCTCTACTGCTATGATGAGCACAAACTCAGGTTGGAGCATCAACACCTCATATTCCTGCAATCTGCCCTTAACCTGTCCTTCTGCTCCCATAACAAGGGTAGGGTTCTCCTTGTCCTTATTTATCAACCCACACCTCCAAATCCAGTGTATCATTCTCTACAACTTGCAGAATATACAATGGGATCCTACCACTAAGCACATCTTTCCCTCCCTCTCTCTGCTTTCCATAGGGATCACTCTTTACGTGATTCCCTTCTTCACCCATCCCTGCCCACTGATGTCCCTTGTGGCACTTATCCCTGCAAGATTGATAAGTGCTACACCTACCCCTGCAACTCTTTCCTCATCACTACTCAGGATCACAACCAGATCTTACAGCAACACTTCACCCGTGCACCTTTCAGGTGAACCATTATATCCGGTACTCCCAGTGCAGCCTGTTCTACGTCAGACTCAACACAGTCTGGAGATCTACTTTGATGAGCATCTTTGCGCTGTCCACTGCTACCCATTTCAATATGACGGTCCATTACTATGGAAGTTCAGTGAGATTACGGTAGCTGTTCCCTGTGTTATTCTGTTCTCCATATTTACACAGAAATATAATTAGATTTGGCACAGTACAATATTCATTGATTCCTTCATGAGAATGGAGGGGAGTAAGCCACCTGGTCCTTTAAGCCTGCTCTACCAAGCAACATAAGATGGCTGTTTTTTAACCTTGGGTTACAAAATTATAATCTGCCTCGATTCCCTTAAAACCCAGTAATCTATCAATCTTCAGCTGGAGTAAACTCAAGAAGTGAGTTTCCACAGAAATCCACTGTTAGTGAATTCCACAGCTTCACTGCCATATGAAAGAGGAAATGTTTTCCCATTTCAACTAACCTACTTCTATTACTGGGACTGTGGACCCCTGGTTCCAGATGTATCAGTCCAGGAAGACGTCTTCCCTACCTTCACCTCTGCTGTCAGAATTTCTAAGTTTCAATGAGGAAAACCCTCCTTCCTCTAAATTGTCAAATAGACTCATTCCTCTAAATTCATATCCCACTGTTATAAGACTATTGAACAGTTCCCAAGTACAATAAGATGGACTCTTGACCTCTCACTCATTATGACTTTATGCCTTATCGTCTACCTGCACTGCACTTTCTCTCTAATTGTAACAGTTTACCCTGTGCTCTATTTTGATTTTATTTTGTGCTGCCTTAGTGCACTGTTGTAACTAACTGATCTATATAAATGGTGTGCAAGACAAGATTTTGACTGTACCTCGGTAAATGTGGTATTAATAAACCAATTTAGCAATTTATCTATTGTTCAATCTCAACTGGGATGAAGAATTTGAATAACATTGGCCTGTACTCAGGAGAATACAGAATATTGAGAGGTATCTTGCAAAATTCTGCAAAAATCTGACAGAACACAAGCTAAGATGCTGTATAAAACTGGGAAGGGTAAAATCTGGGAGCATTGTCTGAAAAATGTGATCAGCTAGTCAGGAATAGATAGATAGATAGATAGATAGATAGATAGATAGATAGATAGATAGATAGATAGATAGATAGATAGATACTTTATTCATCCCCATGGGGAAATTCAACATTTTTTCCAATGTCCCATACACTTGTTGTAATAGGAGAGGAAAGGAATGACCATTCATCTTTGGAATTCTCAAACCTAAGGACAGTGGAAGTTCAGAAAATGAGTGTTTGTGTGAGGTTATGTAGATTTCAATGGATATGGAGAACAAGAGTGGAGAAAGAAAATTAGACCTGGAAGAAGAACCATGGTTTTAGTGAGTAGATTTTTGCCTTCATCACACACAGAATAAGTTCCAGACACAATCACACTCTGACAAACTTTTAAAAACATGCTTAATCCAGAATCAAGTAAAGTAGCCCCAGTCAAAGAGGCACAGTGAACACTGTGAAACATTCCTCCGCATCAGGGGATCTCTCTCTATTCAGACTGAACACCAACACAATGATGAGAAGTTGGAGGAGAGCCCGTTTGTTTACACAGGAAAGGGAGAACAAAGTGAATTCATTTGAAAAGACGGCATAGTTTACTGCTCTTGTTTTTGAAAATGCACTCATTGCTGGGAACTGGAAGCAAGCATGAAATTCAATGGAGGCTAAACTGGATTTTGAAAATGATACAGCAGTTGCAATAGTATTAACCCCACCCAGGATTTGAAATGATATTAATCCCACATAGGGATCACAATGGTATTAACCTCATACAGGGATAGCACTGAGTATCAATCTGGACAGGGATTACAATGCAAACGGAATTTACACAGGGATTGATTGATGTTAATCTGTTTAGGGTTGGAAACATATTCACCTGGACTAGGGATTGCAATGATGTTCAAAGTTCAAAAATACGAAGCAAATTTATTGTCAAAGTACATACATGTCACCATAAACAATTCTGAGATTCATTTTCTTGTGGGCCTACTCAATAAGTCAATATAACAATAACCATGACAGAATCAGTAAAAGTCTGCACCCACTAGAGCATTCAACCAGTGTGTGAAAGACAACAAACTTGTAAATCCAAAACGAAAGAAATAATAATAATAATAAATAAATAAGCAATAAATATCGACAACATGAGATGAAGAATCTTTGAAAGTGACTCAATAGGCTGTGAGAGTATTTCAAGTATAGGGCAAGTGAAGTTATTCCTGTTGGTTCAAGAGCCTGATGGTTGAGGAGGTAATAACTATCCCTGAATTTGGTGGTGTGAGTACTGAGGCTCCTGTACCTTCTTCCTGATGGCAGCAGCAAGAGGAGAGCATGACCTGGGAGGTGGGGGTCCCTGATGAAAGATCCTGTTTTCCTGAGACAGTGTTTTGTGTAGATGTGCTCAGTGGCGGGGAGGACTTTACCCATGATGGACAGGACGATATTCACTACATTTTGTCGGATTTTCCATTCAAGAAATATGCCTATTTCATCTGGATAAGGATAGAAATGTATTATCCCTGTATGGGAATTGCAATAATGTTAATCCACAGCAATAACCTGCTATGGGCATTGCACGTAATTCATGTTGTCTGCTCATTAGAGTGAATTCAGACATCAGTCATCACCAGGTCTGCTGTTGATTGCAATTTATCAAAAGCAGTAGACGTAGACTGAGTTTTGTAAGTGTGTACTATGTTTATAGTATATATGCTCTATGTGATATACAGCATATAGGAGGGATATTAAAAATCTGGCTGAGTGCTGCCACAACAACCACCTCTCACTCAAAGTAAGCTAGGCCAATGCATTGACTAATTACAGCTGGAGGAGGAAACCAGGGTCCATGAACCAGTTCCCTTAAGTCAAGTCAAGTCAAGTTCAAGTCACTTTTTATTGTCATTTCGACTATAACTGCTGGTATAGTACATAGTAAAAATGAGACAATGTTTTTCAGGACCATGGTGCTACATGAACAGTATAAAAACTACACAGAACTATGTAAACCAACACAAAAACTACACTAGACTACAGACCTACCCAGGACCGCATAAAGTACACAGAACAGTGCAGGCATTACAATAAATAATAAACAAGACAGTAGGCACAGCAGAGGTCAGTAAGTTGGTAGTCTGATGGCTTGGGGGAAAATCTGTTACATAAATAAAGAGCTGAATGGGATTCCGTCTGTTTCCGTACTGCTGAGTATTTTGTTGCCACAGATGTAGTCCAAGGTACAGAGGGTCAGTAACTTTAAATTCCTCAGTGTTATTATTTTGGAGTATCTGTCCTGGGCCAAGCACGTAAGTGCAATTACAAAGAAAACATCTACATGAAGCGTTGTTCCAGGAAAGCAACATCCATCATCAGGGATCCCCTCCACTCAGGCCATGCTCTCTACTCGCTACTGCCATCAGGAAGGTGGTACAGGAGCCTCAGGACTCTCACCACCAGGTTCAGGAACAGTTATTATGCCTCAACCACCAGGCTCTTGAACCAAAGGAGTTAACCACTCCATTTGCCCCATCATTGAAATATTCCCACAACCTATGAATTCACTTTCAAGGACTTTTCGTCTCATGTTCTCAATATTTATTGGCTATTTATTATTAATATTATTATTATTATTTCTTTATTTTTGCATTTGCACAGTTTGTTGTCTTTTGAACACTGGTTGAATGCCCAAGTTGATGTAGTCTTACATTGATTCTATGATGGGTATTATTCTGTAAGGAATTAATGAGTATGCCTGCAAGAAAATGAATCTCAGGGTTGAATATGGTGACTTGTATGTACTGGAACCTACATTTTTTTTAAGGAAACCGTGCACCAGATCCTATTTTAAAGAGACCGTGTAAGTGCTGGTAGTCACCGTGGAGATTGTTGCTATGTCTAAGCGATCAGAAGGCAGTGTGGGAAGGAGCAGCTCCACAATATAAGAATTCTGCTCTGCAGGTTCTGGGGGATAAGGAACAGAGAGAAACAGATGTCCTTTTTACTAAAATTGACCAAGTGCAGGAATATTGGTAAACATATAGCGATGGAAATTAATGCTAGCTGCAGGAAGTCATTAGCTTGTTATACATGGTCAAGATCATTGAGGATATTGCCAAATGTTGCATCCAGGGGTGAAAGTCACCAGCCTCCCCACTCCAGACTTGACCTGTACTTCTCGCTACCTCAGTGACGCGCCAGCATAATCAAAGATCCCACCCACCATGGGTACTTTCTCTTCCCCTGCTACCATTAGATACAAAAGACAGAAAGCATGTACGATCAGTCTCAAGGACAGCTTCTATCCTACTGTTATAAGACTATTGAATGCTTCCTTAGTACAAAAAATGAACTCTTAACGTCACAATCTACCCCATTTTCATCTTGCAGCTTTTTGTTTACCTGGATTGCTTGGTTACACTTTATTATGAATTGTTATTGTTTTACCTTGTTCTACCTCAATGCACTGTATAATAATCTGATCTATATAAACAGTAAACAAGACAAGCTTTTCACAGTATCTCAGTACATGTGACAATAATAAACTAATTCCATTTCCAAAAGTAACAAACTTCTGACTACTCCACTCACAGCAGTGAACATTATCTGTCTTATACAGCCCCCACCCCCGTGGAGGCTTGGCCACCTTCACACTGTCCCTAATGACTCATTCTCAACCGACTAGCAGCACCAGTCTTAGACTCTACTGAGCACAGCACACCCCTTACCTACAGCCATCTTACCCCCCACACCTCTCACCCTCCCCCTACATCCCTCACCCACAAATATTCCACCCATCACCCCCCCACCAATCTCCACACACCTCACCCATCACCCACACTGCTCACCTGCCTCCCAACATTCCTTAGCCCATGTTACTAAGAGCTAACATTCACACACCACATTGTGCCAACACATAGTTAGCCCTCTGCAAGCCTAAACATCCAAACCTCACAGGTAAGCCTCTGTGCTAGGTATTCAACTGCAGGTTATTACTTGCCAACAAACTGGGTTCTCTTTGGGAGAACAATATGGCACATTGGTGTCACCTTCCCTGTGTCAGCTGGGAATGAACTAATGAGTTAAGCCAGTTCTTCGATAGGTTTGACAATTACCCTCCTGTTCACACCCCTCCTATCACACCAGTCCGGGTGCCGAGGCACCCAATGCTCCCCCAACGCCAACACCTCCCCTCCTCGCTCCTCCAATTCAACATGAAAGCCTTGAATGATGACCGTCCAGTGGCCCTGTCCTCACACATCATGAAGACCCTAGAGAGGCTGGTCCTGGCTCACTTCCAAACTCAGGTCAGATCAGGTCTCGATCCCTTGCACTTTGCCTATCAGGAACACATTGAATTCGATACTGCTGTCATCTACCTGCTGAACAGAGGCTACTCCCATTTGGAGAAGCAGGGCAGCACTGTGAGGTTCATGTCTTTTGCTTTCTTGCATGTTTTCAAAATCATACAGTCCTCATTGCTGGGGTGAAAGCTCTGCTCAATGCATATCGGCACTTCTGTCGTATTCTGGATAATGGACTACCTGAATGGCAGACCACAGTGTGTGTGGTTTCAGAGCTGTGTGTTAAACATGGCTATGAGCAGCACTGGGACCCCACAGGGGACTGTGTTGACTGTTTTCCTGTTTACTCTTCATACCTCAGACTTTAGATACAACACTGAGACATGTCATCTGCAGAATTTCTCTGATGACTCAGTGATAGTTGAGTGTATAAAGGGAGGACAGGAAGATGTGTACAGGACCCTGGTGGAGGACTTTGTCAAATGGTGCAGGCTGAATCATCTGCAGCTCAGTATCAGTAAAACAAGGGAGATGGTGATGGACTTCAGGAAGACTAAGCCTGCACTGCTCCCTGTTACTATTGATGATGAGGACATGGATGTGGTGAGGACCTACAAACAACTGGGGGGTGACTTGAGTGGAGCACCATCATAGAGGCTGTGTATAAGAAGTGCCAGAGTTGCCTTTACTTCCCGAGGAGACTGAGCTCCTTTGGAGTATGCAGGCCTCTCCTTCACATGTTCTACCAGCCTGTTGTCACCAGTACCACCTCCTGTGCAGTGGTGTGCTGGGGCAATGGCATCAGCACAGGTGATGCTAGCAGGCTCAATAAACTGATTAGAAAGGCTGGCAAAACTCCAGTGATAATAACTAACCTATAAAATAGTTCGATTCAAGTGGAGTGACTCCTGCTACAGAAAAACAGAGAAGCTCGAGAAAAATACAGGAGCAACTGTACCATAACTACTGAAAAATTCACTGAACTATTACACATATGTAGTTGATTATACAACAAAAACAAGTAAATATAGGAAACTACAAGAAAAGGAACAATTCTACACCCTAATCCACCAGGAAACATGAAAATCTAGATCTTTTTCTAGACCCATTCTGCGATGTATTGGGAGTAAATGGCAAAGTAAAATGTAACCAATGCAAACTATTCCATCTTAACCACAATTCCGCATGGTCCCACATCACCAACTCAAGCTTGATACACAAACTCACCCCTCCTCCAACCTCCCCAACACCAACCCACCCTTGCCCCCTTCTTACAATCACATTTTCATCATCTATTTGCTCTCTAAGGTCCTCTTGCTTCCCTTGAAATGATCCCAGCCTCTTAATATCTACTGCCACTCTCTGCTTCCTCATAAGCCATGCTGAGCCGCCCTGTGACATCTCCACTAACAGAACTCCCATTGAGTCACTCTCCCCACTTCTTGCAGGACATGCTGCTGTATCAGACATCAAGGCTGGAATGCAAGGCTCGCCATCGAAAGGTATTCACATCAACTGCTGGGGTTTACTTCCAGTTGCCTCATTTTCTCCGGGTTTTCTTCTGATATAAAGGGTGGAAGAAGTTGGAGTAATCAATTAACTCTCTGAGATGCAGTAAGCCTATCTGATGCACCAGGTGATGCACCATCAATAACTCTCTCTAAGACGTGAAGGCGAGATATCGGCTTTTATTGACTGGAAGAAAGAACAAGCAGTAGTTCACCACCATACTACATCCTGGAGACTGAGGGCTGGGCTCAGGTCTCAGTCGCCTTTATACCGGGGTCTGTGGGAGGAGCCACAGGAGCAGTCAGCAAGGGGCGTGTCCAGACAGTTATATGTAGTTCACCACATTCACCCCCACTGTGTTTTAAAGGAGAGTCCCCATGGGGCGAAGTTTCTTACAAGTATATTTACAGGTTAAGTCTATCAGGTGGTCGAATCTGTCGCTGCGATCTACATAGCACCGGCTGTGATTGCACAGGTGCCGGAGGTGGTGATTGCACAGGTGCCGGTGGTGGTGATTGCACCGGAGACGGTGGTTGTGCTGGTTCCGACCTGACTGGAGGTGTCAGCCCACTAGGTGTCAGTGATCCCTCATGCGTGTGCGAGGCGCCTGGTATGGGAGTGTCGTGAGGAGTCTGTGTAGGGCTCGGTGTGCGCGGTGTCACCTCGGGTACAGGGTTCATAGTTACCGTGGAGTGTTCGGGGTAGTGGTCTGCTGCTCCTGCGGGTGCCAGGTCGCGGACGGAGACCGTGTCCTCCCGCCCATCAGGTAAGACCACGTAAGCATACTGGGGGTTCGCATGTAGAAGGTGAACCCTCCCGACCAGCGGGGAGTATTTATTGCTCCTCACATGTTTCCGGAGCAGCACTGGCCCTGGGGATGTCAGCCAAGCCGGTAGGGTGGTCCCAGTGGCAGACTTCCTGGGAAAAGAGAATAGGCGCTCGTGAGGGGTGGCATTGGTGGACGTACATAACAGGGAGCGGATAGAGTGGAGTGCCTCGGGGAGGACCTCCTGCCATCGAGAGACCGGCAACCCTTTTGACTTAAGGGTTAAAAGTGTGGCCTTCCACACTGTGGCATTCTCCCTCTCCACCTGTCCATTTCCCCGGGGATTATAACTCGTGGTCCGACTAGTAGCAATACCCCTAGCCAGCAGGTACTGGCGCAGCTCGTCACTCATAAAGGAGGACCCTCTATCACTGTGGATATAGCAGGGATATCCAAACAGAGTGAAGAGCTGGCGCAGAGCTTTCATGACGGATGTGGTAGTGGTGTCGGGGCAGGGGGTGGCAAAGGGGAACCGCGAGTACTCGTCGATAATGTTGAGAAAGTAGACATTGCGGTCGGTGGAGGGAAGGGGGCCCTTAAAGTCAACACTCAGTCGCTCAAAGGGGCGGGTGGCCTTGATAATTTGCGCCTTTTCAGGACGGTAGAAGTGCGGTTTGCACTCAGCGCAGACTTGGCAGTCCCTGGTCATCGTCCTGATGTCCTCAAGGGAGTAAGGCAGGTTCCGGGCTTTCACGAAATGGTAAAATCGGGTGACTCCCGGGTGGCAAAGATGTGCATGGAGGGCGTATAGCTGGTCGAGCTGTACGCTGGCACATGCTCCCTGGGATAGGGCATCAGGGGGCTCATTGAGCCTTCCAGGCCGGTACAGGATATCAGTTGTAGGTGGAGAGTTTTATTCTCCACCGCAAAATTTTATCATTTTTGATTTTGCCCCGCTGTTGGTTGCTGAACATGAACGCAACTGAGCACTGGTCGGTCAGCAAGGTGAACCTTTTGCCGGTGAGATAGTGCCTCCAGTGCCTAATAGCTTCCACTATGGCCTGGGCTCCTTTCTCCACCGCGGAGTGCCGAATTTCAGAGCCTTGAAGGGTACGAGAAAAGAATGCTACTGGCCTGCCTACCTGATTGAGGGTAGCAGCAAGCGCGAAATCGGAGACGTCACTCTCTACTTGGAAGGGAATGGTCTCGTCCACTGCATGCATCGTTGCTTTGGCAATGTCCCCTTTAATGCAGCTGAAGGCCGCGCGGGCCTCGGCAGAGAGGGGAAATGCGGTGGACTTGACCAGGGGGCAGGCCTTGTCTGTGTAGTGAGGGACCCACTGGGCGTAATAGGAAAAGAAGCCCAGGCACCATCTGAGGGCTCTGAGGGTGGTGGGAAGAGGGAGTTCTAACAGGGGGCGCATACGGTCGGGGTCAGGGCCAATGACCCCGTTCTCCACGACATACCCAAGGATAGCGAGTTGGGTGGTTCCGAAAACACACTTGTCCCTGTTATAAGTAAGGTTCAGGGCTTTGGCCACTTGGAAAAATCGTTGGAGGTTGGCGTTGTGATCCGGCCAGTCGCGACCACAGATGGTGATGTTATCCAGAAAGGGAAATGTGGCCTTCAGTTGGCACTGGTCCACCATCCAGTCCATTTCCCTCTGGAAAACCGAGACACCATTTGTGACACCGAATGGGACGTGCAGGAAATGATAGAGCCTGCCGCCCGCCTCGAAGGCGGTGTAGGGGCGGTCCTCTGGGCGGATGGGGAGCTGGTGATAAGCGGATTTCAGATCTATTGTCGAGTACACCTTGTACTGAGCTATCTGGTTGACCATATCCACGATGCGGGGTAGGGGGTACGCGTCAAGCTGCGTGAACCTATTGATGGTTTGACTATAGTCCACGACCATCCTATTTTTCTGCCCGGTCCGAACAACGACCACCTGGGCCCTCCAAGGGCTTGTGCTTGGCTCAATGATCCCCTCCCTGAGCAGCCGCTGCACCTCTGACTGAATGAAGGCCCTGTCCCCCACACTGTACCTCCTGCTTTTTGTTGCCACAGGTTTACAGTCGGGGGTCAGGTTGGCGAACAGCGGTGGGGGAGGGATCTTGAGGGTGGAGAGGCTGCAAGTGGTGTCAGTAGTGCAGCTGTCGGCATGGTGCTGGGTGGGATGTGTGGGTCGGTGTGTGTGTGTGGTCAATAGCGGGGTATATGACGAAGTCCCACAAAACTGAGGATTCCTGACAGTGAGTGGTGGGAGGGGCCCATCATATGCCATAGTCAGACTTTCGAGGTGGCTCAGGAAGTCCAGCCCCAATAGCACAGGCGCGCACAGTTGAGGCATGACCAGTAGCGCAAAGTTCTGATATTCTGTGCCCTGCACCACCAATGTCGCTACACAACCCACCCGGATGTCTGTGGAATGCGACCCAGAAGCCAAGGTGACCCTCTGGCTTACCGGCCGTGTCACCAGTCCGCAGCGTTGCAATGTGCCCGGGTCAATAAAACTCTCAGTGCTGCCCGTGTCAAACAGGCAGCTAGTCCTGTGCCCCTCCACCAGGATGTCCATCATTGACCTTGCAAGCTGGTGTGGGGCACTTTGGTCGAGGGTTACGGTGGCCAGAGTTGAACTGCCGTCTTGGTGCCCGGTAAGCACCGGTGGGTAGGGGGCGGGGCATGTTGGCACCGACAAAGATGGCCGCCCCCATCTGGGCATGCAAGATGGCGGCCCCCATGCCTCGCATGAGGCAGGCAGGCAAGATGGCCGCCCCTATGCCTCACACGCAGCGCTGCCCGACCCCGCTTGTGGTTTAGACTTACAGACCTTGGCAAAATGGCCCTTCTTCCCGCAGCTGGAGCAGGTAGCTTCTCGGGCCGGGCAGCGTTTTCGGGGGTGCTTTTCGAATCCGCAGAAGTTACACTGCGTGGGCTTGCGACTGGTAGCAGCTGTGGTCGGGTTCGGGGAGTTCGTGGAATCGCGACTGGCAGCGGCATTGGCGAATTTGCTCGCGGGAACCGGCGGCGGCGGGGTCTGAGGTGTCCACGGAACCAGCGGGGGATCGCGCGGCTGGACAGTGTCAGCGTTGTGCAGAGCAGCCTCCAGCGTGTCGGCCGTCTCGATCGCCGAGCGTAAGGTAAGATCGGCATTTTCCAGCAGCCGCTGGCGTATGTACACTAACCTGATCCCTGTAACAAAGGTGTCTCGTACGAGGTGCTCCACATGCTGTTCCGCCGTGAGAGTTTTGCAGTCGCAAGTTCGCACGAGTGTCTGTAGGGCTCGGAGAAACTCGGCGCTCGACTCTGCAGACCGCTGTCGCCGCGTAGCTAAGCGATGTCTGGCGTAGACGGCTGCAGGTACTGTCTTTTGAGGGCATCCAGTGCCCCTTGGTAGGTCAACAGGTCCCTGATAAGTGAGTAAACTTTCGGGGTGACCCTCGAGAGGAGAATTCGATGCATAACAGTGGGTTCAGTTGCACTAACCTCCTCCAAGTATGAATGGAAGCATGCAAGCCAGAGTTCAAAGGCAAGAGCTGCTCCAGGGGCTTGGGGGTTCAAATCCAATTTTTCCGGACTTAAAATACTTTCCATGTTTTAAAACTTCCAGTCAATAAAATTGATGCACCATCAATAACTCTCTCTGAGACGTGAAGGCAAGATATCGGCTTTTATTGACTGGAAGAAAGAACAAGCAGTAGTTCACCACCATACTACATCCTGGAGACTGAGGGCCGAGCTCAGGCCTCAATCGCCTTTATACCGGGGTCTGTGGGAGGAGCCACAGGAGCAGTCAGCAGGGGGCGTGTCCAGACAGGTATATATAGTTCTCCGCACCAGGCAACTGAACAATGGAACTGGATGGCATAGTTGAGTAGTGGTTGGTGTAAGACTATTACAGCGCCAGTGACCTGGGTTCAATTCTGCCACTGTCTGTAAGGAATTTGTACGTTCTTCCATGGCCACGTGGGATTTTTCTAGGTGCTCCAGTATATTCCTAAATTCAAAAGACACACAGGTTAATAGGTTAATTGGTCTTATGAGTGCAATTGGGTGGTGCGGGCTCGTTGAGCTGGAAGAACCTGTTACCATGCTGTATATCAAAGTTCAAAGTTCAAGCAGAGAAAAATGGTGCTTCCTGTATTACAACACAGAGGACAATAAGCACTTTGAGGACATGTCAGCTCCAAGCAGAGCAACCAGACCCTCCTCCTCATTTTCCCATAGCCCTGCGGTCCATACTCTCTCTCACTTGCCTGTCAAGACCCGTAGAGTTTTCGAGTGCTACACACACACACAGAGTGAAGAGGAGATCTTGCAAACTTCTCACAGTCAGTAGTGGAGATCCAAAGATGGAGAAGCATAGACTGGGCAGATAGAATTGTTTCCCCATGCAGAAGACCAAGGGGGATGGGTATAAGAGTAAGGGGAAGAGTAGCAGGTTTAGTAGGGGCCCAAGGAGAAATTTTATCCCCCATAGGGAGGGTGGAATCTGGAACACACTGCCAGAGGGGTTGACAGAGGCAAAGTCTTTCACAATATTTAAGTAGCATCTGGACAAGCACTTGAGTTATGAAGACACAGTAGACTATGTACTAGGTTCTGTTAAATGGGATTGGAGTAGATGATCAGTATGAACATGGTGGATTGAAAGGCTTGATTGAATGGTGTATCGCTCTGTCCTTGTATAACATGTCAGTACTAAATTGTTGATTTCATGAGTCGATGCACTGATTTTCAGTCCTGCCTCCCAAATAACTTGGTCACTAACAGCTCTCTGATGATGGTGAAGGTAATGAATTGAACTACCCTGTTTATGCTGGGAATTTGACCGCCTTGATGAGCTGGAAATGGACAGAAAATAATGTCCAGGCCTCTAAGCCTGTGCCAGAAAAAAGCACTCCACCAACTGACTATTAAGCACTTATTTTTGCTAATCCAGCTTGGCCCCACATCCCTATCAACTTCCCCAGATCTGTCAACCTAACACACCTTGAATAGCTGATTATCCCACCAACCCGCTCATCTTTGGGATCTGAAGGAAAACCAGAGCATCTGTGAAGGGCAGTCCCACGTGGTCCCAATGAGACCATGCAAATTCCACACATGTAGCATCAGAGATCATAATGAAACCAGGGACAGCGGAACTATGAAGCAACAATTATACTTGCTGAGCTATGGAACTGTGCATGGCCAAAGCTCTTTAATGATGTCTGCAATGGAATTTGCCTGTATTTGATGATTTAATCCATTACTAACTTTAACATGCATCTGCAAATTACTTTGAAATTACCCTAGAAGACCGTTGGAACAGTGCCATGGCTGTCCACACTCTGAGGGGTGGCTAACAGGGAGACATACACGTTCACTAAGAGATTTGCAGTGATCCGTCACAGTGCTGTCTCCTTGTCAAGCTTCATGTGGAAGTTTGTTATCCCTCAAGGAAGCTGCAAAGAAATTGCACTGGAAGCTACCATAAAGGTGTGAAAATAATACAAGAAAGGGAGACATAGTGAGCATCCATTGTAATGTACTCAGACACTGAAACATGCAGTCAACAGGTTTCACTCAGATGAATTTCCTGGTGACATCCCAGGTTCATTAATACCAGTTGGTCTCAGGAGTAGTCATACTCCCTTTGTGACAGAGTTGATCCACACAGCTGAGTCTGGGCAAACCTCATGGATGTGAAAACCATATGGATATTGCACCTTTTATATATTTCAGTGCTTTATGAAGGAAATTTGAGGAAGCACTGAAGATGGGCAACTGAGTCTTTTCATTTCAATAGTTATAACTTGATTCATTTAATTCTAATAATGCTGCCTGCTCATGTAAAAATATTAGAATGAAGAGTGCTATACACTTCCCCCCATCAATGTGTTACGTGTATTGGCTGACCTCAACTAACACGCATACATAAAAACCACAAGAGATTCTGCAGATGCTGAAAATCCAGAGCAGAACACACAAAATGCTGGAGGAACTCTGCAGGTCAGGCAGCATCTTTGGAGGGGAATAAACAGTCCTAGTCTTGATGAAGGATCTCAGCCAGAAACATTGACTGTTTATTTCTCTGCATTGATGCAGACCTGCTGAGCTCCTCCAATATTTTGTATGTGCTACCCATATATGAAAGGGCGCAGCTCTTGGTTCGAAGACACGTCAGAAAAAGTTTGTGTCTCACTGTTTGTTACCTCCCTTTCCAAAAGGAACGCTGCCTTATTAAATACCTGTGCAATGGCTGAGAGCAGACGCGCTTCAGTTCACTGGATATGAAGTGTTCACAGAATGCTAAGGCTGATTAATAAATTAATTATGCTTTCTAAAAATTGATGAGATAATCCAACTGTAACTCAGCAATC
The DNA here is from genome assembly GCF_048418815.1 of Hemitrygon akajei. Lineage (NCBI taxonomy): Eukaryota > Metazoa > Chordata > Chondrichthyes > Myliobatiformes > Dasyatidae > Hemitrygon > Hemitrygon akajei. The sequence goes on along the minus strand of NC_133128.1, from coordinate 144,034,834 downwards.
ATTTTAACCATATTTAATTTTGATTAATTTTTATATAATTGGAATAAAAAGTTGACTTAAAACCCCAGCCTTTTACTGGATATAGCTTTTCAACAAAATATTATTTGGGAAGGTGATAAACACATGGCAATACTATTAATGTAGTGTAACAGTTCTGCAGACAACTGTAATTGTATTTTTACAACTAATATTTTTTTCAGGAAAAAACCTTGAGGCAGGGGTTTCCAATCTGTTTTATGCCCTGGACCAACACCATTAAGCAAGGATTCCATGGATCCCAGGTTGGGCACCCTTGCTCAAAGGACGAATATTGCGAATGAACGTGGGCAAGGGAGGAAAGAACTATATTCAAAGCAATTGGTGCAGAAGAGCACAAGGGAAGGATGCTGGTTTTAACCTTATATTGATTATAATTTGCTATGATTAATCAAAATATCCATTCCAGTGAGGGCTGCTTCAACCTGAACATTTTACTCTGCTATTATGAGCATCACTGAACACCTCTTAACATATTCTAAGCCTCGAACAGCGAGAGCTCAGACAAGCGACAAGGTGGTGCAACGGCTAAGCAACTGGCCAGCAGAGTTCAGGGCCACTGATCCAGAGATACGTGTTTAAATCCCACTAGTGTAGCTGGAATATTTAAATTCAAGCAACTTAGTGAAGAAAGTCTAGTCAAAAGTTCAGGAGTTGCAAACTGACTGGATTATTGTGAAACACATCTGGCTCAGTGATATAAAATCAAGAGATTCTGCAGATGCTGGAAGTCCAAAGCAACAGAAACAAAGAGCTGGAAGAGCTCAGCAGGTCAGGCAGCATACATCGGGATGAAGTTTTGGGCTGAGACCCTTCTTCAGGACTGGAGAGGAAGGGAGGAAACACCCGAATAAAAAGTGGGAGAGGGGAAGAAGGATAGCTAGAAGGTGATAGGTGAAGCCAGGTGGTTGGAAAAGGTAAAGGGCTGGAGAGGAAATAATCAAATAGGGGAGGAGAGTGGACCATAGGAGAATAGGGAGGAGGAGGGGACACAGGGGAAGGTGAGAGGCAGGTGAGAAAAGGTAAGAGGTCAAAGTTGGGAATACAAGGAGAGTGGAGAGGGAGGGATTTTATTTTACTGGAAGGAGAAATCGATGTTCATGCCATCAGGTTGGATGTTACCTAGACAGAATATAAAGTGCAGCTCCTCCACCCTGCGGGTGGCCTCATTGTGGCACAAGAGGAAGCCAAGACCAAAATGTTGGAATGGGAGTGGGAATTGGAATTAAAATTTTGGGACAACAAGAAGTTGCTGCAAAGTAGTACCCCAATTTAGAATTAATCTCACCAATGTAGAAGAGGCCACTTCAGGAGCACTGGATAGAATAGATGACCATGTCAGATTCACAGGTGAAGGGTGCCTCATCCAGAAGACTTGTTTGAGGCCCTGAATGAAGGTGAGGGATGGGGTGACTGGGCAGGTATATCACTTTTGCAGGGATATGTGCCTGGAGGAAGATTAGTGTAGAGCAGGGGTGTCAAACTCATTTTAGGTCACGGGCCGGATTGAGCAAAATGCAGCTTCATGCGGGCCGGATCAGTCGGACGCCTGCGAACGCAGCTTTCGTTGCCTCCGTTTTTTCAGCCTGCTCTCATGTGTCTCAGTCTCTGCTATAACTACAAAGTGTTTCACTTTACAAATTCCGTTTCTTATGAAGAAGACTGCCGAATAAACACTAAAAACCCTGAAAACCTGGTACCTGAATAAACTCAGCATTAGCCATATCATACGCCATAGGCGCTTCGATTACTGGGGCCAGCTTTAATAGTAATTAGATATTATCTCACGGGCCAAAGATAATTCCACCGTGGGCCGGATTTGGCCCGCGGGCCTTGAGTTTGACATATATGGTGTAGAGGGTCGAATGAACAAGGGGATCACAGAGAGAGAAATCTTTATAGCAAGTGGAGAGAAGGGAAGAGGTAAAGATGTGATTGGTGGTAGGATCCCATTGAAGTTGGCAAAAGTTGCGAAGTATGATGTGATGTGTTGGATGCAGAGGCTCATGGGATGTTAGGTGAGGCCAAGAGGAACTCTATCCATATTAAGGCGGTAGGAAGAAGGGATGAGCGCTACTGTCTGGGAAATGGAGGAGGTGTAGGTGGGGCCAGCATCAATGGTGGGAGAAGGAAAACCCAGTTCTTTGAAGAAGGAAGACATCTCTAATGTCCTGGAAAGGAAGGTCTCATCCTGGGAGCAGAAAATGGTAGCTCAGTAATGCCTTCAGACAGACCATCTGATAGGTTTGACCTACATCTATGTCAAAACACATGAATAGGCAATGAATGCCAACCTAGAATGGACTTGTTAAGCAAAACACCTAATTACCGATGAGGCCAACATTTTTATACACATTGTATTCAAGCATTATTCAAAAAGGTTTTGGAATTACATTTGCTTAAGAACAGCAGGTGAGCTATAGTTGAATATATTCACATGAAGGGTAAATTCATTTTCAAGGATCTGGTCATCAATAACACAGCCAAGTTTTATTGCACATCCCTAATTCTCCTCATGAGCTCTATTTTTGAAACACTGCAACATTAGAGATATAGACTTAAACATTATGGAAACTGGCCTTCAGCCCAGCTATCTATGCCAACCAAGATGCCCATCTGTTAATTCCATTTGCCCACATTTGTTTCATACCCACTGCCACTCACTGGATGTTTTTTGTTTCTTGCTCCATTCTCTGTAAATGCTGGAGTCTGTTGTGTATGAAAACCCCAGGAGATCAGCAGCTTCCGAGATACTCAAGCCACCCTGTCTGGCACCACCAATCAGTCCACAGTCAGTCACTTAGATCACATTTCTTCCCCATTCTGGTGGTTGATCTGAACAACAACCGAGCCCCTTGGCTGAACTGGCATTTTAGGGGTGACCTAGTGAGTTCTGTCTCTGTTGGTGGTCTGTACCAAGCTCGTGAGTGTCAATCATACAGTATTCAAAAGATAGAGAGTGGAAATTAACCTTCTGGATCCTCTAATTCCTTATTGTATGCAGCCAGCTAACCAAGTCTGGCTGCTCAGAGAGCTTACTGTTGTGTTCATCTCCACTATCTATATCCACACCCCCTCCCCCTTCCCTCACTCCCCTTCGCGCTAACACCAAGGTCACACTGGGAGAGCTTTACAAAAAAGTCAGTCTCTTCATAATTGCCGGAGACTTCAATTGTGCTATTGTGCTTTTTGTTTTGTTCTTTACGCCTATTGTTTTTTTGCACTTTGGATCCAGAGTAACAATCATTTTGTTCTCCTTCACACTTGTGTACTGAGGAATGACAATAAACAATCTTGAATCTTAAAATTTACATTTGAGGGTTCTCAACACTGGAATTCATTAATATCCCAGCTGATATGGGAAATAACTAGACGGTATAGGCATCGAAGGATGGTTGTGATCTGTGGAACTATACTCATGCTGAGCAAGTGCCTTCAATTACTTCAGTGGAAAATTTCTCTTCAACATTTCCTTTCTTTAAATAATGGAGCTCCAGGAATAATCAGTGCCAATACCTCTCCATGAGCACTGTGCCCTTCTGTTGAACTCAGAATTCCTTGAGTTTACATTAGGCATTCTTTAACCTTGTAGTCACTGCTTCCTAACCATCTGATGCGCTCTCCCAAGACCACCTTGCTGCATTTATCAACATTCCATGTCTTCATAGCAACCAGTTTTTTTTTGACTCACTAACACTGCATCTACAACACTGGCATCCTTCATAATAGGTTGCTGTTGCCAAATAATCTTGGCTGTAAAGTCCATTTCAGTGAAAGAAGGATGTGCAGTTTTTTGCTTTAATTATAAGCAGGAAGAATTTTGTCTTTTTGTAATTTGTTTTTCCCTTGGGAGGAGAGAAATGAACTTTGCATTGATAAGGTGCAACAACTTCCACTGTCCAGTAACTTCAGTGCAAATTCCAACCTGTCAGAGCACTCACCAGTACAGAAAGCAGAGTGTGGAAGACAAGTTCAGGGGCAAAAAAACAGAAACCTAAAGATGGAATTTTTGAAGACTTCAGAAAATAGGGAAGAAAGATGGATTTTGGAGAACATTCCAGGGGCCTATGGTAAGGGATGTTTGATATCAGGTTGCTCTTTGTTCAGTTAGGCTTGACTATTCCACGAGTCTGAGCACACTGTAGATTAAAACTCTTTTCGAATGAAAGGTGAGAAGCTGCCTATTTTTCTTTATAATAAGTCACTTGCAAAGGTTTTCAGAGATAATGAGATTTGCATTACCAGAAACAGAAGAAAATTGGGGCAGGAGTAGGCCACTCAGCCCCTCATGCTTGCCCTACCATTCAATTGATCCTGGTTTATTTGCCTCTGCCTCAGATCTTTCTCTGAGCCAGTTCCCTATAGCTCCTAGTTCCTTTAATCTTTCCATTCAGGGCTGGAGCCAGAATCCAGGTTGGAGTACTCCATGATAAAAGCCAGTGGATTGATGCTGAACTGTGCATTCCCATGTGGATGTTGGGACTGGAATATGACGAAAGTAGCCTGCCCTGCTCTCTCTCAGCTTTAGTTTCAGATTTGTTTATTTATCACGTGCACATCAAAATATGCTAAGAAAAGCAACATTTTGCATTAACAACCAGCATTTCCTAAGGACGTGCTGTGGCAGACCCCAAGTGTTGCCACACCTTCTGGCGCCAGCATAGCACGCCCACAATGTTCAGCAGAACAACACAAGCAACAAACACAAAACAGCAACAAAAAAAAAACAGGCAATCAAGCCCCATTTCTCCGTCCTACCCACACACCCACTCACACACACAGACAGGCCTCCAACGCCAGGACCAGCTACCTGTAAGTCTCCAGCCTCTGACCCGGACATTGCAGACATCGGACCTCCAACTTTCAGACTCATTGACCCAGGGATTTCAAGCCTCAGGCCTAGACTTCCGGACTCGCCAACTTTGGTCTTTGCCTTACAGGCTTCAGCCTTTGGATTTGGCCCAAACACTTGCCGATCACAGGGCTTTCAACTCCAGGCTTTGAACTTCAGAATCACATGGACATCTGAACCTGGAACTCGCCGTGGTCACAGGCCCTCATGCCTCCCACCCACCTAGACTTCCAATCCCTGGACTCATCGATCTAGGAGAACTTACCACCAGCCCTCATCCACAGGGATCACTGGTCTACATCTCAGCACCCACCAATCCAACATCAGTTCACAGTGATCTCTGGCCTTCAGTCATAGAGGTTACCAACCAGGACTCTGGCTCCTGCTGTGAATTTTCATTTACTTCCCCTAACCTTCAACTCCTCTCATTCCTGTTCCTGAACCCTAAACTACTCTTAACTCCCCACACAGCCCCAAAAACCATCCTTAAAAACCTAAAAAATAGCTTAGTGTGAGCCACAATTTTGACAGACATCAGAGCTGGGCATCATCGTGACCACCACCCCATCCTACCCCACTACCTGGCTCTGCTTATAGAGAGGTGGCCAGAAATGTAATCAAATGGTTAGGCTATAGAGAGAGTCCTAAAAGAGAAACTGAGGTAGGTAAAGGTGTAACTAAGAGATGAAATTCCAAAGCACATAAAATCCAGTAACTAAACTGCGGTGGAGAAGCAGAACACCATTGTTTAATAATAAACTTCTAGGTGGATACTTTAAACAGTGAGTGTTTCCTATAAACCTGCTCATAAGACCTTTATTGTTAATATATCACCAGAAATTAATTTATCTCCCTAATGCTATCGGTTTACGTCTTCATTAACACAAAGCCACTTTCAATGAAGGAAACATTAGAGTGCACATGAAAAATTCCTTAAAGGAAAGAAGGGGTGAGTGGCTCATGATGCTGTCCCTTTTTAAGCAATCTTATTCTCAACTTCTCACTTCTTACCACATTCCATATTCTTATCTGCACGAGAATTAGTCATAGAGTCATAGAAAATTACAGCACAGATACTGGCCCTTCAGCCCATCTAGTCCATGCTGAACCATTTAAACTGCCTAGTTCTGTTGATCTGCACCCAGAACATAGTCTTTCATACCTATCAAACACATCATAAATGTTGAAATCAAGCTCTTATGCATCACTTGCGCTGGCAACTTGTTCTACACTCTCACAATTCTCTGAGTGAAGAAGTTTCCCCTCATGTTCCTCTTAAACATTTCACCTTTCAACCTGAACCCATGACCACTACTTGTAGTCCCACATAACCTCAGTGGAAAAAGCCTGCTTGCATTTACCCTATCTATATCCCTCATAATTTTGTATACCTCAGTCATCTACCATCCAAGGAATAAAGTCTTAACTTATTCAATCTTTTCTTATAACTCAGGTCTCCCAATCTCAATCCTTGTAAATTTTCTATCAGCTCTCTCAACCTTATTTACATCCTTCCTGTAGAAGGTGACCAGAACTGCACACAATACTCCAAATTAGGCCTCACCAACATCTTACACAACTTCAGTATAACATCCCATCTTCTGTACTTATACTTTGATTTATGAAGTCAATGTGCCAAAGAACTTTCTTTACTACCTTATCTAACCTTCCCACGACTGACGTTAGGCTCGTGGCCTATAATTTCCTGGTTTATTTTTAGAGCCTTTCATAAACAGTTGACCAACATTAGCTATCCTACAAACCTCCTGCGCCTCTCCTGTTGCTAACGATAATTTAAGTACCGGTATCTCTGCTCGGGTCCTTGCAATTTTTGCACTTGCCTCTCACAGGGTCCAAGGAAACACCCTGTCAAGCCCTGGGAATTTATCCACCCTAATTGTCTCAAGACAACAAACACCTCTTCCTCTGTAACTAGGCATGGTCCATTATCTTGCTGCTGCTTTGCCTCACTTCTATAGACTCTGTGACCATCTCCCAAGTAAATACGGATGCAAAAAATCCATTTTAGATCTCTCCCCTCTCTTTTGGCTCCATGCATAGATTACCATTCTGATTATCTAAAGGACCAATTTTGTCCTTTGCAATCCTTTTGTTCTTAACTTATCTGTAGAACCCTTACGATTCTCCTTCACCTTACCTGCTAGGGCAAAGTCATGCCTTCTTTTAGCCCTCCTGATTTCTTTGTTAAATGTTTTCTTCCCGTTCTTATCCTCCATAAGCACCTCAGCTGTTCCTACCTGCTATGTACCTCCCTTTTTTTCTAAACAGGACCTCACTATTTCTTGAAAACCAAGGTACCATAAACCTGTTATCTTTACATATTATTCTGTCAGGAACATACTAGCTCTGTACTCTCAAAATTTCACTTTTGAAGATCTCCCTCTTACCAAGTACACTTTTGCCAGTAAACAGCCTGTCCTAACCCACTCTTGCCAGAACCTTTCTGATACCATCAAAATTGGCTTTTCCCCAATTTAGAATCTCAACCCGTGGACCAGACCTATCTTTTTCCATATTTACTTTGAAATTAATGGCATTATGATCACGAGATGCAAAGTGTTCCCCTACTCAAGCTTTTATCACCTGCCCTGTCTTGTACCCCAATAGGAGATCAGGTATCACACACTCTCTTGTTGGGACTTCTATGTACAGATTAAGGAAACTTTCCTGAACACATTTACCAAACTCTATCCCACTTAGTCATCGTGTCTATTTGAAGGTACTTCCTTGGTAACATTCCACAAATGAAATTACCCGGTGGATAATATTCTGCCTGGCACCCCTCCTTAAACTGATCTTTGATCAACTACTGTAGGGAAGGTATCTGAACCTATATTCTCCATTCACTCCATTTCAATCATCTTGTTAGCTTTTTGAGTCTTCAAAAGGCTCACAGTTATTCCTTCAGAACACCGCCGGGTAATACTGTTTACAGTAAGGAGAAAAATTCATGATATTGTTTCAGAAATCCCTTAGGGCATCTCTTTTGCTGTTCCAGCCCAGTTAATGAGTTTTGAAATCTTATCATTGTTCATATACAGATCACTTAAAACTACTAATGCAGCAATTCCCATGTTTTTTTTAACTATCTGTGACTCCTTACCCTTAACACAAAAGTACAGTAATTGGAAGATTCCTGAAAATTTTAATGCACACGTAATGATTTAGCTCAGCCCAAAGTGTTGATAACCTCATCAAAGGTCTAGTAAATTCCTTAAACTTGACCACTTTTGTGGAACCAGGCTGAATAGAGGATATCATAAAACTCATACACACATTTCAATTCAAGGCAAAATAAGAGAATTGCAAGTCAATGTTGATTACCTTTTGCTAGTTGCTTCAACAAGCTGGATCTCCTTTTTCAACTTTTGGTAGACATTTCAGGGAACAGTTAATTAAGATTTTTTGAAAGATTAGCTTTATTTGTCACATATACTTAGAAATATACAGTAAAATGCATCATATGCATCAAATCAAATCAGCAAGGATTGTGCTGGGCTTCCGGTGCCAACATAGCATGCCCACAGCTTACTAACCTTAGCCCGCAGATTTTTAGAACATGGGAGGAAAGTAGAGCATCCAGAGCAAACCAGGTGCCACACGGTCATGGGAAGAACATACCAACTCCTTACAGACAGCAGCAGGAATTGAATCTGATCCTTGTAATAGAATTACACTAACCACTATGCCATTTCACAATAAATCATTTTAAAATAGTTGATCTAATTCAATCAAATTATGGATTTGCTGTATAAAGAGAGATTGAATTGACTGAGACTGTGTCATAGGTGGAGCAGGAGGAAATTTGATTGAAACTTACTGAACGTTTAAGGGCTCAACAAGTTGGGTGCTTTCCCCTGGTTGGCAAGCCTAAACCTAGGATGAGAACTGGGAATAAGGACTACCGCTTACAGGAAGAGAAATCTCTTCATTCAGAGGGAGGTGAGTCTTTGAAATGCTCTTCCCTGGAAGACAATGGGTCTCAGATCATTCAAAACTGATAGGTAGGTAATTTTACATAGCAAGGGAATTGAGCTGCCTCACTGACTATCATCCGTTAACACTCACATCTACTGTGATAAAGTGCTTGAGAGGCTGGTCGTGGCTCGAATTAACTCCTGTCTGAGCAAGGACCTGGATCTTCCGCAATTTGCCTACTGCCACAACAGGTCTACAGCAGATAGAATCTCACTGGCACTCCTCTGACTTCAGCGTCCATCATGAATTTGCTGACAATGCAACTATTGTTGGCAGAATTTCACATGGTGATGAGAAGGTGGTCAGGAGTGAAATAGATCAGCTGGTTGAGTGTGTCAACAAAACCAAAGAATTGACTGAGGACTTCAGAAAGGGTAAGACAGTGGAACACACACCTCATCAAAGGATCAGTAGTGGAAAGGGAGAGCAATTTCAAGTTCCTGGGTGTCATCATCTCTGAGGATCTATCCAGGGCCCAGCATATCGATGCAGTTACAAAGAAATCATGAGAGAGGCTCTACTTCATTTGGAGTTTGAGGAGATTTGGTTTGTCACCAAAGACACTTGCAAATTTCTATCGATGTACCATAGAGAGCATTCTAATTGGCTGCATCACTGTTTGGTATGGGTGGGGGGGGGTGGGGACGGAACAGGGTCAAAGTAAGCTGCAGAAAGTTGTAAACTCAGTCAGCTCCATCGTGGGCACTAACTTCCCCATCACGCAGGACACTTCAAGGAGCAATGGCTCAAAAAGGTGGCATCCATCTTTAAGGCTGTCATCACCCAGGACATGCCCTCCTCTCATTGCTACCACCAAGAAGGAGGTACAGGACCGTAAAGGCACATACTCAGCAATTCGGGAATAGCTTCTCCTCCTCTGCCTTCAGATTTCTGAATTGTCATTGAACCTAAGAATACTACCTCACTAATTTTTTCTCCCTTTTTGTACTATCTATTTAACTTAACTTTAAAAATATATACATATATACATTTACTGTAATTTATAGTTTTTTATTATTATGTATTGTGACATACTGCTGCAGCAAAACAACAAATTTCATATGCCAGTGATATTAAACCTGATTCCGTTTCTGGTTCTAAGCACCTTCATCATCTGGGACATGCCCACTTCTCATTACTATCATCAGGGAGGAGGTACAGGAACCTGAAGATCCATACTCGATGCTTTGGGAATTGTTTCTTCCCCTCGGCCAGTAGATTTCAGGACAGTCCATGAACTCACACTACCTTTATTTATTTATTTATTTATTTATTTATTTATTTATTTATTTATTTATTTATTTATGTATGTATGTATGTATGTATGTATGTATGTATGTATGTATGTATGTATGTATTTATTTATTACTCCTATTTATTTATTCATTCTTATTGTATGTTACATCTGCCCTTTACCACTGCCACAAAACAACAGTGAAAATAGACCTGATTCTGATTCTGATTTTGATGCTACTGGAGAGTAACACTGAGACGGGAGTTCAACCCTGAATGAATGACACAGCAGGCTACAGGGACAAATTCATATGTTGTTATGTTTCCCAGTCGAGGATGCCAGCCAGTTTTCTTCACCAAGGGAAGACAGTGACCTTTCAGAACATTCAAAACTAAGCTGCAGTTTATGTTGAGACAAAAGCTACATTTCGAGATTTAAAAATTCTGAATTGCAATTTTCAACCCCCCATGGTGACACTATTATTCCAAAAATGCATGAAGAAGATACACCAGCTGCTCTGCTATGCTAGGAATTTGAGATAACTTGGTAGGTCACCAAAGACTCTTAGAAACTTATGCAGATGTACAGTGGAGCCCATTCTGACTGGGTACATCACAGCCTGGTATGGAGGCTCCACTGCACCTCACAAGCAGTTACAGAGAGTTGTTCTCCATCACTGGCACAGTCCTCCCTCACCATCAAAAACACCTCAAGAAAGTGGCATCCATCACTCAGGACCCTCACCATCCAGGACATGTCCTGTTCTCATTACCATCAGGGAGGAAGTACAGGAGCCTAAAGAGCCACGTTCAGTGATTATAGAAACAGATCTTCCCCCCCACCGTCAGATTTCTGAATGGTTCATGAACCCACGATCACTGCCTCTTTCTTGCTTTTATTGCACTATCAATTTATTTCTGTAATTTATAGTAATTTCATGTCTTTGCACTGCACTGCCGCCACAAAACGACAAATTTCACATCATTTAAGTTAGTAATGAAAAGGTCTGATTCTACTTCTGATAATAACTATCACACTACCATACCCATTATAGACACTGGCCAGTTTTCTTCTCTCTCATCCTGCCGCACGTGGCTCTGCTGCAAACTACCAGTCATGCCCTGAGGCACTGAACCACCCGAATTTCTTGGCGTGGGTCTGGCTCGAGCTCAGTTCACACTACACAACAGGTAGAAGGCCTGGTATGGGAACTGCGCCAACCTTGATCGCTGGGCAGACAGTGGTTCAGTCAGCTCAGCACATCTGTGGATGTGAACTTCCCTCCATTGAGGACATTTATCGCAGCAGGTGCAGAAAGAAGGCCTGGAAGATCATCGGGGACACCAGTCACCCCGACCATAAACTGTTTCAGCTGCTTCTGTCTGGCAAATGGTACCGCAGCATTAAAGCCAGGACCAATAGGCTATAGGGCAGCTTCTTTCTACAAGCCATTAGTCTTTAAAATTCACATGTCTGTATATTGCGACAGAGTCATAATGCAAAGATTTTTACTCCCTCACGTTGTGGGATGGATATAAGATTTAAATAAATTCTCAAATTCTAGAAAATATAATTTTACCTGAGGTCCCAGTGGATCATCATGGATGTTCCAAGAAAACCTACAGACCATGTAATCTATTTACATTGCATTTGCAGCTGTGGTCCCAATGGGATGTTCGTGACTGCACAAGGTTTGCAGAACGTGAAGTTCACCCAGTGTCCCTCTACTGCCTGCATTCACTTCATACAAACATATTCCCAGTTTGCCATCATTCTGGGAGACCCATGACATGATTGCAAAGACTCCCAATGATAGCTGCTCTCACAACTTGGAATGTAATGCATTTGATGAAACACGCCTGAACTGTTGAAGAGAGGTGGGAGGATATTGAGCGGAGTAGGGAAACTGAGGGACCTCAGAGAGAATAATTACAGATGATTAAAGATAGTTGGACTGGTCAATAAGCTGTTCAAAGTCACATATGAGACTCTATCAGTTATATGGCAAGCCATAGAGGATGGGCAGGTACAGTGCGCAACCTTTACACAACATGAGTTAGATCCAAGGTTGAGTCTCGAACACAGTTCTGGTCACAGTTCAGGGAAAATTGCACCTGGAAAGGGCGTAGAAGAGATTTCAGGGTAGCTGATTGGATAAGCTAGTGTGTTTGACTTGAAGCACGGGATGGGGAGTAAAGAGATTCGCAATGTGTAAAAGTACGTGCAACCTGGACAGGATCAATAGAAAGACCATTTTCACTGAGCAAAGCTGTTAGAAACCAAAGGACGCAGATTTGAGGTAATTAGTAGAATGATTGGAGGGAAGATGAGAAAAAAACTCTTTACCCCTGAGGATGTTAAGAGTCTGGAAATGATCATTGAAAGGTGGAAGAAGGAGAAGCCTTCATCACATTTTGAAAGTCCTTGAATATGTACAGTACCTGAAGAGTCATAAACCATAAAGGTGATAAAAGATGGGATTTAGTTGGAAGTACTTTTGCAAGCAACACACGGAAGGTGGACTAGGAGATGCCCTCCCTCCATTGTCACATCCTTTGTGATTCTATGTCCCCAAAACACTTTGGAAGCATTGACATCCTGTCTGCTTAGATTGGACACCATTGTAATGTAGGAAACCCAACAGCCAATTTGTCTCCCACAAGCTTCCACAAATATTACAAATATTACAAGGGCAATATGTTTTGAATTCTATCAGTCTGAAAGAGAGCACAGGGGATAATCAGACCGGTCAACAGAGTTACCAGATGAAAGGTCCCCGCAACTACTCTGTGATAAAGACCAGATAACTGATGTTGTGTGAGGCATACCAAGGCATCAAAGGGAGCTCCTCTGCTCTTTAACATTCATAGTGGAGCTTTAATGTACTGCCTCATCCATATCCCAGAGAGCAGTACTTCCTGACTGTTGTACTGGTGAGCAAGCTGAGATGTCTGTGTTCAGGTTTCAGGAGTCCAACCCAAACTTGCAAACTTTGACAGCTTTCTAGCTGTCCACTTATCCCGACCAGAGGTATGACATCATTTCCTCCTCACCAGTTTGAGATGGCACAAGTGAATCTCAGCAACTTCTGGCTGGTGGCTAGCGAAACAAGAAAAACGACTAAATACTTTGTTAATCACACTTTTCCTGGCAAACCGTATTCACAAGCAATAGTCTGTAACTTCCCTCTGGGCCTGGAGGGAATTCACAGGACCAAGGCGAGGCAAAGCTGCAGGCCCATCACCGAGGTTTGATTGATTTAAGCGTCGTTCCAAATCGAGGCAGCGAGGTCCAGGCCCCAGAGCGTATTGAGGCGATTGAATTCGATGCTTGGACATTGATCTAGGCTCCAGGCCGAATTGCAAAGGTCAGGGTGTTGGGGCCTGAGGCAAGGGACAGGCCGGTTCAGATCACTGCTCTACGACGTTTACTCGACTCTGAGCTGAACTAGAGGTATTGCACCTTGTTGGTGGACTTCAGTTCAGAACGTTATACGCTGGTGGTTATTGTTTGCATGATTTGTTTCTTTCCCTCTCTGCACAGTAACTGCTCGACAGTCTGTTTTTGAATGGGTTCTTTTTGGTTTCTTTGTTTTGGAGCTGCCTGTTAGGGGACGAGTCTCAAGATTGTTTAATGTATACATACTTTGATAATAAATGTATTTTGAACTTTGAACTCACCCATGAACTTTATTTCTAAACACGTACTTTATGCATCATGTGCATAGTAACTACAGTTGTGCATGATTTTTTTTCTCTACTTTCATTATGCCATTAGGTCACAACATTCTCTAACAAAGCATCAGAAACTCTCATGTTTTCTTCTTAAACCAAGCACATAGAAAGTGTTTGAGAGGCTGTTACACAGGACTCAGCCTCTCAGTACCCAGTCGCAATCTGTCTCTTGACCATGGTCCTTCCTTACACTGGCTACACAGGTTTTAGTGCATCCCCTAATATGGATGGGTGTACTTGCTGATCATTTCAACTTCCCCCTACTTCAGCTGGAGGCTCCTACCTGTTTCAAGATGACCACTTTCAACCCAAGAAAAATAAAATGATGCACTTTAATGACAACTACTTGGCGATTCTGACATCCACCGTTAGGAATTGCATCGACAGGCTGGTCATGAAGCACATCATCTCCAGTCTGCCAGATATTCTTGACCCACTGCAGCTCACCTACCAGCAAAGCATCTCCCCGTGTTCATCTCTGGAGCATCTGTACAGTAATGTGTACAGCTTCCCCTTCAATACTATCATTCCAAGCAAACTGACCTCCAAACTCCTAAACCTGAGATTCAACACCTCCCCTTGCAAATGGATCCTTGACTTGTTGACCACCAGACTTCAATCAGTAAGGATAGGCAACAACACTGATGCCCCACCTGACCCTGTCCTCACCTCTTCTGCTCCCTATACACTCATGACCAAGTGGCCACATACTTCTCTTACTCATCTCCAAGTTTACAGATTATACCCCTGTATTGAGCTGTATCTCAAATATCGATGAGGTGGAATACAAGAAGGTTATGGACAGCTTATGGCATGGTGTCATTAATAACTTTCCCTCAGCGCCATGTCGACGAAACAAAAGAGCTGGTCATCAACTTCAGGAAGGGGGGGCAGTGCACACACTCCTGTTCACAACAATGTTGCTAGGGTCGAGTGTGTTTAAGCTTCAAATTCCCAGCAGCGTAGCCTGCTCTGGTCCAACCATATTGACACCCCGACCAAGAAAATGCCCAAGTGCCTCTACTTTCTCAAGACACTAAAGAGATTTGGCTTGCCCCCCTTGACCATTGCTAATTTTTATCAGTGCACCATGGAAAACATACTAACTTGGTGCATTATGGTTTGGTATCACAACTCCTCTATGCAAAACGTCAACTAACTGCAGAGTTGCAGACGCACCTCCACATATCAGGGAAACCAAATGGACTCCTTTTGCTACCTCAGTAAAATGTCAGCATAATCAAAGAGCTCCCCCATCCCAGACATTCTCTCTTCTCCCTCCCCCCACCATTGGTCAGGAGATACAAAAGCCCAAAACACCTATCACCAAGAACAGCTTCTATCCCATTGTCAGAAGTGCCCCCGATACAATAAGATAAGTTATCACCACAAACAATAAAGAGGTGAGAGGGCAAAGCAAATTTGAGAGTAGTGCCCTGTGGGTGCACCGCAAAATCGATGCAATTGGAGTTGGAGTGGCTTTGGTTGGAGTGGACGATTCGGAGGGGAGAAGACAGGATGAAGGAGTTCTGATGCCCATCCAAGTTACCTGGTTGTGAGGGTGGATCACTCGAAGTGCAAAGCCAGTTTCGAGAGATTGAGAGCAGCTTCTTCAGCAGTGAAATCCAGGTCCGAATCGAATTGCTGGGTAGCATGTTCTTGGCCCAGAGCAATCCACCGTGACAAGGCCTGGGTCCTAATGCGAGGTACAGTACACTGGACAATTTAAATATCAGCCCAGATAGACTGGAAAGACAAGGTGTCAAGAGTCGGGCGAGGCCTGGTCACTATAAGCACCGAGGCGATTTGGTAAGGTTGAGAATGGCTTCTCTGGCAGCGGAAACTAGGCCCAGATTAATTCACCATGGTGGGACCCAGTTCCTGGAGCGAGGTTCAGACAATGTAAACACCAACCCAGATAGTCTGGGGGCTCCTCTTTCTGCGATGCTAAGGCTATGAGACTGCCTCCCGGCTGCTGTGCTTTGTGTCTGCAAACTCTGAAGCCACTTGCCCCACCAATATGATGAACTGAATTCCGAGGCTGTGGGCCTACTCTGGGCTGCTCTGGGGATTTGGATCTAAGGACTCAGTTTGGTTCAGAATGCTGCTGTTGTTGCTCTCTCCTGTAGCTTGCATGATTTGTTTTGGGTTTTTTTCTCTTTCTCGGTAGACACTAAGAGTTGGTTTTAATTTTTTTAATTGGTTCTTTCAGGGTCTGTGCTTTGCGCTTGCCTATTAAGCAAACAAATCTCAAGGATGTTTAACTTATACATTTGTTGATAATAAATGCATTTTGAATCTTTGAATTCTTTGTATCCGGACCTCCAATCTACTTTGTTTTGCCCTTGCACCTTGTTGCCTACCTGCATTGCACTTTCTCTATACACTTTATTCTCCATTCTGTTAGTGTTTTCCCTTGTACAGACTCAAAACACTGTTGTAATAAAATTATCTGTATGGATTACACAAAAAGCGAAAAAAAACTGCAGATGTTTGAATACTGAAACTGATAAAAAGAAACAATTACTGCAAACACAGAGCAGCTTCTGGGGATATATTGTTTCAGGGAAGTTATCTACAATGCTTAATCTGGTTTCCCAGTTCGTTCATAGTCAGAAGTAGGAAGATTTAACTCTAAAACTACCCAGGGCTCTTGCATGGAAACAATCTGCAAGTATAAATTAATATGGTGGCAAAATACAAACAACTATGCATCAGATGACATATCAACTTAACATATAACAAGCGTGGGATCAACAAAGAGATTGTTTTGCTTAAACAACAAATGCCGAAAATACTCAGCTGGCCAGGCAGCTGTGAAGCAGAAAGGTTAGAGGGCTAGAACATTCAGAAGTTGGAGAGAGGATCGCCACAGCTCGTGACACATTGCTGAGGATTATCACGACTAGTGAACACATTGCTGAGGGTCCCTAGAACTAGTGAAATCATTACTGAAGGACACCACACATAGCATTATACAACTAAGCCTCAAGGCCTCACCCTCAAATAGTGAATGCATTAATGAGGGACACTAGAACTAGTGAACACGTTACTAAGAGGCATCTGAAATACGTGGGGACCCCTTCACCATTATTGTGAAACACTCCCAGGCACCCCTTGGAAATTCTTGACATGAATTTCATTCCTCAGATCCCGTTGCTGCACAAATAGTGACAAATACCTTGAGATCTTTATCAATCTAGATCCTTTCTAGAGTTATGAGGATGCACCTGGGGATCCCCTAAAAATAATGAACTATGACTGGGTTGTCGCTGTTCAGCTGTTAAATTGAGTCCAACTCTTCGTGACCTCTTGGACCGTTTTCATGGCAAGATACAGAAGTAGATCGCCAGGCCTTTCTTCCGTGCAGATACTGTTGTCGCCCAGGTTGGGAGCCAGCTGGGTTTGAACTCAGGACAATCTGCCTGGAAGTCCAGTGCTGATGCTACTGTACCACCAGCCAGCCCATGGGTACTAGTCATCAACTCCTAGAAGTGATTAGTATATGAACTGATAAACTCTTAGGGAGGCCAGGCTGAATCTAGTACAGTGACTGGAAAAAGATCGGTATCTTTTGTCCCCTGAATGAAATCACTGGAGAGAGTTACTGGTAGATACAAAGCAGCTTTCTTTATTCGACAAAACAAGGTACAGTAGGGAGCATTCAGAGACACTTTCAGTGGAAAGGTCTGCTGGCCCAACGTGGGGCTCAATATTTATTTGCTAAACACAAAGGGCAATCCATATTTACAAAGAATAGACAATGCTTTATTTTGCAGTTACATATAAACTTCACACCTTCTGATTCCATCCATCTCACCAGCTCCAGCAGTGTCTGGACTGGGATTCACAGCTTTTAGGAAAAGCATTGTTCCAAATTAAATCCACAATGCATTATCAAGGAACAGAAGATGTAAATGACCTAAACCCAAAAATCACTCTAACACCCTCCCTCTTCTACCATATTGTACCAGCTATTTACACCAGTTACGCAGTTTATTTTCAATGGATGGAACATCATAGCTTTGCTTTGATATTAAATGCATTTGCCGTAGGTGGGTGCTATCTGCTGTGAAGGATCCATCCCAGGATAGTTGAGAAAAAAATTGTTATTCCGAGTAGGAAATGGGTGGAGTTAAGATGGTGTCAAGTGGCTGCCTCTTCGAGCACACCTGTGGAAACAGCTTAATCTCCTCTCTTTAATCTCCTTTTTTCCTTTTCAAGGTGGCTGGGGTTTTGTTGAGCTCCCTGATCTGCAACGGTTCTTAAACACTGCAGTTTTTCACGGCAGATGAGTTCCTGCTCCTGAAGCTCGCCGGCTGGCCGATTTCCTCCATTCTCCAAGCGCAGCTTAGAAGATGGCACCTCCAGGGTACGGCCCTGCACAGCCCCATGGACAAACGGTTCCAGGTTGGTGTTGCCGGGGAAAGAACATCAGAACTTTGCTACGGTGGATATGTGGATGGAGGTCTCTGTAGACAAGCAATCACACTTTCTTTCTCAATCTCTCTCTCTCTCTCTCTCTCTCTCTCTCTCTCTCTCTCTCTCTCTCTCTCTCTCTCACTCTCTCTTTCTCTTGCTGGTGGGGAGAGTTCGCTGCCAATTCTCGAGTTGGAGAATCTTGGAATAAAAAGCGATGTGGCAGACAGACACTGAAACAGCGACTGTTAATCACCCCTTTTGCTGTAAAATGGGTGACATCTCTCTGTCCCTTGTTATTGAGAGAGGGCCTGTGGCAAGTTGAACTGTTGGGTAAACAATAGCTTTTGTTGACTGCAGATCATGGTGTCTCTTTGGGTGCTTTGCTGTTGCTTGATGGGTGATGGGTGCTGATGAATTTTGCTGAAATGGGTGGGGAGGAGGGGGAGGTTGATACGTTGATGCTTGCTGTTGTTTGCTCGGAGGAGGAGGAAGAGGGGGCTTTGGGGTTCTAATGTTTTTCTGTCATTCATTCTTTTGTGGTTCTTCTTTTTTCATGGATGTCTGCGAAGATTAAGCATTTCAGGTTGTATACTATATACATTCTCCGATAAAAAATGGAACCATTTGAACAATTTAAGATTACATTTCCAAGCCCAAAGCATTTTAGTCAAAAGGAGCTTGCCTTTGGTGTTGAGAAATGAGTATAAGATCAAAATCAGGTTTGTTATCTCTGACATATGTTGTGAAATTTGTTGTTTTGTGGTAACAGCACAGTGCAACACATAAAATATGCTATAAGTTACAAAAATAAATATAAATAGACAGTGCAAAGAGAGAGCAAAATTAGTGAGGTAGTGTTCATGGGTTGATGGAAATTCAGAAATCTGATGGCTGAGGGGGAGAAGTTGTTCCTAAAACATTGAGTGTGTGTCTTCAGTAATGAGAAAAAGGCATGTCCTAGATGGTGGGTGTCCTTAATGATAGATACCACCTTTCTGAGCCTGTGCCTGGGAAAAAAGCAGCGTTTTAATTATTTTAATTACTGGAGTCTGCACAGGCTCATTATCATGTTTGTGCTCACATGTTCTTTGGCACCAGCTGAAGAAGAGCTCTTCTGGTCAGTATTTAGTACTTGAATATTTAAGTGTACGTGCTGCAATAAGGCAGCATGATTGTTCCACCACAGGTCCTCTGTGCACTCCTGAAACATGGATTCACGGCTCTCAATCCCATCTCAAGTTCAAGTTTATTGTCATTCAACCATGCACATGTATACTGCCAAACGAAACAATGTTCCTCTAGACCAAGATGCACACACAGCACATGAGGTAATATTACCAAGAATAAATTAACAAATAACAAGATGCATTTATGACACAATTCAAAAAATAAACAGCAAATGCTACTCATAAACAGGAGAAAGTCTGAAGATGCTGGAAGTCCAGAGCAACACACATACAATGCTGGAGGAAGTCAGCAGATCAGACAGCATCTATGGAAATGAATAAACAGTCAACAGTTTGAACTGAGACTCCGCTTCAGTACTGAAATGGAAGGGGGAAGACACCATTCCTCCACCAGTATATGCTACTGGAGCTTCATATGTGATCAGACCTGGATGGTGGCAGAGAGTCCAATATTCTCACAGCCTGGGGGAAAAAGCCGTTTCCCATCCTAACAGTCCTTGTCCTAATGCTACCGTACAGCCGGCCTCCTTCTCCCCGCAAAGTGGACACGGGCTAAGGGTTCCCAGAAGTTGCTGGGGAATCAGAATCAGGTTTATTATCATGTGTCATGAAATTCGGTACTTTATACAGTAATACAGTGAGAGATATAAAAAATTGCAATTAAGAATTACTCTATAAATTACAATTAAAATTACTGTAAGAATTAAATAATATAATAGTACAGAACTTTGTTAGTAAGGTATTGTCCGTGCATTCAGAAACCTGATTGTGGAGGGGAAAATGCTGTTTCTAAAACATTAAATGTGTGTCTTTAGGCTCTTCTACCTCCTCCCGATGGTAGTAATAAGAAGAGTGTATGTCCCGGATGGTGAGGGTCCTTAATGATGAGAGACACCTTCTTGAGGCATCACCTTTTAAAGGTGCCCTCAATGGTGTGTTGTCTTGTGCACGATGGATCTGGCTGAGTCGACCAACCCCTGCATCTCTTTTCACCGTGCACATTGAAGCCTCCATATCAGTGGGTGATGCAACTGTTCTGAATGCTCTCCACCGAACATCTGTAGAAATTTGCTGGAGTCTTTGGTGACATACCAAATCTCCTTAAACTACTGATGAAGTATAGCCAATGCAGTTCTTCAGCACCTGGGACGTCTCCATCAATGACCCTGTGGTTACCATAATCAGACTACTCTTCCCTTCCACACTTCCCCCCCAGTCACCATTAGGGCATCTCTAAGGTTCCCAGTATCTCCTCCTCCTCCCAGGTGTGAACAATGGGGTCGTGGATCTATGACTGAACCTCTTCATCACCAAGGTTTAGGATTTTGCCATCAGCGCCCAATAAAGATCTCCACTTCATGTCATTTCATGATGGCAGTAAAGCTGGTCTGGATGAGTTTCTGTAAGATAGAGGCAAGGACACTTACGTCAAGGACAGTCACGACCCAGGAACTCTCTGAACTGTTCTTTCTAGTGAGTGCTGACAGCCTCTCTGTCCCTGCTGATCCCCCTGATCCCCCATTCCTGGCTCTCAGGGGGATCAGGCCTTGGTTGCCTAGGTCATCGGTGACTCCCACAGCACTTGAAGAAACCGCAGGTGTCACAGCAGTTGGTGAGGTGCTGAGCATCTTGCGTTCTATCTCTCACTGACTGTTCATTCAGTTAAATTGTTAAAACTCTAGCAAGGTAAAAACTCAAAACTGCAAAAATTATTATAGTTCTAACCTACTTCGCTATGGTTAGTGTCAGCTCTGTGTTCGCAGATGAAAATGCTGCAGTCTTTTATAACTCCAATACAAACTACACATGGATCTTGATATTCAATACCAAATCAACTCCAGTGCTGGGATAAGCATTGATGGTGAATCAGAGCCTTTTCAAGATATCAGAAAGTGAAAAGGCCCAGACCTGTGATTTGATCAATGGGGAATATATTCTTTCAGAAAATCCTTTCCCATTAGTGCTCATTTAATTAAGACAGTGCCCAATGAGACAGAGCTTTATATGAGGTTATTCTTATCCTCTGCCATTAGGCCCTAAAATGAGTCAACCTCTAGCTGAGGAAGTGATGACCTCCTCCTGTTAGGCTGTTTGAGGTAATTAATTTTTTATTCTTTCTTACTTCTCATCTAATATTTGTATATCTGTGCACTTGTAATGCTACTGTGACACTATTATTTCCTTTGGGATTAATAAAATATCTATATATCTATCTAATAAATCAGGCCAGAGGTTAGCAGAGCCCATTTAAATAGTTGTTGAGCTACAGACTTATAACTGAGATATTGACAGTTGAGCTATAATTAGGTTCCTAAACTCACTTCTGTCATGCTCCTCCCTATCTCTATAACTTCCCCCAATCTTATTGGATCTCAACATTTCGCTGGTTCTGGCCTTGAGCATCCCTGCCTTTTCTCACTTCACCAGACCCATCAGCGCTAAAGTTCTGACATCCAGAGAGCTCTCCTTCCTCTCAGCCACTCTTTAAATAATTTTTTTATATCTAGTACAGATGACTATCAAATTTTGAATGATTATATTCTGGGAAAGTGCCTTGGGGCACTGTGCTACATTAACTTCATTGTCTAAATATATTGTGGTTGAACTTATACAACAGATCATGAGTCAATGCACCTTGCAAGACAATAGCTCACAAGGAAAGGAGAACATCCACCTGTGAATCTTTCTCCAGTTGAATCACTTGCCAAAAAGCAGAGTTAATGCCTTCAGGATGTGCAAAAGTATAGAGGAAGAAACGCTGTTGACATTTGTTTAAAGGGAATAAAGAATGTACTCTCACACAACACTAGGCTCTACAAAGAATTGCTTATTTCAGCTGCTAAAAAATGAAATTGTTTTATTGCAGGTGTTACATCTCAGTGGTGAAGATAGGCAAGTAGGTGTCTGTTTATATTGTTCTTAACTAATGCAGTCTTCTTGCCAATGCACAGCGTATCATTTGTTGAAAAACGTGGCTTAGTAAGGAACAAGTTTGAAATTCACCAATCTAGGTAATGTGTCTGGATTTAAATTTTGTAACAATACAGACCCTAAAAGGGGTAACTATTTTTAAAAGATTAGTATTAAATTTAAAAGTTGAGTTCTTCTTCCTATTTGGTTTCACTCTTCTTGGCTACTCACTATAATGCAGGCAATGTAATATCAATGAGCACAGTCTATGTTTTGCCAGCCAAAATGTTTACAACAGCCTGAACTGAACCGATTGCACGTAGTTAGAATGTAAAATTTTCACAGTTGTCTTCAGTCAAAAGGGACTGCCTAAGAGAAAAAGACTATCATCAAACAGATGGAACAAAAGCACCTATTTTGATGCAAAACATTACAACGATTATTATCCACAAATTTTCTCCTTCAGGGATTATATCTTCAATAATTTTTTCAATCTTCTTCAACACTTGGAGATAAATAATTCTCAACATTCTCAGACCTTTCCAATTGCCAGTGGGTTGACTTTCTCCTGACATTTCAAATTCTAAGTCTTTGCCAGCTAAACTGACAACTGGGCCCATTCCTTAGATTCACCAGCATTAAACCTATGCTTAACCCCTCTTCTTAATCCATAATAGATTTTAACATTAGTTACTAATCTCACTTTCTAATCCTCCCTCAAATTTCATTTGCAATATTTAAGAAGCAGTGGGATGGGCACTTGAATTGGCAAGTGTTGGTAAACTGGTTGGCTCTGTAAAGTTGTTTTAGCTGGGGCTGGTAGTGGGGATAAGCTCCCACTACCTATAAAATGCTCCCCGCTGTGTGCATCTGAAATAGCCTCTGACTACCAAGTCCAGCCCCTGGCGTTCACATGTGGTTTAGCTACTAAGCCCATCCGAACCATTTCTACTGAGAGGAGAAGAGGTAAAAGCGGGCTACTGGTGCCTTAAAAACAGTTGCTTTGGCCAGATGAGGCTCGTCAGCCATGGTTGACAGCTCACCTAGAAGAAGGAAAACTCTGATCCCAAACCTCCGCTGCCTTGCAGCTATACCCAGTCATTGATAAGCCTTCGGGAGTAAACCCTGAGGATAAATCTCAAGCTGGGGTCTCTAAGCAGTTCAACACTGACTGGCAACTCCTGCGACACCACTGGTGCCAAACTGCATCAGTCTCTGCCATTCCTTTGGCAGTGTGGAGAGGGGGAGCCTGCTACATGGGCAACAGCTTGCTCTCCATATCGTACTGTCCTGGCTTGCGTATCATGTAGACAGCTGGGAGGCAACCTCTATGGTCAGCATTGGCATGGTGGACCGAAGGGCCTTTTTCTCTGCTGCATAACTCTATGACTCTTTTCATGCCTTTTGAATTCCTGCTCACAATGAACTATCCAACTTCATTCAATTCCCAGCATTTAATCTATTGCCTTGCAAGTTAGCACTGGAATTGTGTTGATCCTGGACATACAATGTGATGACATGCTTCAGTGAAAATGCATTGCTTAACTGGGGTTGTCAATAATTGCTGCATTCAGATCCATTGTAGCCATTACAACAAAATACTGCTCTTTGTGCAGCATTTTCCTCTGATCAAGATAAATGAAGAATAAATGGATATTGATAGCACCAGGTACAGATCTAGTGGTTGAATGAAGGCTAATCACAATGTCTATACTTCATTTGAACCTACAAAGCTGATACTCTATCTACTTGAAGGACAGTTATCAGACAACTGCAAAAGAAACATGCTAATTTATCTATATTGTTATCAACCAAATCTCTTACAACTGCCCTCAGGTACTCAATAAATTTCGCATAGCATTAATGGATGAGCATTTTGAACTATCAGATTAGGAAAAACATTCAATGTTTATTTACTTATTTCGAGATACGGCACGGAACAGGTCTTTCCGGCCCAATGAGCCACATTGCCCAGCCACCCATCTATTTAACGCTAGCCTAATCGCAGGATAATTCACAGTGACTAATTAACCTACTAACCAGGACTGTGGGAGGAAACTGGAGCACCCGTAGGAAACCCACCTAATCACAAGGAGAACGTACAAACTCCTTTCAAGTGACACTGGAATTGAACTCTGAACTCTCGAATGGCTCGAGCTGCAATAGCATCATACTATGTGCTGCATTACCATATTAACACAGCTAGTCATGGGTAACCAATGTAAGTTTGTGAGCAGCAGAACTCTTGGTCTTTTTATAATTGTTATTCCCATCACTGACATCTTTATGTTCACTCGTAACAGCCATGTTGCTTGGTTCACATTCTTCATTGCTGATTTTGATTGTGCTGGAGACTTCAGTGTAATTATCCAGTTACCTTATTGTTAAAGGAGCAGTCATGTCTAGCAGTATGAAAAGGATCGTGGGAGTATTCTCATGTGCTAAGTTGTTTGGGGCTAGCTCAGGGGGTAGGTAGGTATGGCACTGTAAGGATACTAATAAAGAGTATATAGTTAATGCCAGAGCCCTTAATGGCATTAATACATTAATATACAGAGGGATCTTGGGGTTGAAATCCATTGCTCCAGATTGTAACACAGGTTTAAGAAGGTCGGACTGGATCCATCTTCATCTGGATTCAAGTAGTTTGTATTTTTGCTCGAGCAAAATTCCAGCATCTACAGTCTCTAGTATCTCCACTTTACCTGAATTTTATTTGGTTCAGGACACCTTGCAGTTGGATCAGCACTTTTCAATCCAAGATCTCTCTGTCCTTTCTCTTTTTATTTGTGTTTATGGATCCAAATTTTCAGGCCTTATGCCCTCTGTGTAAGCCCTCGACAGGGTTAACGAATTCACTCATCTTAGGTGTACACTGAGACAAGCATGGGGTTAAGATTGGAATTAGATTTAGAAACAGGGATTGGAATTATGATATGATTTAGGGTGAGGGCTGTAATTAGATGTTAAGTTATAGGCTTGGATTATAGCAAAGTTGCAGGTTGGAGTTGGATTAAAGTCAGACTGGTAGTTAGGGTTAAGGTTTAAATTAAGATTAGGTTTTGTGACATGGTTTATAGTTAGGATTGGGATTTGGTGTGAGGATGAATGGTTAAGATTAAGGCTGGATTACACACTGGGGTTATGTTAGATTTACAATCGGGTTTCAGTGTTGGGATTCAGATTTGAGATAAAATGAAGAATTGTGGTTTGGGTTAGCATTAAGATTAGGTATTAGAAATTGGCTTTGGAGCAGGGTATGATAAATTTAGAGTTTCATTGTAGGATTAAGATAAATGAATCCTTATGATGGGTCTCGGCCCGAAACATCAACGGTTTATTCCTTTCCATAGCTATTGCCTGACCTGCTGAATATCTCCAGTACTTTGTGTGCATTCCTCTAGATTTTCAGTATCTGCAGAATCTCCTGTGTTGAAGATAAATGCTGATGGCTTGGTTTAGGGGGTTACAGAAATGTAGAAATGCCTACTTGTACAAAAGTCTGAGGCACATATACATTGCTAAGAATTTTACACAATACTGTAAGCTGTTTCTATGTCGTTTTCTGTGTGTGTTAATTTTTATTTGATTTGAAGCACGTAGTGGAAAGACATCCATCTCCATCCACTCTTCATGTGTCCTCAAAACAGCAATATCTATGAGTCACTGAAATTAGTTAACACTCAGTAGGTTGTGCAAAAGGCTTAGGCACCCTAGCTACTATATATATGTGCATAAGGCTTTTGCACAGTACTGTATATTCCACTGCAGGAACAAAATACAGTGCTTCTGGGTTCAATTCCCCATATATGGTTCTCCTGAGTTCTATTCAATTTTACAATATTAAATTATTTCCTGGATTTTTTTTTACGCGACCAATTTGGTGCAAACAGTGCAAGGGTTCACTTGATATGTCAGTTGCAGATATGCATGGAGAAATGGCAGATGGTGCTTAACCCAACCAAGTGCAATCTGCTGCACTTTGAGAGGACTAATAGAGTGGAAAGTGTCCAATTAATGGCAGGGCCCTTAGCAGCATTAATATACAGAAGGACCTTGGGGTCTAAATCGTTGGCTCCCTGAAAGTGGCCACACAAGGAGATATGGTGGCAAGAAAGGCATATGGCATGCTTAAATGTTCAATGTTCAAAGTAAATTTCAGATTCAGATTCAGTTTATTGTCATTTAGAAACCACAAATGCAATGCAGTTAAAAAATGAGACAACGTTCCTCCAGAATGATATCACAAAAGCACATGACAAAACAGACTACACCAGAAAATCCCATAACGTTTGGCAATCCCCAATCCAGAGTCCAGAGAGGCTGCTGCATATTAATATCATGCTACCATCTTAGCGCATTGCCTGGAAAGGAGCTCCAAATCCACCAGACAAAACAAGACCAAAAACTAAAGCTACAAGACCTGCACAAAACCACATAGTTACAACATATAGTTACAACAGTGCAAACAATAGCATAATTGATAAAAAAAAAACAGACCATGGGCACAGTAAAAATAGTCCAAAGATGTTAAAAGACTATAAGTTCGAAAGAAACCACCACACAGTTTCCACAAGTCCTCAGGGTCCCGATAGACTCGTCATCCCACGCAGGCAGCAGAAGGGAATACCCCCACTATGGACTTCCATGGCACTGCCGGACTCAGCCTCGCAGACGCAGCACACAATGAAAGCGCCCGACCGCAGCAGACTCCGAGTCCGTCGAACCTCCGAGCCTCCCACCATCCCCTCCAGCACAGCTTCTCCGAGCACTATCCTTTGCTGAGCGTATTAAGACGGCCCCGCCAACGGCCACCGGCAACGCGAACCCGACGACTGGGGGCCTGTTCTTCTCAGCAGAGACCGGGACCTCACAGCAGCAGCAGCA
This sequence comes from Hemitrygon akajei, assembly GCF_048418815.1. Taxonomy (NCBI): domain Eukaryota; kingdom Metazoa; phylum Chordata; class Chondrichthyes; order Myliobatiformes; family Dasyatidae; genus Hemitrygon; species Hemitrygon akajei. Next base: position 144,007,573 of record NC_133128.1, on the reverse strand, counting down.
ACGAAGTGGGCCTTCCTGGAGATTTCCAGATGTTCCTCCATGCTCCCATGTCCTTTTTTCAAAGAACATATATGTCACCATAAACAACCCTGAGATTCATTTCCTTACGAGTATTCATATTAAATACAAGAAACGCAACATCCTGAAAGACAGGATAGAAGAACAATTAATGTGCAACAGCCAACAAGCAGTGCAAATAAAAAAGAGAAATAACAATAATAATAAATAAATAAACAATAAATATCGAGAATGTGAAACGAAGAGTCCTTAAATGTAAGTCCATAGGTTGTGGGAACAGTTCAGTGATGAGGCAAGTGAGGTTATCCCCAGTGATTCAAGAGCCTGATGGTTGAGGGGTAATAATTGCTCCTGAAGCTGGTGCTGGAAGCAGTGAGAAGAGAGTGTGCCCTGGATGGTGGGGTCCTTGATGATGGATGCTGCTTTTCAGTGACAGATGTACTCAATGGTTGCCCTCATTGGTTTGAGCACAGGAGTCAGGAAATCATGTTGCACCTACATAAAACTTTGGTTATTGTATATAATTCTGGTCTCCCAATTCAGAAAGACAGTGAAGGCTTTGGAAAGGGTGCAGAAGAGAGTTACCTGGATGCTGCCTGGATTCGGTTGTTTTCTCAGAGGCTCAGGGGACAACCTGACAATTTATAAGTTTATGAGAGGCTTTGGAAGGGTGGACTAGCAGAATCTTTTACCCAGAGTACAAACGTCAATTACATGCATTTAAGGTGGGAGGAAGAATGATTAAAATAAATGTGCAGGGTAAGTTTAGTACGCAATGAATGGTGGGTGCCTGGAATGGGTTGCTGGGAGGAGTGCTGGAAGCAGATAGTTTAGTGGTGTTCATGAGGCTATTAGTAGACACAAGGACATGTAGGGAATTGAGGAATATAGATCATGTACAGGCAGAAGAACATTCACTTAGTTTGACATTATGTTTGGAGTAGACATTGTGGGCTGAACCTGTACTATTCTGCATTCAGTGGGATGTATGTCCAGATCTAATTGTAACCTTGGCTGTCTTCCATAAGCACCTTGTACCAGAGATCACTGAAGAGTGGAAGCTAAGCAGACATACTCTGGACTTCCTAGTCCAGAATCACGACTGAGTCAGGTTTGCTTTGGTTTCTGTGGTGTGTTGATACATCAAAGGTTTTCAATTATACCTCTGGAATGACAGTCTAAATAACTGAAATTCCTGAGAGCCCCAATTCCCTCCCCAACCACCCACGGCACTGAGGGCAGAACAAGTATGGTCTTTCTGGGTTTTAACCCATTTCCAATTGACCCACATGACACAGGTAGGACACTGAAAACCAGCAGCAAGGAAGAAAGACATAACAGTGACAGACTTTGTAAACTGCTTAGTGAACAATTCACTCAATCATTTGCTGTGTGTTTACTCTGTGATGTTTGGTAAGAAAGGGCAGCTCAAAACGAACACAAACACCACACAGAAGGTGCATTCAAAGCCGCAGATCAAATTGTTCTCCTGCATCCTGTTGTTACTGATTTTGCAGCTAACAGTAGCTGGAAAAGCATTGAGACGTTCTCAATAGTTTATAGCATTCTGGAATTTTTCCACTTAGGTCACACGAAACAATAATTTATGTCCTGTATTCCAGTGGGCATTCTGTGATTCTTGCGGAATGAACTCAGCTGCTCATTACATGGGTAAAATGAGCCTCCTGATTAATGATAAGCAAAACAAGTCCCATTTCAGCCTCTTAGCCTGGGTGAGTTAGTGGATAGTAGTAAGAGGAGAGAGGAGGTGAGGAATGTTAGGAATGATAGTAAGCCTAGCTGCTCCCTAAGAGAATCAAACAGTCTCCCCAGCTCCAAGTCACCATTCCTATTCAGAAATATCCATGAGTGGAACAAAAATATAGATAAGAATGAACTTGCATTGATATAGGACCTATTGCTGCCTCAGAAAATGTCGAAGCACTTTACAGCCAATAAATTACTTCGGAAATACAGTCACTCGTGTAAAGTAAGCAAACATGCAGCCAATCACAAACAAAAGAGAATCCGCAGATGCTGGAAATCCGAGCAACACACACAAAATGCTGGAAGAACTCAGCAGGCCGGGCAGTATCTATGGAAAAGAGTACAGTCAGTGTATTGGGCCGAGACATTTCTGCACAACTGGAGAAAAAAAGATGAGGAGTAGGTTTAAAAGGTGGGGGGAGGGGAGGGGAAAACTCAAGGTGATAGGTGAAACCGGGAGGAGGAGGGGTGAAGTAAAGAGCTGGGAAATTGATTGGTGAAAGAGATACAGGACTGGAGAAGGGGGGATCCAATAGGATTACATTCTACTCTCCTCTACTGTCGTGATGAGGCCACACTCAGGTTGGGGTATTCCATCTGGGTAGCCTCCAACCTGATGGGATGAACATTGATTTTTCAAATTTCTGGTAATGCTCCCCCAACACGCCCCCTTCACCATTCCCCATCCCCTTTTCCCTCTCTCACCTTATCTCCTTGCCCACCCATTGTGTCTCTCTCTGGTGCTTCTCCCCCCTTTACTTTCCTCCATGGCTTTTTGTCCTCTCCTATTAGATTCTCCCTTCTCCAGCCCTGTATCTCTTTCATCAATCAGCTTCCCAACTCTTTACTTCACCTAACCTCCTCCCAGTTTCACCTACTACCTTGTGTTTTTCTCTCCCCTCCCCGCACCTTTTAAATCTACACCTCATCTTCTTTTTCCCAGTCCTGCTGATGGTTCTTGGCCCGAAACGTTGACCGTACTGTTTTCCATAGATGCTGCCTGGCCTGCTGAGTTCCTCCAGCATTTTGTGTGAGAAACACGCAGCCAACTTGTGCATAGCAAGATTCCACAAACCAGCAGTGATGTAACTGACAAGATAATCTATTTCAGTGTCTTCGGTTGAAGAATAAATATTGTCTTTGCCACTCTTCTTCAGACAACTCACCCAGTGTGCAGACTGTTGACTTGGCACTTGTATGGCACTAATGTAGCACCTTGGATTATATGCACAATTGAGTAAGTTCTGAGAAAATGTCTATAAAAAGGGAGGGAGATAGTTAATTTTAGTGAAGGAATTTCAGAACTTGCATATCTGGCAGCTGATTGAACAATGGTTAAAATGGGAAAGTTTCAGAAGTTCCAACTGCAGGACCTCAGATATCTTGGGAAACACTATGTGAAACTTATAAAAGTGGTGGTCGTAAGGTTGTGTGGAATCTGAAAGCATAAATGAGTGTCCATGCTTCACTGGAAACCGGTATAGATCACTAAGCATGAGGATCTGAGATTCTAGGTATATCTAATGTTACCTCACTAGACTCAGTGCAGTGTTGAAATATTTACAGCATTTGAAATCTATGAAGGGCATCTGGAGGAGTAAGGTCAATTTTGTAGCAGAGGTGGTGCATACTTCGATAAGAAAATAAAACATTTATGTATTTCAGAATTAAAAAAAGAATTTTGTGAAAAAAATCTTATAAAAAATTAAAATAATACTATAAATTTCAGTTCACAACTAATCTTCGTACCATTGGACAAAATTTACCAAAGAATTTAGAAAGTAAGGAAGGTATAAATATTCAGTAAATAGTTGAGTGGTACAATGGTGCTGTTGATAGAGCCAGCACCTCACAACTCCAACAATTTGGCTTCTTTCCTGATCTCCAGTGCTGTCTGTGTGGCATTTGCATGCTCTCTCTTTGACCAAATTGTTCCTCCCCAGGCATTTTTTAATTAAAGATACAGCACACTCATAGGCTCTTCCAGCCCAACGAGCCCGCGTAACCCAATTACAGCCAAGTGACCATATAACCTACTAACTCATACATCTTTGGAATGTAGCAGGAAACCGGAGTGCTAGGAGGAAATCATGGGGAGAACGTACAGACTTCGTACAGACAGCGGTAACGTTGAATCATGATACTTCACTGGTAGTAACACCACGTTAAACATTATGTTACCATGCGGCCCCCAGCATCCGACATCTCAAATGCACGTGGGTTGGTTGGTTGGTTAGCTGGCGACTATAAACTGCCCCTAATGTGTCTATGTGGGTATTGGGAAGAGGGTGGCAGAACCTGGGAAGAATCTGGAGGAAATAGGTCAGAGGTTACATGAGTGGAAGAATGTTGTTCAATCAGCAGGTGTAAACTTGTTGGCCAAATGGTCTCCTTCAGTTTCTTCAGGAAATATGGAAATGCATAAAATTACAATAGCTTAATTCCATATTCCGTGCTGAACCTAATAGGATTTGCTTGTCAGATGTACTGAATGTAATAAATTCATGACTGTCATTACCAGAACTACTTCATGAAAAATGAGCCTTTGGTGAAGATGACGGCTAGCTTCAACTGAAATTGACTCCAAAAACACTGCAATGCTTTGGAGAGAACAAAGGAAAAACATTGGTTAAAGAAATATGTGCGCACCTAATTTTTAATTTCACATTTCCAAAACTGCTGCTGTGCATATCTCTGGCATTTTGGATTTATATATTGTCTGCCACCTCTGACCTTAACCACGACTTACTGGGCTAGAAATTAAATTGTCTGACTCTGGACAGCTTATGCTATCAAGCCCTGCCGGGTCCTGAGGCAGGGTTTCGATCTGAAAAGCCAGTCATTCTTTTCCCCCTCACAGATGCTGCTTGACCCACTGAATTCTTCCATCAAACTGTTTGTCACTCCACATGCATGGCCCACTCCAGTTCCCCTTGAAGTGTCACTGTGCCAAAAAGTGATTTTAATGTGAATTTTATGCTGCACACGGAACTACTTTGACACAAATTCTGAAGGAAAATTTATTGGATCACCAACAAGCACTGTAGTTATATAGTAACTTTAAATAAAGTAAAATGACCCAAGGCACTTTGTAGGAGTGAGTACTAACATGTCTTACACTAGGTATAAATTGTTACAGTCAAAAGGTTGGTCATAGGTTTAAAGGAAGAGAAAGAATTTGAGGGGTTTAATGAGGGAATTCCAGAGCTTCGAACCTTGACAGCTTAAGGCATAATTCCCAAAGTTAAACAATAGACTGGTCTAGTCTATTTAAAGCAGCCAGAATTGATAAAATAAACACAGAATTTAAAGAAGACCGAATATGGACAGAAACGTACAAAAAAGCTGGTCGAGTGATTGTAGTTGGTCCAATGAGAGGACTGAGGTGGCATAAAACAGAGCCTACTTAGAACTCCAGTGTTTCTTAAATGGCACTGGGAATGCAGCCTTGCTTGATCAGTTGAGCAGTGCCCTAAACCTCAGCTCCGTCCGCTCCAGGAAAAACATGCATTTTTCAAATGCAGTGGGAATTACAGTCACCAGCTAATTAGTTAACTATTACTAGACCCACAACAAAACTAAAAAAAAACTGGCTACAAATTATAACTGGTTCAATGCAGTGCTAGTTTATTTAAAATATTTATTTGTTGCTATTCTCCCAAAATGTGCTTCAACACACAGCAACTTGCATAGTCATTGATTAACGTCAGTAATTTTAATACTTGTGGAACCGTGGCAGCTTTGTATTACCTAGATGACATCAGTAATCTCACACACACTCTTTATACTTGGAATGTTTAATATCAACCAGACCTATACACATGTTCCCTGTTGCTGATGCATTTTGCGTCCCTAGAATGCCATATAATAAGACATGACTGTTAGTGCTATCATAGTCTGAGATTTATGATCTCTAAGACCAAAAACGTCTGCACAAGCCTTTAAAGTTTAAGCAAATGGAGCAGTCTTTATTTTAAAGAGCAGCATTCATCAAAAAAGGTGATTTGCCTGAAGGTGAACTGGACTGATCTATTTAAAGCGGGATTGTCAGCATTACATTTTGCTATGAATTTAAACAGGAATGTATCATTATCAAGTTAACATGTCACTATAGATAGGATATTCTTAACAGCAGGAAGCTTTGGTGCACTGGTTTTCCTCAACTTTAAAAGGATTGTCAACTACATGGCGAGTTGAAGGGCTTTTTCCTGTGCCATGCTCTTCTACGTTCCACATTGCTGGTACTGAGTACACATCACTAAATCACTAGCAGTGTTCCCTTAATTCCAGCTTCTTTCAGTTAAGATTTACAGTTTTGATGTGTAAACATATTATAGTCCAGGTAGTAGGCAATATACCTTCTTTTTATAAATACAGCTCTGTTGAGATAAAAGTTCTGTTTAACTTTTCTATATATTGTAAGGTTGGCTTGGAGTTGGGCAATGGGTGGGTGGGGCAGTAACTAACTATATATGATTCTACCATGGGTGCTTTTTTTAAACTGCTATGAACTGTACATTCAATACCTTTGTTTTGCACTGTACAGACTTCTTTTTTGTTTTTTTTTCTCATTGTAAAAACTAATTTAAAAAAAAATCTCTTGCAGTGTGTGACGATTTTCCTGACATACAAGAAAGCACATCAAGGCAAGATAATCTGTCATGCTTGCATAGGTATTAAAATGACCTGAGCCAATAAACTGGGATGAGATTTATGTATCCCAAACCAAATCCAGAGTGCTCTTAAAATTGAAGATTTATTCCTTCAGGCCAATCAGTCTACGCTGACCATGATACCCATATCCCACTAAGCCCTGGGCTTCCAACTAATTCTTAAATGATACTTTCATACCTGTCCCAACCTGCACCTCATTTCCAACTTATCACCTGCAGCCAATTTAAACCCAACTCTGATCAACAGGGCTTTGTTCACCCATTGAACCAGTCTGCCTCAACCAGCTGCTCCTAGCTTTCACTTACCTTGTTGTGTTAAGCACCCACTCTCTCTTGTTTTGTTGCTCCTCATGGCTTATTATTTTGCAGTTTATTATTAAAGAGATTACTCACTGCAAAATCATCTCCACTGCTCAGATTTTGGGCCAAGCCTGCTCTGTATTTCCTGACAGGCCTGGTCAATCTTTCCCTACGATTTAGGCCCTCTAGACCTGACAACATCCTCATAATTATTTTCTGCACTCTTTTCAGTTTAACCATACCTTTCTTATTAACAGGGTGTCAAACCTTTCACAGTACTCCAAGTCTGGCCTCACCAATGACTTGTACAACTGCAACATAATGTCCCAGCTCATATGCTCAGTGCCCTGACTGATGAAAGCCAACATGTTAAACACTCTTTTCACCACCATATCTACCTGTGATACCACTTTCAATGAACTATGCATTTGTACCCCTAGGTCTCTTTATTCCATTATACTCCCTTGTTCCCTACCATTCAAAGTATAAGTCCTGCACTGGTTTAACTTTACAGAATGCATTATCTCACACTTATCTATATTGATATCCATTTTTTACTCCTTGGTCTATTTTCCTAGCTGATCAAGATTCCCCTGCAATCAATAACTTTTTTCACTATCAGCATCACCTCCTAATTTCATGAAATTTCATGTAATCTGTAAACATGTGTTTTCACATTTATGTAAATAATGAATAACAAGGGTTCCAGTGCCAACTCCTGTAGCACGACGCTAGTCACTGGTCTTCATTCCCAGTGACAACCTTCACCCACCACCTTTGCTTCCCACCTTCGAGCCAATTTTGAATCCACTTAACTAGCACTTCCTGAATTCCATGGGACCCAACCTTCCAGACCAGCCTAGCACGCAAGACTTTTTCCAAAGGCTTTGTTAATCTCCAAATAGACAACATCCACTGTTCTACCCTCATCTACCTTTTTGGTTTCATCTTCAAAGAGTTCTATGAGGTACATTAGGCTGTGGTGACCCACTTTCTGTGCAGGCAAACTGGCTCACAAATAGCCCGCATGCGGTGAGAGACTTTGGTAATGCACCTCTGATGTCATTTCCGCCCGGAGAGGGTGGGAACTAGGGATTAAAAGCCAGCGCCGCGAAGTTTGAATAAACTCGTCTTGAAACGACTTACCGACTGCGTGTTGTTGTTTCTAGCTCTGTATGTAGTACATTGCTACAAGGCATGACTTTCCACACACAAAGCCATTCTGACTCCTAATCAGATTCTCTGCACCCAAATACGGGTAGTATTAGACTAATTTGACATCAGACAATTTTTGGCTTAATTATGTTTTACCCATTTTATTTCAGTACTCCTGCCACTGGGTTGGAAGGCTGTGAGCTCAAAGTTGCACTCCAGAAATCTGAGTCATGTGACACCATAATCCTGAAAAACATTGTCTCATTTTTACTGTTTACTGTACCAACAGTTATGGTCGAAATGACAATAAAAATGACTTGACTTGACTTGAAATTTCTAGATCAGCACTGAAGAAGAACTGCACAGTCATGTGTCACCCTTCTTTCAACATGATGTCTGGGCTCTGTGTCCTACACTGGCCTCTGCTCTGACAATGTCAAAATTTTACCTGTGGCACCACAGAAAGCATCTGTCCAGATGCAACAAGATTAGATGCTCTGCCCAAGACCTCAACACATTGAAGAGATTTGTGGACATAGCTCATTCATCAAGAAAGCCAGTTTACCATCCATGGACTCTGTCCAAACCTCTCACTGCTTCAGGAAAGCAGTCGGTATAATCAAAGACCTCTCCCACACTAGGTATTCTCTCATCTTCCCCCTCCCATTGCACAGAAGATATAAAAGCTTGAAAAAATGCATATTGGGCTCACTGATTGTTTCTATCCCACTGTTATAAGACCATTGAATGGACATTTTCTATGTGATAAAGATGAACTGATCTCACATCCTACCTCATCATGGGACTTGTGCCTTACTATTGATCTGCAGTGCACTTTCTCTGTAACTGTAACACTATATCCTACATTGCGTGAATGGTTTTCGCTTTGTACTACCTCAATGTTGTGAAATGATTTGTTGGATGGCATGTAAAGCAAAGTTTTTCATTGTATCTCAGTACACGTGCCAATAATAAAACAGTTACCAGTCTCTTGTTTTCAAATGTCTCCAAAGCCTTGCCATTCCCATGTATCAAGGATTATTGAGGGAGTGCTGGAAATGTGCACTCAGGCGGAAGACCTTAATGGACGTTGGGGCAGGGTTGAATGGACAACTGGTCTACTCCAGCTCCTATTTCTTGTTCTGACATTCACCACCCTTAAAGTTCTCCCCCCGGTATTACCATTCCCCCCCCCCCCCCCCCGATATCTGTCTCTTCCTACCCTGGTGCTCTATGCACACCTGATCATTTCACCACCAGCAGTGATGACTTCAACCAGATGCCATCAGCTTTGGAACTTCCTTTCAATTCTTTACATGCTTTCTGATGTTCCTTAAATAAAGTATCAGTTCCTAAGCCACCTTTCAGTTTGTGCAAGCTGTCTGTGGGTAGACAGCCAGGTTTCCTGAGATTATTCTGCTGGGTGTTGCTGGAAATGTGGCTCTGAAGTTTCTTACTTAATTCTCCCTCCAATCATAATTCATACATACAAGACTATGTGTTCAAAGTGTATGCAAATCAAGCAAGTTAGTTCTTTTGTCTTTTTTTAAGTATAATTTTGTTTTGGTCAATTTTTTATACTGTTTCTGTGAAGCATCTCAAAATGCTAGACAAAGCTAATTATGTCATTAACAAAGTGGTGTCACACTTCAGTAAGGAAGCCAACCTTACCAGCGATGGAAAGAAAAGTTTCTTCAAATATTCAGAAAAATAATACAGGATATTGTTATCAATAATAATATTTAATAAAATAAGATCTATTATCTTTCCTCTTCAAATACTGCTTAACATTGTTCTGCAGCTCTGAAATTAACTACTTGGAATTTTGAGCCAACCATCTGAAAGATACAAATCAACACTTGGACTCGTTTTCCTCTGCTTTGCGTCAAGACACACCCTGTCAGCCAGAAAACCAACGAGGAAAGAACTACTTTGCTGGACCATGTGTACTTTTGATGCCACATGTGGTTCTAAGGAATCCCAGTTGGAGACAGTCTTGATACCTAAAGCTGTGAGCTATGCTCCCGGCAGACCCCGATGGTGTAACCACAGGAAACTTGCAGAAGCGTTTGTCTAGTTCTCCACCCACCAGTAGTTTACACTGAACTGACAAGTAGCTTAGGAAACAAGAGAAAATCTGCAGATGCTGGAAATCAGAGCAACACACACAAAATGCAGGAGGAACTCAGCAGGCCAGGCAGCATCTATAGAAAAGAGTATAGTCGACATTTTTGGCCAAGACTCTTCAGCAGGACTGGAGAAAAAAGCTGAGAAGTAGATTTAAAAAGTGGGGAGGAGGAGAGAGAAACACAAGGCGATAGGTAAAACCTGAATGGGGAAGGATGAAGTAAAGAGCTGGTAAGTTGATTGGTGAAAGAGATACAGGCCTGGAGAAGGGTGAGCGTGGCAGAAGAGGACGGAATGCTATGGAAGAAAGAAAATGTGGGATGAGGACCGGAGGGAGGTGATAGATGGGCAAAGAGATAAGGTGAGAGAGGGAAAAGGGGATGGGGAATGGTGAAGGAGAGGCAGGAGTTTAGGGAAGTTTGCTTCGTCCTCTCAGACTGAAGGGTCTGAAAAAAGACATTCAACCAATTCCTCTACATCTTTGAACAGATTTCTTTTTAAAGTCGGGAAATTAAGTGCTCAGCAACCTTCATCCCCTTTGTCCTGGCACCGCTAAATCTTTGACCTCCAATTCTGGTTTGGTGATGGTCACATCTGCAGCCCTCAAAGTTTTACACTCTGGAAACATCTTTCGAAAGTTTTGTGCCTTTCAACTTTCTACACTATTCTGGATCTCCTTAAAAAAGATCTTTTCATGTGTTAATTCTTTACTGAGTGTCTGAGGATGTATCATTAACTGAAGTGGAGTGGATATTTAAGTCATGTGCTGATCATGGGCAGCAGGGCAGAGGGACAAGATTAAGGCTCATAAAACAGACGGATTTGTGTCCAGAAGAGTTCAGATGCAATCTACGAGCTGCAGAAGGAACTCTGCTCGTCAAGCAGCATCTGTGGAGGCTGAGGGAATGTTAATGTCACATCTGGACTACCTGCAGTTTGGTTTCTCTGGTTTGTTGTCTTGCTGGTCACTGGGGTGGATAACTGGTCTTGATGCAAAATCTCCACCTGAAATTTCCTTTTGTCTTCAAAGATGTTGTCTGACCAGCTATGTTTTTCCTGCAGTTGTTTTTTTTGCTCTGGATTCCAGTATCTGCAGTCTCTTGTGGAATCTCTCTGAGTTCCTCCAGCAGCTTGTTTCCAGCAGGCTCTTCAGTCAGCATTTGTGTGCAATTTGCATAAATGGAATTTAATCCACTCTCCTTCTCCTTAAAGGGTGGGTTACTTCACAACCCCGACGGAGAGAGAAACTTTACGTATGAGTCAGGGCTACTGTTTGATACTGATAGATTTCAATCCGCAGATGTCTGCAGTTCACATCTCCACCGGAGGACGGCGCGCGCTCCAGCCGACGGAACTCGCCTCGTGACCGTGCACAGGCATTCCTCGTTGGGTTTGGTTGCTCGGGTGGCGGGGGCGCGCTTTGTGGCAGCGCAGGGGAGCTGGTCATTGTGCGGAGAGGGAGCCGCCAGTTCGGTGCGCGCGTTCGGAGGCTCCGATGCATTGTGAGTTTGTGGTCCCCGTTATGGCGGCGTCGGGTGGGACAGGAGTGGACGAGAGTGGGGGAGGGGTGGGTGGGTGGTGAAGAGGAGAGAGGGAAAGAGAAAAGGAAGGAAAGAAAGGGAGAAGGAAGGCGAAAGGAAAAGTGTGAAATGGGAGGGAGGGAGAGTTGGAAGCGGAGAAGAAGGAGGGATTGTGTGAAAGAGGTGAGAGGGAGAGAGAACAGAGGGAAGGAAGGGGATTGAAGAGTGGAGAAGGGGAGGGCTGAAGTGGGGAGAAAGGAGAAAGAAGAGCAGCGAATGTGTTGAGGAGGAAGGGGGAAGGGAGGGTGTCGGATACAAGGAGGAAGAGAGGGGAGGGATGGAAGGAAAAGTGTGGGAGGGAGGAAGTGAGAGAGAGGGGGAAGGAGGAAGGGTACTAAAAGGGGCTCCTTGTGAACCTTAGAGGGTAGCTTCCAGCATTAGCAACCACACAGGAGCTGAGATGCCTCTGGTGGAGTCTCTGTGGGATGAGGAGGTGGAGAGATACTACTAAAGAGGCAATTGAAGGATGGGAGGGTTGGCAGGGAGCAGTGTGTTTTGGGTTGCAGTGAGTTTGTACTTTCAGAAAGAGGTGTTGTGGTTCAGTTTGAGGGTTGGGGTTGATTAAAAAAAGAGAGCATGAAGAAGAAGAGTGGGGAATTGGGAATGGTTGGATTGAAGGAGTAGGGGAAAACGTGTGAAGGGAGTTGAGAGATTGGTGTTCCAAGATGGAGTGAGAGAGGTTTGCTAGAGAATGAGAAAGGGCTGGAGATAAGTTTTCGGAATGAGATGGGTGGAGATATGAGAGAGCAAGGAAGATCTTGAGTGAGTGGGATTGGAAGATGGGGAGGAAGTAGGAAAGGGAAATTGGTCTAGGAGAGGATAGGACAGAAGTTGAGAGAACAAAAGACTGAGAGAAGGATTGGGTGACAAGAAGGGAAGATTGAGAGGGATGGAGAAAGTGAGATGTTGTGGATCTGGACTCAGGAGAGAAGGTGGCATCTGCCTTGTAATGTGCTAGCCACTGATGATGTCATTAGGAGTGACCCCACCTTCTTTGCTCCAAAGAAGGGTAGACACTCTCCTCAACAGTGGTCAGTGAAAATAGCAGGCACCATTAACAAGTCATGAGCCGTGGTTGCTAACCTTCACTGCCCCAGACTGTATGATGGCATGCTGAACATTTTGTTTAATATCCATCTCTAATGTACATATTCAGTCGTCCTTATCATCCAGTGTTTACATTTGCCTTCTTATTTGTTTAGAAAAGCTGTTATCAATTAATATCAATTTTTAGCATATTAATTTTATTTCACTAACATTGATACTGTAACAGGGATGTATGTATATATTTAGTGCATGGCGTTTCAGCTGTCCTGAGTAAATTCTACAGTTTAGTGGCTCACCAGCTTAATGTTCCAAATGAATTGTTTTTATAACAGAGAAGCCCTGGAATATGATTTAAATCCGCTCTGCAGTTAGTTGTCATAAATCACTTTTGATGATCAGATGTGACTGTTATGTGCTGTACTGACACATTTATTCCTGGCCAGGCTGCTGTTCCAGTGTGCCTAATTGGCAGTTAACTGATAAATAATGGAGACTGACAGCGTACCTTGTACTTAAAGAAAGACCTGCCTGCTGCTGTATGCTGCGATTGCTAAACTTAATTTAATCTGAATTGTTACGCATAATTTGCGTTGCTGTGTTGCAACGCTTCCAATCAGTTTTGAATGTTTAGTGTAGAATCGGTCTCACTTCCCCTGTATTGACCCTTTGATTGCAAACTAAGTAAAAGCAACTGCTTATTCCGCTTCAGTGCCCACCATAACTGAAACCCAGCTTGTTACGGTGTGGCCAGGTGCTACATGCCTTAAATATTCCCTCAACCTTCTCCAAGTTTACTAGTGTTGACGATATCAAAGTGGTGTTTGCAGACTTTTAATCTGCTACCTTGGTTGGCATTCTGAAATCTGCAGCATGTAATATGTTTGGTGTAAACCAATAGCTCTTGGATATAACATATAATTGGCTCTAATAAAAGCACAGTATAAATTTCCCATTGATCCAGTGTTCTTTGCCAGGCATACCGGCTGTTACAGTGAAGATGTGCCTCTTTGCTGTGACAACAGAAAGGAAGGATGCTTTTAATATGTGCCTATCAGTCCTACCTGATCTGAGCATTGGCTGTTGTCCATTCCATCACTAAAGAGTTAATTGGCATACCAATAGGTCACCACAGCTTGATTTCAGAAAATCTTTGGTCCCATTCAGCAAATGCTATCTTGGTGATATCGATCTGTTTGTGAAGTTTCATCATTAACTTTTGAGTGTTTGTGTATTTATAGTTCTAGTTTAGACTCTTCAATAATTAATTCCCAGGAATCCTTTTTCTAAAAAACTCTGCAATCCAAATTTTAAAATGAATGCAAAAGCCAGAATCTTTCAGAGAGTCAACCAGTAATGATTGAAGAAACCAAAATAGGGCAGTGAACATTTTGGAATCTGGAAGGTTTGTTGGAGTGTTTTCTTCTTGTTTTGCAGAAATTGCTCTATTTTCTCTGGCTTAGTTCCATGAGTGTGCTTTTGAATGTTTTATGTGTGTGTTTTGGCAAAGAATTTTAACCAAGGGAGCACCTCAGATGTCCCTGAAGTGCCAGGTAAAATAAGCTTGCCACTTTTAAGTGGAAGTCTTGTCATTATGCCTTTTCCAGTTAAAAATAAGTATTTCTTCAGGATAAATATTTTGCTTGTTTTTCCTCCACATTCCCTATCTACCTCACCGGCACCTGACTTAAAGAAGCGAATAAGCAAAAGAGCAAAGATACTTGGTCTCAATTTCATCTTCAGTCATTTGCAGAACTTTTCCGAATGGTCATACTCCCACAATGGTTGAAATCACTTCTGAGAGAGTTTTAATTTCCAAGTACAATTGGATGCAGGAATATGGACCATTTAGTAACCGGAGTCTGTTCACTGTTCAATAAAATTCATGCTGGCTCTGACTTACTGTAATTTCATGTGAAGTTGTTACCCTTAAACTTGTGCACCTTTGATTGTTAAAAATTTTGTCACCCTCATTTAAAATTGTAGCTGGGCATACATTTCTACTGTGGGGAAAAAATCGTGATGAGGGTTTTGAATAAATAACAAAAGATTAAAATTCAATTATTCTATGGTGAGCCATCATGATGCTAGGAAGTTAATATAACAATCAACACCTAAAATATCCCTCCTTGTAAATGTCATGGTTTACATGTAGTACTGTATGCCCTCTTCATTCCAGTGCATCTAGATTCTAATGTTTACACCATACCTACTGCTAAACTCCCCAGCCAATGCAACTTCTCCTCCTGTTAAATCTGAATAGTTGCTCTTAGTGTCTTGAAAATGTGGATCAAAGAATTTCTTGAACTGCCAAGTTCAAGTAACTATGGCCTCAGTTTATATTTTTTAGATTTTGTAATTTAACCATTAGCATTAAGAATATTTTTAATTTACTTATGTTCAGTGCATTTATTTCCCTTTGACGAGGAGGTGGGGTGAGCCACGTCCTTGCACCATTGTTGTCTTTCTGGTTACAGTGTCCTCCAGAGCACTAAGTTCCAGAATTTAGACCCAACAGTGATGAAGGACTGGTTAAAATTCCCAAACAGGATGGTGGGTGATGTGGAAGTGAAGCTACCTGTTGTTGCACTCCCTTGTTCCTCCTAGGTGCTGGAGGCCAGGGTTTATGAGGCCTTGTGGGAGGAGTAGTTTGGGTGGGTAATGTGTCGTACACTGTGTTGTTGCAACCACTGTGTGATGGAAGTGTTGGAAATGTATGTTTAGGATAGTGGATGAGGTACCAGTGCAGGACTATTGTTTTTCCAGCTCATCTACTTTAAAACAGAGAAACGGAATTATCAACAGCCATGAAAAAGACCTGACCAGGGCTTGGAATAAACAACAAAATATCAAAATTTCCTATTTTTGTTTTGAACATTTTGCAGTTGAGAAATTAATAGAATAGCTGATGCTTTATGTATCCTTTCCAGTCTCCTTACCCCATTGCCTTTATCAAAATGACCACTTCAGGCATCAATGCACTGATGATCCCGTAGTCTTTGGTCCTCTCCTATCAGATTCCTCCTTCAGCCCTTTTCCTCTGCCATCTATCACATCTGGGCTTCTCACATCATTCCCTTTTCCCCCTCCCCGCTCTCCTGCCTTACCCCTCACCTGGACTACCAGCTTGTGCTCTTCCCTCTCCCCCTACCCTTTTATTCTGACTTCCGTCCTGTTCCCTTCCAGTCCTGAACTGGTGTCTTGACCGGAAATGCCCTCTTCATTTCCTTCCACAGATGCTGCTGAGTTCCTCCAGCATCTTTGGTATGTTACCAGACCTTATCTGAGGTGCATATTCTAGTAAGAGTGCATTGCAGACTCTGCGAGTGTATGAAATAGACATTGTGTGTGTGAGAAATAGACTAGACATTTAACTGAAAAAGACAGAAACAGACAGACTCTGTGTTTGCGAGTGAGCGAGAAAGACAAAAGAAATTGTGTGAACAAATAAAGGATATAAAATGTTGCACACCTGCTCTGTGCTCATGCACGTGGTTTCTGTACACTGCTTTTGTTTATTTACACAACTGAAGTGCTCTGAGAGCTCTTTTACTCAGCAATCCTGGGCTATTTGGAGCCTGGATCAGCATTATTGATGGTGAATAAGGCAGGAAGGATGGAAAAAAAGTCGCTGGAATGTTGTCTAGACTGGAAGTTTTCAGCAGAGACTGGATACGCCAGTGTTTGCCCTGGAGTGAAGGTAGCTAAATCACATAGATAGGGTAATAAGCGGTGTTTTTCCAGGACTGGGAGCTTCAAGCTAGATGACATTTATTTAAGGTGGGGGGGGGGGGGGGGGGGTAGAAGAGGGTGGTGGGTCTTTAGGTACGTGGAAAGAAAAGGTCGTTCCCGTTCAACATGTCAGTCTGTGGTCCACAGCAGTCTTCCCGCTGTTATCCCTCCACACAACAAATGTTCCCACAGCCAATGGACTCACTTTCATGGACTCTTCATCTAATGTTCTCGATATGTATTATTTATTTATTATTCTTTTTGTATTTGCAGTTTGTTGTCTTTGTGCTCTGGTTGAATGCCCTAGTTGGGTGGTCTTTCACTGATTCTGTTACGGTTATTATTCTATCGATTTCTTGAGTGTGTCCACAAGAAAATGAATCTCAGGATTGTATGTGGTGACATATTTGGACTTTGATAATAAAATTTACTTTGAACTTTGAATTTTGAACAAATTAAGAAAGCTTCTCTGACTTAGTTGTCAAAAAGCTTGGCTTTTATTGGAGATGTACTTGTTAAGCTAAGTGACAAATGCTCCACCAGATTCGTGACTTGTACCATGTCAGTGGTGGAGGGAAGGGCTTTGGAGACGAGTCACTCACTGCAGGATACTAGTCTCTGAGCTGCTTTTGTGACCACAGGCTTACATGATGAGTCAAATTGACCCTCGGCTCTTTATAAAGATCAGTTTTATTTGTCACATATACATAAAAATATACAGTGAAATGTGCAGGTTGCGACAAATCAAATCAGCATGGATAGTGCTGGGCAGCCTCAAGTGTCCCCAAGCTTGAGGGACCCCATGATGCTGACAGTGGGAAATCAAATGGTGTAATGCTATTGAATGACAAGCATTGGGTTATCCAGTGATGCACTACTATTGATTTCAAAATATATGTGAATAGGATCTCCCCTATTGAAGGTTGACATTTCCTGGGTCGTTTGTGGATAAGCCCCGTACTTAATCAATCTTTCTACATGGATGTATGGGCTGCATCGTTGTTGAGACTGGGAATGGAATTGAATATCATGTAGTTACTAGTGCATGTGATCACCTCTGACCTCTGGATGGAGGGAAGCTCATCGATGAAGCGGTTGAAGATGGTTCTAGAACAATGCCCTGAAAAATTCCTGCACTTGTAGTGATAATCTTATTCAGGCACAGATATCATTCTGTAAGTCAGTGAAGCTTTGTTTTCAAGCCCATTTATCCTTGAGATATCACAAATTCAGACTGGTTTAATTTAACCAGGATTTTGCATATCTGTCCTATGATTTCTGCCCCCTTGGTTGGGCAATGTTGGTTTTGTAATATTTGTACTGTTGTTTGTAATGAGTAGTTCTATTTGCTTAACTATAGAAAGGTTGTCATGTAGAAAGTTTGGTAGGGGGCAGAAAAGCTTTACAAAGCTGCTTCTGGGTCTTGAGTTACAAGCAAAGATGCACTGGTACTTTTTGATCTGGACATTAGGAGGCTGAGAGATGATCTAGTAGAAGTATCAATGAGGTGGGTGGTCACTGTCTTTTTCTTAGGGAAGACTAATTTTCTTGAGACGTCTAAAACTAGAGAGCAAGATTGAGGGTGAGAAGGCAAAGATGTAAAAAAAAGATCTGAATTGCCTCCCAGAGGAAGCTGTACATTACTGTGTTTCAAAGGCCTTTCGGCAGCGACGTGGATATACAAGGTTTAAAGGGATAGGGAACAAATGCAGGAATGTGGAACTAGATGGAATAGACGTCTTGATCAAGATGGATAAGTTAGGCCTAAGGGTTTGTTTCCATCTTTATGAATCTATGATCTGTAAACATTAGTGTTTTGATTATTTTCTGTAGCTGTCTGTGATATTTGAACAATCCATAAGCCTCCTTGAACCTTCAGCTTTTCTAAATGTATTATCATTTAGAATTTTTTTGGTGCAATAAAATCTCTCTTGCTTTTATTTAGGTCATAGTATTTCCCCTTAGTAAATTACTATCTGTTTCTTTCCTGTTATATTTGACAATGTTTAGAAGGGAATTAACCATAAATCTAACTGTATAACCTGCCTCTGGTTAAAACCAATGCTTAAAAAGTTGACAGAGGAAAGTTGCTGTGCCTGCTGTCAGCCCTAAGTCACCTTGTTGGCTAGGGAGGATTATAGTGATTGGGAAACTCTGTCAAAGAGGCCTTGGTTAGCATTCTCTAGTGGGTAGAACTAAAATATGTGATGACAGTTGTAGTTGGCAGTAGTAACCCATGACAATCTTATTAACAGGGTCTGGATGTTTGAAATATTTTCAGAGGCAGTCCCACTTAATATTTGTCTTGCATTATTTTAAATATTTTTGACTTAGATTCAGATTTATTTATCACATGTACAGTACTGTGCGCGCACGTATACACACACACATTTGTGAGCCCTGTAGAATTTTCTCCATTTCTACATATATATGACCTAAAATGTGATCAGATCTTTGCATAGATAAAGAGAACCCAATTGAATAAATAACACAAAAAATTATACTTGTTCATTTATTTATTGTGAAAAATGATCCAATAGTGCATGTATTTGTTGGAAAAGGTATGTGAACCTTTGCTTTCAGCAACTAGTGTGACCCACTTATACAGCAATAACATCAACCAAACATTTCTGGTAACAGCTGATCAGTCCTGCACATCAGCTTGGAGGAGTTTTAGGCCTTTCCTTCTTACAAAAATGCTTCAGTTCTGGGATGTTGTCCCAGGAGCATTGTAGAACTTCCAAGATGTCTTTTGCAAACTTGAGATGTGCAGCAATGATTTGTTTTTTGGAGAGCAGTGGTTTCTTCTGTAGTATCCTTTCCATGAAGACCATTCTTGTTCAGTGTTTTTCTTATAGTGGACACAAGAATAGGGACTTTAGCAAGTTCTAGAGATTTTTGCAGATCTTTTGCTGTTACATAGAACAGAGAAAATCTACAGCACATTACAGGTCTTTTGGCCCACAATGTTGTGCCAACCATGTATCTACTCTAGAAGCTGCCTAGAATTTCCCTACTGCATAGCCCTCTATTTTTCTAGGCTCCATGTACCTAAGAGTCTCTTACAAGACCCTATTGTATCTGCCTCTACCACCTTCGCTGGCAGTGCATTCCATGCACTCACCACCCTCTGTGTGAAAAACTTAACTCTGACATCCCCCTTGAACTTACTTCCAAGCACCTTAAAACTATGGCTCCTCATGTTAGCCATTTCAGCCCTGGGACAAAGCCTTTGGCTATCCACACGATCATCTATACACTTCTATCAGGTCACCTCTTGTCCTCCATCGCTCCAAAGAGAAAAGGCCAATTTCACTCTATCTATTCTCATAAGGCATGCTCTCCAAACCAGACAACATCCTTGTAAATCATCCTTGTTACCCTGGATTCTTTTTCATCTCCTTCAGCATTGCATATTGTGTTCTTGTTGTGATCTTTGCAGGATGCCCACTCCTAGGGAGAGAGCAACAGTACTGAATTTTTGTCTATTTGTAGACAATTACTCTTACTGTGGACTGATGAAGACTTAGGACTTTAGAAATACTTTTGAAGCCTTTTCCAACTTCATGCATCTCTACATTTCTTCTAAGATCCTCTTAAAGTTGTTTTGATTGAGGCACGGTGCACGTACACAGATCTTTCTTGAGAAGAGCAGGCTCTGTCAGTAATCTGACATCTTGTGTCTTTTTTACAGAACAGGGCATGTCTCCAATCTCATCTCATTGGTTGGAACACCTGACTCTAAATAGCTTTTGTATAAGGTATTATCCCAGAGGTTCACATACTTTTTCCAACATATACATGTAATTTTGGGTCATTTTTCTCAATAAATAAAAGAACATGTATAATGTTTTTGTGTTGTTTATTTAATTGGGTTCCCTTCATCTAGTTTTAGGACGTGCATGAAGATCTGATCACACTTTGTCATATTTATGCAGAAACAGAGATTTTACAGAGTTTGCAAACTTTCTGGCACCACTATAACTAGGATGCCCAAGACTATTGTACAGTACTATAGTAACTTTATGTACTGCACAGTACTGCTACCATGGGGAGAAAACATCATGACAAGTGAATTTGATGGTAAACCTGATTCTGATATCGGTCTCTATTGTGTACTTTTCTCTGTTTATTTCATGCTATTTTATTGCTATTTATTTATATTTGCATTTGCACAGTTTGTTGTTAATTGATTCTGTTTACAGTTACTGTTCTGCCTGTCTGCATGGCTCATTCGAAATAGATTTGCATTACTGAAATAGATTTGCATTACTGAAATGCCTGTCTGTGTGGCTCAATCGAAATAGATTTGCATTTCTTGAGGAAATATTGGGCTTGCTATTTCTGTTCAAACAATTATCACCTCTCCTTCCCTCCTTTCCCTTCTACCACCATGGACACCTCAGTTGTTTTTGCTGTGATATGCTTTTGTAGGCAGCCAATTTTATCAAGGGATGGTCAATCAGTATTACGTGTGTGTGTGTGTTTGTATATACAATGACATGCAGAAGTTTGGGCAACTCTGGTCAAAATTTCTGTTACTGTGAATACCGTAGATTCTGGATTTTAAGCCGCTACTTTTTTCCCACATTTTGAACAGCTTTGAACTTTGCGGCCAATAATCCGAAGCGGCTAATGCATGATTTTTTTCATGCCGCCTCGTAAACATTTTGCCTCATAACAGTAGACCAATAAAATTGATGAGTAGTTCACAGAGGTCCAATGAAATTGTACGATAAATCAAGCGCACTTTCACAATTAAATTATTGTAAATCAGTCATTTGTACTCACCCTCATCAACATGGAAAACACTCGAAGCATTGTGCTGCCTACTTAGTTTAAACTATATTTGTTTTCTGTACTACATCGCGGGATGCTATGACGTCACACCCGGTTTCGCGGTGTCTTGTGGGAAAATGCCGGTTTGCGATGAAACGGAAGGGGGGGGGAGCGCATTACGCGAGCGGCTTTGGATCTGAGCGAACTCTGCTAAGTTAAAGGTATCAATAACTTTTCCTGGTAGGCTGCAATATATATATTTTTTTACCAGTCGTTAGGAGATATTGGAATGTTGTTCAGTAAAGAAGTATACGCAACGTATATTTAAAAGTAGCCGCGTACGGGCACGGTTCGAAAAAAAAGCATTTGCAATATGTATTTGTTTTTGTTACCATATGGATTTAATTAAAAGTTAAAAAAATCCTCACGTGTAATATCTTTCTGTGTAAATATCTCATATTACAACGTGGGACACCTGCGGCCGAAAATCCGGTGCGGCCTAAAATCCGATGCGGCCTTTACAATTAAAAAATTGATTTTATTTCTAAAATTAGAGCCAGCGGCTTTTAATCAGGTGCGCTCTGTAGTCCGGAATCTACGGTAGTTAAGTGAGTAGAAGATGAACTGATCTCTAAAAGTCATAAAGTTAAAGATGAAATATTCTTTTTAACGTTTTAAGCAAGATTAGTGTATTTTTGTTTTGTACAATTTTAGAGTGGAAAAAAGGAAAGGAGTACCATGCAAAAGTTTGGGCACGCACCCCAAGACATTTAAGCTCTCAGATAACTTTTACCAAAGTCTCAAATGTTAATTAGCTTGTTAGGGCAATGGCTTGTTCACAATCATCATTAGGAAAGGCCAGGTGATGCAAATTTCAAAGCTTTATAAATGCCCTGACTCCTCAAACCTTGTCCCAACAATCAGCAGCCATGGGCTCCTCTAAGCAGCTGCCTAGCACTGAAAATTAAAATAAATGATACCCACAAATCAGGAGAAGGCTATAAGAAGATAGCAAAACTTTTTCAGGTAGCCATTTCCTCAGTTCATAATGTAATTAAGAAATGGCAGTTAACAGGAATAGTGGAGGTCAATTTGAGGTCTGGAAGACCAAGAAAACTTTCAGAGAGAACTGCTCGTAGGATTGCTAGAAAGGCAAATCAAAACCCCCGTTTGACTGCAAAAGACCTTCAGGAAGATTTAGCAAACTCTGGAGTGGTGGTGCACTGTTCTACTGTGCAGTGACACCTGCACAAATGTGACCATCATGGAAGAGTCATCAGAAGAAAACCTTTCCTGCGTCCTCACCACAAAATTCAACATCAGACGTTTGCAAAGGAACATCTAAACAAACCTGATGCATTTTGGAAACAAGTCCAGTGGACTAATGAAGTTAAAATAGAACTTTTTGGCTGCAATGAACAAAGGTATGTTTGGAGAAAAAAAAGGGTGCAGAATTTCATGAAAAGAACACCTCTCCAACTGTTAAGCACGAGGGTGGATCAATCGTGCTTTAGCCTTGTGTTGCAGCCAATGGCACGGGGAACATTTCACTGGTAGAGGGAAGAATGAATTCAATTAAATACCAGCAAATACTGGAAGCAATCATCACACTGTCTGTAAAAAAAGCTGAAGATGAAAAGAGGATGGCTTCTACAACAGGATAATGATCCTAAACATACATCAAAATCCACAATGGACTACCTCAAGAGGTGCAAGCTGAAGGTTTTGCCATGGCCCTCACAGTCCCCTGACCTAAATATCACTGAAAATCTGTGGATTGACCTCAAAAGAGCAGTGCATGCAAGACGGCCCAAGAATCTCACAGAACTAGAAGCCTTTTGCAAGGAAGAATGGGTGAAAATCCCCCAAACAAGAATTGAAAGACTCTTAGCTGGCTACAGAAAGCCTTTACAAGCTGTGATACTTGCCAAAGGGGGTGTTACTAAGTACTGACCATGCAGGGTGCCCAAACTTTTGCTTCAGGCCCTTTTCCTTTTTTGTTGTTTTGAAACTATAAAAGAGGGAAATAAAAAAGTAATCGGCTTAAGACATATATGTCAAACTTAAGGCCCGCGGGCCAAATCCGGCCCGCGGTGGAATTATCTTTGACCCGCGAGATAATATCTAATTACTATTAAAGCTGGCCCCAGTAATCGAAGCGCCTATGGCGTATGATATGGCTAATGCTGAGTTTATTCAGGTACCAGGTTTTCAGGGTTTTTAGTGTTTATTCGGCAGTCTTCTTCATAAGAAACGGAATTTGTAAAGTGAAACACTTTGTAGTTATAGCAGAGACTGAGACACATGAGAGCAGGCTGAAAAAACGGAGGCAACGAAAGCTGCGTTTGCACGTGTCCGACTGATCTGGCCCGCATGAAGCTGCATTTTGCTCAATCCGGCCCGTGACCTAAAATGAGTTTGACACCCCTGGCTTAAGATATTAATGGAATGTGTCATCTTTAACTTGATGCCTTTTGGAAATCAAATCATCTTTTACTCGCTTAGCTATTCACAGTAACGGAAATTTTGACCGGGGTGCCCAAACTTTTGTATGCCACTGTATGTGTGCACATGTGATAAATCTGCAGAACAATGAAAAGGTCTCTGGTCTTCATAGACTTCCCTGCCAGTACACCCAACCTTATTTGCCCAACACAAAAATTAGTGTCCCAGCATCTTTTGCTCCTCAATTTGAGTGGAAGTAAATCACCTTCAGTGCTGAAGAACTGCTTAAGGAAGCAACAAAGGGATCTCTGCTGACGTTTATCTTATCCTTTTTTTAAGAGTGCTGTTCTTGACAAGACCAAGACTTTATATTCTGCAAAACTTGACTACAATTTGAGCTCTGCACAAATATTTCATGCATTGTCATGAGATGCACATTAAAGCCCATTTTCTCCAAAATGCAATGCTGGCTTAGGTAGTAGTGGACAAGTACTGCAAGTGTATCCAAGGCAGGTTGGTTGTCTAGAAATGGGAGAACCCTTGAACCAGAGAACATATGTTTACACATTGTTCACACATGACCTCTGGTTTTGTGGTAACCCACACTCTGTCATTTCTGGTCAGGTCCTTACATTGCTACCTTCTGGCCAATCTAATTTAAACAATGAAACACTTATTTCTTAGATATGAAAATCAGGTTGGAATCCTTTTGATAATTATGATCAGTTAATAATATTTCAATAAAACATATATTTGGACTAAACTTCAAAATGCTGATATGACTGAATTAGGACTAATAATAACATACTGCAAACATTTTTTATATTTATTAAATTTTAGAAAATTACAAAGAATAAATGTGATGATAAAATAGTGAGAAAAATAATATTAACCCTCCCCCCCTTAATGCTTATCTAAAGAAAGAAAAAAAGTAGAGAAAGATTGCCTGGATATCGGAGGATCCCCACATGCTCCATGGAGTTCAAAATAATTTTAATATTTATTTTTACTTTCCCCAACTACCTTATAATTTTATCTTCAAAGGACCTATGTATTTAATCCTATCTTTTGTAGGTATGGGAGCCAAATTTTCAAAAATATATCATATTCATTTCTTAGATTGTATGTTATTTTTTCAAGTGGAATACAACTATGTATTTCATTATTCCAACGATCCATAGTTAAATATAAATCAGATTTCCAAGTAACTGCGATAACTTTTTTGGCTACTGCCAATGCAATTTTTATAAATTTTTTCTGATACTTATTCAGTTTAATTTTCGGTATTGTCCCTTCAATGTCTCCTAATAAAAATAATACTGGACTATGTGGGAGTTGTACTCCAGTAATTTGTTCCAATAAAAGTCTTAGATTTATCCAAAATGGTTGAATTTTAAAACAAGACCAAGTAGAATGTAAAGAAGTACCAATTTCTTGATTACATTGAAAACATTGGTCAGACTTATTTGAATTTAATCTATTTATTTTCTGTGGTGTTATATATAATTGATGTAAAAAATTATATTGTATTAATCTAAGTCGAACATTTATTGTATTTCTCATACTATCAGAACATAATCTTGACCAGTTTTTCCATCAATTTTAACATTCAAATCAGATTCCCATTTTTGTCTTGATTTATGAATTCCTGATTTAATTGTCTGTTTTTGAATCAAATTATACATACAAGATGTAAATTTTTTAATTTTTCCTTTTTGAATTAATATTTCTATTTCACTAGATTTTGGCATCAACATTGTTTGACCCAACTTTTCTCGTAAATAAGCCTTTAATTGAAAATAACAGAAAAGAGTGTTATTTGATATTTTATATTTATTTTTGAATTGATCAAACGACATCAATATACCTCCTTCAAAACAATCACCTATATATTTAATCCCCTTTTGGAACCAATTATGTAAAAGTTTATTATCCATTGTAAAAGGAATAAGCCTATTTTGAATTAAAGTTCTTTTTGCTAATAAAGATTTCTTTATCTCATCGTCCATATTTACCTTATTCCATAAATCAATCAAGTGTCTTAATATAGGAGATTTTTTTTTCCTGTATCCATTTGGATTCCCAGTTATATATAAAATCTTCTGTTATGTTTTCTCCTATCTTATCTAATTCTATTCTAATCCATGCCGGTTTTTCTTCATTAAAAAAAACCGCAATAAATCTAAGTTGATTTGCTTTATAATAATTCTTAAAATTTGGAAGTTGTAACCCTCCTAAATCAAATTTACATGTCAATTTTTCCAATGATATTCTTGACATCTTTCCTTTCCAAAGAAATCTCCTTGCATATTTATTCAGTTCTTGAAAAAACTTTTGAGATAATTGTATTGGTAAAGTTTGAAATAAATATTGCAATCTAGGAAATATATTCATTTTTACAGCATTAACTCTACCTATTAATGTTATTGGTAACATCATCCATTTATCAAGATCCTCTTTTATTTTTTTTAATAATGGCAAATAATTTTGTTTATATAAATTTTTTACATTATTATCAACTCTAATACCTAAATATTTTATCCCGTTTATTGACCATCAAAATTGAGTTACTAATCGACATTGATTATAATTTCCTTTGGTAAGGGGTAAAATTTTACTTTTATTCCAATTTACTTTATACCCTGATACTTTCCCATATTCTTCCAATCTAAAAGATAATCTTTGCAAAGATTGCAATGGGTTTGTTAAATAAATCAAAACATCATCAGCAAATAAATTAATCTTAATTAACTCTTAAGCCCCCAATGTCTGAATCTGTTCTAATTAATTCAGTTAATGGTTCTATTGCCAATACAAATAAAGCAGGTGATAATGGGCAGCCTTGTGTAGTTGACCTCGTTAAGCAAAATGGTGTTGAAATCTGACCATTTGTAACGACTTTAGCTTGAGGATTAGTATTTAAGGTTTTAATCCATTGTATAAAAGATTTTCCTAACTCATATTTTTCCAATACCTTAAATAAAAAATCCCATTCCAATCTATCAAATGCTTTTTCTGCATCCAAAGCAACTGCCACACTCATTTCCTCTCTTTTTTGTGCCAAATGAATTATACTAAGTAACCAGGTTATATTACCATTGATTGTCTGTTTTTAATAAAACCTGTTTGATCCATATGTATTAATCTTGGTAAATATTTAGATATTCTATTAGATAAATTTTTTGCTATTTTATAATCTGTATTCAACAAAGAAATAGGCCTATATGATGTTGGTTTTAAAGGATCTCTATCTTTTTTTTGGCAATACAGTTATGATCGCTGTTAAAAAAGATTGTGGGAGTTTATGCATTCTTTCCACTTGGTATATTAATTCCATAAAAGGAGGAATTAATAAATCTTTAAATTTTTTATAAAATTCAGGAGGAAAACATTAGCTGATTGTAATTCCATTGTGATGCAACAATAAATTGGTGCAGACTGCATGGTCCTGTTAAATACATTGATTTTAGATAAGAATTAATTAAGATGTCTCGGTTACCACATCAGCTTAATCTAATCAAAGGGGAATCATCAAAGATCCAGACATCTTTGTGAATTGCCATAACACAGACATTATAGATATCCAGGGGGACAGTGTCTATTTTTTGACAATAATTCCCTTAGGTTTTTTTATTTGCTCATAGTTAGTGAATGCCAGTGGCAGGAATGCAATTTGACGTCTTTTCCTAATTTCTCCTGAGGAGACAGTTATAAGTCCACCACATTAGTGGATCATGTATCACATGTAGGCCAGATTGGGTAGGAAGAGAAACTTCCCTTCCTAAACAATATTAGTGACACACATTGTTATGTTTTGCAACAGTCCAAAAGTTTCTGTTGCAAAGTCAACATTTTAGTTTAAATTTCAGATTTCTTTCTTCACTTTACATGCAAATAGATTCCTCTGTGTCCGACTGGACTTGGGTCTGCCACTAACTAGAGCACAGAATGGTAAAGCATAGGATCTGGCCTTTTTGACCCACAATGTCTGTGTTAAACGTGATGCCAAATTAGGCAAATTCTCTTCTGTCTGCACGTGTTCCATATCCCTCCAGACCCTGCTTGCTCATGTGTCTAACAGCCTCTTAAATATTACCTTCCCAGCAGCCTATTCCAGGCACCTGTTACTCTGTTTTTAATTTTTCCTCTTCTTACCTCAAATACATGTCCTCTAGCACCTGACATTTCAACTCTAAAGAATCCAGAACTCTGGTCTGCTCAGCCAGACCAGTCTACGCAACCATTAGATTATCCTGTGACGTGAATGGTATATTTTGTAGAATCAGCATGAATTGGCATGTTTAAGAGAAAAATTTGGGAAGTGATAGTGAATTTGCTGATTTGTGATGATGAACCTGTTTTATTGAACACTTTTACTACACAATGGCAAAGAAAAAATTCCCCTAATAATGCAGCCTTTTATACTTGTTTTGCTGCATTAAATTAATCCAACTGCAGTGAACACATTTGATGCCAGTAATTTCAGATTTATATTTATCTTGGAGCGTTAATAGGTTTAATTTCATCATTTCCATGTTGAAAGCTTGAAATTCTGGCCAGTTGAGTGAGATTATCTGATCTGCTCTCTCTATTCCTTCATTCACTTCTATTCTGTACCTAATTATTAGGGATCATAACATGGAGTAGCTTTTTAAAAAATGGTGTTCCCCGTGCTGGATCCTGAGAGCAGATGTGGAACTCTTTGATATAATTAGGCCTGTTTCCATGCTGTTTTACTCTTGACTCCATGGCACCTGGTTTGCTATGGTCAGTCACCTCTAGAATTAACCAAGCCATAAGAAGAGAGTAATGCATTAAAAGAAAAGAATTGTACAACATTGGAAAAAGGTGCAAAATATTGGGAAAAATTGCAACCTGTGAGCTTCAAAGCTCTGGTTTAGTCTTAAAGTTCAATGGATATTTTCAAGCCCCTTCCTTTGTTCCTTCTGTTTTGGACGTATGCTAACCAGTCCAAGATATATCTGAGCTCGTCGTTGAATCTTGTGTCTTTGAAAAGAAAGGCAGGTGGCTTTTTCTAAATATAAACCCCTTAGCCAGCTGTTTCTGTGGCAGATGGTAATAGAGTTAAACTTTTCAATGAATGTGTTATATGAAGAAGCTTGCGTTTCTATTGCATCTTTCATGACCCGAGGATATCCTTTGCAGCTGCAATACCAACTTAGTTCCAGTGAGCCTTAGGTAATTCTTCGCAGTCTCAGAGTCAGTGGAATACTTTTGGAATGTAATCACTTGTTAAATCATACACAGAACGATTTTCCTGCAGTGGGTCAAGTGACAATCATCAGATAATCTGTTCTGGTGACGTTATTATTTGAGTGGTAAATGCTTGCCAGGATACTAGGCAATAATTACGCTGCATTTCAAGATAGTGCAGTTTAAATCCATCCAGGAGAGCACTGGGTTTAACATTTCTTTTGCACCACTGCTTCCTGAACTGTACGGGCAGCGGTGCACTGGAGAGCCTGCGTTTTTTTTGTGTAAGACTCGGGAATGGAGCATGAGCTCATATTACCTCACTCAGGCACAAATAAACCTGGCTAAAGCAGGAAATGGTTTTTGTGTACTGTCGAGACTGCCTTGCTGTAACTTCAGAATGTGATGCAGAACAGTTATTTAAAATAGATGAATAAGGTATTTATTCACTATCTTACTGCCCATAAATGTAGTTTTGTGGGGGTAGCAAATTGCTAGTTTACAAGCTTGATACTCTGACTGATATAGCAGTTTCGTCCAAATCCCCATCACCGTTTTCTTGTTTTAAACTGTGTAGAATCGGACATTTTGTCTGTGGGATGGAGGGTGTGCGGAAGAGAGGGGCCACTCCAAGATACAGTACTGTGATCAAATGGCTGGCAAGCAGACTGCATTGGAAATAACTGAGCCTTTCCAAAATGACATGTGCAGATCAGATGTTTTGTTTTACAACTCTGCTTCCTGTTTAGATCACCATTGGCTTACACTGAATCAATCAGTCCTTGGCCAACGGGTTTTGTCAGTTATTCAGCAGAGTACTGGAAGCTCATTTTCAAAGTGCTATCCCAGTGTTAACCTTTCATTGGTGAAATCAAATGTACACAGTGATGACACTGGCTGTGAAAGCCATGCAGGAAATGACTGATTGGGTTTCCATAGCCCGAAATGTTCTTATACTGCTGATGTTTCCACTTCAGTTGTATCATTGTGTTCCCTAAAAACAGTTGTTAGACAAAAAAAAGTGTTAAGACTTTTACATAATTCATTGTAGAGGGATGTGCTGAGAGCAATCCCAGGGCACTAATTTAAAATGCACTTTTGAAAGTAATTAATTTTAAATCCTTCTTTTCACATGTTTGGAAGAAAAGGAGGGGAGAGAAGACCATAGCACTGATATACTTGATACAGTACTTGAGTGCAAAATTCACATTGATTCACAATTAACTGAGATAAATAAAATCCAGTTTAGGTTGCTTCAGGGATTTGCACAGTGTGGGTTCAAGGTATTTTGTGCCCGATTTCCGGGAGCTATTTAGAAAGTAATTATTTAAATAGTGAACTTTTGAAGGGCAGGGTGGAAAGGTTTCAGAGCTACTCACCAGAAACATGTTTTCTACTATCAGTCTGAATAATGAGCATTTCCACATATCAAGGAATTCCAGGGATGTTGGGTTAGAATAAGGAAGTCTGGTAGTTCTGTTTATTATCAGAGATTGTATACAATACATAACCTAAAATTCTTACTCTCTTCAAAACAGAAGAAAAGAACCCTGAAGACTGAATGACAGACAAAATATGTAAGAACCCTAAAGATCACTATCCCCAAGCAGCAGCAACCACCACCCACCAGGCCAGCAACAGGAATGCCCCCAGAGATAGACCATAGTCCACAGAACATCAAGAATTAACTGTTCACTCCAATGTTTTCCATATCCCACAGGCTCTTTCTCTCTCACTAACAAGAGAGAGGCAGATATCACTCCTTCCACAGCGAGAGGGGAGACAACAGTTAATACTTCGTGTTACAGTCAGTCAGAAGTGTTGCTTTTATATTTCGAGTTCCCCAACTCGGTTATTGAGTGCAGAGCCCTCCAATAGCCACTCTTACCGTCTTCGAAGTTCCAGCTCCCGCTATGCTTCAGTGCGTGACACTGGTGAGAGTTTGTGCCGTACAGGCCCTGAAGTCACCTGATGGCAGGCTGAACCTTGGATGTTCCAAAACGCAACCGCTCGGTGAGCTCCAAGAATCCGCCATTGTGCAGAACGCAGTTTTTAAGTGTCACTGCAGATCAAGATCCCTTTAGGATCCCAACCACCCTGAAAAGGAAAATATAGACATTATAATACGAAGAATTTAACTGTTTCACTGATGAGTTGGGTGAAGTTGCTTGCTGGCGCCGTCTTTAACTCTGCCCACAAAGTGGTGCTAAGCTAAGAGGTGAATTATCTTATTGAAACTTGAGAGTCAAACAGCCTACTCCCGCTTTTGTTCTTATTTTGGTCTATGTTCTGTTGTGGTAGATGAGCTGAAATGCTGAATGACATCTGCACTTGCATTCACCAGTGTGGTGTAATTGAACTTTTTATATCTGATTGTGGAAATGGGTTTCCACTCACATCCATGCAGATTGGTTTGTCGATGGCATTCTTTGCCCCTGCCTGAAATCATAAAATGTAATGTAAACCTCGTTTTCTTTAAAATCTAGAAAATGCACTCATTGATTGACCCACCAGTGAAGAACCCCATCACTGGTGATATTAAATGTTGAATAGACATGAAGTGAGTATGAGGAGCTGGAATCTTTTTTCCACCTTGTTTTTTTTCACCAGGTCGGACTACATTTGTAGAGTCTTGCTTCTTTTTACAGTACTATCCTGGAGTTTGTCCAGAAACAATTCTCCAAGACATTTGCTCTGGTTTATGCTTGATTACTTTTATCTCATTATTCTGTGAGCTTATTACTAATGTAAAAGGTCAACAGAGCTTTACCAAAAGGGAATTCTTGCCGGTCGGCAGTGGTTATTTAGAAAGGAAGCTTTGAGAGCATTTGTCCATTGTTTCTGATCATGTCCATGATCCTGCAGTGGGAAGGTGAACAGTCAGAGGTTGTGGTATATATTGGTATCAGCGACATGGGTAAGAAAAGGGAGGAAATCCTGAAAACAGACTACAGGGAGTTGGGAAGGAAGTTGAGAAGCAGGACCTCAAAGGTAGTAATCTTGGGATTACTGCCTGTGCCACGTGACGGTGAGTATAGGGATAGAATGAGGTGGTGGACAAATGTGTGGCTGAGAGATTGGAGTAGGGGGCAGGGATTCAGATTTCTGGATCATTAGGACCTCTTTTGGGACAAGCTTGACTTGTACCAAAAAGAAGGGTTGCATTTGAATCCAAGGGGGACCAATATCTTGGCAAGGAGGTTTGCTAAGGTTATTGTGGAGAGTTTAAACTAGAATTGCTGGGAAGTGGGAACTGAACTGAAGAGACACAGGAAGGGGAGGTTGGCTCACAAATAGAGAAAGCTTGGAAAGTGCGAGAGAGAGGATAGGCAGGTGATAGACAAGGGATGTGCTCAGATCGATGGTTTGCGATGTGTCTATTTTAATGCAAGAAGCATCATGAACAAAGTGGATGAGCTTGTAGACCGTGGATTAGTATTCGAAGTTACAATGTTTGGCCATTACAGAGACTTGGATGGCTCAAGGGCAGAAATGGTTACTTCAAGTGCCAGGCTTTAGATGTTTCAAAAAGAACTGGAGGGAGGCAAAAGAGATGGGGGCGTGGCACTGCTGATCAGAGATAGTGTCACAGCTGCAGAAAAGGAGGAAATTATGGAGGGATTGTCTCTGTGGGTGGAAGTTAGAAACAGGAAGGGGTCAATAACTCTACTGGGTGTTTTTTATAGACCACCCAATAGTAACAGGGACTTCGAGGAGCAGATAGGGAGACAGATTCTGGAAAGGTATAATAATAACGGTTTCCCAAATATTGATTGGCAACTCCCTAGGGCAAGGGGTTTAGATGGGGGGAAGTTTGTTAGGTGTGTTCAGGAAGGTTTCTTGACACAATATGTAGATAATCCTACAAGAGGAGAGGCTGTACTTGATCTGGTATTGGGAAATTAACCTGGTCAGGTGTCAGGTCTCTCAGTGGGAGAGCATTTTGGAGATAGTGATTACAATTCTATCTCCTTTACCATAGCATTGGAGAGGGATAGGATCAGACAAGTTAGAAAAGCATTTAATTGGAGTAAGGGGGAAATATGAAGCTATCAGGCAGGAACTTGGAAGCATAAATTGGGAACAGATGTTCTCAGGGAACTGTATTGTAGAAAAGTGGAAAATGTTCAGAGGATATTTGCGTGGCGTTTTGCATAGGTATGCTTCAAAGACACAGAGAAAGGATGGTAGGGTGCAGGGACCGTGGTGTACAAAGGCTGTTGAAAATCTAGTCAAGAAGAAACGAGAAGCTTCATACGGTTCAAAAAACTAGGTGATGATAGAGATCTAGAAGATTATAAGGCTAGCAGAAAGGAGTTTAAGAATGAAATTAGGAGAGCCAGAAGGGGCCATGAGAAGGCCTTTGCAGACAGGATTAGAGAAAACCCCAAAGCATTCTACAAGTATTTGAAGAGCAAAAGGATAAGATGTGAGAGAATAGGACCAATCAAGTGTGACAGTGAAAAGGTGTGTATGCAACTGGAGGAGATAGCAGAGGTATGTACTTAATGAATACTTTGTTTCAGTGTTCACTACGGAAAAGGATCTTGGCGATGGTAGAGATGACTTACAGAGGACTGAAAAGCTTGAGCATATAGACATTAAGAAAGAGGATGTGCTGGAGCTTTTGGAAAGCATCAAGTTGGATAAGTCACCGGGACTGGATGAGATGTACCCCAGGCTACTGTGGGAGGCAGATAGCTGTGGGAGGAGATAGCTGAGCCTCTGGCAATGAGCTTTGCATCATTAATGGGTACTGGAGAGGTTCTAGGGGATTGGAGGGTTGCAGATGTTGTTCCTTTATTCAAGAAAGGGAGAAGATTTAGCCCAGGAAATTATAGACCAATGAGTCTTACTTCAGTGGTTGGTAAGTTGATGGAAAAGGTCCCAAGAGGCAGGATTTATGAATATTTGGAGAGGCATATATGATTAGGAATAGTCAGCATGGCTTTGTCAAAGGCAGGTCGTGCCTTACGAGCCTGACTGAACATTTTGAGGATGTAACTAAACACGTTGATG
The DNA here is from genome assembly GCF_048418815.1 of Hemitrygon akajei. Lineage (NCBI taxonomy): Eukaryota > Metazoa > Chordata > Chondrichthyes > Myliobatiformes > Dasyatidae > Hemitrygon > Hemitrygon akajei. The sequence goes on along the minus strand of NC_133128.1, from coordinate 143,973,720 downwards.
AAGGTAAAGCAGTAGATGTAGTGTATATGGATTTCAGCAAGGCATTTGATAAGGTACCCCATGCTAGGCTTATTGAGAAAGTAAGGAGGCATGGAATCCAAGGGGACCTTGCTTTGTGGATCCAGAATTGGCTTGCCCACAGAAGGCAAAGAGTGGTTGTAGACCGGTCATATTCTGCATGGAGGTCGGTCACCAGTGCTGTGCCTCAGGGTTCTGTTTTGGGACCCCTTCTCTTCGTGATTTTTATAAATGACCTGGATGAGGAAGTTGGGGGATAGCTTAGTAAATTTGCTGATGACACAAAGGTTGGGGGTGTTGTGGATAGTGTGGAGGGCTGTCAGAGGTTACAGCAGGACATTGACAGGATGCAAAACTGGGCAGATGGAGTTCAACCCAGATAAGTCTGAGGTGGTTCATTTTGGTAAGTCAAATGACAGAATATAGTATTAATGGTAAGACTCTTGGCAGTGTGGAGGATAGAGCGATCTTGGGGTCCGAGTCCATAGGACACTCAGCTGCGCAGGTTGACTCTGTGGTTAAGAAGGCGTATGGTGCATTGGCCTTCATCAATCGTGGAGTTCAGTTTAGGAGCAGAGAGATAATGTTGCAGCTATATAGAACCCTGGTCAGACTCCACTTGGAGTACTGTGCTCTGTTCTGGTCACCTCACTACAGGAAGGATGTGGAAACTGTAGAAAGGGTACAGAGGAGATTTACAAGGATGTTGCCTGGATTAGGGAGCATGCCTTATTACAATAGGTTGAGTGAACTCAGCCTCTTCTCCTTGGAGCAGCGGAGCCTGAGGGGTGACCTGATAGAGGTGTACAAGATGATGAGAGGCATTGATTGTGTGGATAGTCAGAAGCTTTTTCCCAGGGCTGAAATGGCTAACATGAGAGGGCACAGTTATAAGGTGCTTGGAAGTAGGTACAGAGGAGATGTCAGGGGTAAGATGCTGAGAGTGGTGAGTGCGGGGAATGGGCTGCTGGGGGCAGTGGTGGAGGCGGATACAATAGGGTCTTTTAAGAGACTCCTGGATAGGAACATGGAGCCTAGAAAAATAGAAGGCTATGGATGACCCTTGGTAAGTAAGTACATGTTCGGCACAGCATTGTGGGCCGAAGGGCCTGTATTGTGCTGTAGGTTTTCTATGTTTCTATGAATTTCTGTTGGTTTTTGTACACCCTTCCCTTGTCAAGACAAATGACTCGTACTACTTTGGTTCAGTAAATTAATTTTTTCACTGTAGTATTTTGAAGGTGATCCAACTAAAGGCAGGGGTTAACTTCAGGTGAGTTAAGTTTTCTTTATTTTTCACTCAGGCTTAGGTACAATAATCCCTTATACCTCTTCCTTAACTATAATACATCTGCCACAACCACTTCCTGGTAGCTTGTTCCATGGACCCACCACTCTGTGTGTGAAGACTCCCCTCAGATTTCCTTTAAATTTCTCCCCTTTCATTCTTCAACCAGTGCCCTCTAGTTCTCGACTCCCCTGCACCGGGGATAAAAGACTGACCAATGTGCTGACAGTGGAGGTTCATGCGAATGATCCAAGAAGCCTGTACTCGGGTTTAGAAGAATCGGGGTGGGGGGGGGGGGTGTGGAGGGGATAAATGTTGAATATTGAAAAGCCTTGTTAGAGTGGACCTGAGTTCAGACAAAGTGACACAACAGACTTTTAACACCATAAATGAGCGAGTTGTTTTGTTATGTCTCCTCTCTTGCTGTGAAAGGGGACACCTCTTTTTCCCTTACTAGCGAGAGAGAGAGCCTGTGGTATGTCAAGTTACAAGGTGAAACAGTAGTTTTGGTCTGTGTCTTTATTGATGCTTTGCTTGAGTGCTAGGTTGGGTGTGCTGTTGCTTTTTGCTGGTGGGGTTGGGGGATTGTTGTTCTGCTGCTGCTTATGAGTGGGAGGGGGGAGTTGGGGGGGCTTTGAGGTTCTGACATTTAACTCATTCATTCTTTGTGTCACTCCTCTGTTTACGTGGAGGTTTGCAAAGTAAAATAATTTCAGGATGTATATTGTATACATTTTTCTGATACTAAATGTACCTATTGAAACATGGAGAGGATGTTTCCAATAGCGAGAGAGTCCAGGACCAGAGGGTACTGCCTCAGGATACAAGGACATTCCTTTAGAACAGAGATGAGAAGGAATTTCTTTAGCCGGAGGGTGGTGAACGTGGAATTCATTGCCACGGACAGCCGCAGAGAGCAAGTCATTGTGTATATTTAAAGTGGGGGTTGATAGGTTCTTGATTAGTAAAGGCATTGAAAGTTGCAGAGAGAAGACAGGAGAGTGGCATTGGGAGAGCGAATATATCAGCCACGATGGAATGGCAGATCACGAGCTGAATGGTCTAATTCTGCTCCTCTGTCTTATGGTCTATCTTTCCTGTTAATACCACTCACAATTTTATAGTTCGCTGTGAGGTCACCCCTTAGCCTACTACATTTCAGTGAAAATAAACCCAGCCTATCCAATTCCTTCTTCCTTTTACTGTTCACCGTTCCTGACAAATACTGATGAAACTCTTCTGCACATTCTCTTTGACTACCACATCCAGTTAGGCAAACCAGAACTGGTCCCTCAGCCCCTCCCTCACCACCGCTTTCTTCATTGCCTCCACTCTTTGAAATATAAAATTAAGAGTACTTGCTGGTAGTGCTGCATTTGGAGACGTGGAAGCCAGGTAGACAGACTGTAGTCCAAAATCACACAAATGACTGTCACGGCAGAGGAGTAGGAAGCTACAGCAACTTCACTCATTAAAAACAAAATGGTCATTTTACTAGAAAAATCTCTAGGCTGTAGGATAGTTTTTTAAAATATAAATTTTACCTATAACATCAGAGTCACTTAAAACAATGTGATCTTCCTTATTATCGTCACTGTCACCAGTGCCCCTTTATTCTGGAAATATATTGAATGTCGTGTTTTCTCCCTTTGTGCTCAGACAAGCGGCAACTCTCCATCAACACCTTAACAGAGAAATTCCCCACTGTGGTGTTACAAGTTACATCATCTGAGGTGTATTTCCCTTCACACCCTCAATATCTCTGCACTGTCTGGTTTGCTTGCCCAAGGCATCCTCTCCACCACCTCCCAATCAAGTTACATAAAAGTAACCAAAAATATGTAAATGAACTGAAACAATTCAAATCAGATGTATAGTTAACAGAAGTTTCTTTCAAATGTGGGAATGTCACACTTGCCTGCGGCATCTCAATGGATGCACATAGGACAGTCCCATAAACAACTGAGAACAAAGTTTAGGGCTTTTTTGCAATTAATCCAGTTGCAAAGAGAACAGCCTGTTATTGCCAGTATTTTACCATTGTTTAATTCATGATGGTTTGTCATAGCCTACCCTCTCTGCTCTAGTGCAGTCCTGACCAAAGCAAGCTTACTGACCTGAAATATTAATCCTTCCCACAAATGCTGCTTGATCTGCTGAATATTTCTCCCATCCTTTTCACTTCAGATTTACAACATTACACACTATTTGCTTAAAATGACCGAGCAATGCGATCAGAACATGAGCCGTACAATAAAATTTGTGAAGGACATAATGGACATAAAAAGTAATATTTGAAAAAAAATTCTGAAAATGGGGATGGAAGAACTGGAAATTGACACTAATAGCTGGAGCAGAATGGGGAAATATTAGTGACATTAAAGCCAATATGATGTGTACTCTAATTTTAAAAACTAGACCAATGCTGAATAGAAAGGAATCAAATTTTCTTGGTTTTTTTTGTGTCTATTTCGCCAGTTAAAATTACAGAACCACTCACTGTGTGGCACAGTAGTGTTGCGGTTAGTGTAACAGTGGTGACGCAATGACTTCACAGTGCCAGCAATCGCTATCTGGGGTTTGTACATTCTCCCCTTGACTGTATGGGTTTCCTCCCACAGTCCAAAGACAGTGTCAGGGTTAGTGAGTTATAGGCATGTACGTGCTATGTGGTGACACTTGTAGGCTGCCCCAGCACAATCTGCAGACTGTTTTGGTCATTGACACAAAATGATGGCTTTCACTATGTTTCGATGTGCATGTGACAAATGAAGCTGATAATAGTACTTTGAAATAACAACTACACATGAATAGTGGCAGTAGAAATAGTTCTATGATCTTTTGAACTGATTTAAGAAGAAATATTGCATGGAGAATCTTTCCTCACCCTGTGTAAATGACCTGGATGAAGAAATAGAAGGGTGGGTTAGTAAGTTTACTGATCACACAAGTTTGGGGGTGTTGTGGATAGTCTGGAGGGTTGTCAGAGGTTACAGCGTGACATCGATAGGATGCAGAACTAGTCTGAGAAGTAGCAGATGGACTTCCACCTCGATAAGTGTGAAGTGGTTTATTTTGGTAGATCAAATTTGGAGACAGAATATAATATTAATGGTAAGACTCTTGGCAGTGTGCAGGATCAGAGGGATCTTGGGGTCCATGTCCATAGGACACTCAAAAGCTGCTGCGCAGGTTGACAGTGTTGTTAAGAAGGTGTATGGTGTTTTGTCATTCATCAACCGTGGGATTGAGTTCAAGAGCCGTAAGGTAATGTTACAGCTATTTAAGACAGTTAGACCCCACTTGGAGTACTGTGTTCAGTTCTGGTCACCTCACTACAAGAAGAATGTGGATGCTATAGAGAGAGTGTAGAGGAGATTTACATGGATGTTGCCTGGATTGGAGAGCATGCCTTACGAGAAGGAATGAACTTGGCCTTTTCTTCTTGGAGCAACAGAGGATGAGAAGTGAATGAGATGATGAGAGGCATTGATCGTGTGGATAGCCAGAGGCTTTTTCCCAGGATCGAAATGGCTAACATGAGGGGGCATCGTTTTAAGGTGCTTGGAAAAAGGTACTGAGCGGATGTCAGGAGTAAGTTTTTCACACAGAGAGTGGTAGGTGTGTGGAATGCACTGCCAGTGGCGGTGGTGGAAGCGGATGCAATGGGGTCTTTTAAGAGCCTCTTAGATAGTAACATGGAGCTTAGAAAAATAGAGGGCTATGTGCTAGGGAAATTCTAGGCAGTTTCTAGAGTAGGTTACATGGTCAGCACAACATTGTAGGCCAAAGGGCCTGCAATGTGCTGTAGATTTCTATGATCTATGTTCTAATTGTACTGTTCATGATTTTTTTTTAAACAATGTTCTCAGTACACTCTCCTGTGTAATCACTGTTTTCCATAACTATATACACAATACTCCAGCTGTGGCCCATCCAATGTTTTATAAAGTGGTAATGTAAATCTTCCAACTCCTCTGCTCAGAAGGGTGATGTTTATAGTAATTGAGTTTATTCGAAGTTTGAGTTTGATAGCCTTTTGGCTCCTTTAAATGAAAGCTATGTGAATGTTGATCACTTCATCTCTATCTGCAAAGTGGAATTACCGGGTGGCCAACTATTTCAATTCCTATCCCTGTTCCTGTTCCAACATGTTGGCCATGGCCCTCTCTTCTGACATGATGAGGCAAGCCACTCTCAGGTTGGAGGAACAACTCATATTTCATCTCAGTAGCCTCCAACCTGATGGCATGAACATAGATTTCTGCAACTTCTGGTATTTTTCCCTCTTCCCCCTTCCCCCCTCTTCATTTCCCTACTCTGACCTTTCATCTCTTTTCCTTACCTCCCTATCACCTCCCCCCTCCCCGTGCCCTTCCTCCTTCCTTTTCTCCCATGATCCACTCTTCTCTCCTGTCAGATTCTTTCTTCTCCAGTCTTTTGCCTTTTCTATTTATTATCTCCCAGCTTCTTACTTAATTCACCCACCCCCACTATCACCTTTTATCTGGTCCTCCTCACCCTCTTCCCCCCCCCCCACCTTATTCTGGCTACTTCCCCTCTTCCTTTCTAGTCTCGAAGAAGGGTCTTGGCCTGAAACGTCGACTATTTATTTATTTCCATAGATGCTGCCTGACCTGCTGAACTCCACCAGTATTTTGTTTGTGCTGCTCTGGATTAAACAGAACAGACACAGGAATAGCTATGAGTTCGTGGATGAGCAGTTAACTGAGATTTACTGCCTGCAGTTCTTACTTATGTGAGATTTGCCCCACCACCCACTACCACACCCCCTCCAAACTTCCTGTCTAGGGTAAAGGAGCTGTTAATTTGAGCTAAAGACAAATTAGAATGGAACACCATGACAGCCTTGGCTGTAGAAGCAGATCATTCTCTACAAGTAAATTACTTCTGACAAGACTTGGTAAAACTAGTTTGACATAATAGATGGAAGATCCAAAGTTCTTAATCACAGGTATAAATATTAAGTTGCATTGTGCACACGGTCAATTGGGCATCTGGCTCCATCTGAAAGGTTACAGCAGCGTGTTTATGGGATTCCAGCCAGCTTGTAATTCTGTAGTTGTTGGAGTTGAATACAACAAAATGCAGATTAGCAAGATTTAAACCCAAGTTTGAAAGCTTTTGGTATTCTGCATTGTTTGGTACAATTTTTCTATTGCACTGGCTTCTGGTCTTTTTGGAGTTCTTTCAAGCAAGCTTTGAAGTTGCTGGTCCTGGTTCATAGAGCACAGAAACAAGCCCTTTGGCCAACTGGTCCATACCACAACATTTACCCTTACTTATGTGGTGTTGTTACAGGAGCAAAATCAAATGAAAAGCCACCAAGACAAGTAACTCAAATGCCAACCTAAAGAGAGGCAGAAGACTACAGATGCTGGAATTTGAAGTAAAAAAATGCTCGAGGAATTAGCAGGACAGCAGTATCTGTAAAGGGAAATTGACAGTCAGTGTTTTGGGTTGAAATTCTTCATAAGATTTAGGAGCAGAATTAGGCCATTTGGCCCATCGAGTCTGCTCTGCCATTTCATCATGTCAGATCCAATCTTCCTCTCAGCCTCCTGCCTTCTCCCCATATCCCTTCATGCCCTGACCAATCAAGAATCTGTCAACCTCTGTCTTAAATATACATTAAGACTTGGCTTCCACAGCTGCCTGTGGCAAAGAATTCCACAGATTCCCACTTATTCTAATTCCCTTCCCCCTGTAACTCTAGTTTAAACCACACCTTGCAGAATTAACAAACCTTTCAGCTAGGATATTAGTCCCCCTCCAGTTCAGGTGCAATCTGTCCCCTCTGTACAAGTCCCATCTTCCCTGGAAGAGAGCCCAATGATCCAAAATTCTTATACCTTCCCTCCTACACCAACTCCTTAGCCATGTATTAAACTGTGTAATCTTCCTAATTCTAGCCTCGCTGGGACATGGCACGGGTAGCAATCCTGAGATCACAAACTTGGATGTCCTGCCCTTTAAATTAATACCTAACTCCCTGAACTGGCAGTTCAAATGTTGACAAGTCATCCTGAAGCTGTATAAAACATTGGACAGGCCACACTTGGAATGTTTAACCAGTGCTCTTGGTGATTTTTTAATAAATGACTTAGATGAGGAAGTGGACTGATGGGTTGCAGATAATATGAAGTTTGATATGTCATAACAGGACGCTGATAGGATACAGAGCTGGACAGAAGTAGCAGATGAGGTTCAGTCTGGAGAAGTGTGAAGTGGCACACTTTGGAAGATTGAACTTGAAGATGGAGTACAGGGTCAGTGGCAGGAGGAATAGAGGGATCAAGGAGTGGGTTTTGACTGAAGATAGCTGGTATCATTTGATACTTTCATGCAAGGGATCTTATTCAGTGTGTCAAAAATCAAACTGACAAAATTTAGCGAAAATAGCAGAAAAAAAACTCCACGACTTACAAAAAGATAACTACCAGAAAAAGACATTAAAAGCTTCATGATTTGTCCAGTGTGAATTATTGGCAGCTCGGGCTCGCTCCCTCTGAATTGCTCTGTTTCTAGGCACCAGGATATACCAGGCGATGATACATCGCAGTGATGACTCCCCTGCTGCTAGAGTACTGGAACAGAAGTGTTGCTGATAGGTTTCTGCTGAGATGTCAGATTTAGCCAGATGCATTCCTTCAGATCAGCATAGTTGTTGGACCTTTCTTCATCCATAAAATGCAGGAAGAACTCAGCAGGCCAGGTAGCATCTATGGAAAAGTACAGTTACTGTTTTGGCAGGACTGGAGAAAAAATACTGAGGAGTAGGGGGAGGGGAGAGAGAAATGCCAGTTGACAGGTGAACCCTGGAAGGGGAGGGATGAAGCAAAGAGCTGAAAAGTTGATTGGTGAAAAAGATAGACATGGAAGAAAGAGAAAAAAGGGGGAGGGGAGGAGCACCAGAGGGAGGCATTGGGCGGGCAAGGAGATAACATGAGAGAGAGACAAAGGGATGGGAAATTATGAACTGGGGAGGAGGGGTAGAGGCACTACTGGAAGTTTGAGAAATCCATGTTCATTCCATCAGGTTGGAGGCTACCTAAACGGAATATATGGTGTTGTTCTTCCAACCTAAGATGGCCTTATCCCAATAGTGGAGGACATGGATGGACGTATTGGAATGGGAAGTGGAATTAATATGGGTGGCCACTGGGAGATCCCACTTGTTCTGGCGGATGGAGCATAGATGCTCGGCAAAGATGTCTCCCCAATCTACGTCGGGCCTCGATATACCAGAGGCCACACCGGGAGATCCAAGCAACGCACACAAAATGCTGGAGGAGCTCAGCAGCAGGGATTCGGCCCAAAACGTCGACTGTAAAGGGCTTTGGCCCAAAACGTCAACTGTACTTGCTGCCTGGCCTGCCTAGTTCCTCCAGGATTTTATGTGTGTTGCTCAGAATTCCAGCATCTGCAGTTTTTCTCTTGTTTGTTTTCTCTTCATCCATTGCAGGTTAGGCTTCGAGAGCTTTACCTGTCAGTAGTGGCACTAGCTGGCAGGCCCAATCCTCCTCTGGCCATTGCCATATCCATGCCATCCTCTCGAACCTGAGGAGAGATTTCCTAATAATATCACTTTGTTGGACCCTTCCACAGGCTTTGAAGGGTGTCATCTCTCCTCTGCTGGACAGACAAAAAGATTCTGAAAAGGTTTTCCAGGGAGGGCTTGGAGGTGGTGCCACTTTGAAGGCCCTTCTGCTTCTGGCCTGAATTAGGCCCTGGGCTGAAGTTCTTCCTCCTCTGAGATCTCTGCTGTTTTCCAGGTATCTGCTTAATTTTTAGTTTCAGAAGGTTTCCGAGTTGAACGCACCCTTTTGCGAATACTCATCATACCACTGCCACCATATGTTAGATGCGTGGGTTATGATGAAAGGAAAAAATAGCTGGAGTAACTTTGCACTTTTGTGCAAATTTGTTTATTAGGTGCATCAAAAATTACTGAAAATAGTATAAAGAAAATGCCAATATTTACAAAATGATAGCTACAAGAAAACACAATAATAGCTCCATATGCAACACGAGTGAATCTGCAGATGCTGGAAATAAATTAAAAAAAACACAAAATGCTGGCAGAACTCAGCAGGCCAGACAGCATCTATGGGAGGAGGTAATGACGACGTTTCGGGCCGAAACCCTTCATCAGGAGTGAAGTAACATGGGATGGTCGAGGGGGGGATAAGAAATGGGGGGAGGGATAAAATAGAGAGCTAGGAAGTGATAGGCTGGAGGGAAATGGGCTAGGGGGAAGGTGGAGAATTATGGGAAATAAAAGAGAAAGAAAGGTAGGGCTGGGGGGAGATTATAGCGAGGGGGGAAAAAGAGAGAGAAAGAGAACCAGACTAAAATTATAGATAGGGATGGGAGGAGGGCAGGGGTATCAATGGAGGTCTGTGAGTTGAATGTTCATGCCGGCAGGTAGGAGGCTACCCAGGCGGGAGATAAGGTATTGCTCCATCGACCTGCGTGTGGCCTCATCTAGACGGTAGAGGAGGCCATGGACAGACATGTCGGAGTGGGAGCGGTCTGTGGAATTGAAGTGTGTGGCCACAGGGAGATCCCGCCACTGCTGGAGGACCGAGCGCCGGTGTTCGGCGAAACGGTCTCCCAGTCTGTGGCGGGTCTCCCCAATGTATAAATGGCCACATCGGGAGCACCGGATACAGTATATCACCCCAGCTGACTCGCAGGTGAAGTGGTGCCTCACCTGAAAGGACTGTTGGGGGCCTGGGATGGTGGTGAGGGAAGAAGTGTGGGGGCAGGTGTAGCACTTTTTCCGTTTGTAGGGATGAGTGCCCGGAGGGAGGTCGGTGGGGAGGTATGGGGGGGATGAATGGACAAGGGAGTCACATAGGGAGTGATCCCTGCAGAAAGCCAAGAGTGGGGGGGAAGGGAAGATGTGGCTGGTGGTGGGATCCCGTAGGAAGTGGCGGAAGTTACGGAGGATTATATGGTGGATCTGTAGGCTGGTAGGGTGATAGATGAGGACCAGGGGGACTCTATCCCTGGTGGGCTGGCGGGGGGATGGGGTGAGGGCAGAGGTGCGTGAAATACGGGAGACGCGATGGAGGGCAGAGTTGATAGAGGATGAAGGGAAGCCCCTTTCTTTAAAAAAGGAAGACATCTCCTTTGTCCTAGAATGAAAGGCCTCATCCTGAGAGCAGATGCGGCAGAGGCGGAGGAATTGAGAGAAAGGGATAGCATTTTTGCAGGAGACAGGGTGGGAGGAGGAATAGTCTAGGTAGTTGTGGGAGTTAGTAGGTTTGTAGTAGACATCGGAGGATAGGCTGTCTCCAGAGTTAGAAACAGAAAGATCTAGAAAGGGGAGGGAGGTGTCGGAAATAGACCAGGTGAATTTGAGGGCAGGGTGAAAGTTGGAGGCGAAGTTAATGAAGTCGACGAGCTCAGCATGTGTGCAGGAAGCAGCGCCGATGCAGTCGTCGATATAACGTAAGAAAAGAGGAGGACAGATACCGGTGTAGGCTTGGAACATAGATTGCTCCACATGGCCGACAAAAAGGCAGGCATAGCTAGGACCCATGCGGGTGCCCATGGCTACACCTTTAGTTTGGAGGAAGTGGGAGGAGCCATAGGAGAAATTGTTAAGGTTGAGGACTAATTCCGCAAGGCGGAGAAGAGTGGTGGTAGAAGGTGACTTTTTTAAAGAAAGGGGCTTCCCTTCATCCACTATCAACTATGCCCTCCATCGCGTCTCCCGTATTTCACGCACCTCTGCCCTCACCCCATCCCCCTGCCAGCCCACCAGGGATAGAGTCCCCCTGGTCCTCACCTATCACCCTACCAGCCTACAGATCCAACGTATAATCCTCCGTAACTTCCGCCACCTCCTACGTGATCCCACCACCAGCCACATCTTCCCCTCCCCCCCACTCTTGGCTTTCCGCAGGGATCGCTCCCTACGCGACTCCCTTGTCCATTCATCCCCCCCTCATCCCTCCCCACGGACCTCCCTCCGGGCACTCATCCCTGCAAACGGAAGAAGAGCTACACCTGCCCCCACACTTCTTTGTGCCCTCTTCTTTGTGGTGGCGTGTTGGGGAGGAAGCATTAAGAAGAGGGACGCCTCACGTCTTAATAAGCTGGTAAGGAAGGCGGGCTCTGTCGTGGGCAAAGTACTGGAGAGTTTAACATCGATAGCTGAGCGAAGGGCGCTGAGTAGGCTACGGTCAATTATGGAAAACTCTGAACATCCTCTACATAGCACCATCCAGAGACAGAGAAGCAGTTTCAGCGACAGGTTACTATCGATGCAATGCTCCTCAGACAGGATGAAGAGGTCAATACTCCCCAATGCCATTAGGCTTTACAATTCAACTGCCAGGACTAAAGAACTTTTTTTTAAAAGCTATTATTAATGCTTTTTGAGATAGTGATTTAGATGCATATCATATTTTTTTACTGAGTTAAGTATTGTATGTTATTAGTTTTGCTACAACAAGTGTATGGGACATTGGGAAAAAAAGTTGAATTTCCCCATGGGGATGAATAAAGTATCTATCTATCTATCTATCTATCTTCTTCCCTCACCACCATCCCAGGCCCCAGACAATCCTTTCAGGTGAGGCACCACTTCACCTGCGAGTCAGCTGGGGTGATATACTGTATCCGGTGCTCCCGATGTGGCCATTTATACATTGGGTAGACCCGCCGCAGACTGGGAGACCGTTTCGCCGAACACTGGCGCTCAGTCCTCCAGCAGTGGCGGGATCTCCCTGTGGCTACACACTTAAATTCCACAGACCACTCCCACTCCGACATGTCTGTCCATGGCCTCCTCTACCATCAAGATGAGGCCACACGCAGGTCGATGGAGCAATACCTTATCTCCCACCTAGGTAGCCTCCTACCTGCCGGCATGAACATTCAACTCACAGACCTCTGTTGATACCCCTGCCCCCCCCCTCACCCCCATCCCTATCTATTATTTCAGTCTGGTTCTCTCTCTCTTTTTCCCCCTCACTATAATCTCCCCCCAGCCCTACTTTTCTTTCTCTTTTATTTCCCATAATTCTCCACCTTCCCACTAGCCGATTTCCCTCCAGCCTATCTCTTCCTAGCTCTCTATTTTATCACTCCCCCCACTTCTTATCCCCCCTCGACCATCCCATGTTACTTCACTCCTGATGAAGGGTTTCGGCCAGAAACGTTGTCACTACCTCCTCCCATAGATGCTGTCTGGCCTGCTGAGTTCTGCCAGCATTTTGTGTTTTTTTTTAATAGCTCCATATGGATTCTTGTTCAGTGTGAACTCCCGGCAGCCTATCTCTCATTCTTAAGGCGATGAGCCCATTTATTAGGCACTAGGACTAATCTTTAATTACCCACAGATTTAACAAAGCTACACAGGAATTGGAATATGAAGCACCGCACAATGTCATTACAATCATATTACAAAATAAAAGGAAGTATCTGCCTCAAATACGGTATACAAACAGTATATACACATCAGTTACTCATCCATTACTAAAGAAATGGAATATTCTACCGTGTATGGCAGGAAAGACACCAGAAAAACAACCCGTAATAAGAATATACCAGGCAGAGAAGACATTGAAGTGTGCACACTTAGCACACGACAGCAGAATGACAAGGCAATGCTTGTGTGCATGCACAGTGCGTTTACTGAGCACTTTCCGTCCACAGGTCCCTCAAAGTTGCTGTTCAAGTTGATAGGGTGGTTAAGAGTGCTGCCCTTCGATGGGGGGAGGGGAGGATTGAATTCAGAGCCATGAGGTAATGTTACAACTCTATAAAATTCTGCTTCTGTGGACGCGATAGAGATAACCGGATGGTATGTTGCCTCCCAGGTGCCAGGGTCAGGGACATCTTGGGTTGGGTCCACACATTCTAAAGGGGGAGAGTGAGCAGCCAGATGTTTTTGTATATATTGGCACCAATGACATAGGTAGGAAAAGTGATGAGTTCTTGAAGAGAGAATTTAGGTAGCTAGGTAGAAAGCTGAAAAGCAGGACCTTCAGGGTAGTCATCTCTGGATTGCTGCCTGTGCTATGTGCCATTGAGGGTAAGAATAGGATGATTTGGCAGATGAATGCCTGGCTGAGAAACTGGGGACAGGGGTTCAGATTTCTAGATCATTGTGATCTCTTCTGGGGATAGTACGACCTGTACAAAAAGGATGGGTTACACCTGAACCTGAGGAGGAGCAATATCTTTGTGGGCAGGTTTGCTGGAGCAGTATTGGAGGGTTTAAACTAATTTGCCAGGGGGATGGGAACCGGAGTGATAGGGCTGAGGATGGGGCTGTTAGTTTACAAGCTGAGACAGTGTGTAGTGAGACTGTTAGGAAGGACAGGCTGAGATAGGGCAAAATTGCAGTCAGTGGGATCAGTTTCAGTGTAGAAGAGGGGAGAAAATTGAAAAGGGTGATGAAAAATGATGCTAGCGAGGTAGTAATTGGGGGACAAGGAAATAGCGGATGAACTGAATCAGTATTTTTCATTGAAGATGCTAGTAGTATGCCAGAGATTTGAGAGTATCAGGCAGAAGTGAGTGCATTTGCTATTACCAGGAAAAAGGTGCTTGTGAAACAACCCAAGGATCTGAAAGAGGTAGCTGAAGAGATTGTGGAGGCATTATCTTTCAAGAATTACTTGATTCTGGAATGGTAAATTGCAAATTCCACTCCAAGTAGGAAGGAGGCAGAAGAAAGGAAATTGTAGACCGCTAGCTTGACCTCAGTGGTTGCGAAGACACCGGAGTCAATTGTAAAGGATGAGGTTTCAGGATATTTGAAGGCACATGGTAAAATAGGCCAAAGTCAGCATGGTTTCCTGAAGGGAAAATCTTGCCTGACAAATCTGTTAAAATTCTTTGAGGAAATAACAAACAGGATAGACAAAGGAGAATCGGTGGAAGTTGTGTAATGGCATTTTCAGAAGGTCTTTGACAAACTATTGCACATGAGGTTGCTTAATAAGAGCCCATCAGTGTTCCCTCCAAGGTGTGCACGTGTGTGCGCACACACATCTGTTGCTACTAGCACACAAAGGAATGTGCACTGAGCACAAAAGGTTGTCACCCTCTACCTCGTTGGCATGTTAAGTATATTTCACAACTGTACACAATCACATTTCCTTTTCAGTTTCTGACACGGATGGTGCTGACAACGTGGAGTTTGCGATGATTTGTCTGGAGATTTTAGAACTGGCTTATTTATATATTTTTAAAAGAAATTATTGATTTTTATGTTGAATCCCAGCGTGGGATGCATAAAAGAACTGCTAGTTTATTTAAAGCAGAATGGCTTGATGAAACAGTACAATCTGCTACACCGAAAGCTTGTGTCAGGAGTGTGCAGCTATGAGAAATATTTATGTACAGTAGAGAAACTGGTGTTAGCTGGGTGTATTGTTCCCAGGCAAGTGTAGCTGGACAATTTGCAAGTGGGAAGAAGTGGAGTGATAATTGGAAACTTGACTTTAAATGGTCTTTTCGCAAGCAAGTCACATATGGATGATGTACAAAAGCTTGGGCGAGAAAATCCTTCATTACCAGCTACAGGCCTGTTGCATATCTTTTGTGAGCGTGCAAACAAGTGTGAAAATGATGAAACCCAGAGGAGATCTAAGTTCTCATTGGTAGTATTTTGCTTGCTTTTAATTTTTGTGCACACTGGTCATTACAAATTAGAACATTGGAGCCCATGGTACGACAGGATTCTAGCATGGATAGAGCATTGACTGATTGTCATGAGGCAAAGAGTGGGAATAAAGGAAGTCTTTTCTGATCGGCTGCCTGTAACTAGTGATGTTCCATGGAGGTGATGTTGGGACTGCTTTTTACATTGTATGTCAATAATTTGGATGATGGAATTGATGTCTTTGTGGCCAAGTTTGCGGACAATACGAAGACAGGTGAATGGGCAGGTAGTGTTGAGGAAGAATGGAGGCTGCAGAAGGACAGATTAGGAGAACGGGCAAAAAAGTGGCAAATGGAATAAGGTGTCAGGAAATGTATAGTCATGCACTTTGGTAGAAGGAATAAAAGCATAGATTATTTTCTAAACGTGCAGAAAATTGAAAAAGGACGTGGAAGCTTCGGAGAGTTATCTGAATCCTCCCTGGATTAGAGAAGATGTCTTTTGAGGAAAGGTTGAACAGCTAAGGCTTTTCTCTTTGGAGTGAAGGAGGGTGAGAGGCGACTTGATGGAGGTGTACAGTGTAAGGTTATGAGAGGTATTGATAGAGTGGACAGGAGGTGCCTGGTGCTCAGAGTGGTTGTGGCCAACACCAGAGGATGTCCATTTAAGGTGATGGGAAGAAACTCTGATGGGGGGAGGGGATGTTAGAGGTGGGTCATTTACATGGAGAGTGGTGGCTGCCTCAAACTCACTGCAAGAGGCAGTAGAGGCTGATCCAATAAAAGATTCTTAGTTAGGTTCTTGGATGAATGAGAAACGGATGATTATGGGCTTTGTAGGAGGGAAGGGTTAGATTGATCGTGAAGGAGGTTTATTTGGTTCACATAATAACATGGGTTGAAGAGCCTATACCGTACTGTTCTTCTCAATGTTTATCTTCAGGAGACATAGTCTTGTAAAGTTACGGCTAGCCTTGCAGTTACAATGCATGCAGAAATGGGAAAAGTTTGGTGTTCCATTCCTGGGACGACTGCACGGCTTGCCTTCCAGGGCACATGGGTGCTCGTCAGCTGCAGCAGACGGTGGATTGATTTCCAGAACCCCAGGTGTGACCTCCAGGTCACCTGGTAGGATCTAATTCACTCAACCAGAGAATGCATCAACCTCATGAAGCAGGTCAGGGTGCCACGTCAGAGTCCCTGGGCAAGATTTATTTAGCAATCTGTCACAACAGTTGCAAGGAAATAATTAAAGCAGATGGGGACATTTCATAAAGTCTTTAGTTTCACAAAGAGCAACAAGGAATTGTGATTGGTAATGAGATTTACGTCGTCGTGCTCTGTTATGCTGGCTAGTGTGGTTGCAGTAATTGGTATGTTGAGAGCTCGGCAGCAGTAAGTCTGAGAGCCTATCGAGGGAATGTTTTGCTGGGATGTGAGACCAATTTCCTTACAGGCTGGTTTTCTAGTGCTGCCAGGGAGGGTTTAAATGAACTTGTCGGGGGATGGGAACTGGAGTGATGAGGATGAGAATGGGGCAGCTGGTATACAAGTTGATGCAGTGTGTAGTGAAACTGTCAGGAAGGACAGGCAGATGATGGGGCAAAACTGCAGTCAGTGCAATGGGTTGAAGTGTAACGTGGCAGCAAAATCAAGAAACCAGTGATGAATACAGGACAGAAGCTGTTATATTTGAATGCATGCAGTATACGGACTAAGGTAAATGATCTTGTAGTGCAGTTAAAGATTGACAGCTATGATGTTGTGGGGATCACTGAGTCAAGGCTGAAAGAAAATCATAGTTGGGAGCTTAACATCCAAGTATAAACATCGAAAGGATGGGTAGCTAGCAGAGGGGGTTGGTAAAAAATGAAATCAAATCCTTAGAAAGAGGTGACATAGGATCAGAAGATGGAGAATTCTTGTGATTAGTGTTAAGAAATTGTAAGACCCTGATGGGAATTATATTAAGGCTTCAGAACAGTAACCAGGATGTGGGATATAAATTACAATGGGAGATGGAAAAGCTATGTAAAGAGGGCAATGTTACGATAATGCGTCTCAATATCACCAAGAACAAGGAGATGGTGGTGGACTTTAGGAGATCTAGGCCTCATATGGAGCCAGTGATCATTAATGGAGAATGTGTGGAGCAGGTTAAGACCTACAAGTATCTGGGAGTACAGTTAGACGAGAAGCTAGACTGGACTGCCAACACAGATGCCTTGTGCAGGAAGGCACAGAGTCGAATGTACTTCCTAAGAAGGTTGGCGTCATTCAGTGTCTGTAGTGAGATGCTGAAGATGTTCTATAGGTCAGTTGTGGAGAGCGCCCTCTTCTTTGTGGTGGCGTGTTGGGGAAGCATTAAGAAGAGGGACGCCTCACGTCTTAATAAGCTGGTAAGGAAGGCGGGCTCTGTCGTGGGCAAAGTACTGGAGAGTTTAACATCGGTAGCTGAGCGAAGGGCGCTGAGTAGGCTACGGTCAATTATGGATAACTCTGAACATCCTCTACATAGCACCATCCAGAGACAGAGAAGCAGTTTCAGCGACAGGTTACTATCGCTGCAATGCTCCTCAGACAGGATGAAGAGGTCAATACTCCCCAATGCCATTAGGCTTTACAATTCTACCGCCAGGACTTAAGAACTTTCTAAAGCTATTATTAATGCTTTTTGAGATGGTGATTTAGATGCATATCATATTTTTTTTACTGAGTTAAGTATTGTATGTAATTAGTTTTGCTACAACAAGTGTATGGGACATTGGAAAAAAGTTGAATTTCCCCATGGGGATGAATAAAGTATCTATCTATCTATCTAATGAGGTGGGATTTCAATATGCAAGTAGACTGGGAAAATCAGTTGCCAATCTGTGATTGCAGTCACGGATATTTACAGCACCAGCATAGTGTCGCAAACACTGAAGATTGCGGGTTGCCTTCAAGAAGGTTGTCTAAAGGTAGTGGACAGTTATTAACGGAGGTAAATGAATACAGTCAGCCCTCCTTATCTGCGAGGGATTGATCTTGGGACCTCTCACGGATACCAAAAAACGCGGATGCTCAAGTCCCTTATTCAACCTGTCTCAGTGCGGTGGACCTTAGGACCCAGCGGACCCCCAGGCCTTATTTAACCTGCCTCAGTGAGGTGGACATCAGGACCCGGCGGCAGAGATCTGAATCCACAGTGTTCCTGTTCACAAAAATAATCACGATCACGATTGAAAATAAAGTGGAAATAATAAAGCGATCGGAAAGAGGTGAAATGCCATTGGTCATTGGAAAAGTGTTAGGCTACAGTCGGTCAACGATCGGAACAATTTTAAAGAATAAAGTGAGAAAGGTCCTGCCCTGATGAAAGCTACAATTATTACTAAGCAATGCAGTGGTTTAATTATTGGGTTTTGGGGTTTTGGGTTTTTGATCCTCCACATCAACCAGGCACGTAAGGAGAGCGCGCTCGGAAGTGGTCTGTCACTGGATTGAACTCGGGAACTTCCTGGACCCGGCGCTGAAACATACATTCTTAAATGTTTTATATGCATAGAAAGATAAAATATATACTATATACTAAGACAAATGTTTGACTAACTGACGCTAAATAATACCGGATGTACCTGTTCTGACTTGTATAGTAAGAGAACTTCTGATTTTTTTCGATCCCAATCCACGATAACCCACGCACATCCCCCCGTATAATTTAAATCATCTCTAGATTACTTATAATACCTAATACAATGGAAATGCTATGTAAAATAGGTGTTATACTGCATCGTTTAGGGAATAATAACAAGAAAAAAAGTCTACATGCTTGAACAACAAGTGCTGGAATAGCACTTCCGGGTTTTCTTGATTCGCGGTTGGTCAAATTTGCGCATGCGGAACTTGTGGATAAGGAAGGCCGACTATATACTCAAATTTACAAAGGGGGCGGAAAACAGCCAGAAGAACTTTGCTTGGTCAAGTATGGAAGTAATGTTTTCGGAGCGCTGATGTACTGGGTCTCAGTGGAGTCGGCTGACATTATGGGGGTGGAGGTAGACTCACTGACCAGAATCACAATTCATTGAAAATGGAACTTGAAAAACAATCTGGGTATTAGTCATGGAAGGATGGAGTCTATCAGAAGTTCAATGTGGTAAGCACAGGCACACTTTCAAACCAGTCATGGTCTGTTCAATTTTGCAGCGCTGATTTCTGTATCTTTTTAACTAACCAGTTTAAAAATCACTTTGGGCTCTTGTTGACCATAATTTAAATTTGTTTTTGGGAACTTTTGTGCAATTATTGATATTCATTTGGACTTTTCATTCCTGAAATCTCTTGACATTATTGAAAGAGCTTACGTCACATCAACCTTATTTAAAGCTGTATATTGCATCTCCAATATTTAATTCTAACGGTGAGAGCTGTTTTACTACTCACATTTCTACCACACATTTTCAGCATAAACATCACACACTGCTTCAGTCATGGCTTGGTGCCATTGAATGTCATTTCATCATTTCTATTATTATGGAAATTAGAGCCTTTTGAGGCCTGGTGACGATTCAGAATTTCACTTGTTTTCAAGGTAACAGAAACTGGCGCCGTCAATGTGAAGTGCATTATTTTGAAGAAAAGGCACAGATCTGATTACTTTACTGTGCATCAGTGTGTCTTCTGTTTCAGAGTGTGCGCTCATTTACTTTTGGTAATGTGGCAGAACAGCCTAATGTCAGAGTCTGTGCAGAGGACTGAGAAGGTTTCTCTCTTCTCCCCTCCTCCATCTAAGATACAAAAGCCTGAAAGCACATACCAAGCTTCTACCTAGCTGCTATGAGACTATTAGACAGCTCCTGGTATGACAAGTTGAACTCTTGACCTGTTAACTTTATTCTGCGCTGTTTAGTTCTACCTCAATGCGCTGTGTTTTGATCTTAGATCTAGAGACTTGCCACATGGTAACAGGCTCTTCTGGCCCAATGACCCATGCCATCCAGTTACGCCCATGTGACCAATTAACTTGCTCATCCGTATGTACTTGGTATGTGGAAGGAAAATGGAGCACCCAGGAAAACCCACGTATCACTGAGAGAGCGTACAAACTCCTTACAGGCAGCAGGAGGAATGGAATCCAGGTGCTGTAATACTGTTACCTGAACTGTTAGACAGCAGATTCCATGTGATCTGATCTGTATGAACAGCATGCAAGGCAAGCTTTTCGCTGTATCTTGGGACATGTGACAATAATTTGAAATCCTTTTTTATCTCAGTGTTGGTCAATCCTATATCTTGCTCAGGTCTTAGCTCATTTTAAGAAAAAATAAACACATGAGTAGTTTACATACACCTATTGAGGAGAGTTCTACAGATCAGGGTGTCTTTGCAGTGTAACTGAGGTATTATTACTTACCGCGTTCCCTTCCAAATCCCTTGAGTTGGTACTAACACTGACCAAGATTCAAACCATCTGATCTCAGGACAACAGTGAGGGCAGTACATTTGGTTTCAAGAGGTTAAGATCTGACAGAGCAAAATCTTTGATTTTACAACAGACTGCAATGCAATAATCTTTTATGTGGCCGATGGCCTTGTATGGTCTAATGGGTCTGGTGTTTCACTAGCCTTGTACAAAGAAGTCAGTTGGAGAATATCCTTCTGGACCTTTGTTATATGCTACTAGCTATTAGGTTGTGGAAATGATGGTGATTTCTTCATTTCTTTCTTGTAGAGGTTATACTACTAAAATCTGTAGCTTGTAACCTATTGTAATTGATTGCAGACTTTACTCAGTACAAAAGCCAAAGGATCTTTAGTCCATTTATTGGCTGGTATTTGCTATTCTTTCTTTGGCCGTAATGATTAATGCTGAAGTGTTTTCTGTTGCATCCATAAGTGTGGTGACCCAAGCTAATGAATTATATAAAGCATCTTGGCAACAGCAAATGAAAGTCAAATTTATTTTTATGTAAATTTGGGCTCCTGTCTTCCATTTATGGGCTTGTTTACCACTGGAACTGACTTGTTCAGACTATGTGATATAGTGATGGTTTGTATTTGTCCATAAATTTTGATACATTTTTAAGGACTGTTTTGTGATTTAATTCTTGCAGATGGTCTGATTGCAGAAGGAAGTACAGTAGTTGTTGAGCTGGTTTCCAGCCTTTGAAAGTGGCTACCAATGAACAACAGTTTGATGTGCACCTTTGAGATCTGAACTGAGGTAACTATGGCAGCTCAAAGAATTCGCTCCACCAATACAAGTGGACTTCCACGATGTAAATCTGAAGGCACGTTAATCGATCTTGGTGACTGCTTCTCTGAACTCAATTTCAGTGATGTCAAAGGTGAGTGTTTGTACTAGTTTATTAACAAGAACAGAATGAATATGTTTCTATGATTCTTTGATTTGTTAAATTGTGCCCCTTTTATTTGAAAAAAGATTATTTCTGTTTCAAAATTTATAACTTGGTGTCTAGATTAGTCATGAGATCCTAAGCAATTCAGTTTGACGTCAAAAGTAAATTGTTAAATTGGTTTATTTTAGTCATGGTCACCGAGGAACAGTGAAAAGCTGTTTTGCACGCTATCTATACAGATCATTTCATCACATTAGTCCATTGAGATAGTACAAGGGAAAACAATAACAGAATACTGAATAAAGTGTTACAGTTACAGAGAAAGTGGAGTGAAGGCAGACAATAAGGTGCTAGTCCATAACAAAGCAGATTGTGAGGTCAAGAGCCCATCTATTGTATTAGGGGACCATTTGATAATCTTATAACAGCAGACAGAAACTGTTCTTGAGCAGTCACCAAGTCAAAGAAGCTGTTTTAGGCTTTTGTAATTTCTGCTGGATGTGAGGGGGCAGAAAGGAGAAAGAACTGATGATGTTGGTTGCTTTGCCGAGGCCCCAAGAAGTGTAAACAGAGCCTAAAGGTGGGACGCTGGTTTCTTAATCTTAGGTGTGACCACAGCTCTCTGCAATGTCTTGTGATGTCATGCAAAGCAGTTGCCATCCAGAGCTATGATAGATAGATAGATACTTTATTCATCCCCATGGGGAAATTCAACTTTTTCCAATGTCCCATACACTTGTTGTAGCAAAACTAATTACATACAATACTTAACTCAGTAAAAAAAAAAATGATATGCATCTAAATCACTATCTCAAAAAGCATTAATAATAGCTTTTAAAATGTTCTAAGTCCTGGCGGTAGAATTGTAAAGCCTAATGGCATTGGGGAGTATTGACCTCTTCATCCTGTCTGAGGAGCATTGCATCGATAGTAACCTGTCGCTGAAACTGCTTCTCTGTCTCTGGATGGTGCTATGTAGAGGATGTTCAGAGTTATCCATAATTGACCGTAGCCTACTCAGCGCCCTTCGCTCAGCTACCGATGTTAAACTCTCCAGTACTTTGCCCACGACAGAGCCCGCCTTCCTTACCAGCTTATTAAGACGTGAGGCGTCCCTCCTCTTAATGCTTCCTCCCCAACACGCCACCACAAAGAGGGCGCTCTCCACAACTGACCTATAGAACATCTTCAGCATCTCACTACAGATGCTCACAGATATAAATTTGATAAATTTAGCAAGGTATCGATTAGGAACTGAGGTTGAAATATTATTGCCCCTTTTTCCATAGCATCATGACCCATTTTTTGATTGAATGCAATTCAAATTATTTCAGTTTCCACTTCATCTAAAAATGGATGATTCCAAGAGAGGGCAGTTTTGTCAATTGTCACAAACTTTAACTTAAATAGACCCTACTAAAGACACTGCTGAGAAGTTGAATTTTGGGTACTGTCAGTTGTTAAGTACTTTTAAAATGATTACTAGTCATCCTAGTATTTAATTCAATGATTTGGGAGATTTCAATACAATTTAGTGGTAAACCATACTAAGGCATCAAACACAAGCCAGCAGCTAAAGGTGTCTGGAGCCATGATTGGCAAAAGTGCAGCAACTAAAATCAGGGTTAATGCAGGAGATCAGCATTGGTGGAGTGCAAATTTCTTGAAGGTCTGGAAGTTACAAAGGTAGTGAGAGTAAAGATTACAAAGAGACGTAAAAGAAAGTCATGGAAGTTTTAATACCAGCACAGCTCAGCAAGCAACATGTGGTGTCCATTGAGTGTTTTGTAGGCACTTGTGGCCAAAACTCTCCATTTGTTGTTTAAGTAGCACAGTGCTACAGTGGGTAGAGCCCTTGCCTCACAGCACTAGAGATCTGGGGACCAACCTGTCTTTGGGTCTTGTCTGTGCAGAGTTCGAACATCCTCTCTGTTTCCTCCAGGAACTTTACTTTTCCCCCAATCCAAAAATCATGCAGATTTGAAGGCTAGTTGGCCTGTGGAAATTGCTGCTCGTGTACAGATGTGTTTGATCTTGGGGGGGTTGAGGGAGGAGTGGTGAAAATGGTGACACGATACTGTGGGTTCAGAGGCCACTTCCTATGCTGTGTGAGTATCATTTACTGACTCTGTCAATCACATGTACAGAAATGTTCTTCAGTTTCTTCTGGACAGAAAATTGAAGAGTTGCAAAAAAAATGTTTAATGATTCGAATGTTATGTTAAGTTCTTGGTGAGGACAGCCAGGAGCACTTCTTAAAGTAAAATGTCAAGGGAGCTGAAATGGTTCATAACTTAATATAAATGCGTCATGAATCGCCTGGAGGTATTTAGAAACCATTCAGCTGAATATTTAACCGGCATAGTTAATGTGGTTTCTCTTAGCCATTGTGCTAATTTAAGCTGATGGAGAGTTGTAGCCTGTTCTGTCTTGCTCCAGCCTGTTAATAAAATAACAAACTGCAGAAATCAGGAAAACTTCCATTAAGTAAATGGGAAGAATGAATTCCCTTCAGGTCAACTTGCGTGCAAAGAAACAGCAATTGCTCAAATAACTTCTGCTACAGTGCAGGTTGAACACCCAGGTTCTTAATATATGTCTTGGAGCTCCAGTGGTTTACCAATTTTATTGTCAGAACTTAAATCCAAAAGCGGTGCTATTTTTGGATAAACTGGTTGCTCATACTAAGTGAGTGAATGGCTTGATGAAGAATGCAGAACTTGTTTTAAAAATTATAAAACAAAAGGTCATGGATAGGGACATATTTCTGGGGGAAAAAATTGCTTTGATAAGAAATTTACATTTCCAGTACCTGTTAGCAGTAATTCTTTCCAATTGTCTCTTTGGGGTATCTTTGTTTATTCAAATCCCACAGGAGAGTTCTGATTTTTTTACATTAGACTGGATTTATAACCAGGGATCTGTGTTGTTTGTGATGGAACATACATTACTGTGCAAAAGTCTTGGGCACCCTAGCTATATATATATTATGCCTCAAACTTTGCACAGTACTGTAGTAATTTTATGTATTGCACTGTACTGCTACAAAACAAATGTCGTGATGTATTTGAGCGATGAAAGACCTGATTCTGACATGGGTCTCCATTGTGGATTGTGAGTGGGAAGGGGGCAGAGAGAGGGGAATAATGGTTCGGAACAGGGTAAGGAAGAGGGGAGGGAGCACGAAGCACCAGAGAAACCTTCTGTAATGAGTAATAAACGAATTGTTTGGAATCAAGTGACTTTGCTTGGTGTCTCAAGGGCTGGGTGTTTTTATGTTTTTAATTATGGAGATACAGTACAGATAGGCTTTTCTGGCCCATCAAATCACGCCACTCAGCAATCCCGTCTAATCACGGGACAATTTACATTGACTAATGAACCTACCAACTGGTAGGTCTTTCGACTGTGGGAGGAAACTGGAACAGCCAGAGGAAACCCACATGGTCAGGGGGAGAACATGCAAAGTCTTTACAAACGGTGGTGCGAATTGAACCTGGGTCGCTGGTACTGTAAAGTATTGTTCTAACCACTACGCTACCCTACACCCATGCCACCCCCGCCCCTGGCATTCCTACTCTGCCACCTCTCCCACACCCCTCCTGTGATGTTCCACCCTCACTATTCCCAACATCCTTTGCTCCTGCCAAATTTACAAACTCGCTGTCCACTCCACATTGACAAATACAGTACTATGCAAAAGTCTTAGGCACCCGAGTTAGATATATGTGCTTTAGATTTTAGCATAGTACAGTACTGTATAACAATAATTAAGCTAACTAACTAATTAAACTAATAACACCTAATCATTTCAGTATGCACTTCATCCACTTCTCCCCATTCTCTGCATATCCATGTGCCTATCTTAATCCAGCTCTGTCATATTTGCTTCCCACCACCACCTCTGCCAGCACATTTCAAGCACTCTCGTGTGTGTGTGTGAGATTTATTAACTACTAGAGTACATAGCTTGATGAAGGGGAGTAAGTTTAAAGAGTATGTTTTTATACACCGAGAGTGTTAAGTACCTGGAACACATGGTCAGGAGCAGTGGTAGTAGACAACACAATACTGGTGTTTAAGATGCATTCAGGCAGACACAGGGCATGCAGAGAATGGAGGGATATTGATCATGTGCACAGAGATTTAGTTTAATTTAGCTTTAATGTCACCTGAAGCTGTTTAGTGTTCTAATGCAACTGAAGGTTGGATCTTGCATGATATGCCTTTCTGTTGTCCTTCCCAGTTAATGGGATGTGTTCTCAGAGCAAGCCACTCTAAAAATGACATCAGACTCGTCCTGAGGAAGAGGATTCATTTGAAATGACTCAGAGCAGTGACCGGCTCCTTTGTGTTGATGCTGCCATAGCTATGACTTTAAGCAAGTCGTATTCATTCCAGAAATTAAGGACTAGCATTTACAATTCTGCAACTTTTTCCCCAACCCCCATGTTATTATACCATTCAGCTGGACCATGACTGAACTATTTCCATCAAACCAACCTGATCCTAATGTCTTTAACAACCTTTGCCAAAAATATTATGATATCCTGCAGTTTTTACTAACTTGCCTCTCTCCCCCATCTTCCCAACTATGATAAGCTTTTCTCCATCAATTAGGATTCTCTTAATTATCTGAATTGAGGAAGGGGCATCACTGTTAAATCCTCCTCACTTAAGGTATGCATAAACTACTCTCATGAGGGGTCTTGGCCAGAAATGTTGATTCTTCGTTCCTCTCCATAGATGCTGCTAAGTTCCTTCAGCATTTTGCGTGTGTTACTCTAGTTTCCCAGCATCTGCAAAATCTCTTGTGTTTGTAAACTATTCTGAACTTTTCATGTACAAGCTGTGAAACGACCTACTATATTCTGTAAAGTAACTTCAGGAGGAAGCTTTTTGTGTCTTCCTTTAAAAAGATAGTATAGCAGTGCAGTGTCACTTTTTAAACTGGCCTTTAGAGGAGTAGGTGCAGGCACTGAGCGAAAAGATGCCATCTTTGACATTTGCAGTGTTAGCAGACACATCGTTTCCTTCTGGAGATGAAGGAAGATGTTGGACATTGGATGTGGTGGCCTGAGGGCTTGGCAAAAAGATAAGAGCTGTTCACACAGCACGCCTACCTCCTTAGCAGTTACATAATATTTGATGATAGATTGTAGCAATCAGGAACCCTTAGGTTTGTGAACAGATATGTTTTCAAACTAAATTTTCTGAATTCCAGCTCCATTCTACCCAGGGAATAATCTTATTGAAAAATTGGATCCTTTCCTGAGTTTAACTCCTTGTGGAATTAAATAAACGGAAATGTAATATTATTGCTGTTGAGATCACACTGTTTCTGTTTGTATACAGGAGAATTCACAGAACGTATGAACAAAATGTGTATGGGTTACAAAACAACGTAGAGCAGGGTTTTGATTGCAGCATTCAAAGTGCCCCTGAATATGCTGTCTATTTTAAGTGCAAGTCTTTGTTCTCACAGTGCTAGCTGAATGCTCTCTCTCTGTGCATTATTGTTAATGTAAACTGGAAGGGCTGTATTGTTTATTGGAGCACTTTACGCTGCATGTCAATAACTTTCAAAGAACTTGGATGTTGTGACACACCCAAAATGCTGGAGGAAATCAGCAGGCTAGGCAGCTTCTATGGAAAAGAGTAAACAGTCGGCATTTTGGGCCAAGACTCTTCATCAGGACAGACGAAGGGTCTCGGCCTGAAAAATCTACTGTTTATTCTTTTCCATAGATGCTGCCTGGCCTGCCGAGTTCCTCCAGCATTTTGTGTGTGTTGCTTGGATTTCCAGCATCTGCAGATTTCCTCTTGTTTGTGATTGGATGTCTGCGATGTGTTTATCAAACTTCCACTGTAATTAAATTTGCTTTACCTCGATGTGCAAGTATGATTGAAATGGTTGATGTATTCCTAATATGAAGACATAATCTTGATGTTTAAATACATTTATATCTTCCTGTAAACTAATACTCCTCCTTTTAACTTTTCCAGTGCCTTCTCCTAGTACGCTACGGTTAAATACATCTACATCTTTTGGGGACGCACGAGAAGTTGTGGCTATTAAGGATTACTGCCCTACTAATTTTACCACACTCAAATTTAACAAAGGAGACGTTCTATACGTCTTGGATACTTCTGGCCCTGAATGGTGGTATGCCCACAACAATACAGAAATGGGATACATTCCTGCTTCTTACGTACGGCCTGTTGGCAAAAGCTCCTCTCTTCGAGACAGCGGCATGGTAGATAACATTGGTGACAGTTCTGATGAAGGAGTCAAAGAGATGGATTTACTTGGTGACTGGGGAGACGTCTTTGACAAAATGTCCTCAAATACCAAACAGAACAATCCGTTTGTGAATGGCTTTACGTCGTCCAACCCTTTTCTCAATGGGAATGCACCAAGTCCCAGCTCCAAAAGTGATCAGGCACCTAAATCAGAGGTGGATCTACTGTTGTTTGATCCATTAGCACCACCTCTTGATAGTTCAAAAATATTAGCACCAAACAGTGAAAGTAATAATGTCATTGATATCGACCCACTGATCAGCTCAAAAGCAGAGTTTGATCCGATCCTGAGTCGGAACAATCCTTTCTTCAGAAGCAAGCGATCGTACAGTATGTCTGAGCTGTCAGTCCTGCAAGCCAAGTCTGCAGGGCCTCCTCCCACTAGTTTCTTCAGCAATATGCAGTCTCCAGAGCCCGAACAGTTCAGGAGCAGGGAGGACTTTCGAACAGCATGGCTTAACCACAGGAAACTGGCGCGTTCCTGTCACGATCTAGACTCCCTTGGGCAGAGCCCTGGCTGGGGTCAGACTCAGCCCGTCGAGACGAATATTGTTTGTAAGCTGGACAGCACTGGTGGAGCAGTTCAGCTTCTGGACACCAATATTAGTATTCATGTTCCAGAAGGACACATCTCCCCAGGAGAAACACAGCAAATTTCCATGAAAGCCCTGTTGGATCCCCCAGTAGAGTTGAACAATGACAAATGTACAACTATCAGCCCTGTGGTTGAGATCAAATTAAGCAACATGGAAGTTAAAACATTCCTCACCTTGGAGATGAAGATCTCTGCTGAGTTGAAAGATAATGTGTCGAGCAAAAAGGATGCTTGTATAACCTGCTTGAGCAGTGACAGTAAAGATGGGCCCTTCTTGCCAATGCCTCAGGTGTATCACTACGGTGACACGGTGCAGGTCCAGCTGGACAGTTTGGAGCCTTGTATGTACGTTGTTGTGGTGTCTCAGGCCAAGATGTTACAATACCCTGCTACAGTGTGGGAATACATTAACAAAAAAATCACGGTTGGTGTGTATGGTCCCAAACACATTCATCCTTCGTTCAAGATGGTGGTGGCTGTCTTTGGGCATGATAGCACGCCCAAGTCCTTGCTAGTAAATGAAGTGAGCCGAGAGCTTGTGAGTGTGCCGCCTGTGGCCCTCCAGCTATGGGGTAAGCACCAGTTTGTGTTGGAAAAGCCCCAGGACCTGAGGATCAGCATACACCCCAACATCACCAACTACGAGGTCAAGCCTTCCGACCAGGTTAAGGTTGTCCGTGGGTTCCAGGTGAAGCTGAGCAAGGTCAGCCGCCTCATCTTCCCCATTCACTCACGTGTCCCTGACGAAATCTCCGATTTCACCCTGAGGGTGCAAGTCAAAAATGATCATGAGGTAATAATCACGCAGTTCTGTGTGAGGACACCGCAGCCGCCTCCAAAATCCGGGGTCAGAAGTAGCGGGCAGAGGAGGTTTCTGAAGAAGAAGGAAGTTGGCAAGATTGTTCTTTCCCCTTTGGCCATCACAAGTAAATACCCCATATTTCAGGACCGCCAAGTAAACCATCTCAAGTACGGGAAACTGTTGAAGACTGTCGTGAGGCAGTGCAAAAACTACTATCTGTTGGAGTACAAAAAGGGAGATGTGATTGCATTACTAAGTGAAGAGAAGATTAAGTTGAAAGGTCATCTCCGAACAAAAGAGTGGTACACTGGGTTCTACCAAGGGAAGATAGGGCTGGTGCATGCTAAAAATGTGTTAGTGGTTGGGAAAATGAAGCCCAGCTACTTTCAGGGACCTGATCTCACTACCTCTATGCTCTTGGAGCAGGTCCTTCGCCCCTGCAAGTTTCTCACTTACATCTATGCTTCAGTAAGGATGACGCTCATGGAGAATATCAGTAGCTGGAGAGCATTTGCAGATGCTCTGGGTTACAAAAACGTGCCTCTCGTGCACTTCTGCCGGACAGAGATTGACAGTGAGCCGGAGCGCGTGGCATCAGTACTGGAAAAGCTGAAGGAGGACTGCAGTGATACAGAGAACAAGGAGAAGAAGTCCTTTCAGAAAGAGCTGATGTCTGTGAGTATACAATAAATTGTGTTATATCTGCTATTTCTTCGATGGCCGTGTTATGCATTTGCCTTTGCTGGATGATTTCCAGTCAAGCCATTCTTCATTATAAGCTATACAGTGTAGTGTGAGACAAGGTGACTGTGGAACAAACAAATGTGCTTTGCATCAAGGTTTTCATGATCCTGACAATAGATCATTGAACCTGATGGTTCAGCAGGGTTGGCCTGTAAATTTTAGCAGCTGTCCTGGGATAGATGATTGGGCCTGGGTATCTTGCCACAAGCTTTCTTCCAGCTTCTGGAGCTTGGTACTTAGTCTGCATAATGTAGAGCAGGTGTCAAACTAAGGTCACAGAGGCAGCATCTCTGGATGGAATTAGATCATCAACGTTTCAAGTCAAAGCTCTTCACTTAAGTCTAGATGGAGAATCTCGAATTGAAACTTCATCTGTTCGTTTCCCAATGTGGATGCTGCTTGACCCGCTGAGTTCCTCAGCACTTTGTGTGTTCAAGAAGAAAAGGAAAGCTTATGAAAGGAGTTTGAAGAGATTTGGCATGTCAACAAAAGCACTCAAAAACTTCTATAGTTCTACCGTGGAAAGCATTATGACAGGCTGCATCACTCTCTGGTGGCGGGGGGGGGGGGGGGGGGTGGGGGAGGTTTGCGGTTGTTGTTCCCTTATTTAAGAAAGGGAGTAGACACAGCCCAGGTATTTATAGACCAGTGAGTCTTACTGTGTGGTTGGTAAGTTGATGGAAAAGATCTTGAGAGGCAGGATTTATGAACATTTGGAGAGACAAAATATGATTAGGAATAGTCAGCATGGCTTTGTCAAAGGTGGGTCCTACCTTACAAGCCTAATTGAATTTTTTGAGGATGTAACTAAGCATGTTGATGAAGGTAGAGCAGTAGATGTAGTGTATATGGATTTCAGCAAGGCATTTGATAAGATACCCCATACAAGGCTTATTGAGAAAGTAAGGAGGCATGGGATCCAAGGGGACATTGCTTTGTGGGTCCAGAATTGGCTTGCCCACAGAAGGCAAAGAGTGGTTGTAGATGGGTCATATTCTGATTGGAGGTCAGTGTCCAGTGGTGTGCCTCATGGATCTGTTCTGGGACCCCTTCTCTTTGTGATTTTTATAAATGACCTGGATAAGGAAGTGGAGGGATGGGTTAGTAAATTTGCTGATGACACAAAGGTTGGGGGTGTTGTGGATAGTGTGGAGGGCTGTCAGAGGTTTCAGTGGGACATCGATTGGATGTAAAACTAGGCTGAGAAGTTGCAGATGGAGTTCAACCCAGATAAGTGTGAAGTGGTTCATTTTAGTAGGTCAAATATGATGACAATATAGTGTTAATGGTAAGACTGTTGGCAGTGTGGAGTATAGAGGGATCTTGGGGTCCAGTCCATAGGACACTCAAAGCTGCTGCGCAGGTTGACTCTGTGGTTAAGAAGGCTTACGGTGCAGTGGCCTTCATCAATCGTGGGATTGAGTATAAGAGCCGAGAGGTAATGTTGCAGCTATACAGGACCCTGGTCAGACCCCACTTGGAGTACTGTGCTCAGTTCTAGTCGCCTCACTACAGGAAGGATGTGGAAAACAGAAAGGGTGCAGAGGAGATTTACAAGGATGTTGCCTGGATTGGGAAGCATGTCTTACGAGAATAGGTTGAGTGAACTTGGCCTTTTTCCCTTGGAGTGGCGAAGGATGAGAGGCATTGATTGTGTGGATAGTCAGAGGCTTTTCCCCCAGGGCTGAAATGGCTAATGTGAGAGGGTTTAAGGTGCTTGGAAGTAAGTACAGAGGAGATGTCAGGGGTAAGTTTTTTATGCAGAGTGGTGAGTGCGTTGAATAGGCTGCCAGCCATGGTGATGGAGGTGGATACGATAGGGTATTTTTAGAGACTCCTGGATAGGTACATGGAGCTTAGAAAAACAGAGGGCTATCGGTAACCCTAACTAATTTCTAAGTAAATACATGTTTGGTACAGCTTTGTGGGCCAAAGGGCCTGTATTGTGCTGTAAGTTTTCTGTGTTTCTATGTTTCTGTTTTCTTCTGATTCCATCATTTGCACTCTCTTGTGTGCCAAGCTACACTCTCTAACTTCTAGTTGAACATTGATTTCTCCAATTTCTGGTAATATTTCCCCACTCCGCCTTCTCTCTTACCTTTTCTCTTCTCCTCTCCTACCTATCACCTCTCTCCGGAGGTGATAGGCTCCTCCTCCCCTTTTTCCCATGGTCCATATCAGATACCTTCTTCTCTCACCCCTTACCTTTTCCACTTAACGCATCTGACCTTCTTACTTCACCCACCTGGCTTCACCTATCTAGCTTGTACACCTTGTGCTCCCCACACCACCTTATTCTGGCTTCTTCCCTCTTCCTTTCCAATTTGGATGAAGGATCTTGTTCCAAAATGTTGTTTATTCATTTCCATAGATGCTGCCTGACCTGCTGAGCTCCTCCAGCATTTGTGAGTGTTAGCTCAGAAGGCTGTGGCAGAACCATTCTTGCTGAGATATTGCAACAGTCAATCTATGGAGGTGAAAGGACTTAATCTAATGATTCTTTCCCTTATTTAGTGCAAATAAAAACCAAGGGCTGGTCCCATATATTGTATCATGGTTAGAAATTTATTACTATTGAATGCCTATACTTGTGACCATGTTTGATATGCTAAATAGTGCCTGGTTTGATACAAACCAATTACCACAAGCCTGTTGTCTTAATGTTTGGCTCTTGCATATTCAATCTTACTCTGTGGAGCAGGCTGTGCTTTTAATTCGATTTACCGCTTGCAATTACAAAAAAAAGGCTAATTGCAAGTTTCCTGAACTTGGTTACAGTGGCAATAAGAACTGAAACCTGTTTTTTTGTTTGAATTAATATCTGCTATATTCACATAACTCCAGAATACACCATAACATACCCTCCTCTCGGCCCCCGGACAAAAATTTCCCCAGGAAGGCCCACTTCAAGGAAAGTCTGATTCAATGGGCAGTGAAAACTGCCTTCCTCTTTGGATCCCTTCCCCAGTTGCTAACCTATGTGTAACTACATCTACACAATCTAACATCTCTAATTGGCTATCTACAGGACTGCACAGAGATGGCAGTAAAACAATCCAGAAATTTGATCACATCCTCTTCACCCCTTCAAGCTCTGACAGCGAAAACCCTCAGTTGTGGCTGTCAGTAGTAAATCTGTGGGCAGGGTCACAGCAAGATAACTTTGTTTCCGGTTCACCAGCAACAGTTCACATGCCATGCCATGACAGGAGATATCAGAATGATCTTGACAATCAGTCCTATTGCTCGATCTACAGGAGGGTTTGTGGTTGGTCTCTATTCAAATAGCTGCAGGGACTTAGCCCCGGTGGCACCCCCTGTTGGAATATCCTTTTGATCGTTGGCCCAACACTGAAAGGGCCCAGTTTATTTGTGTTCACTCCCCGCTCAGCTGGGGTGGTTGCCTTCTGACACGGAGTGTGATTTCTTCTCTCTTTCTTGGCCTGCCTTGCCATCAAGTTTATGGAACTTGATGTCTCTGCCTTAACTCGGACCCCTTCCCGTCTGTCACTCAATATCTTTCTATTCTGATCTACACAACTAATCATCTACCTTCAAGAATTGGTCTTCATTATATAGTTACCTTTATGCTTTAAACTTTATTCATTCTCATTCTCTCTCTCTCTCTCTCTCTCTCTATGTCTCTATCTCTCTCTATCTGTTCTGTATCTATGTTTCCATTCTCTTTCATCTGTGCGTCTTCTTCCATCAGGAGTGGTGAGCTATGACACAGCAGGCTGGTTTCATCATCTAGATTCTCTGTAATGACAGTGTTATTGGGTGAATCTGATCCCTGTTCTCTCTGTGAGGGTGACAAGAATGTGAGTGATTTGGTTTAACCTGAGTCCAGTGTCTCCACTGGCTGCCTCACCAGGTCTGTACACAAACACGAGTGTCATTTGTCAGGAGCACCACCTGTGGCCCTGTCCACCTGGGAACAAACCCTGCCTTTTTAGGCAGCTCCCTTACCAGGACTTGGTCTCCTGGTTGAGGGAGCATTATCTTCTCTCCATCTGATCTGCCGTTGCTTTGCTCAGTCCCTCAACACTTCAAGCCGATACAGAGGTCCTTTACATCCTGGGTCATTTTATCCCTAGAAGTTCCAGGTTCACCGCAGCCCATAAACACCCCATAAGGGAGTCACATTGCTCACCCCATTGGTAATTCATTGGGGCTTAACCTCGTCAGGACTCCTGACATCAGCCCATATCTTTCCTGTCTCTGTTATAGCTTTAGCTAATGAAGTTTTGATTGTTAGGTTCATCCTTTCTCCCACCCCTGAGCTCTGGGGGGTGGTAGGGTACATGGAATTATTGTTGAATCCTTAACAGTTTGCTCATCTCCTTCATCACTTTCCCAGTGAAATGTGCTTTTTGATCCAAGCCCACCTGGACTGGGGTTCACCACTTGGGGGAGATTTCCTAAGCTATGAGGGAGTCCCTGCCTCCCTCAATATGTCTACTCTGAGGATCGTACCCTCAATATTTGGACGGATCCTGAAATACACTGGAAGCTGCATTCCATCGATTTCAAGTATTTGGGACTCACTCCTTTCTGCCTTCACTGTCTTTCTCCCTACAGCCCTAATGTAAGCAGCCTCTCTAGTCGTTGACAAGGGCAGGTCAGATACCAAACCTGCCCTTGTGTTCACTAACATATTACATTGCCGGTCCACTGACACTGCTTTTATTTACACCCATGAGTCACCACTGCTGATGAGTGCTATTTGTATGACCTGAAGGCTGGCTTTACTAGTTTGATAATCTGGTCAGCAGTCAGATTTGACAGAGAGGGCACTGTCGGGTTTGGGGACTTAGGTTCTATTGTGGTCTCTACCTGTCTTGGTGGGTGACCCTCATCTCTCCTTTCCCTGGATTGCAGAAGGTTTAACGACGCATTGAACTGAAACATTTGCTTGCTTAAGCTCAAAGGCTTGAATTTGTGTGGTAATTGTAGAACATTCACTCTACTTGATAATCTTAAAGCAGTCAACAATAAAACCAATGATAGTTAACAGTGGAATAATTTAGGCAAATTTCTTGGACATGTTTTAGGGTGTATGTGTATTTGTGATAGATACATTCCCTAACCCTACAAACACAGGCTATACCATGGTGCGCAGTTCTTTTCCCCTTTATCAGCTTCATTACAAAATAAAACAAACTGGAATTTTGTGTACGGGATGCAGCGCAGACACACTTTCCGTTTACACAATTCCAGCCTGGTTACTAGGAAACCTTTAATTACAATACTATACAAATGAAATAGAAATGGCTGGACGGTGTGGTGGGACTATTGCATGTTTATCCTGACAGGATAAGTTCACCGTCCTTGCATATTTTTATGGAATAGAATCTTTGGTACAGCAAAGCTGAACTCACTGGCACTTCAGTTCTGCAACAGATTTTTCTAAGAGCTTTCCAGTTCCCAGTTCTTTACTTACATTCTTGCAATATTTTTTATCAAATATTTTTCTGCTTTTCTCTTTAAAAAGCCACAAATGAGTCTCCACTCCTCAGCATAAAAGCTGAACCATTGCAATTCTTAATAGTTTCCAATTACCATGATTCTTTTGCTGATGACCTCTGATTATTAGGCTCATAACTATTGCATAACTCTTCAGTCTTTCCTCCATTTTAAGCACATCTGTAGAATCTATTTTTAGCTGCCTTTGCCATTCATCTGTGTACTTGACCACATCATTGACCCCTCCTCCTCACCTTGCTCTGGATACACACAGTGTGCCCAATAAGCAGTTTGCCATTATCGGCTTAACAGCATTAATCTGGTTAAATTGATTCTGCATCAACATTGTGAGTATCGTTGGTGGATGGTGGAAGTTTGAGCCTTTTAATGTGGGAAATGAAAACGTTGTGATTGGTGCTAAAAGTCTAAGATCCTAACAAATTTATAGCTAAACTACCTGCCTTTAAATATATCCTTCCAATAGGCCTTATTGGTCACTTTTATGGCAATTTTCACCCTTTTTGCATTTGTGCGGTTGGTTAGACAGCGGATTCCAAAAGGATTTGTTGTACGTTCAGAACTGAGCTTTTATTTACAACCATGTAGCTAGAAGTTGTGTACAATTATATAGTTTGTCCATTGGGTGTGGTACTACCAAGTGCCTTGTCTTCTGTAGCATTTTTTGATGGAAGCCCATAGAAGACCTTTTATGAAATAAGTGGAAATTTTGAAAGGTGCTAAGTTTAGCAAAGTATTTTAATCTTCTAGCTGAAAATATTTTTTTACTTTCTAAGGAAAGATTAATTGAATTATTGACTTGTTTTGTCTAGTTTGATCGACAAATCAAACTCTCATCCTACAGGCAGGGACAATGGGCGTGTACTGTAGTTTCCTGCAAAATTTCCAGCATAGTCTGGAGAAATGAGATGACTTCATTGTTCCTCTCTCAGACTGATTGCAAGTGATGATTCATGTTGAATGGGAACTTGCTTAGAGAAACAGATGTGTACATCAAAAGAGTTTAAAATTAACTAAAACCATCTCGACATGAAATTGCAGCTTGCTGCTTTGGACTAACAGCTCAATGGTAGTGTTAGCAACCTCACTAGTCAGTGTACTTCTGCCAGCTGTACATTGAAGGTGAGATTTATTACACCCTCAAAAAAATCTGCAAGTTTTCACTTGTGCGTATCTTTACAACTAGATTACTGACTTCAGTAATGCTCTGCAAGGGTTAAGCAGAAATCCTTTGATCGAGTGCAACACTCCAGGGAGCTGGAGAACTAATTTTAAAAACATGAAATACTGGACATATTTATACACATTGTTTGAAATTGAATAGAGTTGATTCATTTGCTTAAAAAAAAAACAAAAGTCCTGCCCTCAACTAAACTATAGTCACAGTATTTCAAATTTTGTTTTTGGTGACTGTGGAAAAATAATTTCTTCTTCCTGTATTGAAAATCAAATAATTATCTGGGATCTGCTTGGTGCCACTGAATGTGCAATATATGGTGAATTTAAGCTGGAATGTTTTGTTTACTGATGTGAAGATGCATTGTCAGCCTAGATAATCTTGCTTCCAAAAACAGCTCAATATAAAAGTGCGACAAACTGTAAGAATGTGTGACACCCTGATTCTGATGCCTTGGCAACTCTGTGCCTGAATGTTCTTTATCTCTGCTAAGTCCCGAAAAGTATTCAAAAGATTTTTTTTGGGAGGGGAATTGTAACCTAACACAAAATAATGGATTGGTTTCAGCAGGGGCCACTGTCTGTTAACTAGAACCTTCAATTTTAAATTGAATGGCTTTAAGGATTCCATGATATTGATCGACTAGAAGGGAAAGGTGCTGGATCACACAATTCTTTAGACTGTTGTTTAGATCTGATGCCATCTCTATTTTGGGAAAATCTGTTTGTGATTTATGCAGGAATGAGTAATGCTACTGGCCTAGTATTACCAGTAATTGCACCTTTGCCAGCCATGATTCAGGAGCAGGCCTACTAGCCTGGAGTTTAAAGGTCAAGTTAATAGTCCACTGCTAAGGATTGACCGTTTGCCCTGTTTAACACCTCTGTGCTTTCCTGATGAAGAGTTGCCCTGATGAGAGCACGGCCTTTAGTTTAGCTGCTCTATGCCTAAGGAAGTAGTTCTCTGGGTTTGCTGAAGCTGGTTATCTGGTCATTTTTCTGGAAGCTTTTTATTAGCAATACAACACTGACCATACTCCAGTACTTGATTAGTTTTAAAGAATGTTAGGGTATGCAGAAATCACAAATTGTGCATGATAATTTGTTTATTTTTGCAGCTGAAATAATTGTGATGGCACAGACTGAACATTGCCTCTATAACATGCTTCATGCTCCATCAGATTTAACTGTTCTAGAATTTGAAAAAAATTATAAATTTGATCCACAAGATAATTCTAATCCATTCTTATTTTGTCCACCAAACCTCCTCCTTTTAATCTTTGGGGAAAGTGAAGAGTAAGATGGAAAACGTTGATGCCTTCCCTCATGTTTCTTTCTAGGGCTGAAAATGGCAAGTGAAGACATTTTCGACTGTGATGCTAGAATCTAAAATTCCAGAATTTTCTGCATTTTAGAATTGAGGAAAGCATCTCTCATTCATCTCCGTTCCAGTGAGCATGGTGACAATAAACCACCTATCCCAGGAATCA
The DNA here is from genome assembly GCF_048418815.1 of Hemitrygon akajei. Taxonomy (NCBI): domain Eukaryota; kingdom Metazoa; phylum Chordata; class Chondrichthyes; order Myliobatiformes; family Dasyatidae; genus Hemitrygon; species Hemitrygon akajei. The sequence continues at coordinate 143,935,829 of NC_133128.1, read as the reverse complement.
GTCTGGGGGACATCTGCTGCATTCCCTTAATCACAGACATGAATTTACCTCATAGACCACATCTGTGGACAATATTCCAGATGCAGAGCTCTTTTATTGCAGAAGTATATCTTTATTCTTGGCTTGAATACTCCTTCATTTTAATTTGCATTCATTCATGTACAAGGGCACTTTGAACAGCTTAACCTTCCACCTTCCGTTCTCTTTTTATTTTTCTGCCAAAGTTGATGACCCTGCCTTTCCACATTAGCTTGCATCTGCCCGGCCCTTGCTGTTGCTTTTCACAGACCAAACTGCCACCCAACCTGACTATCCTGGATTCCTCTCATTTAGACTGTTGTACAAATTATGAACATTTTGGGACCCAGCTCTGAACCCTGCAATGCACTATGGGTCTATATTTCCTCTTCAACGTTTGAACATTTATTCCTACTGTTTTGTTTATTAAGCAATTGTCAATCTATGCCAGTAAATTAACCCCAATAGTGCATGGTCTAATGTTTAATCTACTGAGTGGCTCTCCTCTTATCCATTCTGCTAGTTATAACCTCAGAAAACTCCAGCAGACATATCATTAACAAATCCATATGACTCTGCCCATTTACCACCCCCTTAATAATAGATGACAGAAATTGATCTGCTTATCTAAGACTATTAATAAAATGTGCTTTATTAAAATTGCCCTAGGATATGAGTGTCCAGATGTAAAACAAGTATGGAACCATCCCTTTCTGCTTATGTGGAAGAATATGCATGCAATTTTAGCAGGGAGGCTTGGCACATGTAATTTTCCTGCTAATCATTTTAATTAAAAGGTGACTGTATTTACACTATAAAACTGCTTTTCTGGGTACTTCAATAATTTGAAACAATTGGGATGCATTGGAAAAGCAACTAAAAAACACAGATGTTGACAATAAAGATTTTGAGAGGGCATGTTTTTTTGTATAAATGTACATTTTTTTAAGGTTGGCATGACCTCTCGGAAGAACATATAACCTTTAGTCATTAACAGAAGTGTTTGAATCTATGTCCTGCTGCACTATTCACCTTGTGTTGTTGTCGGATACTAAGTATCCTAAAGTGGGTTGAATATGATTACCTCCAGCTTAATGAGTGATGTCTGCATTTACTGCACTTGGAAACAATTATGAAGGTAATGCATTTCCTGAAAAGGCTATTTCCCACATGGATGATCTTGCTGGCGCCTATCATTCCCAAAATTCTTGACCAGAGAGTGCTGAATTTCCTTTCACCTGCTCTAAGCTACAAAGCAAGCATGTTTCTGTACAGTGATCAGATGATTTTTGTGTACCAGCTAGTAGGAAATAGTGGAACTTACAGTCAGTAGCCACTGAGGGAAAGGCAGTTACTTTCTATCTCATCCAAAATATATCTTCCATTAACAAAGGTCCATTTGGTTTCTGTAGTATTGAGAATAATGAATAACAACATAAATATAGTGGTTTAAGAAACTGATGATGCTGTCCATTACTTGCAGTGTTAGCTGCATTTCATTCAACAGTGTACAAAATCATTATAGATCAGCAGTTCTCAACCCAGGGTCCACGAGCGCCTTGGTTAATGGCATAAAAAGAGGTAGGGACCCCTGTTATTGATCCACTTAAAGCTGTGACTAAATCCAATCAGCTCTCTCTGCCTTTTAAAGTCAACCTGTTTTGTTGGAGCAATTTTACACTGTAGTTATGTGGATTTGAAGAGGCAGTGAACTGGAAAATATAAGTTGCTATCAGCTTGCCTCGCTACTTTGATGAATCTTAGTTCAAATTTGTCTGCCCTGTGAACTGGCCGAGTGATCTCAGACTAATAAATGACTGTTAAGCAAAGGACAATCAGCACTATTTATTTGTTGACTTTGCCTCAGATCTCTGCTTTATCGGATACAGCTCGTTCTGTCACCACCGAACAATGTGTGATTTATTTTGCTCCAAAAGCAGTGTTGTGAATTTATCAATGTTTTTCCTCTCAGATGCAAGACTTTGCAATAAATATCCCATTTGATCAAAATGTGACCATTCCTTGCTGTAGTCAAAGTCAAGTTATTCAAGGGGTTTTATTACTTACAATAAATGACCTCAATAAATCAGACCCTAACATTTGGGAAATACTACAGTTAATTCTGCAGATAATGCCTCCTTTGTTCAGCCTTAATAAACATTGCCCATTTTCTAAGCTAAACTTGAGGGAGATAAAAGAGATGCCAAGTTACCCTATGCTATTACCTGTCTGTATGACGAACTGACAGTGGTGAGCAGGTTATTAAACATTCTGACAAGTCTCCAATGGAGAGTGCATGATCAAAACGGGTAGGAACAATTAACACATATTTAACAGGGCAAGAGGGCTGCAATAATCATAGTTCATTGCAGCCCATGTGGTCACTGACAAAGTGAATCACATTCAGAATCAGGTTTACTATCGCTGACATATGTTGTGAAATTTGTTGTCTTGTCGTATTGCAGTACAGTGCAATATGTAAAAAAGTTACTATAGGTTGCAGTAAGAAAAATATAAATAACTAGAGCAGAGAGTAAAGTAGTGAGGTAGTCTTCATGGATCTTTCAAAAGTCTATAGGTGTAGACGAAGAAGCTGTTCAAAAATGTTGAATGTGGGTCCTCAGGCTCCTATATCTCCTCCCGATGGTAGTATTAAGAAGAGGGCATGTCCTACATGCTGGCCTCCCTTAATGAGGGATGCTGCCTTATTGAAGTGCCACCTTTTGAAGATGTCCTCAATGAGGGCAAGTCCTGTGCTGATGATGGAACTGGCTGAATGTGGCTTTTAATGCTCTGCAGCTTTTGTTGATGCTATGCGTTGGAGTTTCCATTACCGGGTGATGATCCAACCAGTCAAAGTGCTTTTCACGGTACATCTGTAGAAATTTGCAAAAGTCTTTGGTGACATACCAAATCTCCTCAAACTCTTAATGAGGTATAGCTGCTGGCATGCTTTCTCTTTAATATCATCAGTGTGTTGGTCCCAGAATAGATCTTCAGAGATGTTGACACCAGGGAAGTTGAAGCTACTCACCATTCCACTGTTGATACCGCAATGAGAACTGGAGTGTGTTCCCTCAACATCCCCTTCCTGCAGTTTACAATCACTTCCTTGGTCTTACTGATGTTGAGTATAAAGTTGTTGTGACAACCACTCAACTAGCCAATCTGTCTCACTTCTGTGTGTCTCTTTGTCACAAGGTTCTGCAACAACAGTAGCAAATTCACAGTTGCCTTTTGAGTTGTTCCTAGCCACAGTCATGGTTGTAGAGAGAAATCAGTGGGCATCCTTGAGGTGCACCTGTGTTGATTGTCAGCGAGGGGGAGATATTATTTCTAATCCGCACTGACTGTGCTGAATAATGAATTGGAAGCTACCTACAAAGATCCAGTAATCTGTGTGTCGTGAATGTCACCCTTTCAGTGTATATTGTCATCAGAGCTAACCTACAAAAGCTGCTGTTTGCATTGGGGTTGATAATCAGACTGATGACTGGTGGAGACACTTTTAAGATTATTGGAATCTTTGGATTGCTTTGAGTTGGTGGACTGGGCTGTGTTCAAAGACTAGTTAGGATCTGAACAAATACTCCATGGTTGTCATGGACTTTATAGAAACAGTCGTAAATGAGTGTGTCTCCATTGAATTATTCAGTCTTCCCCAATCAAAAGCCCTGGATGAAACAATCTGCTGAGGACCTGATCAGTGGCATTTAGGTCTGCCGACCAAGTAAAATACAAGAAATCCAGGTACAATATCAGGAAAGCCATCTCACATGCAATTCCAGGCCAAACTTGAATCACTGAAGGATGCTGGACAGCTGTGGCTGTGCTTGACTGCTGTCATCTGCTACAAAGTGAAACTAAGCACCATAGAAACAACAAGGCTTCGCTCCCAGATGAGCTCAAAGTCTCTTATGCTCACTTTGACTATCAAAACATGAAGACACCTTCACAATCTTACAGACCCCAATGACCCTGCTCTACTCACTTTATATGCATGACTGTGTGGCTAAGCACAGCTCCAATGCCATATTCAAATTTGTTGACAACACCATAGTTGTCGGCTGAATCAAAGGTGGTGACAAATCTGCATATAAGAGGGAGATTGAAAGACTGGCTGAGTGGTTCCACAACAATCTCTCACTCAATGTAAACAAGACCAAGGAGCTGATTATTGACTTCAGCAGGAGGAAAAAGAGATCCATGAGTCCGTCCTCATCAGGGATCAGAGATGGAGAGAGTCAGTATCTTTAAATTCCTGGTGTTATAATTTCAGAGGATCTGTCCTGGGTCCAGCACGTACTTGCTATCACAAAGAAAGCACAACCGTGGCTCTACTTTCTTGGAAGCTTGCAAAGATTCAGCGTGACAGCTAAAAACTTCAACAAACTTCTATAGAAATGTAGTGGACTATATATTGACTGGTTAAATTGTGACCTGGTATTGAAACACCAATACCTTTGAACAGAAAAACCTACAAAAAGTAGTAGATGAGGCCCAGTCCATCATGAGTAAAGACCTCTCCGCCATTGAGCATGTCTGCATGAAACATTGCTGCCGAAAACACCATCTGTCATCAAGGACCCACATCTCTAGGTTCAGGAACAGTTATTACCCCTCAACCATCAAACTCTTGAACCAGTGGGAATAACTTAACTTCACTCACCCATTTACTGAACTGTTCCCACACCTATCGACTCACTTGCAACTGCTCTTCATCTCATGTTCTCAACATTTATTGCTTATTTATTTATTGCTATTATCATGATCTTTTTTTTTCTTTTAGTTTTTGCACAATTTGTTGTCTTTTGCCCTGTTGGGGGCAGTCTTTCATTGATTCTGTTGTGATTCTTGTATTTACTGTGAATGCCTGCAAGAAAATGAATCTCAGAATTGTATATGGCGACGTACAGTCGGCCCTCCTTATCTGCGGATTCCGCATGCGCGAATTCAACCAACCGCGAATCACGAAAACCTGGAAGTGCTCTTTCAGCACTTGTTGTTCAAGCACGTACAGACTTTTTTTTCTTGTCATTATTCCCTAAACAATGCAGTATAACACCTATTTTACATAGCGTTTACATTGTATTAGGTATTATAAGTAATCTAGAGATGAAAGTATATGGGAGAACGTGCGTAGGTTGTCGTGCATCGGGATCAAAATAAATCATAAGTTCTCTTACTAAGTAAGTGGGAACAGGTACATCCGGTATTATTTAGTGTCAGTTAGTCAAACATTTGTCTTAGTATATAGTATATATTTTACCTTTCTATGCATATAAAACACTTAAGAACATATGCTTCAGCGCCGGGCTCGGGAACAGAAGTTCTCAGGACTCGGGACAGATCGCTCCCGAGTGCGCTCTCCACCATGCTGGGTTGATGTGGAGGATCAAAAACTCAAAACCACAAAACCCAATAATTAAACCACTGCCGTGCTTAGTAATAATTGTAGCTTTCATTGGGGCAGAGCCTTTCTCACTTTATCCTTTAAAATTGTTCCCATCATTGACCGACTGTAGCCTAATGCTTTTCCAATGACTGATGGTGTTTCACCTCTTTCCGATCACTTTATTATTTCCACTTTATTTTCAATTGTTTTTTCGTGAACAGAAACACTGTGCATTCAGAGCTCTGGCACCAGGTCCTAATGTCCACCACACTGAGACAGGTTAAATAAGGTCTGGGGTTCCACTGGGTCCTAAGGTCCACCGGATTGAGACAAGTTGAATAGGGGACTTGACCATCCACGAAATTTGGTATCCGCGAGGGGTCCCGGAAGCAATCCCCCGCGGGTAAGGAGGGCTGACTGTGTATGTACTTTGATATACATTTACTTCGAACTTCCCTGAGACGGAGGTTCTTGTTAATCTGCAAAATCCAATGACTGCTGTCCTACCAGTAATCCCATCATGGCTGAATTAATGTAAAGTAGATTTAATATATCACCATGTTCATTTTCTTGCAGGCATACTCAATAAATCCATGGAATAATAACCATAAAAGAATCAGTGAAAGACCGCACCAGCTTGGGTGTTCAACCACTGTGCTAAAAAACAATATATTGTGCAAATACAAAAAGAAAGAAATAATAATAGTAAATAAATAAGCAATAAATATTGAGGATATGAGATGAAGGGTCCTTGAAAGTGAGTTAATAGGTTGTGGGAACATTTCAATGATGGGGTGAGTGAAGTTAGCCCCTTTGGTTCAAGTGGCTTATGACTGATGGTTAATAAATGTTCCTGAACCTGGTGGTTGAGTCCTGAGGCTAACAGGAATTATATTGTTTTTCTTGATTCACCCTCTCTCTGGGCCCAACCTTTGCATATTAAACTTTTTTCCCAGTTATTTTGGCATATGTCAAACTCCAAAGACCAGCAGGTTTGATGAATTTTTGCAATCAAGCCACTTCTAAATTTTATGCTGAAATGAAGCTAATTTCAGCTCCAAGGCAAATATTGGGACTCGGCCCTCAATATGAAATATAGTCCACCTGAGGGCAGTTGCATAATGGTGACAACTGCCATAAACAAAATGATGATGAAAGAAATGAAAATAATTATTATTTGTCACAATGACTCCTCAACATAAATGAAGCGGATTCACAATTCCTGCACTGGATGCCATTGGACTCTGGAGCCATGTTACGTTGTAGCATTGGCCTGAAAATAAAACCAGCAAAGTGTCTGCAGATCATGATTTTCAAAAACATTTGGGCAAGGTTGTTGTTTAGCTTTGCGTTTTCCTCCTTCTGTTTATCTGTCCTGTTGTAATGAGATTCTGAGGTCTCATTCCTGCAGTTCTCTACCGAGCAGTTCAGATTTGAACTGACAGGGCTGGGAAGCTTAAGCTGGTTTGTCTGCCCTCTCATGGGTGCATTATTTTATTGCACACTAACAGGAAGGCAGCTCCTGTGACAAACTGGCACCTGTTTTAGAGCAACAAGCCACCTGCTGGAAAAAATGCATGAGGGTAGGTTTTGATCCAAAATTTTGACAGCTCCTTCCTCCCACAGAGGCTACTCAACCCACTAAATTCCTCCAGCAAACTGTTTGTTGTCTTATATCCCAGCACCTGCAGTGTCTTGTACCTCCTGTTCTTGAAACTATCACTGTTGGCATTGTGAGAGTTAGGACCTGTGAATGCACAGATGCACAAATGCTTCTTCTGAGTTGTATGCTGCCAATTTGTTATTAATCTTGCCTGTCACCTGAGACTCCTTATTTCAGGTTTTTCCAGTTTGTTCCACTTCCCTGGTTATTCTGCATCAGTCTATAAATCCGGATCAGGTTCTTTATTTTCATTATGTTTGAAATTTCACTGTTATAGTCATTCAAAATCAATCATTTTGTTTGTGTCAGTGCAAAACAAGAATCCTGTTTCTGTCTGGAACTGCCTGCCTGCTCTGCTTCCTACAGCTTGGAGATAGATTCCACATACTGTCATGGAGGTCCTTCTGTTCAATCGACCTGTGCCAGTCAAGACATCCATCCAAGCTCGTCCCATTTGCCAGTGTTTGGCCCATATCCCTCTAACCCTGATCCACGTACCTGTCCAAAACCTGCCTCGACCACTTCCTCTGCTAGTTTATTCCATATATGGAACACCTTCTGAATGAAAAAGTTCCCCTTCCTATTCCTATTAAATCTCTCCCCTCTCATATGCATTCTAGTTCTTGATTCTTCAACCCTGAAGAAAAGAGGTGTGCATCCATCCTATCTATGCCCCTCATGACTCTATGCATCTCTCTCAGATCACCCTTCATTCTCCCCCACTCCAAGAGAAAAAATACCAACCTGCTCAACCCTCCTCCATAACTCAGGTCCTCAGGTCCTGTCAACATCCTCATAAATTTCCTCTGTACTCTTTCCAGCTTAATGGCAACTTTCCTGTAGTAGAGTGAAATATTCCAAATGTGGCCTCACCAACATATGGTACAATTGTAACAATGCCCCATCTTTTATACTCTCTACACTGATTTATGAAGGCCAGTGTGACAAAAGCTTTTTTCACCAATCTGTCTGGCTGTGACTTCACTTATAGAATGGCAGAATAGGATACATACTGATACATAGAATGTTTGGTAAATTAGTATTAATAATTTTCTCTGACTTTACAATTAGAACTAACCTGTAATATTGAATCAGTGTTCCCTGTAAAGTGTGTGTGCACACACATCTTTTGCTATTAGTGCACAAAGGAATTTAAACTGCGCACTAAAGATTGTCACCCTCTACCTCGTCGGCATGTTAAGTATATTTCACAATCATTCCCAATCACATTTCCTTTCCCAAAAGAAATTGTAGATTCACTATGTGTCAAAATACAAAGATTCAAAGAGCTGAATGCGCAAATTCTAATTCCTTTAAAGCGGCACACACAAAATGCTGTGAAACGCAGCGGTCAGGCAGCATCTATAGGGAGAAGCAATGTCGACGTTTCAGGTGGAGATCCTTGGCAAAGGGTCTCGGCCCAAAACGTCGACAGTGCTTCTCCCTATAGATGCTGCCCGGCCTGCTACATTCCACCAGCATTTTGTGTGTGTTGCTTGAATTTCCAGCATCTGCAGATTTCCTCGTGTTTGCCCTTTAAAGCGGAATGGTTTAATGTAATAGTGGAAATTGCTATACCGAAACCTCATGAGGTCAGGAACGTGTAGCTATGAGAAATGTTTATGTACAATACAGAGCTGGTGTTACCTGCGTGTATTGTCACAATGCAAATGTTGCTGGAGACTTTGCAAGTAGGAAGAATGGAGTGATATTTGGAAACTTGAGTTTTTAAAGTGTCATTTAGCAAGCAAATCGCGTATGGATGGTTTGCAAAAGCTCCGGCCAGAAAATCCTTCATTACAAGCTACAGGCCTGCGGCTTGTTTTGTGAGAGTGCAGATGAACAGGAGCGAAAATGATCAAATCCAGAGGAGATCGAAGTTCTTATTGACAGTGTTTTGCTGGCTGTTAAAAAGAATATCTCTACATATAAAACTCAGTGCGCAGATGTTGTTGTTTCCGGGCAGAAAAAAAATTACACAGCAGAAGATTTTTGCGCACACTGGTCATTACAAATTAGAGAGAACATTGCATTGAATGTGTTGTTGGACTTTGTTATGATACGTGTTAAAATGCACTTTTTGTTTCAAAGGGGGTGTTGACCTGGTAACATACTGGAGATGCAAGAAATGCTCCTTATTTTGTACATAACATGTAGCGGCTCATTCTATGTGGTGGGTGCACAGGTGGTGACACCCCTAGTGGGAGTAGCACCCAAGAGGTTGCTGCTCTGGGTGAACATTGGTGAAGAGAAAGGGAAAAGAGCAGAATTTCAACATCTTAACAAACAAAGAGCATTGTGCAGCATGCCTTCTGCTTTGTTAGTCACTTCCTGTCATTCTGTATTAGACTGGCAACAAGACCGCCTATTAAAACAGCAGTAATTTCTTCGATGTGTTTGCTTCTATAGAGTCATAGAAAACTGCCCTTCAGCCCATCTAGTCCGTGCCAAGGCATTTAAACTACCCAGTCCCTTCGACCTGCACCTGGATCATAGTCCTCCATTCCCCTCCCATCCATGTACCTATTCAAATTTTTCTGCAGAATCTCTTGTGCTTACAATTTTCAGTGTTGTCTCTTTTGTAATATAAGAAAATATGAGAAGCAGTTTGCATGGGATAGTCTTGCAATTAATAACAAAAGATTAATTGCAGATCCAGGGTATTGCCTGGATTTGAGATGAGGGAGATTGGCTGGGCTTGTGTCCTCTGACAGGAAGGAGGTTCAGAGGTGACTTGAAGGTGGTATATGAAATTGTCAAAGATATTGGATAGATAATTTGAATCTCTTACACCTGACAATGTTATCAAAATATGAGGAAGTAGGTTTAAGGTAAGAGGAAGACATTTTGAAAGGGATTTAAGGGGAATGGTTTTCTTTGCACAGAGATAGGTTGATATCTGTAACACACTTGCAGAAGAGGTGGCAAAATCAGACACAATGTCTACATTTAGACAGACTCTAAAATAAGCAAGGTTCAGAAAGATATGGCCCTGATGCCAGAATAACGTAGGCAGGCCAAAAGGCTTAGCATGGACATGTTAGGCTGAATTGTTGACCTACTTCTCTTTGAAAGGTTCTGTGGGACTTTTCGTGTTCATGTGGCGAGCAGATAGAGCAGCAAATCAAATACTTGAGGAAGCTGGAAGTTGATTGAGATACATGTGAATTTCTGAATCACCTGAAAAGGCTCTTTAGGGTCCTGAATGGTGGTGAGGGAGGAGCTGTAAGGCACAGAAAGGTTAGAGGAGAAGCTCAAGCAGACAGAGCTCTGAGATGTGGCATCTTTCCTGCTCGACTTCCTCAGCACCGAAGATAAAGAAACTGCTTCATTTTGTGTATTTAATTCCTGGCACTTGAACCAGCAGATTTCTAAAGTCAAGGTGTTAGAGCTGCCCTTGATTCACAGTGGGTACCTTTTAAGTCCACATTTAATCTATCTGCTTAATCGGTTTGCGATTCTTGTGATCACATAATATTTCATGAAATGTGTGGAATGGAGGAATGTCAGAAGTGCTTCACTGGGCACTGAACAGGGAATGAGCAATAAAGTGGGGCTCCTGTGGATTGCTGGTACAGACTCAGTGGGTTCAATGTCCCCGTGCATGTGGTCAGACTGGAGTTCTGTGGACACTAAGGGAAAGCAAGATAGCAGGTGATGGGGGAAGAATATGTATCAGGTTTATTAATTCCTGGGATTGCTCGATCAATTTACTTCAATTGCACCAGTGGCGTAAGTCTCGCATTCCAGCATTGTTCTGTTGCGTGAAACCCTGAATGTTGCAACTTCATTTCCTTTCCAATCACCTTCCCTCATCGTAAATACTGGTACCTCCACGTGCTGTCCCTTCACCTTCACATGTTGCAATGCTTTAGCGAGCGGTTTTGTTCTTACAAAAACAACTGATACTTTGTTCAAAGCAATAAAATCCAAAGAATATCCATTGAAACTCAAATTTGGAGTTGGTATATGGTAATAAAAACAGTATGTACTTTAAAAATAAATTGGATTTGAATTTCGGTGGGTGACTATAGTGTTTGTGAATGTGCGTGATTTTGAAAAGCATTCAATGTGAATGGCTCAAGAAATATAAAAACAAATGTGTCGTGGTAGATATCTTGTTAGCCATGCCCAGGCACCAAAAAAGTAGGTACTAAATGAGAAATTAATCTCATTGCACAAGTCATGGGGGTAACTTCTAGTGCTGGAAAACTGGAGGTGAAGCTCACAGGCATTGAATTACATGTATGTAACATCAACATCATCTCTGACCATAGCCTTTAGCTGATTTCACTATAACTTGAGTTCCTGGGCTTCTTTCCCTGGTGTTTGATACAGTAATGTTGGGAAAACAAAGATCTGGATTAGTGCCTACCTAAATGAGTCCTGGATTAAAGAGCCTCAGCTACTCAAATATTTTGAGATTCAGAGGTTTTCAAAGCAAGATAGATTTTGAGAAGACTTGACATCGATCTGTTGAATAGTTTATATGTTCATTCAATATTCCTGTTAAAAGATTATTCTCATTTGTGATTTTGGAACAGAAGGCATGTTTAGCCAATCTAAGCATGGAAACAGAATGAATACTAGGTGGTTAATTTCATGGAAAATTGAGAGCTTAATACATGGTTGACAGATGATGGCTGGTGACTTCTGATTTGTGAGAGGGAGGTGGAGCAGAGATTGTAAGATGTAGTTAACAAGTTCTTCCATTAATAGCATGGATCATATGATGTTAGATCTACCTCTGTCTCTGAGGAGGTAGGACGGGATTTCTCTGCGTACTTATTCCCTTAATCCCACCTTTCCACTCCAGAAACCGAAGACTGAAATCTGTATTGACAGTTCAGCCATGTGCTGCGCTGTCAGAGGATCCAGCAATGAACAAGTAAACTGTGGCTTACTCTGGTATCTGAAATGACTATACAGGAGTCTGTGGTGCTGTTTTGAAGATGAGCAGGGGTTTTGTTCCTATTGCTTTGTTTACTTTCCCAAATAGCTTTGGCAAAGCTAGTTTGCTACTCATTCCTTCACGTTGCTACTTTCAAGTGCTGCACATTCTCTACATTACAGCTGGCCACATTCTCAAAAATAGATTTCCGTTGACTGTAAGGTCCTTTGAGATTTCTGGGCGTTATGGAAGATGCTGCCTAATTGCAAGGCTATTTTTATTACTTCAGAGATTTTTTTCCCCCCTCTTGTCTCTCCCAAGCTGGAACAGAGTAAGTGACGATAATCTGATCTTTCAGCATGGATGAAGGTTGAAGGAACCAGTTGGAGTTTACCTCCCAGGCAAGTTCATCTGTTTTTATCTCATTGGGAGTTGATGAATTCTTCTTTTTGTTTCCAGGCCTTGTTGAAGATGGACTGCCAGGGTCTGGTTGCCAGGCTCATCCAGGATTTTGTATTGCTCACTACTGCTGTAGAGGTGGCCTCAAGGTGGAGAGAGCTAGCCGAGAAATTGGCCAGAGTTTCCAAGCAACAGATGGATGCTTTTGAAGCTCCTCACAGGGACAAGAATGGAGTGATTGAAACTGAGGTAAGGTTATTCAGCTTGGCAGGTTTAGAGCAGTCAGTACAGTACTCATATCTAGATTCTGTAGCAGAGCATTTATCCATCCACTCTCAAAGAGCCACTTTGTACTGTATCTGATCTTGCTGTATATTTTTCTACATATTTTACAACATCATACTTGGTGTTACAGAATGACGGTAATACACACAAAATGCTGGAGGAACTCAGCAGGCCAGGCAGCATCTATGTAACTACGGTACATCAACAACTGCATTGGTGCTGCTTCCTGCACCCATGCTGAGCTCATTGACTTCTTCAACTTTGCTTCCAACTTCCAACCTGCCCTCAAATTTATCTCATCCATTTCTGACACCTCCCTCCCCTTTCTCGATCTCTCTGTCTGTATCTCCGGAGACCGTTTATCCACTGATATGTTTTATAAGTCCACTGATTCTCACAGCTACCTGGACTATACCTCTTCCCACCCTGTCACTTGTAAAAATGCCATCACTGTCTCTCAATTCCTCCATCCCCCTGCACCTGTTCCAATTGAGGCTTTTCATTCTAGAACTAATGAGATGTCCTCTTCCTTTAAGAAAAGAAAGGGGCTTTCCTTCCTTTCCCTTCACCATTCCCCATTCCCATTTCCCTCTCTCACTATATCTCCTTCCCTGCCCATCACCTCCCCTGGTGCTCCTCTTCCTTTTTTTTCCATGGCCTTCTGTCTGATTTCCCCCTTCTCCAGCCCTTTATCTCATTCACCAATCAACTTCCCAGCTTTTCTTTGCTCCTCCCCCTCACCCGGTTTCACCTATCACTTACCGCCTTGTACTTCTTCCTCCATTTCCTCCCACCTTCTTGCTCTGATTCTCATCTCTTTGTTCCAGTCCTCATGAAGGGCCTCTGCCCAAAATGTCAACTTTACTCTTTTCCAAGATATCGCCTGGCCTGCTGAGTTCCTCCAGTACTTTGTATGTGTTGCAGATTTTCTCTTCTTTATTGAATGACTAATTAATTTGATTGATTTTTTTCCCCAACTTAATTATTAAATTGTCAATTTCTTCTCTCAATTTGTCTTAGCAAATTTTGGAAAGATAATTGATCTCCAGTATGTTAAGCTGTGGATCCTCTTAATCAGTTAATGTTTTTGCAGTCTTAAAGTCTCCTAATTTATCATGGGTGATCGCTCTTAATATAGTGCTTCCATTTCAAAGATCATCCAAGTATCAGCTTAAGACATACAAAGGTGTTGAGAGGTAGGGCCCTAAGAGTGAGACTTATAGTCCAAAGAGAGAGTCATAGCTAACAAGACCTACCATTTTGCTTAGGACACGGCCACTCAGTTCAAAATGGCATTCAGAGGTTTTTTTTAAATGCCGTCTGCACTTCATTGTTCATCAAGGACGCCTGCCCTCCAAACCATGCTGTCTTCTCGCTGCTGCTGTTGGGAAGGAGGTACAGGAGCCTCGGGTCCCACACCACCGGATTTAGGAACAATTATTACCCTTCAACTATCAGGCACAATTTGTATTTGAACAGTTTGTCTTCTCTACATTGTTTGCTTGTTAGTCATTGCTTATGTGTAGTTTTTCATTGATTCTATATTCTTTGTTCTGCCAGAAAGTGAATCTCGGTAGTATATGGTGACTTATACATACTTCGATAATAAATCTACTTTGAACTTTATAACGTGCACTACAAACACTGGTAAATAGAAATGTCCTAACTTCTATACAGTCAAGAGCACATGAATTCTGTGTGCAATGCAGGCGAGTTAATTATTTGTGGATCAGGGTAAAAGTTTTGATTTTTTTTAGAAGTATAAAACAACAATTGTTAGACATCCTATATTTTTGAAGTTTTGGAAAAACACTTTTCACCTCCAACATTGGCTGTTTTTCTCTGTACAGATGCCACCTAATCTTCTGATTGTTTTTAGTAGCAAAAATGTGGATGATTGGAGATCAAAAGAAAAATTTAAAATAATTTATGTTATACAGAAGCCCAACATAAAAACCTGTGCCAATATAACAATAGATATTTTCCATCTCACCTTAACATAGTGATCATCTATTTGGAAAAAAAACTGTTTAAAGTACAAATATTGTTATGTATCACTGTTCTAATATGGCAAGCTAGAATTAAGACACTAAATTATTTAAAATTAAATCATTAAAACAGATGAATCCAAACAAAATAAATGAAACTTGATGAATTTGAAGCTGATAAGGCCAGATCCTCTTCTTGGATTCTGTATTTAGTACGCAGTTTGTTTTTATATACTTCACTATAAAATTGCTAGATGTGAACAACTGACACTGTGGTGTAAATAAACCATCACCTGACAGTCAGCTTGGTCAGGCTTTCAACATGTTATCTAAAATCAGACTGTTTACATTAAACTTACATGTGCTTGAGAGAAATTTTCATCATTCCATTAATTTTTAACTGAAGTTGTATTTATACAAACATGTGGGCACCTTGTTTGTTTCCCAGTCGATTTAGTGTTTTAATTAAATTACGTCATTGGAAAACAAGTGTTTTTCTTCAGATTCTTTGTGAATATATCTGAGATTTAGATAGTTTGATGTGGTTGAAGTGTTTATTCTGCATCAGGTGGGTACCCTAGAATAATTCGACAAGCATTTAGATGGAAATGAAATAGCATCATATATTCTCTGTAAGCTATCAAAACTTGAGATTTAATAACTCACTAAAAAGGACTTCCTTTCTAATACTGCTACTGCCAAATTTCTCAGATTCTATTCCAGTTAAGATGACTATGCTACCAGTCTCTGTACATTCCCACAAGTGACATTTATGGACAAGTTATAGCTCGCCCATTTGTATTCAATGCGGCAGCCAAACCACAAGGCACAGAGAGCTGGGAATATCAAATTTCCATCCCTTCCCCCTCCAGTTCAGCAAAAAGAAACCTAAACTTATGACAGACACAATTTCAAAAAGAGTCCTCTGTACAATTCTACTTACAGTTTGTGAAAAGCTGAATTCAGTAAGTTAAGTTGATAACAGCACAAAACAAGAAGTGTTAAGAAATCTAGCCAGGTTCAAACTTACCAAGACTAAAGGAAGTTTATCACATCTCTTGCACAATGGCTCCTGAAATTGTTTTCCGGTTTTCCCCAATCCCCAAAAGCCTTGGATCTGTTGACCCTCCAGTGGCCATTCACATCTGCACACTCAAAAACTGTGCTCTATGAAGCTTTATCTGGTCAATCTGTCAGCATCTATCTGCTAGCCTGAGTTGAATTTAAGAATGCACATGCTGGCACAACAAGGCACAAGTCTCCTGCTAATTCCTGCTAATTTTATCATTTTTGATTTTGCCCCGCTGTTGGTTGCTGAACATGAACGCAACTGAGCGCTGGTCGGTCAGCAAGGTGAACCTTTTGCCAGCGAGATAGTGCCTCCAGTGCCTAATAGCTTCCACTATGGCCTGGGCTTCTTTCTCCATCGCAGAGTGCCGAATTTCAGGGCCTTGAAGGGTACGAGAAAAGAATGCTACTGGCCTGCCTGCCTGATTGAGGGTAGCAGCCAGCGCGAAGTCGGAGGTGTCACTCTCTACTTGGAAGGGAATGGTCTCGACCACCGCATGCATCGTTGCTTTGGCAATATCCCCTTTAATGCGGCTGAAGGCCGCGTGGGCCTCGGCTGAGAGGGGAAATGCGGTGGACTTGACCGGGGGCGGGCCTTGTCTGCGTAGTGAGGGACCCATTGGGCGTAATAGGAAAAGAAGCCCAGGCGCCATTTGAGGGCTCTGAGGGTGGTTGGCACTGGCCCACCATCTGGTCCATTTCCCTCTGGAAGACAGAGACACCATTCGTTACACCAAAGGGGACGTGCAGGAAGTGATAGAGCCTGCCGCCCGCCTCGAAGGCGGTATAGGGGCAGTCCTCCGGGCGGATGGGGAGCTGATGGTAAGCAGATTTCAGGTCTATGGTCGAGTACACCTTGTACTGAGCTATCTGATTGACCATATCCGCGATGTGGGGTAGGGGGTACGCGTCAAGCTGCGTGAACCTTTTGATGGTCTGGCTATAGTCCACGACCATCCTATTTTTCTGCCCGGTCCGAACAACGACCACCTGGGCCCTCCAAGGGCTTGTGCTTGGCTCAATGATCCCCTCCCTGAGCAGCTGCTGCACCTCTGACTTCATGAAGGCCCTGTCCCCCGTGCTGTACCTCCTGCTTTTAGTTGCCACAGGTTTACAGTCGGGGGTCAGGTTGGCGAACAGCGGTGGGGGAGGGATCTTGAGGGTGGAGAGGCTGCAAGTGGTGTCAGTAGTGCAGCTGTCAGTATGGTGTTGGGTGGGATGTGTGGGTCGGTGTGTGTGTGTGTGGTCAGTAGCAGGGTATATGACGAAATCCCACAAAACTGAAAATTTCTGACAGTGATTAGTGGGAGGGGCCCGTCATGCTCCATTGTCACACTTCTCAGGTGGCTCTGGAAGTCGAGCCCCAATAGCACAGGGGCACACAGTTGAGGCATGACCAGTAACGCAAAATCCCGATATTCTGTGCCCTGCACCACCAGTGTCGCTACACAATCCCCCCCGAATGTCTGTGGAATGCGATCCAGAAGCCATGGTGACCTTCTGGCTTACCAGCTGTGTCATGAGCCCGCAGCATTGCACTGTGTCCGGGTGAATAAAACTCTCAGTGCTGCCCATGTTAAACAGGCAGCTAGTCCTGTGCCCCTCCACCAGGATGTCCATCATTGACCTGGCGAGCTGGTGTGAAGCGCTTTGGTCGAGGGTCACGGAGGCCAGAGTTGCATCGCTGTCTTGGTCCCTGGTAAGCACCCGTGGGTCGGAGGCAGGGCGAGGTGGCGCCGACAAAGATGGCTGCCCCCATGCCTCACACAAGGCGGGCAGGCAAGATGGCAGCGACCAAGATGGCAACCCCCCATGCCTCGCATGCGGCGCTGCTCGACCCTGCTCGTGGTTTGGACTCACAGGCCTTGGCGAAGTGGCCCTTCTTTCCGCAGCTGGAGCAGGTAGCGTCTCGGGCCGGGCAACGTTTTCTTGGGTGCTTTTCGAGTCCGCAGAAGTAACACTGTGCGGACTTGTGACTGGCAGCAGCCGTGGTCAATTCACCGGCGGGTTGCGGGGACTTCATGGACCCGCGACTGTCAGCAGCCGAGGTCGATTCACCGACGAGTTGCAGGGTCTGCGGTGTCCACGGGACCGGTGGGAGATCGCACGCCTGGACAACGTCAGCATTGTGCAGCGCGGCCTCCAGCGTCTCGGCCAGCTTGATCGCTGAACGTAAGGTAAGATCGGCATGTTCCGGCAGTCGCTGGCGCACGTACACTGACCTGATCCCAGTAACGAAGGCGTCTCTTACTAGCAGCTCCACATGCTGTTCTGCCGTCAGTCCCCTGCAGTCGCAGGCCCGCACGAGTGTCTGTAGGGCCCGGACAAACTCAGCGCTCGACTCTCTGGCCCACTGCAGCCGTGTCGCTAAGCGATGTCTTGCGTAGACGGTGTTCACTGGCCGCAGGTACTGTCTTTTGAGGGTGTCCAGTGCCCCTTGGTAGGTCGGCAGGTCCCTGATCAGGGAGTAGTCCCGCGGACTGACCCTGGAGAGGAGAATTTTGTACATCGAGGCAGTCTCGGTCACGCGGATCTCTTCCAGGTACGATTGGAAGCATGCAAGCTAGAGTTCAAAAGCGATGCTGGCTTCCGGCGATTGAGGGTCAATATCCAATCTGTCGGGTCGTAAAATGCTCTCCATGTTTTAAAATTGCTGCTAATAAAATTGATGCACTATCAATAACTCTCGGAGACGGGAGGTGAACGATAGGCTTTAATGAGTAGCAAAACGGACACAGCATCTCGGAGACTGAGGGGGGGAGCAGTGCCTCCAATTGCCTTTATACGGGGGTCTGTGGGAGGAGCCACAGGAGCAGTCAGCAGAGGGGTGTGTCCAGACAGGTATACATAGTTTACCACAGGTTGTTCAGCTAATCAAGTACCTTTTTTAAAGATTGTTTATTGATCAGCTTAATTGATCATGTGGATAGGCAGAAGCTTTTTCCCAGGGCTGAAATGGCTAACACGAGGGGGCATAGTTTTAAAGTGCTTGGAAGTTGGTACAAGGGGGATATCTTTCACACAGAGAGTGGTGGGTGCGTGGAATGCACCGCCAACGAAGGTGGTGGAGGCGGATACAATAGAGCCTTTTAAAAGACTCTTAGATAGGTAGATGGAACCTTGAAAAATAGAGGGCTATGTGGTAGAGAAATTATGGGCCAAAGGGCCTGTAATGTGCTGTATATTCTTACGTTTCTGTTAATTTGTCACATGTACATCGAAAAACACAATGAAATGTGTGGTTTGTGCCAAATCAAATCAGTGAGGGTTGTGCTGGGCCACCATACTTCTGGCGCCAACATAACGTGCCCACAACTCACTAACCCTACACTCGTACGTCTTAGGAATGTGGGAGGAAACAGGAGCACTTGGAGGAAACCCACATGGTTACAGCCAAAATATATAAACTCCTTAAAGGTAGAACTGAACCCCGATCGGTGATCATTGGCACTAGTGACAATAGCATTATACTTGCTGCTATGCTACTGAGCCACCGCCTATGCTACAGTGCTGCTCCCTATACTACCTTGTGTGGAATCTGACTTTGTCTGAAACTGCTGTCCATCTCTAATTGTCCCTGAGCTTGCCAATTCACTTTCAGACACTTTATTCCTCTCCTTTCTTCTCTTTCCCTACATTGCCAGCCAGGCTTTCTAGTTTCAGACAACTGTTGATTCCTGCACTAAATTGTCACTGATTCTCTCTAATGAAGGGATATGGATCACAAAGCTTGCCCTTCGTAGGGATGGAGTGTTTTTAATGTGTTCATGTGACCAGTAGATAAATGTTGTGCACAAGGGAAGTTTTACCCAAGGACTGTGGATTTTCATGCAGGCTAGAATTTCAACAGCCTGTTTAACAGGCACAGTCCATTACTCTGTATGATGTAGCTACATTTGACCTTCAACAATAACAATCAGAGTCATTTACTAATCCTGGTAAACTGTTAAATGATTGAACTTGCATGAGACCTACTGACAGGTGTTTCTTTGCTGCTGAACTGACCACAGAGTCAGAATCAGAAATAGGTTTATTATCACTGACGTGTGTCATGAAATTTGTAACTTAGCAGCAGCAGTACAAATGCAATACTTGATCATTTGAAAAAGAAAGAAACAATTTAAGTAAAACAATTACAGTAAGTATATTTGTGTATTTTAAATAGATCAAAACATATTGCAAAAACAGAAATATTATATATTTTAAAAATAGATTGTGTTCATGGGATCAATGTCCATTTAGTATGGCAGAGGGGATGAAGCTGTTCCTGAATTACTGAGTGTGTACCTCCAAGCTGCTGTACCACCTTCCTGATGGTAACAAATGATAAGAGGCCATGTTCCAGGTGATGGGGGTCCTGAATAATGGCCACCGCCTTTCTGAGGCATTGCTCCTTGAAAATGTCTTGGATACTACAGAGGCTAGTACCCAAGATGGAGCTGACTAATTTTATAACATTCTGTGGATGCATTTGTGCAGTAGCAGACAGTGATGCAGCCTGTCACAATACTCTCCATGGTACATCTATAGAAGTTTTCAGGTGACAAACCAAATCTCTTCAAACTCTTAATGAAATGTAGCTGGTGTCTTGCCTTCTTTATAGCTGCATGGATATTTTGGGATCAGGTTAGATCCCCTTAGATCTTGACACCCAGGACTTTGAAATTGCTCAAGACTCTCCACTTCTGATCCCTATACGAGGATTGGTTCGTCTTCCCGCGTCTTACTTTTCCTGAAGTCCACAATCAGCTCTTTTGTCTAAAGCAAATTCCTCGTCCTTAACCCATTGCAAATCCCTCAGGCACAACTGAAGTATGCTGCTGTTTTTTGTTATACTAAACATCACAGGGTAACCTGACATGTGAATAACAGCTTGCTTAATGTTAGCCAAAGTTTATATCCGCCTTTCTTCCCAATTCACAACTTGTCATTAATAAACAGACCTGCTAATCAAAGGGACAGAAATTTGTCAAATTTTACAGGATGTCCTAAAATAATCACTAATTGATGAATTATTATTGTGCATTGTTGCATCTGGCAAGGTTCCAGAATCAAGTTGGGGTAATTATTTTGACTACAGTTGGAGTACACCTGATTGTAAAGCTGATATTGAACTTCTAAAATATCACTGTAATATTAGGGCAGTTTGTTGTGGTTTTAAGGTTACTGATATCTTGCTGTTAATATGGGGAGGAGAGTTCTTTGGTTCAATTAGTTCCAACAAATTTTATTTCTAATTATAACTCTGACCTCAAAGAACTATTGCACCAATTGTTATCGAAGAAGCAGGAGTAGCCCATGTGGTCTCCAATCTTGATGTACCTCTAAAATCATAAACACGCGATTCTGCAGATACCGGAAATCCAGAAGAACAAAGAAAACATACTGGCGGAGCTCAACATGTCAGGCAGCATCTCTGAAGAGGAATGTAACAGTTGAAATGTCAGGCTGAGATCCTTCATCAGGACTGGAAAGGAAGGGGAAGAAGCTAGATTAAGAATGGGGAGGGAGGGGAAGGAGTACAATGTGTCCTGTAAGATCGCAATGCTCTCAGATACAGGTGCTTCTACGGGGCCAACCAAAGGTGGTGATGTCTTTTTTTTAAAACATTTTTACGATCACGAAATCCTGCTGGACATTATGAACTTGAAGTACTGCAGGTCTACCCCATCAGCAAGTTGCTTATTAGCAGAGAAGCTGAAGGACTAGCACTTGGTGCAGACCGTGCTGTTGTCTGTGTCAGGCGCTGGAGTGGGTGCATGAAGGAAGTGTGCAGCCTAACGGCAAGTGATTGTCTTAGACGCTTTTCTTGTGATCGCAGGACCCTGTTGGGCATTGTTAATGTAGAATGCTACAATTCTAATTCATTGGCTTATTGGCAGACTTCAGGGGGTGGACAGTAGGGGAACTGCATGGCCTCGGTGGTAGTGAGGACCAAGCTTCAAGCAGCGGCATTGCCTCTTCGCAGCCGGCCAGGAGAGAGGCTTCAGAGTCCGTGCGCTCCACTAGAGCGCTAGAGACCTCGTGGCACGGCACACGTATCAGAGTTGGTGCTGCCTTCCACTGCTCACCTGGCAGAAGACAAGATGCATTGTGTTTGACTGCTGCAGCATTCATTGACTTGGGGACATAGAGTATATGTTTTGTGTGACTGTATTTTACGGCTGTCTTATCTGTGCTATATGTGGTGTATGACTTGGTGCTTTATACCTTGGCCCCGAAGTAATGCTGTTTCATTTGGCTGTATTCATGGGTATTTGTGAATGGTTGAATGACAACTAAACTTGAATTTGAACTTCAACAAGCTGGCAAGTGATTCTTGAAGCCAGGTGAGGGGGAAGGTTGGTGAAGGTAGGGAGAAGCTGGGAGGTGATAAGTGGAAAAGGTGTTTGTTGTTACTTTGTAAAACTCATTCCTTTCTGGTCAAGAGACTGCATATCCTACTTTTAAAATAAGTTTGTTATTTCACAAGATCTTTGCCCAATGATCCAATCAGAAATTTTTAAAAAATCATTAAATCAATTCAGATGTCATCCTGGCTGTACCTTTCTGTATGGAGCTTCCAAGTTGATAAAAGAAAGTGAGATTGTTGCAAAGACAACTGAATGAGAATACCCTTTGCTATCTGAGAAACTGTAGTGCTTTAAAAGCCCAAAGTGAATGCTATCATTAAAAAAAGTAATAGCTCTAACTGGTTTGTATCCTTTCAGGCTATGTGGAAACCAGCCTATGATTTCCTACTGACCTGGAGTGCACAAATTGGAGACAGCTACAGAGACGTGATCCAAGAACTGCACATGGGGCTGGACAAGATGAAGCATCCCATCACAAAACGCTGGAAACACTTGACTGGAACCCTCATCCTGGTCCACTCCCTTGATATCCTCAGAGCAGCAGCCTTCAGTCCTTCTGATCCAGATGATGTTGCTAATTGAACTGTACTCTCTCTCGCCTCTTCAGTGAAGACTCAGTGACAGGAGAGCGTAAGTTCAAGTCACTTGGCCTAATTTCTCATTAGTGCCGGCAGGAATTACCCAGCTTTGCAACTCTGGGGCTTTCTGTGTTGCAAAGAACATCAATTGTCAGTTTTATGGCATGGTGTTCAAACTGTTACCATGAAAGGCAAAGCTCAGTCTGGCTCCTAAAACTTTTAAAAAAGAGCCAATGAATGTTGGAAGTAAAGTCTGAGAGCTTGTTTTGCACAAAATCAGTCATGTTATATATGGGAAGTGGATAAATCCTCCAATGAGTTGTAATACAGCTCTCCCCTGACAACCATCCCTCAACACCCTCCCCACTAACAAAGTGGTTTGTTTCCTAAAGAACTCTTCATCGTGCGATAATTCGTGCAGCTGGAGATATGGTAAACGTTTAACTTTCATGGCTGATACCTGCTGTCTTGGATGGTGAGAAGTCAGAAGCTACTCCAAAGCCTTCGAATAAAAATGCAGTAAATCTGGAGCAAAGCAAACCACACTAGTTCTGCCAAGTTGCGACATACAAATCATTCTTCCAATGGCCGTTGTTGTCAGACAGAAGATCGTGGGTGCGTGAGAGGTTTATTTTCCTAATTTAAATAACTTGGTTATTTGACGAATTCCTTCCCAATGACCCAGTCAAAAAGTTATTAGATGTTATTAGCTTCTGCAGATCTATATTTGAAAGACAGTTTCCAAATGTGTTCCCCACATTCATTACTAATCAAATGTTCACTAACTGGGGGCGATCTGTAGTCAAAACTCTAATGAAGTTGCATTAATGTTTTTGAACTTGTAACAGTTGTGCTATGGTGTGAAAAAAAGCTAATCTTTTAAAATGTGTCAAAGGACTGAGCAATGTTCTAGAATTGGTTTTCAGTCCAATTCCCAAAAAACTTCTTGAATGTAGTTTTTAAGCTTTGTAAATATAGCAGAAGTCCTAACTACCTCAGGTACGTCTAACTTTGTACTTTACCTGCTTTAAAAATGACAGCCCAGCTTTTAATCATATTAACCCAACCCCTCTCCCCCCTGCCCCTGAGGCAACAGAAGTGTTTTCACTGTCGTTGTCTTTATATCAAGTGGTTGCCTTAAAGCCGTACTTTGGAGAGCTGCAAAGGGAAAATTGGACATGTTGAGACATGTTTGCACTTTGAGCTGGGAAGCTGGCCCCAATTACTGCATGTTTCAACACTGACAAACCACATGCAGTGATTATTAGCAATCAAACCAAATCCATTCTGTAATGCCATCCAGATATTCAGTAATTTCCTGTCTAAGGCAATGATTTTTAAGTTAACCAGCATTGGGTTAATGTGAGATAATTGAAAATGCAGATGGTCAGTAGGAGGGGTAGCAGGAAAAACAAAGCAGCACAGTATGAAAGGTTTTGTACTGCAGATATATAGCAGTGTGGGGTCCAAATCTTTGTATTTTATGGACAGTGGCTGTCTAGCCCATGCAGTTCCTCTTGCAATACAACTGGTACTGGATTCCAGAAGCAACAAGGTTTCATCTTATCAACATAATCCTGGAAATCATAACATGTACATATATTCCCTGGTGATCCTTGTCACAGGTAATGTGATTTGAAATGCATTATTTTCTCAAAGCCTGATCTCCTTGACTAATACACTTCACTTTCCTTTGACCTATTCATTTTTGCGAAGAGTTGAAATTTCCTTTCTGGAAGGTGAATTTGCTTAACTTCTGATCATGGACATCCAAGTCACAGATCACATGGAGTTATTTGTCTGCAGTACTGATTATCAACCATGTGATTTTTATCTTTGTTGAAGAGTTTAGATTAATTACTTTAGCCATTTCACTTAAAGCGCTCAAAGATTGCATTGACTGATGCCAGCAAAGTTGTTAATAATGTATGATTGAAGAAACACTCAGTGCTTTACACCATGTTGAAACAATAGAATTAAAAACTCATTTTCCTGTTTGTTGCTCCTAATTGTTGCCCACCCTTTAGTAGTGCAAGTACATTAATGGGATAACTGGTATTTCTTGGGCAAGGCTCAGTGAGGTATCTTGGGTGCCTAGTTTCATTTGCGTGATTGCTCATTTCAGTAATGCTTGCCATAAAATATTCAGAGCTGCAATACCTCCTGTCATTGCTACATTTCTGAGGGACTCTGCTAGACCTGAGAAAGAAAGTATGACAACTTATGTAGACTTAGTTATGTTCTGTCAGCGATCCAAATCTTTTCTTTTGCTTTGCTTGGGATTGCAGATTGCATTTGCATTCATACACACACTAATATTATATGCATTGTTCCTTTTTTATTTTGTAATGCATGTTGTGTTTCTTGAAATTAACACCCATTTAATCCAAATTGACCTGAGGTGAATGCACGTGTTGAGCTGAATGTCTGGCACTTCTCCTGTATTCATTGTGGGAGCATCAGTGTCTTCTTGAACTCTGTGGAATGGAAAAGTGATAGCCCTTGAACGGAATCTGTCGTAAGTCTATTAAAAGCTATTGGTTATTGTTCTGAGTTATAAACTGTGTTATATCATCTCTTATCTCAAATTGTTACAGAACTCTATTTGAGAATCTGCTCAGAGTCACTTTGTATCATGATGCAGATCAAATGACACCCTTCTTGAACTGATTGGTTACACTTATAGCTTGAACATTTCAAGCTGCTTAACCTTATCCTAGGGTATAAGATTAAATTTAGCTTGATGTTTTAGCTTCATGTGCTTTGTTTTAATTTGCTAAGAAAAGCAAATTTCTCTTTTTCAAGTGTTGACACTGAATGTGCTGCAGATCAGTCTGTGGCCAAAGTATTCTAAAATTGAAGATTTATAAAGACAATTTGTATATTCAGTACTGTTATGTTTTATTTAAATAGCACATAACAGACTCTTCACATTACGTGATAATTTCATAAGGAGAAAACGTGATTGCCTCATCCAACTCCTCTCCCTCCTATCCAAGTATAATGCTGTGTGCAGAAATATGCCTTGAATCTCCTTATATATTGGACGGCACTACATTACTGGGTAAAACACTCCAGTGTCTGTCACTCTGAATTAATGTTTTATTATATGATACGTTTAAAAAATTCTTTCTGACTGATTAAATTGTCTGTCTTCTTGTCACTTTGTAAACATCATAAAATTATTTTATTTTCTAATTTCATTTCTAAATACAGTTATTTTGTTCTGCCTTGTTTAAACCTTCAATTACAGTTAGCTGACTTTTGAATTATTTTGTAAATATACCAGAAAGAGTAGGCTTAAAAAGCATTAAATGTGTAGTGTCATCTATCATACCTGTACATAATGTTCATTTCGCAGTATTGTTCCAGGACAGTTAGTGGAATGTATTGAATGCATCTCCTCTCCTGCCCCTTCAAAATCATCCTTCTCCTCTACTCAATGGAGTGTGAATTGTTTCCATTCTGAAATTCACTTCCCTGCAAGTTGTAAATTAATGTAAATATGCTGTCTTTGTTCTGTTTTGGTCAATATGTATAGAATTGTCCTGCTTTCATGCTGAAGATGGTGTGCAGTGTTTAAAGCTGCATCAGAATGTGTGTCTGGTCTGTGATGATTCTCTTGTGTGTTTCAGGCAGAATGTTGTCCAAGAGAAATGGCCAGAGTTCATTTTATCAAGTCAGTCCTGAATACCATAATCTTGAAATTCATACCCCACTCACCCACAAATTGCAGGGTAGCCTGACCTGATTTGCTCATTTCTGCAGGAGTGTATTCATTTGCACATCATATTTCCTCGAGTGGATTGTGATGACATAACACTAAATGTAGTCTCTGGGCTTGCAACAACAAGATAACAACTTAATCCTTTGTCAGTTATCTTGAGCAATATTCGTCTTAAGTGTGCACGTACATGGGCATCTTTGCAGATTAATGCTTCTTTTCATCTACAACTTCCCCCAAATTTAAAGTATACAGCAATTTCAAACAAAAATGTTAGCATTGCTGCACTTGGCTTTATCGGTCAGTGTGGCAGGGGTCTTTGAGGGTGAAAGGGTGAGTCCTCAGTTTCATGCAATAGAATTTAAAGATGTGTCAGTTGGCAACCAGCGATCTGATGAACTTACTTGAACCTGCAATGCCTTTTCATTTCTCACTGTCCTTTGTTGCATCCTTCATTCAATCCTAAATGTGTAATGTGTACTTAAAACAATATCCTTTTCTATTTTTCTTAACTTCCTTCAGAAAAATAAGTCAGTAAGCTAATCTTGAATTTATCCATTGTCTGCCATGAGCTGGAGCTCTCAAGCTTGCTTCTCACCTGATTCCTGACTCTGGAACACCACGTGCACACAATGTTATGTTAATTGCTATTGTAGGCTGCTGGTTAAAGATGCAGATTGCCTTATTTCTGTGATTGTGTAAACCACTGTGCTTTCCATATCTGTATTTATAAGAAAGTGATTTCTAGTTATATTGACACCTTTTGGCTGATTTTAAACATAATTTTTCAATAAAAACTGTTTCTTACTGCGTTCCCTGTGCCTCATTAGTACACATACCTCACATACACACTACACACACCATGGGTAACACAGTAGAGGAGCAGTTAGAATAATGCTTTACAGTGCCAACTGCAAGATCAGGGTTCAATTCCCACAGCTGTCTGTAAGGTGTTTGTACATTCTCTCTTGGCTGCGTTCTTTACTCCAGCTGCTCTAGTTTTCTCTCATATTCCAAAGACAGACAGGTTAGGGTTAGTAAATTGTAGGCATCCCATGTCGGTACCAGAAGCGTGGTGACATGTGCAGGCTGCCCCCCCCCGCCCCCGGAACGTCCTTGGATTATGTTGGTTGCTGATGCAAGTCGCGCATTTCACTAACTTTCAATGTATGTGTGACAAAAGTTAGTCTTGATCTTTATATCAATGTGCACTACTGTGAGGTGGAGTTTGTCATTGTTGCATTCAGAGAAGTTCTGTAGTTACGTTAAAATAGAAATTTGATGAGTTGTTTAATCCTACTTGCCAAGTCCATAATATTGTAACCATGGTGAACTTAACCATACATCATACTTGAGGTAGAGACACTAGAGACTGCAAGTGTTGGAGCCTGGAGCAAACAACAAACTACTAGAGGTCCTTGGCGGGTCAGGTAGCATCTGTGGAGACAGTGCTCATTCATATTTTAGGCTGCAGCTTCTAACAATCCGCATTAAGGAGTTGGAGCTGGAGCTAGATGAGCTCCGAAATATTCGGGAGGCTGAGGACGTGATAGATAGCACATATAGGGAGGTAGTTAGAGCCAAGCTGCAGAACATAGGAAACTGGGTGACAGGAAAGGGATTAAACAGCCAGTGCTGAATACCCCTGTGGTCATTCCCCCTCAACAACAGGTATACCACTTTGGATACTGTTTGGGGGAAAATGACCTAGCAGAGGAAAGTCACAGTGGACAGGTTTTACCTGCGATTTACCTGCAGTTTTACCTGCGATTCAAGGGAAGTGGGGAGAAGAGGCGAGTTGTGGTGATAAGGGATTGGTTAGGGGAACAGAAAGGAGGTTCTGAGAACAAGATTCCTGGAAGGTATGTTGCCTCCCAGGTCTCAGGGTCTGGGACAGCTCAGATCGAAGGTGAGTGAACAGCCAGAGCTGTGGTTCATGTAGGTACCGATGACAAGAAGAGTAACGAAGTTCAACAAAGGAATTTCAGGGAGTTAGGTGTTAAGTTGAAGCCAGGACCTCAGGGTGGTGATCTCAAGATTGCTACCTGTGCCATAGGCCAGAAGTAGGAAGATTATACAGTTTAACAGATGGCTAAGGAGTTGGCGTAGGAAGGAGGGCATAATATTTTTGGATCATTGAGCTCTCTTCCAGGTAAGATGGGACCTATAGAGAAGAGACAGTTTTCATCTGAACTGGATGGGATCTAGTATTCTAGCGAGAAGATTTGCTTGTGCTGCACAGAGGGGTTTAAACTAGAGTTGCAGGGGGATGGGAACCAGAGATCCAGAGCTGTTAGTGGAAGTCAGGAATCAAAAGGTTGAGGATGGTGTGACTAGTGTTCTGAGCCGCGTATATTTCAATGCAACAAGTATTGTAGGAAAGGCAGATGAGCTCGGCATGGATCAACACATGGAATTATCATATTGTAGCCATTAGTGAGACTTGGTTGCAGGAGGGACAAGACTGGCAGCTCAATATTCCAGGGTTCCGTTGTTTTAGGTGTGATGGAGGGATTAAAGAGGAGGAATGGCATTACCAGATAGGGAAAATGTCACGGCAGTGCTCAGTCAGGACAGACTGGAGAACTTGTCTAGTGAATCATTACGGGTGGAACTCAGAAATAAGAAAGGAGGGTAATGGGGTAATATTACAAACCATCCAACAGTCTAAGGGATTTAAGAGGAGCAAATTTGTAGAGAGATCGGAGACTGTTGCAAAAATCATAATGTTACAGTAAGTGATATTAACTTTCCACATATTGACTGGGGATCCCATACTGTAAAAGGACTAGATGGGATAAAGTTTGTCAAATGTGTTCAAGAAAGTTTCCTTAGTACATACGAGTCCCAACAAAAGAATGTGTGATACTTGATCTACTATTAGAGAATAAAACAGGGAAGGTGACAGAGGTTTGTGTAGGGGAACACTTTGCATTCAATAATCACAATGCCATTAGTTTCAAAGTAAATTTGCAAAAAGATAGGTCTGGTCTGTGTGTTAACATTCTAAATTTGAGAAAGGCCAATTTTGATGGTATCAGGAATGATCTGGCAAGTGTAGATTGGGACAGGTTGTTTTCTACAAAGGTGTATTTGGTAAGTGAGAGGCCTCAAAAAGTGAAATTTTGAGAGCACACGGCTTGTATGTACCTGTCAAAATAAAAGGTAAAGATAACAAGTGTAGGGAACCTTGGTCTTCAAGAGACGTTGAGGCCCTGGTTAAGAAGGAAAATAGGTGCATAGCAGGTAGGAACAAATGAAGTGTTTATGGAGTATAAGAAATACAAGAGAACACAAAGAAAGAAATCCAGAGGTCCAAAAGAAGGCATGAAGTTGCCCTAGCAGACACGGTGAAGGAGAATCCTAAGGGATTCTACAGCTATGTGAAGAGCAAAAGGATTATGAAGGACAAATCTGGAAGATCAGAATGGTAATCCTGTGTGGAGCCAAAAGAGTTTGGGGAGATCCTAATTTTTTTTTTACATCTGTATTTACTCAGGAGACAGAGTCTCGAAGTGAGGTGAAGCGGCATAAACTTTGTGGACCCTGTACAGATTACAGAGGAGGGCTGTCTGCTGTCCTAAGCTAAATCAGGGTGGATAAATCTCCAGGGCCTGACAAGATATTTTTTCAGACCACGTGGGAGGCAAGTGCAGAAATTGCCTAACTGCGATATTTAAATCATTCTTAGTGACAGAAGAGGTACCAAAGGATTAGAGGATAATCAATGTTGATCCGCTATTTACAAGAAGCTCTAAACATAAACCAGGAAATTGTATGCCAGTGTATCAAACATCAGTTGTGGGAAAGTTATTGGAATGTATTCTAAGTGACTCGATCTATAAGTATTGGATAGACATGAAGTGATTAAAGTTGGCTTTGTGTATCGTAGGTCATGTCTAATCAATTTATATTATAGAGTTTTTCAAGGAAATTCCCAGGAAAATGGATGAAGGCAAGGCACTGGATATTGTCTACATGGTCTTTAGCAAGGCATTTGACAAGGTCCCACATGGGAGGTTGATCATGAAGGTTCAGTCACTCAGCATTCAAGATGAAGTAGTAAATTGATTTAGACATTGGCTTTGTGGGAGAAACCGGAGAGTGGTAGCAGATGGTGGGATCTTTTACTGGAAAACTGTGACTGGTTGAATGCCACAGGGATAAGTACTGTGTCTATTGTTGTTTGTCATCTATATCAATCATGTGAATGATAATATGGTTGATTGGATTAGCAAATTCGTGAATGACACCAAGGTTGGGGGTGTAGTGGAGAGCAAGGAAGACTATCATGGCTGACAGTAGGATCTGAACCAGATGGAAAAAATGGCAGATGGAATTTAATGCAGCCAAGTGTGAGGTTTTGCACTTCGGTAAGACCAGCCAGGGTAGGTCTTAAACAGTGAATGGTAGGGCACTGAGGAGGGTGGTGGAACAAAGGGATCTGGGAACACAGGTCCATAATTTGCTGAAAGTGGCATCACAGGTAGATAGGGTTGTAAAGAAAGCTTTTGACATACTGGCTTTCATAAATCAAAGTATTTAGTACAGGAGTTGGGATGTTATGTTGAAGTTGTATGAGATGTTGGTGAGGCCTAATAGATAGATAGATACTTTATTCATCCCCATGGGGAAATTCAACATTTTTTCCAATGTCCCATACACTTATTGTAGCAAAACTAATTACATACAATACTTAACTCAGTAAAAATATGATATGCATCTAAAATCACCCTCTCAAAAAGCATTAATAATAGCTTTTAAAAAGTTCTTAAGTAGTTTACTTAAATACATTGAGTCCTAACCCCGGCACTTTAACATATCTTACTCCTGGCGGTTGAATTGTAAAGCCGAATGGCATTGGGGAATATTGATCTCTTCATCCTGTCTGAGGAGCATTGCATCAATAGCAACCTGTCGCTGAAACTGCTTCTCTGTCTCTGGATGGTGCTATGTAGAGGATGTTCAGGGTTTTCCATAATTGACCATAGCCTACTCAGCGCCCTTCGCTCTGCTACCGATGTTATACTCTCCAGTACTTTGCCCACGACAGAGCCCGCCTTCCTTACCAGCTTATTAAGACGTGAGGTGTCCCTCTTCTTAATGCTGCCTCCCCAACACGCCACCACAAAGAAGAGGGCGCTCTCCACAACTGACCTATAGAACCTCTTCAGCATCTCACTACAAACATTTGGAGTACTGTGTGCAGTTTTGGCCACCTACCTACAGAAAAGATGTAAGTAAGTTTGAAAGAGAACAGAGAAAACTTGCAAGGATGTTGCCATGTCGGAGGACCTGAGGTTATAAGGAAAGATTAAATAGGTTAGGAATTTATTCCTTGGTATAGAGAAGATTGAGGGGAGATTTGATAAAGCTGTACAAAATGATAAGTATAGATAGAGTAAATACAAGCAGGCTTTTTCCACTCAGATTAGGTGGGACTACAAACCAGAGGTTATGGGTGAAAGGTGAAAAGTTTAAGGGGAACCTGAGGGGAAACTTCTTCACTCAGAGGGTTGTAAGCACGTGGAACGAGCTGCCAGCGCAAGTGGTGCATGTGAGTTCAATTTCAACATTTAAGTGAAATTTGGATAGGTAGCTGGATGGTAAGGGTATGAAGGGCTATAGTCCCCATGCAGGTCGATGGGAGTAGGCAATTTAAATAGTTTCAGCATGGACTAGATGGGCTGAAAGGCCTGTTTCTGTGCTGTACCCCTCTATGACTGACGAGACCCAGTGTCAGGCCTGGATGATGATGATCAGTTGATTACAAGCTGGCCAATCCCCACCAGTAGTCCATTCTGACCGCATTAAAGCTACTAAGGCTATCATCTGACACTGATGAATTTGTACTCTCCACAGGGGGTTTGTTGATGTGTTTTAATATTTTTTTTACATTGACATGTCACTGAGACTTTCCTCTGTGTTGTTAGAATCAGAAATTCATTGATGACTCCCAGTTAGATTATGTTGCTAAAGAGAGATATCCTCTATGAGGTCACATGATGACAACTAGCAGCGTAAGGCCAAACAGCATCTTGAAACTGGAGAAAGCCCTGTTTGAGTTTATATATATTTATATAAATGTACACATACCTCTGGATCCATCAATTATTTCTGAAGTCTTGACAGTTGTAGTCGAATTGCAAGCTTGTTTTACCAAGCAATATTAAGAAAAGTTTACTTTCTTATTTGAGCTTGCCATCGAGGTAACATATTTACCTTGGCATGAATTCAGAAAGGGTGAAGGAATAGCTAATGCAGCAAAAAAAAAATTAGCCA
Organism: Hemitrygon akajei; assembly: GCF_048418815.1. NCBI lineage: Eukaryota > Metazoa > Chordata > Chondrichthyes > Myliobatiformes > Dasyatidae > Hemitrygon > Hemitrygon akajei. Next base: position 143,903,185 of record NC_133128.1, on the reverse strand, counting down.
AACTTTGCAGCTCAAATAGTTTAATGGAATGGAGGCTTTATCAGGGTGCTGGTGTTTTTCTTAATTTGGCATGCAAGTCTCACAAAAAGGCTGGTGAGGTGAATTATCAATAGCAGGAATGTGCAGGGCTTGGAAATATTCAGCGACTGAATGGGCCCAAACACAATGAACAGAGAAAAAGATAAGTGTTACGTAGAGGCTGGGTCCCCACACTTGTATTTATGTGGAGAGATAAGATAAGCTTTTCTCTTAAGCAAACAAGGCTGATGGTGACCTGAGGTGTATACAGTAAAATTATGAAAAGGATAAATAGTCAAAATCTTTTTCCATTGTCAAGAGTATCAAAGCAAGAGGGCCTAGATTAAGGTAAAATAATGGAGTTTACAGAGAAAAGCTTTTTTTTACATAGGCTGTGGTAGAAATCTAGAACACATTGCCAGAGGAGGTGGTGGAATTATATACAATTATATACTGTATATATCCAGTTAAGGTATAGAAGGATCTGGACCTCGTGCGTGCAAATGGAATTAGCAAAGAGGAGCAAAAGGTTAGCTTTGATGTGGTGCACTGAAGAGTCTGTTTATGTACAAATCCTGAACTAAATATAAAGCATAACCAGGTTAAAGCAGCAGTTTTTGAAAGGTTAATGTTGTTTTAAATAGCAGCTATCTTTTGAAATGGGTGGTGTAGCATTCCAGGGATTGCATCATGAAGAAACAGGGATGAAGGTGTCAGCAAGCATTCTTGGCTGCGATACCAATTCATAGTTCATCCGAGGGCAAGGAAGGTTGAAGTGTCAGATGTATGGGCATTTCTTCATGTGGTGTCCAATCCACTGAAAGATTTTACAAGCTTTGCAAGAGTCTTATTGCATCAGGGAATCATTGAGTGTGTGAACCAGTTATTAGAAAGAGATGATGCAGTATCAGTCTGGCCAATTATTTGAAACAGGCCCAGCAGAAATAGGATGATTGCAAAAGAGATGCAAGAGTTCACAGGGTTCAACAACAGCCTGAATGACCACAGTGTCCATGTTTGAAATTGCAAGGCATTGTGGTCAACGCCAAATATATGCCGCACAGCAAGGGTGAACAGTTGTCTCTCTCTCTAATCTGAAAAGTAAGTGGGATGGGTCACTGCGTTATGGATGAAAAGTTTGTCCATCTTTGTATGTAGTTTATTGATTTCATTATATTTCTTTGTTTTATTGTGAATGCCTGTAAAAAGAAGAATCTTGGGGTAGAATAAGGTGACATATACATACGTATGTCAATAATAAATTTTCTTTGAACTTTGAATAAGAGGGTCATCTGGGGTTCAGAATCCAGCTCTCAAACCCATGGCCATTTGTAGGTAAAGACTTTGGGGAAAAAAGTACTGATGCACAAAAATTACTTCTCTCAAAGGGTGGTGAATCTCTGGAGTTCTCTGCCCCTGAGGGTGGCAGGGTTGGATAGGTAGTTGAAAGAATGTAAAGTTATGGGGAATGGCACAGAGGAGGAGCTGAGCCCTGAAGTAGATCAGTATGCTGGGGCAGTCTGGAAGCCTACTCCTCCTCCTCCTTTCTAGAATTGGTGAACCAGTTCATTGCTGTCACTTGTACTGAGTAACAGTGAATATCTTAGTTGTGCATGCCCTTCATTACAACAGTGCACTGAGGTAGAACAACTGCAAACAATAACGCTGCAGAATGAAGTGTTAAACCACCGAGAAAGTGCACTGCAGGCAAACAATAAAGTGCAAGGTCATGACAAGGTAGATTGTACTGGGGACCACTCATTGGTCTATTAACAGTGGGATAAAAGCTGTAATTGAGCCCAGTGGTAAGTGCTTTCAGGCTTTTGTATCTTCTGCCCAACAGGACAGGGCAGAAGAGATAATATCCGGGCAAGTGGAGTCTTCGATTATCTTGGCTATTTTGCCGAGGCAATGAGGAATACAGAGAGTCTATGGAGGGGAGACTGGTTTCCATGATATAGTGAGCTGTGTCCACAATTCTGTGCAGTTCCTTGCATTATGGGCAGACTAGTTGCCATATCAAGCCATTATGCATCTGGAGGGGAGACGTTTTATGGTGCATCAATAAAAAATGGTGAGGGTCAAACGGGGACATGCCAAATATCCAGTCAGGCTTCTGCTCACATCTCCCTTGGATACACAGAGACATGGTTCCATTCAGCTCCTTGTGACTTCTGCCAAGAAACTCAGAATTTTTGTCCACCTTCACTGACTGAATAAGTACATAGGACACTCGCTGATAACAACCCAACCAGCTTTGACAAAACAGTTGCAGATGTGGGAACTTATAGAAACCACCATCTACTTGTATGGGCAGATCAGTCAATCCTGGTTGGGTGGGGGTGGGTCTTGTGATTAATTGGCAGAATCTGACATTGATTTATTTTTTAAGGACAATTCATATTGTTTCCATGATTTATACCATCAAAGAGACTTTTTTATCCTGGTTTTTTTGCTTAGTGAATCTACATAATATTACATGAATCTCTGAATAGAAAGTGTCAAATTTTATAGATTAAATCCCAGATAATCCATGAATGTTGTCACTGTCACAGGATCAGATAGTATTCTCCTAAGTGAGGCTCTTTCACAGAAACATTTGCATTTCCACCATTCCTGTAATGCAAAACATTGTTTCGTAGCTTTCCACAAGAACAATTGAAGCTAGCTAACTGCGTCATACCAGTGTGAATAGCTCAACACTATTTGATTACGTGAGATGAGTGCCTGGAGCATGCTGTGATGGGAGGTTACCTGGCAACCTCTGGTGTGGTGGGTCTCTAGCATCTCCAGTTTGACAGGAGATGGGAACTGAAATATAGCATAGGTCTCAGGTAGAGGTTCATTGGTGGATCTTTGGATAAAAAGGGAAATAAGAACCATTATTAAATACTCAGAAGGTCAGACAGTATTGGGAGAGCGAGGAGCCGAGTTAATGTTTCAGTGGTCGTGGTGCACATAGGTACCAACGATATAAGTAAAAAACGGGATGAGGTCCCACAAGGTGAATTTAGGGAGTTAGGAGATAAACTGAAAAGTAGGACCACAAAGGTAATAATCTCTGGATTACTACCAGTGCCACGTGCTAGTCAGAGTAGAAATAGGAGGATATTTCAGATGAATACGTGGCTTGAAAATGCTGCAAGGGGGAGGGATTCAAATTTCTGGGGCATTGGAACCAGTTCTGGGGGAGGTGGGACTGGTATAAACAGGACGGTCTGCACCTGGGCTGGACTGGAACCAATGTCCTGTTTGCTACTGCTGTTCAGGAGGCTTTAAACTAATGTGGCAGGGGGATGGGAACAAGGGCAGAGAGACAGAGGGGTGTAAAATGGGGTTAGAAGCAAAAAGTAGTAAGGTGAAAAGTAAAAGTGGCAGGCAGGCAAATCCAGGGCAAAAAGCAAAAAGGGCCACTTTTCAATGTAATTGTGTAAGGGCTAAGAGTGTTGTAAAAACAAGTCTGAAGGCTTTGTGTGTCAATGCGAGGAGCATTCGTAACAAGGTGGATGAATTGAATGTGCAGATAGTTATTAATGAATATGATATAGTTGGGATCACAGAGACATGGCTCCAGGGTGACCAAGGATGGGAGCTCAACATCCAGGGATATTCAATATTCAGGAGGGATAGACAGGAAAGAAAAGGAGGTGGGGTAGCATTGCTGGTTAGAGAGGAGATTAATGCAATAGAAAGGAAGGACATTAGCCTGGAGGATGTGGAATCGATATGGGTAGAGCTGCATAACACTAAGGGGCAGAAAACGCTGGTGGGAGTTGTGTACAGGCCACTTAACAGTAGTAGTGAGGTTGGGTATGGCATTAAACAGGAAATTAGAAATGCGTGCAATAAAGGAATAGCAGTTATAATGGGTGACTTCAATCTACATATAGATTGGGTGAACCAAATTGGTAAGGGTGCTGAGGAAGAGGATTTCTTGGAATGTATGCGGGATGGTTTTCTGAACCAACATGTCGAGGAACCAACTAGAGAGCAGGCCATTCTAGATTGGGTATTGAGCAATGAGGAAGGGTTAGTTAGCAATCTTGTCATGCAAGGCCCCTTGGGTAAGAGTGACCATAATATGGTGGAATTCTTCATTAAGATGGAGAGTGACATGGTTAATTCAGAAACAAAGGTTCTGAACTTAAAGAAGGGTAACTTTGAAGGTATGAGATGTGAATTAGCTAAGGTAGACTGGCAAATGATACTTAAAGGGTTGACAGTAGATATGCAATGGCAAGCATTTAAAGATCGCATGGATGAACTACAACAATTGTTCATCCCAGTTTGGCAAAAGAATAAACCAGGGAAGGTAGTGCACCTGTGGCTGACAAGGGAAATTAGGGATAGTATCAAGTCCAAAGAAGAAACATATAAATTAGCCAGAAAAAGTGGCACACCTGAGGACTGGGAGAAATTCAGAGACCAGCAGAGGAGAACAAAGGGCTTAATTAGGAAAGGGAAAAAAGATTATGAGAGAAAGCTGGCAGGGAACATAAAAACTGACTGTAAAAGCTTTTATAGATATGTGAAAAGAAAAAGATTGGTCAAGACAAATGTAGGTCCCTTACAGTCAGAAACAGGTGAATTGATCATAGGGAACAAGGACATGGCAGACCAGTTGAATAACTACTTTGGTTCTGTCTTCACTAAGGAGGACATAAATAATCTTCCGGAAATAGTAGGGGACCGAGGGTCTAGTGAGATGGAGGAACTGAGGGAAATACATGTTAGTAGGGAAGTGGTGTTAGGTAAATTGAAGGGATTAAAGGCAGATAAATCCCCAGGGCCAGATGGTCTGCATCCCAGAGTGCTTAAGGAAGTAGCCCAAGAAATAGTGGATGCATTCGTGATAATTTTTCAAAACTCCTTAGATTCTGGATTAGTTCCTGAGGATTGGAGGGTGGCTAATGTAACCCCACTTTTTAAAAAAGGAGGGAGAGAGAAACCGGGGAATTATAGACCGGTTAGTCTGATATCGGTGGTGGGGAAAATGCTAGAGTCGGTTATCAAAGATGTGATAACAGCACATTTGGAAAGAGGTGAAATCATCAGACAAAGTCAACATGGATTTGGGAAAGGAAAATCATGTCTGACGAATCTTATAGAATTTTTTGAAGATGTAACTAGTAGAGTGGATAGGGGAGAGCCAGTGGATGTGGTATATTTAGATTTTCAAAAGGCTTTTGACAAGGTCCCACACAGGAGATTAGTGTGCAAACTTAAAGCACACGGTATTGGGGGTATAGTATTGATGTGGATAGAGAATTGGTTGGCAGACAGGAAGCAAAGAGTGGGAGTAAACAGGACCTTTTCAGAATGGCAGGCAGTGACTAGTGGGGTACCGCAAGGCTCAGTGCTGGGACCCCAGTTGTTTACAATATATATTAATGATTTAGACGAGGGAATTAAATGCAGCATCTCCAAGTTTGCCGATGACATGAAGCTGGGCGGCGGTGTTAGCTGTGAGGAGGATGCTAAGAGGATGCAGGGTGACTTGGATAGGTTAGGTGAGTGGGCAAATTCATGGCAGATGCAATTTAACATGGATAAATGTGAGGTTATCCACTTTGGTTGCAAGAACAGGAAAACAGATTATTATCTGAACGGTGGCCGATTAGGAAGAGGGGAGGTGCAACGAGACCTGGGTGTCATTGTACACCACTCATTGAAGGTGGGCATACAGGTACAGCAGGTGGTGAAAAAGGCAAATGGTATGTTGGCATTCATAGCAAAAGGATTTGAGTACAGGAGCAGGGAGGTTCTACTGCAGTTGTACAAGGCCTTGGTGAGACTGCACCTAGAGTATTGTGTGCAGTTTTGGTCCCCTAATCTGAGGAAAGACATTCTTGCCATAGAGGGAGTACAAAGAAGTTTCACCAGATTGATTCCTGTGATGGCAGGACTTTCATATGAAGAAAGACTGGATTGACTGGGCTTATCCTCACTGGAATTTAGAAGATTGAGGGGGGATCTTATTGAAACGTATAAAATTCTAAAGGGATTGGACAGGCTAGATGCAGGAAGATTGTTTCCGATGTTGGGGAAGTCCAGAATGAGGGGTCACAGTTTAAGGATAAAGGGGAAGCCTTTTAGGACCGAGATGAGGAAAAACTTCTTCACACAGAGAGTGTGGTGAATCTGTCACAGGTAACAGAATTCTCTGCCACAGGAAACAGTTGAGGCCGGTTCATTGGCTATATTTAAGAGGAAGTTGGATATGGCCCTTGTGGCTAAAGGGATCAAGGGAGAGAAAGCAGGTACAGGGTTCTGAGTTGGATGATCAGCCATGATCATACTGAATGGCGGTGCAGGCTTGAAGGGCCGAATGGCCTACTCCTGCACCTATTTTCTGTGTTTCTTTAATTTAAACTTGGCAAAAGCTGAGAATGAAAGAAGCTTTAAATGATAGAGCAAGTGGGGAGGTTGGAGAGTGCAGTGTGTGGAAGGAAGTGGCAAGGGCAGAGATAGCAGTCTGTAGAAAGGAGTAGGAGGGTGGAGTGAGCTTGTTGAGGGAGTGAGTACGGAGGGTGGAGATCAAAAGAAGCAGAACGACGTGCTTGTGGAGCTGGCTGAGGGACGGTAGTGATTAACAAAGAGACTAAGAGTCACACAATATGAAAACAGACCCTTCAGCCTACTGGGTCATCAGCCATCAACCACCTGCCTATGTTAATCCCATTTTCCAGCACCTAGATGGTAGTCTTCTACATCTTCATATTCACTGAGGTTCTCATTTTGACACTGAAATATGAGAGCCTCTGCTCCACCAACACTCATTGTAGACTTAAACACTCCCAGTGAAAAATTCTTCCTCACATCCCCTCTACTACCTCTAAACTTAAACTTGCTTGTTTTTGATATGGATGTCTCCATAAGACAAAGCCATTTCCTGAACTCTCCAGCAATAGCCTTGTGAATGCACTGAAGTATTAATTTACAGTTTTGCCCACATCCTCCAGCTCCACACTTGGATAACTCTGAGTTAAATGTTTCTGAAGGAGTAAGGTGTGTCCAGAGAAAGAGAAAAGCAATGAGAGAAATCTGAAGATACCAGAAGACGAGAGAAAAGATGTGAGAAAGCCACAATAGCTCACTGCCCCAAATTGTTGAATTCAATGTTGAGTCGTAAGAGCAGGAATATTTCTAGGTAAAAGATAAATCCCTTGAGGTTCATTGAATCAATGGCTAGAGACAAAGAAATTAAATGGGAATGAGACTGAGAACCAAAGTAATAGGCAACTGGAAGCTCAGAGCTACCCATGAAACTGAGTGGATGTACTTTATAGAGCCTTTGTCCAATCTGTGTTTAGTTTATATGGTGTACTGGGTACCAGAAGCAGTGCATTAAAGTGGACTAAGTCAGTCACTGTGTGAATATGTATCTGGGCCACTAGCCAACAGGAAAGGATGAGGTTGACAGCACAGCTGTTTCCCTGGTGTCTGCCTCAGAAGGTGGCTGTAGATAAAACAGTAGTCCCATAGGAGTGGGACGTGTACCCTGTACCTTAGAAATCAGATGCTGACTGCAAATCAGGTCTAGTGATTCAGAGGGGATAGCGCACCATACTACAGCGTGGCATTAGAATATGCAGAGATAACTGTGATTATTGTTGTAACATAGACAATTATAGCAAAGTACAGGTCCTTCAGTCCACTATGTTGTGCCAACCTTTTAACCCACTCTAAGATCAATCTAACCCTTCCCCTCTACACTTTTCTATCAATAGAAAATTGTTGCTGAACTCCCTAGTGAGGATATAAGGTATTAGAACATCTCCAGACTCACTACCACCCCCGTGTTGCTTTAGGCAAACTACTTCTTGCCCATGTGCTGTAAGAGTGGTGCAGATGTGTTTGAACCAAAGCTACCTCCGCCTGAGGAGAACATGTTGAGCCAGACAGCTTAGAAGGTGGATGTGTCGGATCTAAATCCTGGATTGATCAGTTATATTCGTCATTGCCAGAGGACATTTTCTTGAAATAAGTGAAGAAAATTTGGGGAAGATGTCAGAGGTTATTGCCCTTAAACCATCAGGATCCTGAATCAGCACGGATAACTTCACTCACCTCAATGCCAAACTGATCACAAAACACAACCTTTGGACTCGCTTTCCAAGGACTCTACAACTCATGTTCTCATGTTCTCAGTATTATGTATTTATTTGTTATTTCTTCTTTAGTATTTACACAGTTTGTCTTTTATTGCACGTTGGTTATTCATCAGTCCGAAAGGGTAGACAGCCACAGACTTTCTCCCCCCCCCCCCCCCCCCCCCCCCCAGGGCGGAACAGTCGTGTACCAGAGGTTATGAATTTAAGGTGAGAGGGGTAAAGATTCTGGGAGATGTGCAAGCCAAGTTTTCTTCACAGAGAGTGCTACATGGTAGGGATGGCAGTGGAGCAGGAATCATGGTGGTATTCAAGAGGCAATTGGACAGACACATTAATATGTGGGAGATGGTGGGTTACGGATCACGTACAGGCAGAAGAGATTTAGTTTAATTCAGCATTGTGTTTGGGCTGATGGGCCTGTTGCTGTGCTGTGCAGTTCTGTATTCTTTATTCTATTTTCTGGAAGTAAAGAAAAAGTTTAAAGATCTCCTGTTATTGGAGGAAGTGTATTAACACAGACTGATTAGCCAGTTATCAGACAGAAAGCAGATAGATGGAATAAATGAGTCATTTTTTTGGTTGGACGTAACTAGTGTCTTTGTGTCTGATTAAACAAAGCCACATGGAAACTAAAAGTCTTTATTAAACAAAACACATCTTTGGGAAAGAATTAGAATTGTCTCCCTTCACAATGTTTTACACAGTTTAAATACAAAGTTAACAATAAATGATTAACTATAGTTTCAATGGCATTATCACCTACTTTAAAAGTTTGAATGTAGACAGGTAACTTTGCACAATTACATATTGCAGTGGTAGAACACCCCAACTAGCAGAACGACTTTGGATATTCCATACTGGTCCCTTGTCCAAAACCTTCTCAGCATCAACACCAGACACCGAAGATGAATCTCCTATGTTAAAGTGTTGAGGCATGACTCCCTGGATATACAGCTAGCCAAAACAGACCTGTTCTGAATTGGTTATTAATTGGCAGGACCTTTAACAATGTGTTGATACAGGAGATGGTCACTTAATGCCTTCCCTGGTCTGATTGTTCTGCAACTGATATTGGTTTATCATTGTCACATGTACTGAGATACAGTGAGAAGCTCGTGTGGCAGAATGTTCGTTCAGATTAGATCATTGTATTGAGGTAAAGTGCAGAGATATAAAATGTAGGATAAAGTGCAGCCCAGGTAAATAATAAAATGCAAGATCATAACGATGTAGATTGTGAGGTCAAGAGCACAGCTTATCGTATCATCATCCTTGAGCTTTCAGACTTTTGTATTTTCAGTCAATGGAAGAGGGGAGGAGAGAGATCATCCAGGGTGGGTGGGATCTTTGATCATACTGTCTGATCGACTGAGTCAGCAAGAAGTATAGACAGAGTCCAGGAAGGGCAGTTTTCAACATAAACAATTATCTATTGTCTTCCGCTGTGTGGTGCGTAGTGCAAGTAGTACAGAATCAGAATGTCCCGCATCCCTCACCCACACACACTTTTATATAGACCAGGTCAGCTCTCCACTGTGTCCTTTGATATTCAATGACCCCATGGCTGTTGAGCTGAGCAGATCTGGGAATAATACTACAATTAAAACTGAGTGAGTGAGACCTCCGTTGGTCAGGGTTGGCCATGGATGTTGTGTCCTGGCTGTCCAGATACGTAAGCCTGGGCAATACGATATGGAGAGCAAGCTGTCACCCATGTAGCAAGCTCCACCTCTCCCCCCTAGACTGATCCAGTTTTAGAGTCAGACTACCACAAAGTATATTATGTTATTACAGATCGGACAATCCAGATATAATAATACAGGAGAAACAAGCAAGAACAACTTGCTTAACAGATATAGCCATTCCAAACACACATAACCTACAGAAATCAATTAAGTGAAAAATACCAGAAATATGCTGAATTAAAAGAGGAAATTGAAAGACTTTGGAACACGAACAAGGTATACATTGTCCCGATAGTAATATCTACAACTGGTCTCATCGCAAAGGCACTACACAATAGCATTAAACAATTTGGGCTACACAGCAATATCTATGTAAATCTTCAGAAAGCCACAATACTAAACACCACTAGAATAGTCCAAAAGTTCCTAGCAATTGATAAATGAGTGTGCTTGGTTATGTCCATACCTCAGGTTTTACCAGCTTGAGCTGAGAAAAATAAATAATAATAACAAATAAACAATAAATATCGAGAACATGAGTTGTAGAGTCCTTAAAAGTGAGTCCATAGTTTGTTTTAACAGTTAGTGATGGAGTGAGTGAAATTAACCCCACTGGTTCAGGGGTCTGATGATTGAGGGGTAATAACTGCTGCTGAACCAGCTGGTGTGGGACTTAAGGCTCCTGGACCTCTACCGGGAAGGCAATGGTGAGAAAAGTGCATTCTCTGGATGCTGGGAATCCTTGGTGATAGATGGTGTTTTCCTGTGACAGTGCTCCTTATAAATGTGGGGAGGGCTTTACCTGTGACAGACTGGGTTGTATCCACTACTTTATAACTTTTTCTGTTCTCATACCAGGCTGTGATGCAACCAGTCAGTATATTCTCCACCGTGCATCTATAGAAGTTTATCAGATGAGATGCCAGATCTGCACAAATTTCTAAGAAAGTAGAGGTGCTGCCATGCCTTCTTAGTAATGACGGCTAAATGCTGGTGGTGGTTACATGATAGGTGGAGAATCAATCAGGCTTTTCTAGATAATCTAGTTGTACTCATCGGTGAGTACTGGTGTGTGTTTGAGTGATTTTTGTGTTTAGGTCATTTACATCTAGTAAATGGCTTTGGCTACCAATCTTCTGCCTTTGAAAATGTATTGTGGATTTAATTTGGATCAATGGATTCCTAGAAGCTGTGAATCCCAGTCCAGACGATGCTGGCATCTGTGGGATGGATGCGAATCAGAAGGTGTGAAGTTTGTACGTAGCTTCAGAAGAAAGCATTGTCTATACTTTGTAAATATGGAGTTCTCCTTTGTGTTTAGCACATAAATATTGAGCCCCATGTTGGGCCAACAGACCTGTTCACCAAAAGCGTCTCCATATGATGCCTGCTGTATCTTGTTTTGTCAAATAAAGAAGCTGCTTCATATCTACCAGTAATCTTCTCCGGCGATTTCATTCACGCAACAATACGGAGAATGCCAAAAATCAAAGTCCAAAGGTCAATCAAAAGTCCAGAAGTCAAGGCCTGACGACTCGAGCCCTAAATCTACAAGGCCACTGGGGAAGTCGAAGTCTCATTGCCAGCAAATCCGCGAGCCCGGTAGAGGCTGGAGATGGCCTATCCTGGGGTTGGAGGCCTGTGTGTGTACATGGGGCGAAGAGTGGAGGGAGGAAAGGAGCTTGTTTTGATGTCGTTTGTTATGTTCTGTATTGCTCTGCTGAGCATTGTGGGCATATTATGTTGCCACCAGGATATGTGATGACACATGCAGGCTACCCCAGCACATCTTTGGTTGTTAACACAAACAATACATTTCACTGTGCTTCAAAGAACACATGATAAGTAAATGTATCTAAATTCAAGTATGATGGTATGATAAGGCCAGCTACTGATATTAGCTCCTTATTCCAGAATGATTGAACTAACCTAAGGTAAATTTCCAAAACTGATGTTGAGTTGACTTCTCCAAGTAAATCCGAGGTGTCTAGGGGTTACTGGATATAATGTAGCCTCAAGCCAGTCACTGTGCTTGAATTTTTATTTTGCATGCTAAATGTAAACTGGGCTTGTATTTGAGCCATTCCACTTCACCGTAACAGTTTGCTCCATGCAGGCACTCACAAGAAGATTGGCTCCTCTTGGGCGAGGTCTTGGAAGATTGCCACCATCAATGGAACCTAAACTCTTGGGAGAGAGTCAGTGCCTCTGAGAGGTGGGGTTTAAAAATAAACACTGATAATAAAGGACATTAGTTGTGAAAAAGAAAACATTGTTGCATGACGTGGTTGATATTTTAATATTTTTGTTCTGTGAAATGAGGGTGGTGCAGTACTCTGTACTTAAACCTCTTCCTGTCTTTCTGTGGGGAGTGTTCGGTGCACAGTCCCTGAAGGAAATGAAGATGCATTGCTCTCAAATGTTGAAGAAGAGTGCACTCTGGTGGATGACATGATTCGATGCTCACACCTGAATGTGAAAGGGCTATCATGCTTCATGTTGTAAGTTTATTGTCATAGGCACACATATACGGGGTATAGATATCATGAACATTGCAGTAGCAATACAACACATTACAGTTGTGGCCAAAAATAAGTTAATGTAAATCACAGAAACCAGTCTCCCCCTCCATGGACTCTGTCTACACTTCTCACTGCCACAGTAAAGCAGCCAACATAATCAAAGACCCCCTGCCACCATAGGTGTTATCTCTTCTCCCTTCTCCCGTCAGGTAGAAGCCACAAAGCCTGAAAGCATGTATCACCAGGTTCTAGGACAGCTTCTATCTCGCCATTATAAACACTACTAACCTCACATTCAAAGTTCAAAGTAAATTTATTATCAAATTATGTATATTACCTTGAGATTCATTTTCTTGCAGGACAAATAGAGAAATGCACTAGAATTTATTAAAAGATCACTCATAAATGCTGACTGACAAACAACAACTATGCAAAAGACAAATTATGCAAATGAAAAGTAATACAGAGGATATGAGCTGTAAAGATCTGTGAAAGTGAGTCTGTAGGTTGTAGAACTAGTTCATATTTGTGGTGAGTGAGGTCATCCACACTAGATAAGGAGCTTGATGCCGATAGGGTAATAACCGTTCCTGAACCTGGTGGTGTGGGACTCTCTTCTGTACCTCCTGCCTGATGGAATTAGCAAGAAGAGAGCAAGGCCTGGATGCTGGGGGTCTCTAATGATGGATGCTGCATTCTTGTGGCAACACTCCATGTACATGTGCTCAATGGCGGGGAGGGCTGTATCTGCCATTTCCTGTGGTCTTTTCCACTCCCGGGCAATGACGTTTCCAAACCAGGCCGTGGTGCAACCAGTCAGAATACTCTCCACTGTGCATCTATAGAAGTTTGTCAAAGACTTCGATGGCATGCTGAATCTATGCAAGCTTCTAAGAAGGCAGAGGCACTGTCATGCCTTCTTTGTGATGGCACTTATGTGCTGATCACTGGACAAATCCTCTGCTATGATAACAAGGAACTTAATGGTGCTGACCTGCTTTACATCCAAACCCCTAATGTCTCATAGACCTCCAGCTTCTTCCACCTGTAATTGATAATCAGCTCCTGTAGTTGATGGTCAAGATCTCCCTTGTTGTGATCTTGCATCTTACTGTCTACCTGCATTGCACTTCCTCTAACAGTAAAACTAAAAATTGCTTTCCATTGCATTATCTCAATGCACCACTGTAATGAAAGTTTTACCCTGTAAGCTAACACCAATAAACCAATTTACCCCTTTAAGCTTAAATTGACATGAATAATACATAATTTGCATATTTGCAAATTAACTAACAAAATTAACAGTAGTGCAAGGTAAAGAGAGAAAATAATATTGTCCAATACAGTATCAAGGTTTTCCTGATGGCAGGAGGGAAGAAGCTATTGTTGGACCTTGAATCAGAATCAGAATCAGGTTTATTATCACCAGCATGTGACGTGAAATTTGTTAACTTAGCAGCAGCAGTTCAATGCAATACATAATATAGAAGAAAAAAGAAGTGAAATAATAATAATAATAAATAAATAAATAAATTTTATTCAGTATACTTTATACAGTATACCTATATTGAATAGATTAAAATGGTGCAAAAAACCCAGAAATACTATATATTAAAAAACAGTGAGGTTGTGTCCAAGGGTTCAATGGCCATTTAGGAATCAGATGGTAGAAGGGAAGAAGCTGTTCCTGAATTACTGAGTTTGTGCCTTCAGGCTTCTGTATCTCCTACCTGGTGGTAACAGTGAGAAAAGGGCATGCCCTGGGTGCTGGAGGTCCTTAGTAATGGACGCTGCCTTTCTGAGACACTGCTCCCTGAAGAAGTCCTGAGTACTTTGTAGGCAATACCCAAGATGGAGCTGACTAAATTGTGGGTCTTCAGGCTTTTTGCACCTCCTGCGTGATGGCAGCACCGAAAAGAGAGCATTATTGTGACTGTGATCGAAGTCATTGGAGAGACACTGAGCTGGTGATATAGAAGCCTTTGTTCATCACAACAAGCAGGCATCATCCTGGAGACTCTCTCAGTACAGGCTCACAAACACAAAATACATCACATTTTCATACCCTTAAGATCAAAGGGAACAACAGGTGATCCAATACAATTTCAGTAGTTACAATGACATTATTTGCCGAAGACACTACATCGACTGGCCTTATCTCAAACAATAACGAGGTGGCCTACAGGGAAGAAGTCATCACCCCGACACAGTGGTGTCAAAAAAAAAACCTCTCCCTCAATGTCACAAAAACAAAGGAGCTGGTTGTGGATTACAGGGGGAATGGAGACAGGCTAACCCCTATTGACATCAGTGGATCTGGAGCTGAGAGGGCTAACTGCTTTAAGTTCCTCAGCATCCACATCACCGAGGACCTCACGTGGTCTGTACACCAACTGTGAGGTGAAAAAGGCACAACAGCACCTCTTTCACCTCAGACAGTTGAGTAAGTTTGGTATGAGCCCCCAAATCCTGAGAACTTTCTACAGGAGCACAATTGAGAGCATCTTGACTAGCTGCATCACTGCCTGGAACCTCCCTCAATCGCAGGACTCTGCAGAGAGTGGTGCAGACAGCCCAACGCATCTGTAGTTGTGAGCTTCCCATGATTCCGGACATTTGCAAGGACAGGTGTGTAAAAAGGGCCTGAAGGATCATTGGGGACCCGAGTCACCCCAACCACAATCTATTCCAGCTGCTACCATCCAGGAAACTGTACCACAGCATAAAAGCCACGACCTTCAAGCTCTGGGACAGCTTCTTCCACCAGACCATCAGACTGATTAGCTCACACTGATTTGAGTGTATTCTATGTTACATTGACTGGTCTATTTATTATAAATTACTATCATTGCACATTGCACATTTAGACATGTATGTGAATGATGTAAGAAATAAAGTCAATAAAAACACAAAATGCTGGCAGAACTCAGCAGGCCAGACAGCATGTATGGGAGGAGGTAGTGACGACGTTTCGGGCCAAAACCCTTCATCAGGAGTGAAGTAACATGGGATGGTCGAGGGGGGATAAGAAATGGGGGGAGGGATAAAGTAGAGAGCTAGGAAGTGATAGGCTGGAGGGAAATGGGCTAGGGGGAAGGTGGAGAATTATGGGAAATAAAAGAGAAAGAAAGGTAGGTTCTGGGGGGAGATTAACGCGCATGTTTTTGTGCAATGTATTGCTGCCATATGATTGGCTGCTTAAATATTTGCATTTGTGTACAGGTGTACAGAAGTCTTTTATCTTCTCTGGATCTATATTCTGGAACTTCCAACTCTACAGAGTTGAAGGACTGCAGCAGTTCAAGGAAATGGCTCACAGCCATCTTCTTGAAGGCAATTAGAGATGGACGATAATTGGTGATCACATAGATCGCAGAGAATCAATAAGTGACACCCAAATCCAGTAGGAAAGATAATTTCAGCGAGGATACGTCACAGCTGCATCATTGCCTGTAACAGAACCGGCTCTGCAGCCAGGAAGGCTCTACAAAGGGTGGTCAAACTGTCCATCACATCACCAGCACGAGCCTGACCACCCTCAAAGACATATATACAGAAAGGTGCCGGAAAAAGGCCAGTAACATCATGAAGGATTCCACTCCCTGCTCGTGGACTGTTACTCCCGCTCCCATCAGGGAAGAGGCTACGTAGCATCCTTGCCAGGACCACCAGGCTCAAAAGCAAGTACTTTCCCCAAGCAGTAAGGCTGATCAACATCTCCACCCATTGACCTGCTCATCCTCACCCCTCACCGCCATGACTTTTATCAGTTCCTGTAAGGGTCATCTTATGTGCAGACACTCCTGGGCCTAGTGTCACTTTATGGATATAGAATCAATCTATGTATACAAGCTGTCTTATGTATTTATATTTATTGTGTTTATATATATTTTACTGTCTTTTTTATCTTACTGTATTTTTTGTGCTATATCAGATCTGGAGTAACAATTATTTTGTTCTCCTTTACACTTGTGTGCCGAAAATGACATTAAACTATCTTGAATCTTCTGGTACTTAGACCCGTGACAATCCAGATCCTGCATCAGTCTGTCTCTCTGCACACCTCAAGTGTGGGAGCCTCACTCCTCCATCCTCCAGGCTTGTCATCCTGCTGCTCAAATGGTGCCTGATCAGTTCTTCCAATTACCTCATTTGCACTGAGATTCGATTGGCCATTTTGGTTGCTGCCTTGATTGATAAAAACCAAAGGTTGTGTCTGTTGGCACAATATGGGTTCCATTGGCACCTCAGAAACCAATGCCCTGCCTTATCTTTCTTCTTACTTCAGTATATGCTACCAGCTTGTTGTAATTCAGGACACAAAAACAGGGCCAAGGCCTAAAAACGCAATTCCTACCCTCGAAAGTCAAAGCCAAAGTCAAAGTAAATTTATTATCAAAGTATGTACGTGTTACCATTGTTATGCCGTCGGCCCCCTCCTTTGTGAGAATCTCAAAAACCCTAGTCAAGGGGGGGTCAGCTGACCCAAAAGAGGAAGAGACATGCTGAATAGACACAGGAAAATGGGAGAGAGAGAGAGAGAGACCACGTTCTCCCAAGAAGCAGAATAAAGGTGACATTGACTATTGTCTCATGGAGACCACGAGAAAAGCCCTCGAGCAAAGTGGGCTGGTTGAGAGAGAGATCGCATTACCTGCAACTTGATTGACACCTGCGATCCTGTGAAGAAGTATAAAGGAGGGTCGGGGGGGGGGGATCCCTCAGACGCACCCAGGAGACACCAAGGAAGCACGATACCGATTCCCGTGGGAGCGGGAAGCCATTTTGAAGGAAGCCACGTGCGTTAGATTCCGAATTTTGAATCTGTGGCTAGAACCAACGAAAGACTGCTTTTAACTAACAATGGGGAAGTCTGCTCCCCTGATTCCAAGGATTTGCTCTGCAAAGACAACGGGCAAGTGTTCATCTTTTCTAAATCATCTCTTTCTCTCTACAACATGAAAACCCCAGCGGTTCCCAAAAGGGAAAAGCCTGAAAACTTCTGAGTGACTCAGTATTACCCCTAGACAACTATAGAGCTTATTTCTGATTGATTATTATTACACCGGTGTTTTAGATTGAGTTTTGACGATGTGTATGATCTGAATGTTTTGTATTAACCATACGCTTGTGCCCTTTTTGAATAAAACGTTTGAAAATAGTAGCATCCGACTCAGCTGATCCATCTATCTTTGCTGGTAAGTTACCTGGTTACGGGGTTACGTGTTACCATATACTCTACAAAATGCTGGAGGGACTCAGCAGATCAGTCAGCATCCATGGAGGCGAATTACTACCCTCCAGGGTAGTGATCTCAGTATTGCTGATTGGCTAAAGGATGGGTTCTGGTCCTTTGGGACCGAACGTCCAATGATATGCAGTATATCAGAAAGATAGGTTAGTGGGCAGAGGGGGTGGTGTGGCCCTGTGTATAAGAAATAATATTAAATCATTAGAAAGGGATGACATAGGATCAGAAGGTGTAGAGTCTCTATGGGTTGAGTTATGAAATGGCAAGGGTAAAAGGACTCTAATGGCAGTTGTATACAGACCTCCAAATAGCAGCCGGGACGTGGATTACAAATTACAGCAGGAGTTAGAAAAGATGTGTCAAAAGGGCAATGTGATGATAATCGTTGGGGATTTTAACATGAAAGTGGATTGGGAAAACCAGGCCAGTACTGAACCTCAAGAGAGGGAATTTGTAGAATGTCTAAGGAATGGCTTTTTAGAACAGCTTGTTGTTGAGCCCACTCAGGGATCGGCTGAGCTGGATTGGGTGTTGTGCAATGATCCAGAGGTGATAAGAGAGCTTAAGGTTAGGGAACCCTTAGGGAGTAGTGATGACAGTATGATCGAGTTCACTTTGAAGTTTGAGGAGAAACTGAAATCCAATGTATCAGTATTTCAGTGGAATAAAGGAAATTACAATGGCATGAGAGGGGAACTGGCCAAAGTTGACTGGAAAGGGACACTAGCAGGAAGGACAGCCGAGCAGCAATGGCTGGAGTTTCTGCGAAAAATGAGGGAAGTGCAAGACAGATATATCCCAAATAAGAAGAAACTTTTGAATGGAAGAAGGACACTACTGTGGCTGACAAGTGAAGTCAGAGCCAAAGTAAAAGCAAAAGAAAGGGCATACAAGGAAGCCAAAGCTAGTGGGAAGATAGAGGATTAGGAAACTTATAAAAATTTGTGGAAGGAAACTAAGAGGGTCATTAGGAAGGAAAAGATGAATTATGAAAGGAAGCCAGTGACTAATATCAAAGAAGATACTAAAAACATTTTTTAAGTATATAAAGGGTAAAAGAGAGTCACAGGTAGATATAGGACCAATAGAAAATGACTCCGGAGATATTGTAATGAGAGATGCAGAGATGGTGAAGAACTGAATACGTATTTTGCATCAGTCTTCACAGTGGAAGACATCGGCAGTATACCAGACATTCAAGAGTGTCAGAAAGTGAAGTTTGTGCAGTGAAAATTATGACTGAGAAGGTGCCCAGGAAGCTTAATGGTCTGAGGGTGGATAAATCTCCTGGACCTGATGAAATGCACCCTTGGGTTCTGAAGGACGTAGCTGGAGAGATTGTGGAGGCATAATAATGATCTTTCAAGAATCGATAGATTCTAGCATTGTAACGGATGACTGGAAAATTGCAAATGTTACTCCACTACCTAAGAAGTGGGGGAGGCAGCAGAAAGGGAAAGTATAGACCTGTTAGCCTGACATCAGTGGTTGGGAAATTGTTGGAATTGATTGTTAGGGATGAGATTACGGAATACCTGGAAGCACCTGACAAGATAGGCCAAAGCCAGCATAGTTTCCTGAAAGCAAAATCCTACCTGATAAATCTACTGCAATTTTTTGTGGAAATTGCAAGTAGGGTCTATAAAGGAGATGCAGTAGATGTTGTGTGCTTGGATTTTCAGAAGGCCATTGACAAGGTGCCGCACATGAGGCTGCTGAGCAAGATAAAAGCCCATGGAATTACAGGGAAGTTGCTAGTATGGGTGGAGCATTGGCTGGTCAGCAGAAAACAGAGAGTGGGAATAAAGGGATCCTATTCTGGCTGGCTGCCGGTTACCAGTAGAGTTCCACAGGGGTCGTTGTTGGGACCACTGCTTTTTACGATGTATGTCAATGATTTGGACTCTTGGATTAATGGATTTGTGGCTAAATTTGCCAATGATACAAAGATAGGTGGAGGAGCGGGTAGTGTTGAGGAAACAGAGAGCCTGCAGAGAGACTTAGATATTTAGGGGAATGGGCAAAGAAGTGGCAAATGAAATACAATGTTGGAAAGCGTACTTTGGTGGAAGAAATAAACGGGCAGACTATTAATTAGATGGGGAGAGAATTCAAAATGCAGGGATGGAAAGGGACTTGGGAGTCCATGTGTGGGATACGTCCAGGTTGAGTTGGTTGTGAAGAAGGCAAATGTAATGTTGGCCTTCATTTCTAGAGGTATAGAATATAAGAGCAGGGATGTGATGTTAAGGCTCTATAATAGACAATAGACAATAGACAGTAGGTGCAGGAGTAGGCCGTTTGGCCCTTCTAGCCAGCACTGCCATTCACTGTGATCATGGCTGATCATACACAATCAGTACCCCGTTCCTGCCCTCTCCCCATATCCCTTGACCCCGCTATCTATAAGAGCTCTATCTAACTCTCTCTTGAATGCATCCAGAGACTTGGCCTCCACTGCCTTCTGGGGCAGAGCATTCCACATATCCGCCACTCTCTGGGTGAAAAAATGTTTCCGCATCTCTGTTCTAAATAGCCTACCCCTTATTCTTAAACTGTGGCCCCTAGTTCTGGACTCACTCATCAGCTGGAACATGCTTCCTGCCTCCAGCGTATCCAATCCCTTAATAATCTTATATGTTTCAATCAGATCCCCTCTCATCCTTCTAAATTCCAGTGTATACAAGCCCAGTCGCTCCAATCTTTCAACATATGACAGTCCCGCCATTCCGGGAATTAACTTTGTGAATCTACGCTGCACTCCCTCAATATCAAAAATGTCCATCCTCAAATTTGGAGACCAAAACTGCACACAATACTCCAGGTGGGATCTCACCAGGGCCCTGTACAGCTGCAAAAGGACCTCTTTACTCCTATACTCAATTCCTCTTGTTATAAAGGCCAGCATGCCATTAGCTTTCTTCACTGCCTGCTGTACCTGCATGCTTGCTTTCATTGATTGATGTACAAGAATACCTAGATTTCGTTGTACTTCCCCTTTTCCTAACTTGACTCCATTTAGATTGTAATCTGCCTTCCTGTTCTTGCCACCAAAGTGGATAACCTTACATTTATCCACATTAAACTGCATCTGCCATACATTTGCCCACTCATCCAACCTGTGAGGACTAAGGCACTCGTGAGACCACACTTGGAATATTGTGTTCAGTTTTGGGCTCCTTATTTTAGAAAGGGTATACTGACATTGGAGAGGGTTCAGAGAAGATTCATGAGAATGATTCCAGGAATGAAAGGATTACTGTATGAGGAGTGTCTGGGCTGTATTCCCTGGAGTTCAGGAGAATGAGAGGGGAATCTCATAGAAACATTCCAAATGTTAAAAGGCCTGGACAGGTTAGATATGGCAAAGTTATTCCCCATGGTCTTATGGTCTTATGAATAAAGAGTTTATACTTCAGTGCGCGACCCTTCATCAGGACTACCCGATATTGGCCTGAAGTGTTGACTCATTATTCATCTTCATAGACGTTGCCTGGCCTGCTGAGTCTCTCCAGTATTTTGCGTATGTTACTCTGGATTTTCAACATCTGAAGAATCTCTTGTGTTTACGTTCAAAGGTTCATTTATTATCAGTGCATGCATCCATATGCAACTCTGAAATTTGTATTCTCCAGATAGCCATGAAACAAAGAAAGAACATAAAAGCCATACAGAGAGAAACAGCAAACCCAGCCCCCCCATAGAAAAAAAGAACAGTATCCTGATCATCATACCCCTAAAATCCCCCTCCCCACACAAAAAACTGACAGAATGTGAACAGAACATCAACCCCCAAACACCCTCCCCTCGCACAACAAAACGGAAAAGGAACAGGTGATAGAAAACACAGAATATAAAAACCGTAAGTGTGAAAAATTCCACAGTCCATAAACTCAATAGTCCAATCCATAAACACAGACCCACTATACCATCCTACAATATCACCGACATTCATCAAATGAGAGGGAGCCCACAAGAGGCAGAGAGGCCTATACCCCTGACACAATGAACCACACAGCGATGGGCCGCTCACAAACCCCTTCTCTGGCAGTGATCAAAAGGCAGGCAGTCAGTGTTGAAACTCCTGTTCGACCTCTGCATTTGCCTTGATGTTTTGATCTTCCTCAATGCCTTAATCAGCAATTAAAGGATTCTTTAAATGACAAAATCGATTCAAACATCCAGCTCGTGCCCCGTCTTGAATTTTTACGGCTTCGAGGCTGCCCGAGTACATACTCGCATCTCGGAATCTTCTCGGAGTCGGCAAAGCACTGTATCACTCAAATGATCTCCAAACTGTAAATCAAAAGAAGTAAAAAAAAGCTATTTTTGTGAGCTATCTGGAAGATGTTGACCAAGGGAGCATTTAATGATGGCACTCTCTTAACCGGAACGTAAATGTTACTATATACATTCATTTTCCTGCAGGCGTTAGCAGGAAAATAAATAATATAGAATTTATGAAAAACTATACATAAACAGGGAAAAAATCAGCACAGGAGAAAGTCATTCAGCTCCTTGAATCAGTTCTACCATTAATTTGGATCATAACTGATCTTTTGTCTCAATATTATCTCCCAATTCTCTCCCCATGCCTCTCCACCTCTCTGTTTCTTGCATATTAAATTTTCTCTGACCTTGTAACTTGACATTCCTCATCTTAATCAGTGCCAAACTGTGCTTATTAACTTTCTTCAAAGATGGCTGGGGACCTTTTCCTGTGTCAAGGGTGCTATGTACTTCAAGTGCGAGGAATTTTCTTTACAAATTTCTTGCATGATGGTCTATAACTATTCCTGGTTTGAATACTTTGAATCGTGAAGCATTAACATAGTTTACCACATTGCCATGAGCAACATTGCTCTTATTTTTTTATCATATGAATGTTTTCATACACAGATAAGAAGACCATTTGGCCCATTGAATCCATGCCTGCTTCCAGAGCAAACCCATCAATCCCATTTCTCTACGTATTTCCCTGGGACTTATGGGCATTCTCTCTCAAGTGCCCATCATCTGTTTATCCAAGTTGTTGCACCATTACCTCTCCACGCCTTTCTTTCTCGCTGATGTGGAAGGCCAGCAGAGTGACTGGCAGTATTGAGGCAGAGAGCAGTGGATGAGGGAGCTTGATCTCAGAGTTACAGATGTTTCTCCACTGCCCTCCTGTGGCAGGCATTGGAAACTACAGCCACACTGCTGGCGAAGTCTCCAGGCTTCCTCACCTCATTTCTAGTCATGATAGAGAAAGGGGAAATTTAACAGAGGCTAGACTTTTTTTTTCCCGAGGGAAGAAGGGTATAACGATTAGAACCGAGGTGCTGTGGATCATTATAGCCGTAGAACGTTTCACCATCACAATCGGTCAACTCATGGCTGGATATGTGTGAGTAGGTGTGTGATTGTCTATGAGTGCGTGAACACTTGTGTTTGGCTTTGTGTATTTTTGTGCAACATGATCACCCAGCGTCAGCTGCAGTGGCTGGGGCACTTGATAAGGATGCCCTGTGTTTGCTACCCTGCAGAATGTTATACGGCCAAATCATGGTCAACGCTCAGCTGGTGGGCCAAAGAAGCGCTATAAGGATCAGATGAAGAATGCTTTAAGGAAGTGCAAGATCAGACCCGAGGACCTGGAGGATGCTGCAGCTGACTGTATCACTCGGCGATAGCTGTGTAGGGACCGGGTTCGTATTCTGGAGATGGAATGTGGAATGGACAACCAGAAGACAACAGAAGAGAGCCAGGAGAAATGCAGCCATGGTTGCCATCACTACCACCACTACCACATATACATGTCCCACCTGCAATAGAGCTTGTGGGTCCAGGAGAGGACTGTATAGTCATCAAAGATCTCACCGTTAAAGGAGTGGACATCATCGGATTTCGATGGACAACTGAAGAAGAAGAAGATTTTTGTGTGCGTATCTGAATGTGTGAGAATATACAGTAGGTGTGTTTTTGTGTGAGTGCATGTATGAGATTGTATATGTTTGTTGTTTGTGTATATGTGTGTTTCAGTACTAAATCTCATAGAACACAGAACAGTACAGGACAGAAACAGGCCATTCAGCCCATCAAGTCTGAGCTGACTGTGATACCAGTCACACTGATCTCACCTATCTGCACATAATCCGCATCCCCCCGTTACCTGCCTGACTAAACGCCTCTTTAATAGTTCAATAGTTCCATTTAATATTAGAGAATGTGTAAAATATACAACCTGAAACTCTTGCTCTTACAGACATCCTCAAAAGCAGGATACCCCAAAGAAAGAGTGACAGTAAAAACATTAGAACCCAAGGCCCCCCCCCACTCCCCCCCTCCCACACACAAGCAGCAGCAAAGCACCAACCCTGCCCTCCCCCACTTACTACAGCAAAAACATCAAGGCCCACCACTCGCCAAGCAAGCAACAGCAAAGATCACAAGAGAGACCCTGGTCTGCAGTACAACAGGATCTGTTTGTTCACCCGACTGTTCGACATGACACAGGCACTCTCGAAATCCCTAATAAAGGGGCAGAGAGGTGTCACACAGCAAGAGGGGAGACTAACAAAACAAAACAAAAACTCATTGACTGCAATGTTAAAGTCTGCTTTTCTCCCCCAAGTTCTCTGACTCGAGAATCAACAGCAAACTCCCCCACCATCAAGAGAAAGAGGGAGAGCACGCTCCAGGTACATAGACCTCCAACAGCTGATCCACTCTTCACGATGCTCCATTTTCTCCCGTGACGCTTCAGTCAGTGACACTGGCTCGTGCACAGGGCCACAAAGCCTCAGGTGCTCATCTTCTAAGCTGCGACTTTGGGATATTGAAAAGCACCTAGTCGGTGAGCCCCAGGAGAGGCAACCACCGTCCTAAAGACAGTAGTTTGAGTGCAGCTGCAGGTCAGGAGCACTGACAGAACCCCATCCACCTTGAAACAGGAAAAAGAGACATTAAAGATAGAAATTAAATTGTTTATTAGTAATTAAAGATAGAAAATAATGTATCTGCTTCTACGAGCTTCCCTGGACACCTACCATTCTCTGTGTAAAATATTTGCCTCATAAGTCTCCTTTTAACTTTCCCTGGCTCACCTTAAATCTAGACTTTCTTGTATTTGACAATTCCACCCTCAATAAAAGCCTTCATCAACCATATCTATACCTCTTCTAATTTGATAAACTTCCACTGGGTCATCTCTTAGCCTCGGATACTACAGGAAAACAATCCAAGTTTGTCCAACTTCTCCTTATCACTAATACCCTCTAATCCAGGCAACATCTGGTCAACCTCTTCAAAGCCTCAACATCCACCCCATAACGTGGCAACTAGAAATGCACAAATTTTCCAAATGCAGCCTAATTAACATTCAATATGTAACCCTGTCACTGGGCTCATATACAAATTTGGCTTGTTGGCTAACTCTGCTAACAGCCATGTGACTCAGTGGTGAGAAGGCCACCTTTCATAAACCATATACGTTTAGGGTCAGTATGATCTGTGGTACAACCAAACAGGGAAGTTGGAATGATCCAATTAAGGAACATTAATTGTAGTGAATGCTGTGTAAATATTGTTCACACACAGTTATCGGTCACCAAAAAATGACAGATCGTACACCAGCGTAAAACCATAAGAGAGTATATTTACCAATTTTTCAACTCTATCGAACAGTTAACAGGAAAAGAAAATGAAAAGGCCCATTACAATTAAACTAGTCCAATGTGCACATAAACATTGGAGCTCGTTTCTAGCGTAGTTGGATGTATCGCTTTACTCACATGCTGAATCCACGTTCTGCACGAAAAACACCAGCCACAGTTCGAACTTCCCTCGAAGACCATCTCGAGCGAACTGGCTAACTCAGGAATATTGGCCATTCCTTCTTGGAACCATTCATCTGCACAAAGCACTTCTTACAACGGGGTCTCACCTTTGAGTAGCATCTTTCCTTGTGCCCCATTCTGCAGCTCCTGCCAAAAGACCCCGAACCAGACTACCGACCTTCCAAAATCTCATCCCACCCAGCCCTCTAGGATATTCCATGGCATCCCACTGGGCAGAAAGCTACAACATGTACCAAGACAATTCTGATTGGCTGACACAACACTCCTAAATTGGGCAACATGGCTTGTTATCTTTAGCCAAAGCCAAAACACTTACTAGCAGGACACACTCATTTTGCAGAAAACTGCTAAAGTAACAATATCTCACAGCATAGCAGTAGAAATCTTACCCAGGGCATTACATATAGAACTACAGCATGACCTTCCGACCTTTATACTCAGTATTCCAACTAATAAAGGTTATCATGCCATATACCTTCTTTACCGCCCTATCCACCTGTGCAGCCCAACTCCCCTCTTGGACCTCCTTGCCATTGAGCCAAGACCTCACGCTCTCAGAGTGCCGGTGAGCAGCAGAAAAATCACACACAGAAATCTTATTCCTGGTACCTGGAAGGTAGCTCATTACCCTGGACTCCAAACTACTGCCAATCACAGATTGTACTCCTCCCCCACCACTCATCTGCTTATTCTGGATTCTGCCCCCTTCCTCTCCAGTCCTGATGAAGGGTCTCAGCTTGAAACAGCGATTGTTTATTCTGCTGCACAGATGTTGCCGGACTCCAGATCCAGATTCAGATTTATTTATCACGTGCACATCGAAACAAACAGTGAAACGTGTCACTTGTGTTAACAACCAATACACACAAGGATGTGCTGGGGGCAGCCCACAAGTGTCTCCACACCTTTCGGCACCAGCCTAGCACAGCAGAACAACCCGGAACACAGCAAACCAAGCCGCAAAGCAACACCAGCACGATAAAGCCTGTTCCTCCTCCTCACCCAACCACACACACAATCCTCTCAGCCCAGGACAGGCTGGCTTTGGCTTCCAGCAACCTCATGGATTTATAGACATTGATTCTCTGAGTTCCCCAGCGCAGCTGCAGTGATTCGCGGACTCGGAATTCGGAGTTCCTCCAGCACTTTGGTGTGTGTTGCCTGAGGAGGGGAGCGTATCATTTAGGTGTGGACGGTCCATCCCCCCCCCCCCCCCCGCCCCCGTTGCAGCTGACACAAGGTCACCTTCCAGTGGCAAATACCTCAGTAGAATTACTCTGCTGGATTCTCCCACCATGTGTTTCAAAGCAGATCCTTTGCCCCAGACAGGTTATGTTGTATTATTTCTGTTTGCCCATACACGGTTCGACAATAGAAAGTCTCAAGAGATGAGCTATGGAATGAATTGTGATACTCAAAGCTCTGCTTGATTGGACCGTGACCCTTCAGTTAAAAAATCTGGGCAGCAGACGGAGCCCAGACAGAATGGATGAAAGTCCCTTCTTCCGACTGACCATAAAAGACGATTTACAGAAATAAATCAGACAGTGGAAACAATATTAAACATTGAAGTAAAAGGAAGCAGGGAAGGAGAGAGGAAGGATTTAAGCATCAGTTGTGCTTTGTAGGAGGAACATCTACAAATGGTGACTGGTTCCAGTTTTCTCTCAGTTCTCATTAGTCACAGAGCAGTCTGCATACCAGCTCTGTGCCAGATGAGCGAGCTGGCAGTGCAGGCGGTTGGCAAGGTTAGAGCCTCTCATCGTCAGTCTGACACCTACTGCCTAGTAACTCAGCTGGACTGCACCTGCCCACACAGGAACCACAGAGAGTTTTCCAGTACCCATCCAAGGAGACAGTGAAAGCTCAGGCAGGGGGGCAAGTGGCAAACATTAAACTTTCCAGATGAAGTTATTGAAGTTTAAAGTCAAGGTGGAGTTTGTCACATGCACAGGTGCAATGAAAAACTTAACCTGCAGCAGCATCACAGGAACATTGCATCACATCAGCAGCATTCACCCCAGAGCATGAATGAAACATAAATTGTAATCAAATTTCACTGGACACAATTAGAGCAACAAGAGTATTGTAGTGCAATGTGGTCAAAGTGCTCATTCTGTTGCTTAACTGTAGTGATTAAAGATAAAGTGAAGTTAACACTTCGGGAAGTCATGCATAGACAGTAGACAAAAGGGATCGGGGACTTTTGTAGAACATACAGATGTAGGGTACATGTACATTGTTCCTGAATGTGGCAAACAGCTAAACAGGATGGTGAAAATGGGGTATAAGATCATAGGACCACAAGACATAGCATGAGAAATAGGCAATTTGGCCCATTGAGTCTGCTCTGCCATTCCATCATAGCTGATTTATTATCCCTCTTAACCATATTCTCCTGCCTTCTTCCTATAAACTTTGGTGCCCTGACTTATCAAGAATCTATCAACGTCTGCTTTAAATGTACTCCATGACATGGCTTCCAAAGCCACTTGTGAATTCCACGATTCACTGTCCTGTGGCTAAAGAAACTCCTCCTCACCTCTGTTCTAAATGGAGGTCCCTCTAGTCCGAGGCGTCTCCTCTGGTACTAGCGTTACCCACCACAGGGAACATGTGCCCTACATCCACTCTATCCAGACATTTGAATATTTGATAGATTTCAATGAAATAGAAACATAGAAAACAGTACAATACAGGCCCTTCAGCCCACAAAGCTGTACTAAACATGTCCTTACCTTAGAACTACCTAGGCTTACCCATAGCACTCTGTTTTTCTAAGCTCCATGTATCCATCCAGGAGTCTCTTAAAAGACCCTATCATTTCCGACTCCACCACTGCTGCCAGCAGCCCATTCCACGCACTCACCACTCTCTGTGTAAAAAACTTACCCCTGACATCTCCTCTGTACCTACTTCCAAGCACCTTAAAAATAAGCCCTCTTGTGCTAGCCATTTCAGCCTGGGGAAAAAGCCTCTGACTATCCACATGATCAATGCCTCTCATTATCTGCACCTCTGAACCTTTTTTATGGTTCCCACATCCTTCCTGTAGTGAGGCAACCAGAACTGAGCACAGTACTCCAAGTGGAGTCTGACCAGGGTCCTATATAGCTGCAACATTACCTCTCGGTTCCCACGATTGATGAAGGCCAATGCACTGTATGTCTTCTTAACCACAGAGTCAACCTGCGCAGCAGCTTTGAGTGCCCTATGGATTCGGACCCCAAGATCCCTCTGATCCTCCACACTGCCAAGAGTCTTTCCATTAATGCTATATTCTGCCATCATATTTGACCTACCAAAATGAACCACCTCACACTTATCTGGGTTGAACTCCATTTGCCACTTTTCAGCCCAGTTTTGCATCCTATCAATGGCCCGTTGCAACCTCTGACAGCCCTCCACACTATCCACAACACTTCCAACCTTTGTGTCATCAGCCAATTTACTAACCCATCCCTCCACTTCCTCATCCAGGTCATTTATAAAAAATCACAAAGAGTAGGGGTCCCAGAACAAATCCCTGAGGCACACCACTGGTCACCAGCCTCCATGTAGAATATGACCCATCTATAACCACGCTTTGCCTTCTGTGGGCAAGCCAGTTCTGGATTCACAAAGCAATGTCCCCTTGGATCCCATGCCTCCTTACTTTCTCAATAAGCCTTGCATGGGGTACCTTATCAAATGCCTTGCCAAAATCCATATACACTACATCTATGGCTCTACCTGCATCAATGTGTTTAGTCACATCCTCAAAAAATTCAATCAGGCTTGTAAGGCACAACATGCCTTTGACAAAGCCATGCTGACTGTTCCTAATCATATTATGCCTCTCCAAATGTTCATAAATCCTGCTTCTCAGGATCTTCTCCACCAACTTACCAACCACTGAGGTAAGTCTCACTGGTCTATAATTTCCTGGACTATCCCTACTCCCTTTCTTGAATAAGGAATCAACATCCTTATCCAACCCTCCAATCCTCTGGAACCTCTCCCATCCTCATTGATGATGCAAAGATCATCACCAGAGGCTCAGCAATCTCCTCCCTCTCTTCCCACAGTAGTCTGGGGTACATTCCATCTGGTCCTGGAGACTTATTCAACTTGATGCTTTCCAAAAGCTCCAGCACATCTGGAGCTACATGTTCAAGCTTATCAGTCCACTGCAAGTCATCCCTACAATTGCCAAGTTCCTTTTCTGTGGTGAATACTGAAGCAAAGTATTCATTAAGTACCTCTGCCTTCTCCTCAGGTTCCACACACACTTTTCCACTGTCACACTTGATTGGTCCTATTCTCTCACATCTTATCCTCTTGCTCTTCACATACTTGTAGAATGCCTTGGGGTTTTCCTTAGTCCTGTCCACCAAGGCCTTCTCATGGCCCCTTCTGGCTCTCCTAATTTCATTCTTAAGCTCCTTCCTGCTAGCCTTGTAATCTTCTAGATCTCTGTCTTTTCCTAGTTTTTTGAACCTTTCGTAAGCTCTTCTTTTCTTCTTGACTAGGTTTACAACAGTCTTTGTGCACGATGATTCCTGTACCCTACCATCCTTTTCCTGTCTCATTGGGACATATCTATGCAGAACCCCACGCAAATATCCCTTGAACATTTGCCACATTTCTTCCTTACGTTTCCCTGAGAACATTTGTTTCCAATTTATGCTTCCAAGTTCCTGCCTGATAGCCTCATATTTCCCCTTACTCCAATTAAACGATCCCCTAACTTGTCTGTTCCTATCCCTCTCTAATGTTATGGTAAAGGAGATAGAATTGTGATCACTGTCTCCAAAATTCTCTCCCACTGAGAGACCTGACACCTGACCAGGTTAATTTCCCAATACCAGATCAAGTACAGCCTCTCCTCTTGTAGGCTTATCTATATATTGTGTCAAGAAACCTTCCTGAACACACCTAACAAACTCCACCTCTTCTAAACCCCTCACTCTAGCGGAATGCCAATCAACAATTGGGAAATTAAAATCTCCTTCCACAACAACCCTGTTATTATTATACATTTCCAGAATCTGTCTCCCTATCTGCTCCTCGATGTCCCTGTAACTATTGGGTGGTCTATAAAAAACACCCAGTAGAGTTATTGACCCCTTTGTATTCCTAACTTCCAGCTAAAGAGACTCTGTAGACAATCCCTCCATGACATCCTCCTTTTCTGCAGCCGTGACACTATCTCTGATCAATAGTGCCACACCCCACCTCTTTTGCCTCCCTCCCTGTCCTTTCTGAAACATCTAAAGCCTGGCACTTGAAGTTTCCTGCCCCTGAGCCATCCAAGTCTCTGTAATGGCCACAACATCATAGCTCCAAGTACTGATCCACGCTCTAAGCTCATCCGCTTTATTCATAATACTCCTTGCATTAAAATAGCCACATCTCAAACCATTGGTCTGAGCATGTCTCTTCTCTATCACCTGTCCATCCTCCCTTTCCTCCGTCACATCAGTTTGGTTCCCACCCCCCAGCAATTCTAGTTTAAACACTCCCTAATAGCCTTAGCAAATCTGCCTGCCAGGATATTGGTCCCCCTCCGATTCAAGTGCAACCTGTCCTTTTTGTACAGGTCACACCTGCCCCAGAAGAGGTCCCAATGATCCAGAAATATGAATCCCTGCCCCCTGCTTCAATCCCTCAGCCATGCATTTATCCTCCACCTCATTCTATTCCTATACTCATTGTCATGCAGCAGAGGCAATATTCCCAAGATTACTACCTTTCAGGTTCTGCTTCTCAACTTCTTTCCCAACTCACTGTAGTCTGCTCATTCAATCTCCCCTCATTCTTCTAAACTGCAGTGAGTACAGACCCATCACACACTCACAATACTCCAATTGTGGTCTAACTAATGCCTTATAAAGCCTCAGCATTAAATCCCTGCTCTTATATTCTTATCCAGTATATTGTATTTGCATTCCTTACCATCGACTCCATGAGCAGGTTAACCTTTAGGGTGTCCTGCACAAGGATTCCCAGGTCCTTCTGCACTGCTGATTTTTGAATTTTCTCCCCATTTCGAAAATAGGTTGCACTTACATTCCTTCCGCCAAAGTCATGACCACACACTCTACACTATACTCCATCTGCCTCTTCTTTGCCCATACTCCCAATCTGTCTAAGTCATCCGCAGATCCCTGCTTCCACAGCACTACCTGCCCCTCCACCTATCTTTGTATTGCCCACAAACTTGGCCACAAAGCCATCAATTCTGTCATGCAAATTATTACAAATTACAACAGGAGATAGAGAAAGCATGTAAAGGGGGCAACGTTATGATAGTAATGGGGGATTTCAGTATGCAAGTATATTAGGAAAATCAGGTTGGTGCAGGATCAAGAACTATGACGAGATGAAGTTAGAGAGGAGGTGGAGCAGCTGGTGGATTGGCTTGAGAAGAACAACCTAAGCCTGAATGTGGAGAAGATCAAGCATATCATTGTGGACTTCATCCCTTCTGCAAATACATGGAGAGAGTTAAGTGCACCAAGTTCCTGGGAGTTCACACCACGGATGACCTCACCTGGTCCCTTAATATCACCTGCCTGAACAAGAAGGCACAGCAGCGCCTCCACTTCCAAAGATGTTTGAGGCAAGCAAGGCTCCCGCTCCCCCAACCCCCAACTTAACTGTGTTTTACAGGAGCACTCTTGAGGGTGTCCTGATAAGCTGCATCTCCATCTGGTATGGGAGCTGTCAAGGATCGGACCAGAACCCTATAAAGGACTGTGAGAACAGCTGAGGGGATCATAGAAGTCTCCCTACCATCCATCAGGGGCATTTATCTGGAACGCTGCATATGCAGGGCCCTTAGTATTATTAAAGATCCCACCCATCCATCCAGTGTCTTGTTTGACTATGATGCATAAAAATAAGAATGGTCAAGATGAGAAACAGTTTCCTCCCCCAGGCCATTAGGCTTCTGAATTCCCAGCCATTTCATAAACGAATTGTCACTGATTAATCTGTTCTGTACCTTACAATATTTATTATTAATGGACCTTGGTTTGTTATTTATGTGTGATTCATCTGTAGATTTTATCCTTACCTTCATATGTTATTGTGTGTTATGTGTACTACTGTCATTTATGCCCTGGTTCGAAGAAACATTTCTATATACTGTACTTTATACACATTATATGTATGTATGTAGTTAAATGACAATAAACTTCATTTGACTTGACTTGATCCCAAGAGAGGGAACTTGTTTATTGGCTTTTTAAATAGCTTTTTTAGAGCAGCTTGTGGTTGAGCCCACTAAGGGAAAGGCAATTCTGGATTAGGTGTTCTGTAATGAACAAAATGTGATTAGGGAGCTTAAGGTAAAAGAACCCTTAGGAAGCAGTGATCATAATATGATAGAATTCACCCTGCAGTTGAGAGGGAGAAGATAAAGTCAGTTGACATCATTGGTACAGTTGAGTTAGGGGAATTACAGAGGCATGAGAGAGGAGCTGGCTGATGTTGAGTGGAAGGGGACACTAGCAGGGATGATGGCAGAACATCAATGGCTGGAGTTTCTAGATAGGGTGGATCAGAATCAAGTTTATTATTAGTGAATATGTTGTGAAATTTGTTGGCAGCAGACAATGCAAGACTGAACAACTACTGTAAGTACACAAATAAAGAGTGCAAAACAATAACAAAGTTCATGGAGTGTTCAGAAATCTGAGGGCAGAGGGGAAGAAGCTGTTCTGAAAATGGTGAGTGTGTGTCTTCAATCCTGTACCTCCTCCCTGATCGTAGTAATGGGAAGAGGGCGTGTCTCAGATGATGAGGCTCCATAATGATGGATGCTGCCTCCTTGAGGCAGCCCCTTTTGAAGGTGTCCTTGATGGTGAGAAGGGTGGTGCAAGTGATGGAGCCAGCTGAGACTTCAGTCCTCTGCAGCCTCTTGTAATCCTGTGCATTGGAACTTCCATACCAGGTGGTGATGTAACCAATCAGCATGTTCTCCACGGTACATCTGTAGAAATTTTCTGAAGTATTTGGTAACTTAACAAACTCCTAATGAAGTATAATCACTGGTATGCCTTCTTCGTGATTGCATAAACGTAGTAGGCCCAGGATGTTGACGCCCAGGAACTTGAAGCTGTTCACCCTTTCCATCTCTGACCCCTTGAAGAGGACTGGGGTGTATGTTCCCAATTTTCCCCATCATTAACTCCACAGTTAATTACCTGATACTGCTGACATTGAATGGAAGGATGTTGGTGTGGCATCACTCTACTGTGGTGCCATTGGCAAAGTCATCAATGATCTTGATAAGGGACTACTTCCATGCTACATCACTTTATGCTGATTATAGAAGATACAACACAGGACAGTGCAGCCCTTTGGACCACAATGCTGTGCCGACAAATGTAACCCTTCCCTCCTACACATCCCATAACCCTCCATTTTCCTTACATCAATGTGCTTATCGAACCGTCTGTTAAATGTCCCTATTGTCTTATGAGGAACAGTTGTATAAAAATAGAGGAGTATGTGGGGTGGGGGGAGTGTTAGATTGATCTTAGAGTAGGTTAAAAGGTCAGCATAAAATCATGGGTTGGAGGGCCTGAACTTCACTGTTCTATGTTCCATTGCTTCTGTGGCCTCCTGACCAGTACTAATCCTCCGAGCAGCAATACGGAATAAAAAGCTGCTCATTTACCTTACTGCTGTACTTGGGGGCTAGTATACAGAAAGCAGCAGTTTCAATAGTAATGACACTTCAAAATAATATTAAAT
This sequence comes from Hemitrygon akajei, assembly GCF_048418815.1. Taxonomy (NCBI): domain Eukaryota; kingdom Metazoa; phylum Chordata; class Chondrichthyes; order Myliobatiformes; family Dasyatidae; genus Hemitrygon; species Hemitrygon akajei. Next base: position 143,869,012 of record NC_133128.1, on the reverse strand, counting down.
TGACAACAAGCACTGGGACAATCTGAGGTTGTAAAATATGTTAGTTTATTTGTTAAAATTTTATTTTCATCACCTTGCCTGACTCAATTGTTTATGTACAATACCTTAAAGAAAATTAATGGATTGAATACTCATTGCAACACCAAATGCCAACTAGCTCCTCTATGTGGAAGGAAAACAGATGAGGAAGAAGTACAATAGACAGTGATTACTTGTTCTCAATGTTAGTATTTGTTCTGACAGCCCTTAACTGTCAAGTTAGCTTTAATGTTTATTTTTATCTTGCATGGCTAAGCTTTATGTCGGTGTGAGTGAGTTATTGTTTCCAGTGCGTCCTCCTACGGTGCCAGGCTTCTGCTCCTGGGAGCATTCTCCTCTTGATACCAAGCTCTAGAAATGAGGGCATCCTGTTAACCAAGGAACAGGCAGCAAGAATATCAGCCCCAAAGCTGGAGCTTCAATCCAGACAGGACAATGATGAGGTGAAAACATGGTACAAAGTCTTTTTGACTTAGGTTGGCCTGCAGCACTTTGTGAAGGATGAGTTTGCACTGCCGGATTGGCTCAAGACTGGGCAGTAATCCATTAGCTGGAGATGTAGCATTCTGAGAAGAAATTGGATCAAAGAACGCAATATTGATGAACTGGTGTGAGGAAGGTCTGTTCGCTGAGCTTGGAGTCGGATGCATTGTTGGTACAACACAATGCACCCACTGTGCTGTATCTGATCAATTCAGAGTCTGACTTAGGGGAACATTAAAAGGGAATTGTCTCCTAGATTAAATGCTTTCCACTGAGACAGACACACTGGAAGAACGTGGGAAGTATTTTAATCAGCACAATGTCATACAAATTACAACTTTGCCACCATTTAATCAGTATGTTCCATGTTTGTAAATAAAACATAGTAATTTTGAGAAAAACCACACTACTTTACAGGGTGTGCAGTTTGCCCACTGTGTCTATCATTGTCCATCTCAGGCATGTGTTTCCAAATAGCCAGCTTGGTAAGCAGCTTTAGTTAATGTGACTTCAATTTGTGGTCATTTTCAAAAGTGGGGAGGGCTGAAGAGGGAAAATAGTAACAAAGGCTTAAGACAGCCCTGCTTCAATATTTGCTCTTTATTGAGTTCAAAGATTGTGGGTTAAAATTCCAATCCGGGAGCTACACAAACTTCTAAGGACATTTCTGATAGGGTACCAAGAAGGTTTAGCATCTTCTGTGATATTACCTTCCAAACAGATGGTAAATAGAGGTACTAACTGACTCCTATAATGTATGCAGACTAATGGACAATACAACATGAAGAAAGGAATTTTCCACCATTTACAGTGATTAAATATTAATTCCACAAAAGATATAGCTAAAACACATATTACCTAATATTGATTTCATTCCTTCTGTGGAATCTTGCTCTGTGTAAATTGGTTGCTGCATTTCCTTTATTGCCATAGTGACAACAATGATCTTCAACCCTCTCTTCACTCACTAAATTCACCTCCAGAACAAGCTAGGGGAAATGTCTGCTCCACATCCAATCTGCTTCTCCAGAATCGCGTGTATGCCCCTTGCTTTAAAGTGCCTCACTATCTGTCAGCACTCATGTTCCTCATCTTCTGACCTGTCTCAGACTATCTCCACACAGTCCTTTGTGTTACACTTCACTCCTTCCCCATCTCTCTCACCCCTCAACTCTCCCTGTCCACCTCCACGTTTTTGAAGTTATCAACCTGAAGCATTGACTGTTTTCCCCTTCCAGAGATACTGCTTGACCAGTGAAGTTGTTCCAGCATTTATATTTCCTTATTTTTGTTTCATATTCCCACAGCTGCAACTTTATTCATTTTCCTTTCAAAGGAAAATGGGTAGGTATGAAAGAGATCATTTACACAGCTAAAGGAAATGGGACTGCTGTACTTGGAGGTGGAATGCTTCCTTTTACTACATTACAATTCCTTAAATAGTCTTTTTACTCTTTAATTATTTATGCATCTTTGTACATAATGTATGTTGTAACTGTAAAAGGTTTGCATTTAATCAAAATCCTTTTTGCTTCTAATTGGTAGACATAGTTATGAATAAGCTGCATTGCTTTGAAAAAGCACCTCACTATCTGAAGCATTTTGAGATGCTCTGATACAATCATGTGATATATCTATCTAAAATAGTTAAACTTACATGGAATTGTCTTTGCACTCACTCAGTGCTCCATTTACTGCAATTAACCAGAATGTTGCCTGTCTCTATATTTAAAGAAGGATTTCTGTATTAGTCCTGAATGTAATTTCTGTTCATCATTATGCTTAAAGTTCAATCCCTTATCTAATCAAACTTCCTTATTTATTCACGCCCCAGTTCCATCTCACAGACACTCTAATACCGCTTCCAGGAGACTCACTAGATAATGGAAAAATTGATCCTAACTAAGCCCATTTCTTCAGCTCCATTGCCAAAAATTAACCCAGAATATATTAGAAATATAGCTTATATTTTTAAATATTCTACCTTAGAAATTAACTCTCATTACATTGAACTCCTAAGTATGGTGCAATTGAATTTGTGTTTCTTTTAATATATGTATCATCTGGGTCGTCTGAAAAATTCAACCTGAAGATTCCATCTCTCCCACAGATTGCCACCAATAAAATTGGTCACCCGTGGCTGATTACAGCAGGATGTGTTACTCAGGGTCATTTTCAACCACTCTCAGACACGATTACAAGGTTAATTAAAACCAAGGAATGAGAGCTTCAAACCTCACAATCCAAGCACTGGGGTTCATGAAATATAGGCCTTCTGGCCCAATTAGTCCACAGAAGCACTTGTATACCACTCACGCCTCTTCTATCAAAATCCACCAGTCCCTTCTCACTTGAGTGCTGGTCCAGCCGCACTGTAAACAGGCACATTCCATCATTATCAACCACTCCCTGTGGCAGCTAGGCACATTCCCACTGCACTTTGGGGAACACATTTCCTTTTCGATTCCCAACTAGATTTCTAAGCTATGGTTGCCCCATGCATCATATGTTGGTTTATTATTGTCACATGTATAAGGGATAGTAAAGAATCTGTTTTGCAAGCCCTGCATACAGATCATCTCACAACATTTGTACAGCAAGCTTATGCAAGGGGAAAGCAATAACAGAACATGGGAAGTAATGTTTGTGTTACTGAGGAAGTGCGGTGCAAGTAGGTAATAAGGTGCAAGGCCATGACAAGGTAGATTGTGAAGTCAATAGTCTTATAACAGTGGGACAGAAACCTGTCCTTGAGCCTGGGAACAGTGTCTCTGTATCCACTTTGTCAAAAAGCGGTGCCCCTGTGGTGTAGTGGTTACCATGTTGCTGTTGTAGCTCTGGGCATTCCAGAGTTCAGAGTTCAATTCCGGCACTGTTCCTCCCTGAGGTTTTCCCTGGGTGCTTCAGTTTCCTCCCACAGTCCAAAGACGTAGTGGGCAGATTAATCGGTCATTGTAAGTTGTCCCATGGCTAGGTTAGGGTAAAATTGGGGTTGTGGGGTTGCTGGGCCTGGAAGGACCTATACCACACTGTATTGCTAAATAAGTAAAAATCCTTGCTCAGATTAAAGCCCTCTTTAGGTGAAGATCAGGGTGTCATTCATCACAAGTATAACTGCTCATCCATGGCATAGCCAGAGCAAGTCATTCACGAGGCTTGGGCTCATTAAATCGGGCACACTCCTGGACACAATTTCAGCATATTATTTTTCACATTATAAAAGGAAAACCCTTTCAAGTCTATGCTGCCGTCAGTACAATCCCAATTCCCCACTTATTTCCCTGTAACCAATTCACTTTCACATACCCAGAAGCTTCTTTCCAATCTTCTTTAACATGCAAAATGTGGGGTAACTTACAGCAGTTAGTTAATCGCAAGAATCCTCATGTCAGGAAGCAGCAGCCATGGGAGACCCACATGGTTGCAGGAAGAACCTGCAAACTCCATACAGACAGCAGGCGGGGACAGGATTAAATGAGGCTGCTGGAACAATGAGGGAGCTGTGGTTACATGTTATGCCATTGTTACCCGCCCCCACACACCCCACCACCCCATCTAACTGGAATTCTAACTATTTGAGCAGTTTACTGACGTAAGCTTTTTCGTCAGGAGTGAAAATAGTGACAATTATGACAACACTGGATGTGATAAGTAGCAAATCAGCCAGGCTGTTCCATGTCATAATAGTGCAAGTATCTTGCTCAAGATAGTTGATGCCTAGGTCCACAGTCTAATTATCATATTACTATTATCTGATATTTCACTAAAGCACATGAGAATGTCTTATGGTGATACCAGTTCCCAAATCTCTTAGGTGGCAAATAACTTGTTCCCTTCACTAACAATGCTGTTTGTCATTCTATTCCCAAACAGTGTTAAACATACTGCTCTTAGGTTATATTTGAAATCATGATGAATTCTGATCTAATTCGTATTAATGTCTGCTACACTATCCCTTCTGACTCTGGCTGCTACTCTCCTACACCAGCTAACTCTGTACTAGAACCTTTAAAAGGAAATTGCTGCATCATTTAACTTCATTAAGTTGCTACTGGTGTAACTAAACGGAGGGATGTGTTGAGTCTCCACCACCGATTGGTCAGATTTGTCCGCATCGAAACTGCAGCAACGGTTTGCATCTCCCAGAGAGGATAAAAGCAACGCTGTTAAGCGGCAAAACTCACATGCAACTCTCGCTGAAAGTTAACTGGAATCTCACCAAGGTAAGGCGGTGGTGTGGAGTGAAACGGAGATGTACCAGTATAATATGTGTCAGGTTAAGACTGGAGGCTGTTAAATATCATTGCTGACTGAGGAATAGTTTTAAGATTATATTCAACCTTGGAAAAGGTGAAATGAATAACTCAAAAGGTATTTTTAGAATTGATTTTATTTTATTATTTTTAAGCTACTCAGCCTGATAAAGTGGAGGAGTTATATGTTTAAAAAGAAATAAATCATTTACAGTACTGTGGGGAAAGGGCAACAGGGTGCAGTAAGTGAGTTTTTTTTCACTCTCTATTGAATAACTTCATTCTGTGCTGTTTCTGTTTAAGATGCAATGAGAGAACTTCTGTGCCTGCAATGTGTTGAATTTCTTGCTGTCTCTTTAGATTCCATTATCTTGCCTTTTCAATTCTCTTGCTGCAGACAAAATTCAAAAGCAGAAATGTTTTCACAGTGGCAACACTGCTTCCCTTTCAGTAATAGCCTTGCTGAAGTTCAGATGGGAACAGAGAAAGTTTCTAACACTGCATTCGTGATCCTCCCAAAGCTCAAGTTTTGAAAATTCATTCATTCAAACAAAAACAGACAGATAAAAATAATAAGCAGCAATGGATAAAATAAACTAATAAATTTAAAGATCAGGATATGTACAGTGGGTCAGTTATTTAACAAAAAGATAAGTGTAATACATTAGCAGAGTTATTTAGTTATATGTTAAACTTCTTCTTAAGCTATTTTTATTTTCCTCCGAGTGGCTTGAGTGGGGTAGGATGGGTGGGCAGGGATTGAATGACAGAATTCAACACAACCCCTAACAGGGTTTGGAACTAATCCATTCTAGAAACTAAAACAGCGCTTTGCATTGTACAGGTTCCAGTGCTCCGCTGAGTCTGTCAGAATGAACATATTAGTCTGTGAGAGGGAAACACTCCCTCCAGGAACTAAGTCCAGGAGTTGTGATGTGGAAAACTGAAAACTATTTTAACTTCAGCCTTGAAAAAGCAATTGGACTTATTCTCCAGAAGAAAGTGTTTGCAGTCTTACGGGGAAAGAACGGGAGGGTGTAAATATGCAGATAGATCCTGCAAGAAGCCAGCACAGAAATAATGGGCAGAATTGCCTCCTTCTGTTCTAAATTTGTTTGGTTATGCCAGTGTTTGACTAGCAACATTATTGAGCATATTGAAACACATAATTTGATGGATGTAAACTTTCTTTCTTTTGCCAAACTAATCCAAGTTCTACAGAAAATGGAAGGCCTTGTATCTGAAATTCAGATTTTTTTATTGGCTGACATGGGAGGGGATTTAATTTACATTGACTCATTCTTCTCTTCAAATAAAATGGAAGACGAACTAATTTGAATGAAATGGTTTAGTGACACTCGTCATATACTTTCTACTCATTAGTGTTGCTTCCCCAAGGTCTTGGGAGTTGTAGTTTGTGTACATCCTGACTGATGTAAATCCTGGCTTCTGGCCTCTTCCCACTTCCTTTCCAGTCCTGAAAAAGGACCTTGGCCCAAAATCTTTCAATTGATGCTACCTGACCTGCTGAGTTCCTCCACCAATTTGTGTGGGTTATTCTGGATTTCTGCAGAATCTCTTATGTTTAGGAAGTAAAACCCATACTCTCCCCCGCCTACAGCACAGCACGAGAGACTTCATTGCATTGTCTAAGGTGATGGTTCTGCACAGGACCAAGGGAGTGCTGCATTGTCAGAGGGGTTGTATTTCAGATGAGGCAAAACTTAAGCTTTCTTTACCCTTTCCGCTAGATGTAAATGCATTAAAAGAGCTCTGCCAACTCCCTCAACCAACACTATAAACTGATTGTTTTGATTTAAAAGAGATCTTCTGTGAAAATTTGACAAAAATATCTTCTGAACTATAAAACAACACTTATTGGTGCATTGCATGTTAGGATATCCTGAGGATACATATAAATAATAATCCAATTTTTCTACGAAGTTATTTGACACTTTTGACATCTCCAGTTCATTTACCCGTTGCTGTTTAACATCACAAAGCAAGAACACTTTGATTTGATATTATCTGCCAGCAGTCAGGACTCACCAGCTTGGAGGTGTTGCAAGTACCAGAAGGAATGGAGGAGACAGTTTGAATCAGATTGCTTTATGAAACAAAGTGTGACCTATCAGAAAGTGCCCGTGACATAATAGTGTAATAAAACAAAGTTTTTCTTCAGCAATTTTCAGTTTTTGGTCAGTTTGTATATGAACATTTACAGAGATAGAGTGACTTAACATGTCAGTCATTAAATTGCATTTAAAGAGACTTAGTGTAACAGAATTTGTGAAGGGATTACAGGTTGCTGTGGAGTTTGAGTCATTTAAAACTCAATAAATTTCCTTCTGTTTCCTTCCAGACAGCTAAGACAAAATCAGCAACACAACAAAAGAGTTCACTGCTGAAACTGTTAGCTTATTCTAACAAATGCTGCCCAGTACTAAGTAGACAATCAAACAATCCCTTGTACTGTAGCCATGACAACAGTAGAGAAACCCATTTTCTGTCTCATTCTGATGTGCCCTTAATGCAAGTCCACATTAAATCCACTTGACATTTATTCCTACTTTCCAAACCTCTGGAAATTTACCAGTTTTTACTATTTGTAAATATTTCTGAGGCCAAAGATATACTCTTGGCTGTTCATACAACACTGAAGTCACAGTACAATTACAGGCAAAGGCATTTATTTAATCCAACTTGTTTGTTATATCTTGGGGCAAGAAATACGTAGCCCAATCACTTCTTCAGCGGTTACAGAGATTTTGCTATATTCTGCTCATAAATGTCTCTTCACACAAACAGAAGTTTTTTCTGCTAATTGTAAAATTATTTCCTCCTGACCTGTGGTCCTCTGTGTAATATTGCTCTGGTTAGCTGCTGCATTTTCTACATTATTTCAATGACTACATTCCCAATTATTTCGCCAATTGTAAGACACTATATTGCAAAATATTGTAAAGGTTGTTATGTAAATACATGACATTTTTGATACAATACATCCACTAGAAATTATTTTTACTGTCCTTAACCATCTTTAACATCTTAAAAGCTCCTACATGCTTAATAACCTATTGGACACCTTCTCCCCAACCCAAATTCCTCTAACCCTTGCTCAACTCAAGAACAGTGATGATGAAAAGAAAACTATGAAAGGCAGTCTTGTGTCTTATCCTTCAGAATCCATTGTAGGATTCAAATTCTGGCCAGGCTAAAAAGTTGGAAAGTAAGATTTGTATTTTCATGGAGGGTTTATATATTTATGGACATGCTCTAAACTTGAGAGGAAAACAATAATTACCTACAGTTACTAATTGAACTACTAATCTAATAGGCAATAATTGCCTCAGCAATGTACAGCACTGGGAGTCCTGTGGGCAGGTAATACCAGGATGATTCATCGCTACTTTCTTGAACCACTGCAATCTGTCTAATGACGGTAGTCTTACAGATCCAGGATTTAGATTCGGTAGCAATGAGGGAATGGCATATACCACATTTCCATAATATGAAACTTGAAGACAAGCCAAAACTGGCCATGTTCCCATGTGGTGATGTTTGTGTCCATCTAGCTGGACATGGGTATAGGAGATGCTGAAGAAAATTCCAAAGAATAGTGCATCTTTGGAATTTTCTGACCCAGAGAGTTGTGGAGACCAAATCACTGTTAGAATTTATTGTGAGATAGATACTTGGGGGATTGTGAGCAAGGGGGAACTAACACAGAGGAGGAGAACGAGGCTCGGGGAAGAGCAGCCATGATCATATCAAGCTGCAGGGCAAGCTTGCTGGACTGAGTGACCTACTCCAGCTCCTGTCACCTTGTGTTCTTGTGAAACGGGGTCTTCAACATAAATGGCAAACTGTGATTCAGATTGTCCTAAATAAGTTGAACAGTTTTTGAGGATTTTCATTCATTGTTTCTTTTATTTATTCACTATGCCATTGAATGTTCCCCAAATATTCCTTCACATCTGATACTTGTGATATAGACAAGCAGTAGTGGTGCTAGATTATTTATACCTCAATCACCTTTCCTAAGGTGTAACCCTTGACCAGTCCCCTCACTACTATCAATACAAGCAACAAACTACCTTTTTCTTTTTCAGTCTGCCAGAGATATTTTGGGTGGTCACAACGTGACAAGAATAATAAATTCAGGTGATGTGGTCCTGATGCAATGTAGTCCCTCCCTAAACCAGGACAAAATTATCATGGGTTAGGTCCTTCTTTCTGCACTCACACCCAGTCCTGGCTCATCCTGTCACCAGCAACTGCTGGAAACAAATGCAGGGAGAATTTTGCAGTAACTCTCTTCCTCCCATGCACCCTCACAGCAATGTGAATGTGAATGCTGTAAGGAGCACTTCCAACAAGGACAACCAGATACAAGTTCAGCTGCACATAAAAGATACTTTTGTACTCTCCATACATCCGTTTTATACCAGATTCTTTCGTCATCTCTATATCTGCATGCATAACAGTCCTACCAGGTTTGCAACTAGAGTTAACTGTAACAGGGGTTGTCACCAGGCTGGGTTTAAACCCAGTAGTAGTGAGGTGGCTGGTTATGGTGAAGTTCCATATCTTGAAGCAGTGGTCTCCCAGGAAAGACTAAGACCAGGTGGACCCAAGAACAGAGGAGACCAGAGACAAGGGTGGGGCTGAAAAAAAGAATCTTTACTTCAGGATTGGTTTGTGGAGGACACATGCTAGGCAAACTCAAGACTGAGCAAAGACAAACAAACCAGAGTGAACTTAAACAGACAAACAAGTCAAGGCACAGGTGCACTGATAACTAAAAACAAGACTCGCATGAAAAAAATCAATTAACAATCAGGGGAGGAGGAGTGTCAAAGTTTGGAGGACTCTGATGCCCCCAGGTGGTCAGACTGAGGCCTTTCAACCTCCTTTAAGAGAGGGAGTAAGAGGACCACTGTTGCAAGGGTCCCCACTTTTTATGCTATAAACCCAATCTGTGGACCCCAGGTTGGGAGTTCCTGCTCTACTGGTTTGGAGCTAACCTGCTGGTCTAGTGTCGATGAGCTTCAGTAAAGAATAGTTGGAGGACTGTCAGTGACCATAACATAGACTTGTTCAATCAAGTAGTCTTACACTTGTGACTGTTTTCAACAGCTACCCCACAAAAAAAAGTTAAAACATTGAATGACTTGGAGTTTTCCAAGGGAATCAAAACTTTTGCTTACCATAGGCAGACCGGTAAAGTAATTTTTCCTGCCCAGTGGTTCAGTTTGATGATAGCTGGACTTTATATTCTGTATCCTTCCATAACATCTGACCTTCTCTTGGAGCCATTGTACGGACTGCTCTTCACAGCCATATTTCAACTAAACTCTTACACCTGTCCCTAGGCCCATCCACATCCATTGCACTCTTCCCCGTTGTCATGTTCTGTGATCCTTGCAAAGATAAAATACCAGATTCTTTAAGTGGGATTGTCTGCCTGCCTCTGATGGAGCATGATGATGGCAGCAGGGATTGGGTGGCATCCGGGGTTCACCAATGCGGGGGTATTTGCTGAAGGATTCCACCTTTCCCCCAGGGTTAATTGGTGCCTGTTTCGTAATCACCAGTCTGGTTTCATTGCGCTGATGCTTCTTATGCTCTCCTTACCTCTGAACGAGGGCCAGTTCAGTGTGTTTAAAGGTGATTGGCATGGAGATGTCAAAACAAGTGCCAACTTGCTATCAAACCAACAGAATCTTGATGCAGGGTCAAGCCCCAAAATGTTGACCATCCCCCTGCCTCCACAGATGCTGCCAGAGACATTTGGCTTCTGCTCCAGGTTCCAGCCCTTGCAGTCTCTCACATCTTGAGAGCCAGCCCAACCACTGGGCTCCTGAACCAGTGTGGATAACTTCGCTCGCCTCAACTCTGAACGAATTCCACAGCCTTCCAGTCTTTTTTAAGGACTCCACAACTTATGTTCTCAGTATTATTTTCTTTTTTTTTGAAGAATTTGCCTTTTTTTTTAACACTGGCTGTTTGTCAGTCTTTCTTATGTATAGTTTTCATAATTCTATTATATTTCTTTATTTTCCTGTTTATGTCTGTAAGAAAATGAAACTCAGGACAGTATATGGCGATATTGGCTTTGACTGACTCTTTTCAATAGGCTGTTGTGGCCAAAAGCAGACAAAAGCAAAATCGGGGTATGATCCAACTTTCTGTGTGACACTCTTTTGGAAACTCATAGCCATTTCCTTCTGAGATTTTCATGAATATTGGACATTCTTAGATCAGACTGTATCAGAGCCTAAAAACTCATTCTCATACGGAAGGTTCAGATGTGGTATTTTGTAACGGCAGGCTGCTATACTCTGTGTATGCACTGGCAAGCAGGAAGGCAAAGTTTCTATTATACAAGTGTGATGTAGTTATGTTGGCTTTAGATTAGTTAGAGTCCCAGCGTTTACCTCAGGAGTATTATCAACTGAAACTTATCCCAGACTTTATAAAGAAAGCCTAGAACTTTCAGCAGGTTGGATGTCATCAGAGCATTGACTTCCGTCTCTCTCCACAAATGCTGCATGGTCTGATGAGGTTTTCCAGATTTCTCTGATATTACCTTGGACATATGACCGAAACTGTAGTCATAGAGGTAGCTTTTAAGCAGCATCCTAAAGAGAGACAACTTCGGCTGTTAGGGCAGGGATTTGTAGTCACAGAGATGTACAGGACACAAACAGACCCTTCAGCCCTCCACGCCCATGCCAACCCCTTTTGCCCATCAACATTAATCCTATTTGCCTACGTTAGGAACTTTTTTGAATGCACAGCTGATAATAGGGCAGAAATTAAAAACTGTGGAACCTCAAGTGGAGAGTACAGGGACCACAGAACGATGTAGGTTTGGAGGGTATTATAGAGATGAGACCAATGGAGATTTGATAGAAACAGTGTAAATATTTAATTACCCATTCTCTTCTTTTCACTCAAGCAGATTTTCAACCACAAAATGTCTGACCTGGAGAACGCCCTGGTGACAATTATTGAGACTTTTCACAAGTATAGTGGCAAAGATGGAGATAAACTGAAGCTGAAGAAGGTAGATCTGAAGAATCTCATTAACAATGAGCTCAGCAACTTCATTGGGGTGAGTCAAACACAAAATCCTTTATATCAAGCAGGCTTTTGTGGTGGTTGTGCTAACAAGCTCTTCAGGGGCTGGTAATGTCTCAAATACTGGCAATCAGGGCTTAATTTAAAAGCAGAGGCAGTTTATTAACATCTGATGACTGTACATGGTGATGTAACTTCACACTGTGAGACACGTAAATGTAAAGAGTGTCTAATAGTGTTGAGCACAATAATATGCCAGGGTATGCACCGAGGTGGGATTTGTTGCTGTCCTTGCCTTGCGTTATTCAACATCAGAAGGGCAGAATCCCCTATCACTTTGCTGGATCCAGTGAATCAACACTCAGGACTAGGAGGATCTTGCCCTCCTATTTATTCTCTCTCACACCTGTGTATTCTCATCTTAACTGGAAGCAACCTCCTTGAGACAGGAACAGGGAAGACTAAAGTGTTAAAATTGAAGATGTTAAGTGTTATCATGTGCGCTGCAGCTGAGAGATAATGGAGGGGAGGTTGAAGTCCGGAAATTGGAGTCTGGAGGCCTGGCCTGGAATTGGAGGACTGTCCATGTGTGTGGGTCAATGGTGGGTGGGAGGGAGGGAGCTTTTTTTTTGCTGTTGTTGTTCTGATGTTTGTTCTGCTCTGTTCTGTTGTGTTCAGCGTTGTTCTGCTGAGCATTGAGGGCATGCTACGTTAGTGCCAGGCATGCTGGTTGTGAACGCAAATGACACATTTCACTGTATGCTTCGATGCACATGTGATAAATAAATATAAATCCAAATTGGGAAGTGACAAGGGGTACAATATGTGAGTCAGCATGGAAAAGGGTGGAGTCACAGGGGGAGTCCTCCCAGTCACTGAAAGTGTTTCAACAAATCAACAGTATAGTATTTAGTAAAATCTGACAATCGGCTCTCTGATTTGAAATCCCAGTGGCTCACCATTAGGTTCATTGAAGCTTGTTTACCACACTCCCTTCAAACTCGATGAAAATGAAGTAACGATATGTTGATTATTGATATGAATAACATCTAACAGTCCAGAGAAATGGTCAGTCCACCACTACTGATATCCCTGGGGTGCTGGATTATCAGAATTTACTCTACTGCCTATTTTTGCCTCTGCTTTGCTAATCTTCTGCTAAAATTGCTCTGAGAATCCTGAGAACTTTTGACATGATAGATCTAGAGAGGATATGGGGGAATCAGGGTCACTGTTTATAAATAATAATGAAAAGGAATTAAAACTAGGTGAAATTTATTTTCTCATCATCTTAAGTCCTTGGTACTCTCTTCCTCAAAGGGTCGTAGCAACATTCTTTGAAGCATTTTTAGTGCAAAGTGACAAGCAAGGACATGAGAAGTTATTGTGATCGGGTAGCCTTCAGGTACGCTGTGATCTCATTAGTTCAAACTTGGACGTTCAAAGTAATTTTATCATCACCACCACATACAACACTGAGATTCATATTCTTGCTTACATACACAGTAATCCTGTAACCATAATAGAACCAATGAAAGGCAGCACCCAACAGGGTGGACAACCAGAGTGCAAAAGACAACAAACTGTGCAAGTACAAAGAAAAAAATACTCATAAATAAATAAACAATAAATAACAGGAACCTGAGATGAAGAGTCCTTGAAAGTGGGTACGTAGGTTGTGGAAATAGTTCAGTGATGGGGCAAGTGAAGTTGAGTGAAGTTATTCCCTTTCTTTCAAGAGTCTGATGGTTGAGGAGATATATGGTTAAGCGTTCTTGTTTGTTTCAATAATTCATTACTGGTTATATGTATAAATACATGAATTGTATACATCATCACATGACAGCATGATTCACACGTGAAGGCCACATCCCCTGCAATGAAGCCAACTGAAAGCGAATTAAGAAAAGTACTGGATGATGACAAAATGGTTTCCATGCTGTTCGCCATTTCACCATGGCCCAACAGAGGACAAACAGAATGGTGCCAACCTCTGTGCCACTGGTAGGAAGGCATATTGGACCAAGGAGGGGCCGTGCTGCTCAGAGGAAGCAGGAAACTGATGAAAATACTGGTTCAACTACAGTAGTTTCTTCTACTGGCAAAATATCTGAGAAAGCTTCTGATATGTTAATCAGGTCATTACTTGCAAAATGTGGCTATGTTTTAAGCTGGAAGAGAGTTCAAGGAGCTTCAGGAAAGTTGCAAGCATTAGGCTTTTGTCAGTATAAAGAACCAGTACCTACTCTGTGTGCATCAAGGTTATTGCCTGAACTTCAAGCGGGAGTGTTACGAATGAGGAGCAACTCTGATGGGCAGAAGGGTACAGAATCGCCAATGCCCGCGCCCCCCCCTTTTTGAGAATCGCAAGATCGCTATTATTTCGGGTCTGATACCCAGGAAATGAGAGAGATACACAGCATGTCAGTAATGAGAGAGAGACAACGCCGGGATACACAAAGGTGGAATGTCTCCTATTGACAAAGAGAGAGATGACTGCTATTGTCTCTTGAAGGAGGAATTGTGTATTGAGTACTGTACTATTCATTGAAACCCCTCAGGGGGCAACCAGAGTGGTCTGGTTGCGGGATTGCATCATCCCAACCTGATTGACATCTGAGACCCCGTGAGTGGGGATAAAAGTAGGGTCTGGGGAACACCCCTCAGACGCACCAGGAGAGACGCTACGAGACCGGTGGGGGTTTGTGTGTGTGTCCACCCTTGCCTGGGTGACGAGTCCTCCACGGAACGGTCTAGCTAAAGGACGGATACGGATCAAGATCGTAAAAGGAAAGTCGGCAAGTTAATAGCTGTTATTCTCTCTCTCTTTTTCTCTCTCCAACAATTGCAACACCACGAACACCAACTACTGCAGCCTATATGAACTGAACGGAACTTTATATTTCCCTCGGACAATTCATTATCCCCTAGATAACAATAGAGCTTATTTCTTATTGATGATTATTATACCTGCACTTTTAGGTTTAGTATTGATGACGTATATTATCTGTATATTTGCATTGATATTATTTTTTGTGCATTTTTACTAATAAATACTGTTAAAAATAGTATCATCAGACTTCAACGGATACTCCTATCTTTGCTGGTAAGACACCCAGTTACGGGGTTCGTAACAGGAGACAAAAAGCTGCTGGTAAAAGTAGATTTAAAGACCAAGCTCAGCTGAATGAATGGAAGGAGTTAATAGAGATACAAAAACAGGGGATTTCATCAGATGATGTTGTGAATGGGGCAACCAAAAGGAGAGATTAGATTGTAAAGGGAGTAATAGAGGGATTAATAAAAGAATAATCCTGTGAGCTAAGTGCACCTTCCCAAGATCACGATACACAAACTAGAAGAAGAAAAAGGAAGAGGAAGAAAAGTGTCCAGAGCTGTCAGAACCACCTCCTGTAATCTCAGAGTCATCTCCTACAACCACCACGGAGGAGGCCCCAGAATTGAGATTGTTTTCACAGCCACAAGTCTCATTTCCAAACAGAGTGACCCCACCCTTGTCAGGAAAGACATTATCACACAAGAGTAAGAAATCTTCCACAACAATTAAATCTTTAAGCCTGAATGGAACAATTTAAAATTTACTATGTGTGGATATCTGTGTATAGTAGTTGTATTCTATAACATACTGTGTATATAGTTGAGGTACATCCTCCATTGAGTTGGAGTTTGTAGCCTGGCAGGGAGGAGTGTTGTGTATTTAATATTTCAGTAGCATTTGAGTAATCTTATAAATATATTGTGTGATTAAGCATTCTTACTGATTTCAAAAATTCATTATGGGTTATATTGTGGGTGGTGGCATCCGTTAGTCTCGCGAGACTATGGATCTGCACCTGGAATGGTTTCCAGGGCTCAGGCCTGGGCAAGGTTTTGTGGAAGATCAGCAGTTGCCCATGCAGCAAGTCTCCCCTCTCCATGACACCGATGTTGTCCAAGGAAAAGGCAAGGGCCGATACAGTTGGCACCAGTGACGTCGCAGGAGTTGCCAGAGCGAGGTTGAAGGCAACGTCGGACTGTCTTAGGGACTCCAGCTCCGGATTTGTCTTCAGGATTTATTCCTGAAGCCTTTCCCATGAGTGGGTATGGCCGCAAGGCAGCGGAAGTTTGAAATCAGAGTTTTCCCTCTCTTAGATGGACTGCCTTCCCAGTCTGACAAGCTCCATCTACCCTAGGATTATATAAATAAATATGTGATATTGCATACATTATCATGCCACCACATGCTACATATGAGCCCCACTTAAAGTAAACACAAAGTTAGACCCACAATCCCATACTCCCATGTCTTCTGTTGAATTAGTTTAATGCTTTAAAGTTACAAAACCTAATGCTCTCCACCTCTGACCCTCAGATAAAGACTGGCTCTTGGATGTCCGGTCCGGTTTCCTTGTCCTGAAGTCAATAATCAGCTGCTTGGTCTTGCTGACATCGAGTAAGAGGTTAATGGTCAATGTAACCAAATGGTCGTTTAAAAGGCAGTAAATGGTTAAGATTCAAGATTCAAGTTTATTTGTCACATGTACATTGAAATGTGTTGTTTGTGTTAACAGCCAACACACCCAGGGGTGAGCTGGGGGCAGCCCACAAGTTTTGCCACACATTCCAGCACCAACATAGCATGCCCACAATGCTCAGCCGAATCAGAAAGAACACAACAAAACAGAACAGAGCAAGCAACAAAACAACAACAACAGCAAAATAAGCCCTGTTCCTATCCCACGCAGATCTATAGACAATCCTTAACCTCAGGATTATCTGGCTTCTTCGGCCTCCAGCCCACTGGAACTTGGACTCAGACTTGGAGATGGTGGACCTTCAAATCTGA
This sequence comes from Hemitrygon akajei, assembly GCF_048418815.1. NCBI lineage: Eukaryota > Metazoa > Chordata > Chondrichthyes > Myliobatiformes > Dasyatidae > Hemitrygon > Hemitrygon akajei. Next base: position 143,852,305 of record NC_133128.1, on the reverse strand, counting down.
GCTCACTAGTGCAGGTTGGAGGGGTTGAATGGCCTCCTACTCCTCATTCATGAGTTCCTCTGTGGCTGTTCACAGAAATCAGTGATGAACGCTTTGCCATTTGTTGGTTTGAATAGTCCTCAACTTTTCAGAGAGGGAGAAGGGGAGAGGGAGAGGAGAAGGGAAGGAGAGAGGATGAGAGAGTGAAAAGGAGTGTGGGGGTGGAGGGGAGAGGAGGAGAGAAACAAAATAAATCATAAGGGAAGTGATGGTCCGAGGAAAGAGACCCAGAGGCTATTAAGAAGTATCATTAATACACTCCTGGAGCTTCCTGTACTCTTTTTCATTTTTCTGTCAGCCCTTTATTAATTAATGAAATCTTGGTGCTTTTCCCAGAATCACTCAACAAAGAGAAATGAAAATCCCTCTGGCCTCTGCTGTGAGTGGAACTGCAAAGATGCACTTTATTCTCTGTACCCAGTGAAATGGTGAAAGCCACGCTCATAGAATCCATTTATTATTTCTCAAAAAAAAACCACCAAGGAAAGTTTCATAAATGTATTTAAGATGCGCCCACTGGACAAATCAAAGGAGTTCTTCAGCTGTGGATAAGTGACTAATGGGGGGATTGTGACACTACAAAGGCAGGTATTGTGTTGGTGAGGAACCTGCCGCAATCATGAGCCACAACACTGATTGTTCAGGCATGCTGTCCAACACTGACTGCCTTCAGTGAACAAAACAATGTTGTGATCCTGTTTTACCTTCGTTTTTTTCTTTCCTCACTGGGTATCATGCATTGCTCGTGTGACCATTGTCCGAATTGTGACAACAGCATTGTCCGAATGTGCCAAGGTCAAAGTTCAAAGTAAGATTTATTGTCAAGCAGGCAGATGTTACCACATACTACTTGAGATTAATTTTCATGCATGCATTTACAGGAAAATAAAGAATTACAATACAATTTATGGAAAACTATGCATAAGCAAAGACTGTCAAAGAACAAAAAATAACCAAGCAAGCAGCCAAATCAATCACTGAAGGCTGGAGTGAATTAACTGCACGTGCTCTCGGCTTAATGCAGGCAGACATCGAGCAGTGTAATGGGAATCTAAAGCAGGAATCCCACCAGCTTTCCACAGCCTAAATCAGAAGCAAAGTCCTTTACACCTAAGACCATATGATAAAGGAGCAGAATTAGGCCATTTGACCCATCGAGTCTGCTCTGCCATTCCATCACGGTTGATTTATTTTTCCTCTCAACTCCATTCTCCTGCCTTCAACCTTAACCTTTGACACACTTACTAATCGAGAACCTATCAACTTCGCTTTAAATATACCCAACGATTTGACCTCCACCGCTGTCTATGGCAACAGATTCCACAGACACACCACTATCTAGCTAAAGAAATTCCTCTTCATCTTTGTTCTGAAGGGATGTCCTTCTATTCTGAGGCTGTACCCTCTGGTCCTAGATTTCCCCCACTATAAGAAACATCCTCTCCAGAACCACTCCAGCTAGGCTTTTCAATATTTCATAGGTTTTAACGAGATTTAAACTTCTAATTCTTCTAAACCCCAAACCAGAATATCCAATAGCTATCAGCTAAACCAACAAAGCTGTGAAACTGAAATGAGCCCTTATTCTGTGAGTCTTAGACACTTGTCAAATAAATGCAGGAAAAGAAATTAAAAATATTGCTAATAACATCAGCATCATCAACACCAATTTGTCTTTTTATTGTCAGTCCTGCATAGGCAAGCAACTCACAATCTCCACTCAGCACGCAGGAGTCATGTGCCACACACTTCCAGCTCATCACCTGCAGCCTACTTAAACCCAGCTTTCATCCACAGTCCGTGTTCACCCACTGCACCAGCCAGCCTCAGCCTGTTGCTCCTAGCCTTCAGTTACCTTGTTGCCTGTGGTGCATAGCATCTGTTCTCTCTCATTTTGCGGTCCCTCATGGCTTGTTATTTTGTAGTTGATTATTTAAGTTATTGCTCATTCTGGATTCATCTCCGCTGCTCTGGTTTTGGGTCAAACCTCCGCAAGTTTCCTGACAGGATAGATGAACCAACAATCCATGCATACAGTCCAGAAAGAGCAGGAAACCATCTGCTTGCCACTCCCTTCCAGACTGTTATAAGTTTGTACAGACTAGTACAGGCTGGTATACAGTGGTATAGACTGGTATAGGGTGGTATAGGCTGGTATAGGCTGTCACAGGCTATTACAGACTGGTGCATCATTTGCATCTATTCAAATCAGCAAGAATTGTGATGGACAGCCGGCAAGTGTCGCCACACTTCCAGTACCAATGTAGCATGCTCACAACTCAATAACCCTAACCATATGTTTTTTTTTGTTTTGTAATGTGGGAGGAAACCTGAGCACCTGGAGGAAACCCATGCAAACTCCTTACAGATAGCAGCACAAATCAAACCCCCATCTTACAGCTGGCACGGTAAAGCGTTGCACTAACTCCAAAGCTACCGTTCTTAAATGCTCAAAGATAACAAGATGATATCCATCTTACTCCAGTCAGATGGCTAACACGAGGGAACGCAAGTTGCTATTGTTTATTGGCCTAGGCATAGTCTATAAAGACATGAGATGATGTTGGATCGTATACAACAATAGCTAGACCACAGCTGAGTGCCACTTATTGTTCTAGTCATGTGAGAATCTTGAGAGATTTATTAGGATGTAGTCAGGACTAAAAGTTGTAGCTATGAGGACTGATTGGATAAATTGGGATTCTTTGAAACAGAGACTTAGGGCAGATAAAATAATAAAGGATTTATTTCGAGCAAAATAAGAAGGACCTGTATGAGGATAGGTTGAGCAAGCTAGGGCTTGTCCCTTTTGAGTGAGGGTGACTTGACAGAGGTGTACCAGATGATAGGAGGCATAGATCAACTGGACATCCAGAGGCTTTTTCCCCAGGGCAAAATGGCTGATAATTTTAAGGTGATTGGAGGAAAGCACAGGGAGGATGTCAGAGGTGAATTTTTTACACAGTGTGATGGGTGTGTGAAACACCTTGCCAAGGTATTGTAGAGGCAACTACATTAGCCACATTTAAGAAATTCTTGGTTAAACACGTAAATGATAGAAAAATAGAGGAAAAGCAGGAAGGAAGATTTAGATTGATCTTAGAGTAGGTTAGAAGGTTGGCACAACATCATGGGCCAAAGGGCCTGTACTGTGTCGTACTGTTCTATGTTCTATGTTGAATCATCAATCTTACAAATAGGTATGAATGTCAGGCTTTGGTTGAGCATATGGCCGAGTATTTTGATCCGTCAGCAGTGCCTGACAACTGAGATAGTATATGTTAAAGAAACATAGTTGGAAAGCTTTCAATTTCAACATGGCTTCCAAAATATTTCAGTCTGAATGTTGTTTCCACAGCCTCCACATTGGGCAAATCCCTGCAACAACTAAGCTTATCTGATCATTGCAATTAAATGCCATATCTTCGTGACCAACATTACTTTTTGCAGACTGTCATTTGGCCATCATTCCTGACAATAATCATATCATCAGATCCCCACCTCCTCTTTCAGCATCATCCAGGACCCTAAAAGGCCCTTACAAACGATGAAGTGATGTCAATCATGTGTTGTCCAGACAAGCCTACAATATCTTTCAACCATATAGTCTGTTTTTTTTTCACACAGCTGGCTGAAGCAAAGCAAGAACTTTCAAAGTTGCTAAAATGTGATTTTTTTGCAAGGAAATCTTTATGAATTTTGTTTCATAAAAAGAACATAAACATGGAGGTAAGTCTGCAGTGTGATGAAATGTCTCATTCTATTGCATTGTGTTTCTGAACAGTTCTCTTTAAATTAACATGCAATTACTTTTTAAAAGCTTGAAGGTAATTTAAAGTGGAAGCATTCACCCTGATTCACAGTGCATATGTGTGTGTGTGTTTATGTCAATCTACATCTATTTCTCTATTTCTGTATGTGTGTGTCTATGTCCATGGTTATGTGTGACCAAAATTGTCAGTGACCTTCAGCTCTACGCTGACACCAGTAGGGACTCAGTTGTAATTCTCCTGAATCTAAGTGCTGCCTTTGACACAATTGGCCACGCATTCTCCTAAATCACCTTAAGAACTGGGTTGACCCCTCTGGCAGTGCCCTTAATTGGTTTTGTTCATATCTCTTAGAAAACTTTTTGCCTGAGACCATTTTTCTAAGAGAAACAATGTACCTTTTGGTGTTGCTCAGGGAAGCTGTCTTGGATCCCTACTCTTCTCCTTATACATGTTCCTCTTGGGAAACATCATTAGAGACTCCTGATGAAAGGTTTCGGCCTGAAACGTCGTCACTACCTCCTCCCATAGATGCTGTCTGGCCTGCTGAGTTCTGCCAGCATTTTGTGTTTTTATTAGAGAGCATAAACCTGGTTTCCACAGTTAAGCAGATGATACATAGTTGTACGTCTTGGTTGAGCCTGATGATGCAACAGCCTATCTTCTCTGACTTCTGGTATTGTTGCAATAAACAAATGGATGAACAATAATTCCCTAGTACTAAATGGAGATAAAACTGACATAGTTGGTCCCAAAGCAAAAAGAAATAAACTTTTGATAAACAGGAATGTGGCTTCCCATGTAAAACCTGAAGTAACAAGTCTGGGTGTTATCCTTGACTCAGACTTGAATTTTAAATCTCACATAAACAAAGTGACCACAGCAGCATCTCCACACTTAGAAATTTTGCAAAGCTATGTCTGTTTCTGTTACATAATGATCCTGAAAAACTAATTCAGGCCTTTATATTGAATAGACTAGATTACTGCAATGCACATTTTCAGAATCAAAATCATGTTTATTATCACTGGATTGTGCTGTGAAATTTGTTAATTTAGCTTAATACGTTTACTAGCCTTCCAAAGCGATCAAATGACAGACAAACTTCAACTCATTCAGAATGCCAGTCATCAAAACCAGGATGAGGGAACATATCACTCCCTTACTAGCATTGGCTTGCTTTATCCTTTAGCATTGATTTTAAGGTTGAGTTACCGGTAGTTGTTTTTAAAGCTCTCAATGGCCTGGGACCAAAGTACATCACAGAATCACTTTTATTTATAATCCTACTCGAGCTCTCAGGTCTTCTTCCAGCTGTCTCTTAAATTTAAACAATCTTTCTCAAAAGATAATTGGCAGGTCAGCTTTTTTTAATCTATGCTCCTAAACTGTGGAATTTAATATATAAAACTATAAGGGATGCAGACTCAGTTAACACTTTTAAACAGCAGCTCAAAACCAATTTATTAACCTTGTTTTTAAACTAACATTTTCGTCTTTCATTTTTGTGTTTGCACTTTATCTCATTGTAAAGCATTTGAACTACATCATTTGTATGAAAAGTGCCTCTGTGTCTGTATGTCTGTACATGTATACTGTTTATACTGAATGTGTGTGTGTGTGTGTACAGGTATACGTATTGGCTTTAAAAACTTGCATTATTTTGTTTAACATAACAAATTCTTTGTAGGACTTCAAAGACCAGGAGACCCTGGACAAGCTGATGGAAAGCCTAGACACTGACGGTGATGCTGAATGTGACTTTCAGGAGTTCGTTGCATTCATTAGTATGGTAACTGCAGCGTGTCACGAGTTCTTTGTGCAGAAGGATGAGTAGGCGGACCACGTGGTCAAAACAATGTAAGTCACCCACTTCATTGTTTCCACTGATAATAACTTGTGAGATTACAATGGAGCAATAAAGCATTTGGTTTGGAGAGTCAGCAAAAAGCAACCATTAATGAATGTCATCTGTCGAAGTGGTCAGCTCCAGCCTGATGGCATAGAATCTCATGTGATCCTTAGCTGAGTTACGTTTCAGAGTAACACACACAAAATGCTGGAGGACTTAGCAGGCCAGAGAGCATCTATGGAGAGGAATAAACGAGGACCAAGACCCTTCATCAGGACAGGAAGGGAAGAGGAAAGAAGGTTGGGGGGAGGAGGAGGAGGAGTACAAGCTGGCTGGTAATAGATAAAACCTGATGAAGGAGAAGGTGGGTGGGTGGAGGTTAGCTGTTAGTTTTCAGCTGCCCCTGCATGCTTGCAGATACAGATGTAATTTGAAGACAAATGTAAAGCACAGCACAGGCCGTCCCTACGTGCTGATTCCCATTATGACAGATATCACATTTCAGATTCAGATTTATTTATCACAAGTACATCAAAGCATACAGTGAAGCATGTCATTTGCGTTAACAACCAATATAGCAACCAAGGATTGTACTGGGGCAGCCACATAGCACGTCCATAATGCTCAACACAGAACACAACGAAATACAGCACACCAAGCAAAAAGGCAGCAACGTGTTTTAGGGGCTTACATGTTTTTTGAGCTGTTGATGATTCAAACAGTTTGCAAGTTGGAAATATGGCTGTGGAATGAGTTCCCACCCAGCGAGAGATGCCTGCAGCCCACAGGAGCGGTAAGTTCCTCCAACCGATCTCCAAAATCCTCAGGCTGTTCTTGGGTCATGCTTAGGTAAACTGGAGGATGTGTATAAGGACATTTAAAGATCTTTATATTGCTTCTAATTAATCTGATTTCTGTGAATTTGATGGAGCAATGAAAAGGGACCAACATTTATCTAACTTCCACTGTACTTAAGGTTATAGTTCTCTGGATGAATAAAGGGTATTTAATTAGTAGTGTAACTCTGTGCTGCAGCATAAGTGGGGTGTACCCATATCACTGGGAGAAAGAAATATCTTGCAGTTACACCTATGACATTTCAAAAACACAAGAAATTTTGCAGATACTAAAAATCCAGAGGAACACATACAAAATGTAGGAGGAACTCAGCAGAACAGGCAACATCCATGATGCTCCAAATGCTTCAGGTGTTTGAGGCCCAGCACAGCCCAGCAAGCCCCTAGGATTCATCTTTGAAGTTATCTAATGCCTTTCCCATAGTAATTTGTGCTAGAATTTCACTGCTGCCACCCTGAACTCTCAAGCTACAACATCCTTCTCCACAGTGAATTTTAGACCTCACTTTTGGCTCTATGTACCACCTTAATGTTCCATAGCAACAACTCAAAATAAGTAACAGCAGATTTTAGTGGTTCTTCTCATCCTATAGAGCCAAAATCCTATTGAAGACAACACAGTTACATAGTGGTTAGCACAAGCACTTTATGGAGCCAGCCAGTGATCTACGATTGGGGCTCCAGTTCCCACCGTTCATGCTGACCATCAGGTTGCTTTCTATGCTAATCCCATTCTTCAGTATTTTAGTCCAGTTTAAGTGCTCATCGAAATAGATCTCAAATGTCCTGAGAGTCTCTGCCTCCACCATCTACTCAGGCAGTGCATTACAGATTCCAACAACCCTCAGAGTAGTAAAATTTTTCCTTAACTTCTCCCTAAATCTCACAGCCATGATCTTAAGCTAGACTGACTAGTTCTATTAATTTATGCTATTGGGAAGAAAGTCTCAACATCTATGCCATCCATGCCCCATATAATGTTGTACATATGAATCTAGCACCCCCTTCCGTCCCAGCCTCCCCACCTCCAAGGAAACAAATCCAGTTGTTGGAACTGGAGATGCTATTTCCATAAAGTTCTATGGAAGTGAAGAATGAGGTGAAAATCTTATGGTTACCACCCTTTTTAATAGTTCATCACAGTACAGTTAGATGGGGTCAGCAAAAAATCTAACAAGAAATAAGTATGGAAAGTAACAAAAGACTGGACCTCGTGTTCTCCCCTTGTACAGCAAGCTAGTTTAGGCTGGACAGATAAGGAGTCTCCTCAAACAGGAATTGTCTGTGAACAAGAAGGACATTCTTGCTTTACACTGCCTTGACACTTCAGGCTGACAGACAAACTTAAAAATCTAATCAATAAATTAAACAGATGATTATACAAACATACACTGAAGCGAGGATAAAAAGTGAAAGTAAAAGGAAAAAAATTCAACTTGAATAGCAGTAAAACCCTAATTTAATGCAAACTATTCAGTCTCCACTCACAGCTGAAATGTTCAATGTCAAGTGATATGGTACACACTATCTGCTGCCTGAGAGAGTGCTGGAGGCAGAGACTCTCAAGAAATATCTGGGCAACCGCCTGAATTACCATTGCACTGAAAGCCATGCGTCAAGTGCTGGTAAACTGTTAAATTAGTATTACTGTCACAGGTACCTAGGTGCAATGAAAAAACATTTTTCTACATGTTTTCCAAACAGATCAATTCATTATAATGGTGCACCGAGGTAGTACACTGTAAAACAATAATGGAATAAAGTGTTAGTGCAGTTGTTGGGTCTGAAGATGTGATAGGCAGTGCACGCAGACAATAGTGTGCAAGATTGGGAGCTCAAGATTCTATTTTATCATACTAGAGGACCTGTGAAAGGTCTTATGATAGCAGAATGGAAGCTGTTCTTGAGCCTGGTAGTATGTGCATTCAGATTTTTATATCTTCTGCCCAACTGAGGCGTGAGAAGAGAGAATGTACGAGTGGAGAGAATGTTCGGGTGGTTGTGGGGTCTTAAATTATGTTAGCTGTTTTAAAAGGGGTTAGTGTAGAGATTGGTACAGTCATAATGGGCCGAAGGGTCTGTTTCTGTGCTCATGAATCCATGACCCTATAAAATGCTGGTGAATTTCCATTGCACTTACTCCACCCTTTCTACAGCATGGTGCTGTAGTATTCTCTGCCTTGTCAAATGAAAGAAAACTTCCTGTACACTTTCAGAACTATTTTATCAATCTGTCCCATACCCTCTCTATGATTCTTCGCCTAGTACACCAAGATCTTTCTGTTCCTTGGGGGATTCCAGGGTCCTATTGTTCATTCTCTGTATCCAAATCATATTGGTCATCCCAAAATGTGCATTGCTGAACAACCAGCTGATGTGTTCACTGATATCTTTAATCTCTCACTTCAACAGTCTGAGCCACCAACCTGCTTTGAGCAGACTTCATCTATATTTCTGCCTAAGAAGAATGTGGCAACCTGCCTCAATGACTATCGTCCAGTAGCACCTACATTGACAGTGATGAAGTGTTTTCAAAGGTTGGTGATTAAATATATCAATTCCTGCTTCAGAAGTGACTTTGATCTGCTCAAATTTGTCATCTGACACAACACGTCCACAGCAGATGCGATTTCATTGGCTCTTCACTCAACCCTGAAATATTTGGACAGCTAAGACACATGAAGCAGGACTCTGCTATCAACTACAGTTTGACATTCAATACTGTCATCCCCTCAAATCTAATCAGTAAGCTTCAGGACCTTGGGCTCAATACCTCCTTGTGCAATTCGATCCTTGCTTTCCTCACCTGCAGACCCCAATCAGTGTGGATTCACAATAAAATCTTCACGACAATCTCCATCAGCAAAGGTCACTTCATATTTACGACTGTGTGGCTAAGCACAGCTTCAATGCCATATTCCGGATAGCTGATGACACCACTGTCCTGGGTTGAATCAAAAGTGGTGAGGAATAGGCATATAGGAAGAAGATTGAAAATCTGACTCAATGGTGCCACAACAACAACCTCTTACTCAATGTCAATAACACCAAGGAGCTGATTATTGACTTCAGGAGAAGAAAAACAGAGGTCCATGAGCCAGTCAGCATTGGAGGACCACAGGAGAAGAAGGTCAGCAACTGTAAATTTCTCAGTGTTATCATTTCAGAGGATCTGTCCTGGGCGGAGCATACGATGAAAGCATGACAGCACCTCTACTTCCTTAATAGGTTGCGAAGAATTGGCATGATAGCTAAAACTTTGACAAACTTCTATAGATGTGTTGTGGAGAGTATAGTGACTGGTTGCATCACAGCCTGGTACGGAAACACCAATACCCTTGAATGGAAAATCCTACAAAATGTAGTGGATGCTTCCCAGTCTATCACAGGCAAAGCCCCCCCTCCACCGTTGAGTACATCTATACAGAGCACTGTTACAGGAAAGCAGCATTTATTATCAAAGACCAATCCATTCTTTTCCTTAAGACTCATAACTACTCCCTCTGACACTCCATCAATTACCAAGCTGCAGTCCTAAAGATTAGATCCAGCACCGTTCATATTCCATTAGTCCGTAAGGTACATTCCGGTGGACTATCTACATACTGGCACAAAAAGCTCTCCTGCATGCACTTCAAAGATCCACCTACCCCTTTAAGCCTGTTGCACTGTGATGATCCCAGTTAACATTGGGGAAGGCGAAATCTCTTACTACTATTCCCTCATTCTCTGTAATTTGCTTAGAAACCTACTGCTCGATTTCCCCCAGTTGGAGGTGCGTACCACACCCTGCAAAGTTCAAAGTAAATTCATTATCAAAGTAGATATATGTCACCAAATACCACCCTGAGATTCATTTTCTAGTGGGCATGCACAATAAATCCATAATAGAATAATAACCATAGTAGAATCAATGAAAGACCATTCAAACAGCATGCAAAAGATAACAAACTGTGCAAATTCAAAAATAAAGAAATAATAATAATAATTAATTAATGAACAATAAATATCAAGATCCTGAGATAAAGAGTCCTTGAAAATGAGTGCATAGGTTGTGGGAACATTTCAATGATGGGGCAAGTGAAGTTGAGTGAAGTTTCAAGGGTTTCAAAGGTACATTTATTGTCAGAGAAATGTATACAATATACATCCTGAAATGCTTTTTCTTCACAACCATCCACAAAAACAGAGGAGCGCCCCCAAAGAACGAATGACAGTTAAATGTTAGAACCCCAAAGTTTCTCCCAGCTCCCCTCCCTCCTGCACATAAGCGGCAGCAAGCAATGATCCCCCTCCCCCCACCAGCAAAAGAAACCATCGGCACCCACCACCGAGCACTCACACGTGCAGCAAAGCAACAGCAAAGACACAGACTCGCAGTACTCCAAAGACTACTCGTTCACCCGGTTTTCGACGTACCACAGGCTCTCTCTCTCTCTCTCTCTCTCTCTCTCCCTAATAAGGGAGAAAGAGGTGTCTCCATTCCACAGCGAGAGGGGAGACATAATAAACGAATCGCTGGTTTACGATATTAAAAGTCTGCTGCATCGCTTTTTCTGAGCTCTGTGCCCAAAGATCTCAGGTCTCTCGGCACACAGCCAGAGATCTTCCAACCCCCATGACATACCGATCTGCTGCTGGGGCACCGACCTTCGATCCACCCATCTCCAGAGCCACGAGATCTTGGACCTCCAAAGGCGAGCTGAGCTCTTAGGCCCCATCCTTGGCATGTCGAATAACGGCCAGTTATGAAACCCCGAGAGTGGGTCCCATTCCAGCAAAGAACCGAAGTCTGCATGTAACTCCCGGTCAGGGTACTCAAAAGAACCCTGAAAGGGAAAAACAGTGATATTAAAGATAGAAATAAAGCTGTTTCCGAAGATGCAAGCAAAGGAGTCACCGTTTAGGGCCACCATGACTAAGCTCCGCCCTCTTCTAGTTATTCCCTTTTCTTCAAGATCCTGATGCTAGCGGGGTAATAACTGTTCCTAAACCCAGTGGTGTAAGTCCTGAGGCTCCTGTAACTTCTCCATTATGGCTGGAGCGAGACGAGAGCCTGATGATGGGAACTGCTTTTCAGTGACCGTGATCTGTGTAGATGTGCTCAGTGGTGGGGAAGATTTTGCCCATGATGGATGGGGCCATATCCACTAGTTTTTGTATGATTGGTGTTTCCATACCAGGCTGTGATGCAGCCAATTAATATACTCTCCGCTACACATCTATAGAAGTTTGTCAGAGTTTTAGTTGTCATGCCAAATCTCTTCAGAAACTACTAAGGAAGTAGAGGTGCTGCCAAGCTTTCTTTGTAATTGTACTTACGTTCTGGGCCCAGGACATGTCCTCATGAATAATAACCCCAAGGAATTTAAAGTTGCTGATCTTCTTCACCTCTGTTCCTTTGATAAGGACTGGCTCAACTCCCTCCTATCTGCTGATTTGTCACCACCTTTGATTTGACCTACGACAGTGGTGTTGTCAGCACACTCAAATAGGGCATTGGAGCTGTCCTCTTAAGTGTAAATCGAGTAGAGCAGGGGGCTAACCACACAGCCTTGTAGTGCACCTGTGTTGATGAAGATTGTGGGGAAAATGTTGCCAATCTGATCTGACTGGCGTCTGCAAGTGAGGAAATCGAGGATCCAAGTGCACAAGGAGGTGTTGAGGCCAAGGTCTGGAAGTTTATTGATGAGTTTTGAGGGGTCGATGATATTGAATGCTGAGCAGTAGTCGATAAAGAGCATCTTGATGTACGCATCTCTACTGACCAGATGTTCCAGGGTTGAGTGGACATGGCATCTGCTGTGGACCTGTTGCTCCAGTAGGCAAATTAGAGTGGATCTAAGTCATTTAATAGGCAGGAGTTGATATATTTCATGACAAACTTCTCAAAACACTTCATCACTGTGGATACAAGTAGAAGGCATTGAGCTCATCTGGAAGTGAACCTCTGTTGTGGCAGGGATTGAATACTATCACCTCTTGATCATAGTCAGCTGCTGGTCGTATGTAGATTACAGTCAGGATTATGAGGGAGAACTCCCTCAAGTAAAGCAGATGAAATGTTACCATTAGGTGTTCAAAATCAGGGGACACAAGTTTGACAAAACCACCACATTAGAGCACAGAGAGCTGAGATCTTGAATTGAATTGAATTGAATTTTGGTTTATTATCATTTAGAAACCACAACTGCAATGCATTTAAAAATGAAACAACGTTCCTCCAGAATGATATCACAAAAGCACATGTCAAAACAGACTACACCAGAAAATCCACATAACATTTGGCAATCCCCAAATCCAGAGTCCGGAGAGGCTGCTGTGTATTAATATCACGCTACCATCTTAGCGCGTTCCCCAGAAAGGAGCTCCAAATCCACCAGAAAAAACAAGACCAAAAACTAAAGCTACAAGACCTGCACAAAACCACATAGTTACAACATATAGATACAACAGTGCAAACAATACTATAATTCAGGGGTGTCAAACTCATTTTAGGTCACGGGCCGGATTGAGCAAAATGCAGCTTCATGCGGGCCGGATCAGTCGGACGCGTGCGAACGCAGCTTTCGTTGCCTCCGTTTTTTCAGCCTGCTCTCATGTGTCTCAGTCTCTGCTATAACTACAAAGTGTTTCACTTTACAAATTCCGTTTCTTATGAAGAAGACTGCCGAGCAAGACTGCCGAATAAACACTAAAAACCCTGAAAACCTGGTACCTGAATAAACTCAGCATTAGCCATATCATATGCCATAGGCGCTTTGATTACTGGGGCCAGCTTTAATAGTAATTAGATATTATCTCGCGGGCCAAAGATAATTCCACCGCGGGCCGGATTTGGCCCGCGGGCCTTGAGTTTGACATATATGCTATAATTGATAAAAAAAAACAGACCATGGGCACAGTAAAAATAGTCCAAAGATGTTAAAAGACTGTAAGTTTGAAAACAACCACCACACAGTTTCCACAAGTCCTCAGGGTCCCGATAGACTCGTCAACCCACGCAGGTGGCAGAAGGGAATACCCCCGCTATGGACTTCCACGGCGCCGCTGGACTCAGCCTCGCAGACGCAACACACAGTGAAAGTGCTCCAACCGCAGCAGACTCTGACTCCGTCGAACCTCCAAGCCTCCGACCGTCCCCTCCGGCACAGCCTCTCCGAGCACCATCCTCTGCCGAGCGCACTACGACGCCCCCGCCACTGGCCACTCATGAAACTCACGTCTCCGCCTTTTACCTTTTCCACCTCAGCAGTTCAGTCCATTCTGTACATCAAGAAGCCTTCAATTCTAGTTGTCATATCTGGCATGCTTGGAGAAAGCTACATCTTTCTCAGACATAGGAGACAATGATCTCTCATTACACTCCGATACAGTAATCTTGCCCTCAGGTCCTCAGTTTTGTTCCCCAGTGACTGTACATTTGCTAACAAGACGCTGGATAGAAGGGGCCTTATCCCTTTGCATTTTAACCTGGCTTGGAGAACACCACCCCACCCCCCCCATCTCATTTCCAGCCATGGCAATGAACTTTCATCCAATTAAAGGTGCTGTACCTCTTAGATAGGTACAGGAAGCTTAGAGAAATAGAGGGCTATGTGGTAGGGAAATTCTAGGCATTTTTTAGAGTAGGTTACATGATCAGTACAACATTGTGGGCCAAAGGGTCTGTAGATTTCTATGTTCTATGATCTATGTTCTAACATTCCATTGATTTAAAAGTACATTGCTTCTAAATCAATGGAAATTTTATGGGTAATTACATGCTGCAGATTGCAGTGAGAATAATTCAAAAGAGGCATATCTAAAAGTATTGTATGTAGCCGGCAGAATGTCACCATGGTTTACCGGTGCCATCTTGCTAAAGGAACCCGCCCACAGCAAACTGATGGTAATTTCAATGCCATCTCCTCTGTTACATCCCCTCATTCCCCACACCATTCACACCTGAAGATTCTGTATCCTGGGACTGAGTTGGCAGTCCTGCCCTTCCTTTATCCCCATCTCTGTGATACCAACATGACTTTTGTATTTATTTAGAGATACAGCATGCTGACAGTTCCTTCCAGCCCAACGAGCCTGCACCACCCTTTTGAGGCGCCATCATGACAAGATTTTTGCACCAATCTTTTTGGTGATTGCTCATCATTTTGGGCATCTGAAACCTGGCAGAGCCCATCCTTCTCCAGGTTTTACTACTAACCTGTATTCCTGTAGAATGCCTTTGAAGTTGGAATGCATTGGGAATATCTTTGGAACACCAGGAGGAAACCCACACGGTCACAGGAGAACATATAAACTCCATACAGACAGCATTTAACCTCAGTCACTGGTGCTGCAATAGCGTTACTCTAGCTATGCCACCCGTATCCTTTTGACCATCATATTCTATTGTATTAATCAGTGCCTCACATGTCGGGCTCTTAAATAAATGTAATCTAGCCTTCCATGATTTCATCTCTGCTCTCTGGACTAAATGAGCTTCCCTGCTACCACTGTCCATCCCTAGCTCCTATTGTACTGCTCTATGTCCTACTCCCCTACCTCCTGGACTATGGAGTAACGTTTCCTTATCTGGTTCTTCATCCACCTCACTGCATCTCACTTCCTTACCAAATTAACCTAAACCCACACCCACAACGCTGCCTCACCCCTGCAAGGTTTTCCGGCCCGTTCTGGAGAAGGTCAGCACAGTATATTATAAGGGACTCAGACACAGAGAGGACTGGCTCAGAGTGAAACTGCTGCCGATGAGCAAGCTGGCACTTCACAATAAAGAGCAAGGTGACTGAGCAGTGGAATCATTCAGTTCTCGCACAGCACTAAATAAAAGTCATGACTATCCTAATTAGGACCATTCATCTACCGCACTTTTTAACTAAAGGTGACATGTACCCGAAATTATGATTACACATTGTCCAAAAGATAGCTAATATGTAATACACCTAGCAACCTCTACTTTCAAATGGAATGTACAACTCCTCTGTTCCGATATTGAAACAGTCTCAATGGTTGTGAAGTGGCTGGAATGCTTGATGTCGGCTGCATCTCATTCAGTAACCATTGGCAACTCTCCGTCGTGTTGCACAAGATCCCATTTTCAATGTTTTTTTATTTGCAGCAGCCCCCCTGTTGAATTCCTAACTTTTTTTGTATAATTGAGGGAGATGGAAAAGTCTGAGGAGAATATTTTAAACGACTGGCGAAGCTACCGAGCTCTGTGTAAGAAGGCTGGCAGCAGGTGTTTGGTTCAAGCCAAAAGACCAAGTTGGTTCCCTTGCAGCTCTAATCGTGGGCAACCGTTATTCTACATGCGCACAGTCTGCCCTGAACTCTATATTTAGAGCCCTTCACAAACAGCAAAAATGAGAACATTTAATCCTATCATTCAGCACTAACTTCACATCTGGAAGGCAGAAGTGAAAGCTTAAGAGTAGCAGCGCACAGTGTCGCATTAACCCGCTGTAACACCAATCAGTAGTCTATTTATACATCCACGTTCACAGAGACGTGTCCTTATGACACATATTTCTCATTTAGGATAACCCAGGCTTGAAATCAATCAGCCCTCAGACTCTGGGGATATTCCTGCAGCTGCTGCATCAAATAAATTGCTTTTCTCCAGCTTGTCCCATGACCCTGCAAATTGTTACCGAGCTAGATGCAGGGCATGTAGAGGATGTAAGCTCCACAACCCATTCCAGAGCAACTTAAGCTAAAGTGTTGCTGGGAGAAGCAATTTGCTTGAAAGACCTCTTCAGGTGGGCAAAGGTTGAAAGGAAGACTGCCAAGGGAACAAAGCAGGGTTCCTCTCCACTGCAATTTCTCTGGTCGTCAGTACATTCGACTCTCACCCCCCTGGCACTGACTCCCATCCTGGCAATATCTCTGGCTCTACCTAGTGATGCTTTTACCGTGCACTCATAGCAGGCCACTCCTAAAACTCACTCCCTGCACTTAGACACAAACAGTTCCTGGGAATATTCTGATCTTTTCAGGATCCAACATTCAAGATTCTTCAGTACACAAATGTAAAGGAGAGCGAAACGATTGTTACTCTGGATCTGATGCAGGATAAAAAAATGCAATGTGCATAACAAACAATATAAATATAAAAGCAATCCTATAAAACTCAATGTACAAATAACTGTTGAGTATGCCCATACGTAGAGTAACATAAAATTAGCTTCTAGACATAGACTGATGGTCTGTCCATAAAGTGATGCTGGGTGCAGGAGTATCTGAACATAAGGTGACCCTGTCAGGATATTGTAAAGTGAAGGAGGAGCTCTTCTTGGTAGCTGCAGGACATATGAAATCAGTAGGACGTTGACTGTGTCAGTGTAGGTATGAGGTGCGGAGTATGAGCAGATAGTGTCAGTGCGGGGGGGGGGGGGCTGGGGATGAAGGGTGCAGAGGGGCTGTGGAGAAGAGTGGCCAATGTGGACATAGTGGTGGTGTGGATAGAGTGCAGTGATAGTCAACAGAACATTGACTTACAGAGTGGAGCGAGTGTACACCAAAGTCAAAATGAAATCCCCCCGAGATTGTTAACAAATTCTATAGCCCATAAGTCCTGCTAAACAAAGGACTCCTCCTCCTTCTCAGTCCTGAACATCATCTCACACCATTTGCTTCCACAGATGCTGCCAGACCTGCTGAGTTTTGAAACCAGTCAGAATACTCTCCATCATATATCTATAGAGATTTGCAAGTCTTTGGTGACACACAAGATCTCCTCATGCCTTCTTCATGATTGCATCCATGTGTGTCACTGCTTTTGTTGTTTCCCTGTTAATGCTGGGCCCAGAATGCTGGCCTGCTCCAGCATTAACAGGGCAACAAGAGGGGATACGCATACTAAATGCTGGAGGAACTCAGAAGGTCAGGAGTGGAACAAATACTCATATTTCAGGCCGTGAACCTGTATTAGATTAGGGGAGAGAAGATCCGGGGCTGGCTGGAGGAAGGGTGTAGTAATGGCCAAAGGAAACCTGATTCTGTGACGCCATTGTGAAAGTGAATGCTCAAACAGGGGACAGAGCCTCATAAAACAGAAAGAGATTTCAATGGCCCAGTGGTTAAATTACTGGAGGATGGTAATATTGCTTTGGTAACGTGCATCAACTCCTTCCAAAATTTAATCTGGATAAAAAGCTAATCTGAAATGCACAAAACCAATGGATTGTCATAAAAATCCATCTCGTTCATTGAAAAGAAAACTTGTAGCTGAAAGTCCATCAGCTGATCTGATACCTGTTGAGAACTGATTCTTAACACCTCTCTGATGTACAGTAGTTTCTCAGGCCGTTCCGTTATATTTTAATTGGGGTTGAAAAATAAATTACGGGCTTGCCGGTGGGGGGAGAAAAGCAGAGGCAATGAAAGAAATAAAAAACACAAAATGCTGGCAGAACTCAGCAGGCCAGACAGCATCTATGGGAGGAGGTAAGATGCTGTCTGGCCTGCTGAGTTCTGCCAGCATTTTGTGTTTTTTTATTTGTTTCCAGCATCTGCAGATTCACTCATGTTGGCAATGAAAGAAACTGAGTTTGAAAAATAACACATTCAACAGCAGTTATGATGTCCAACAGGAATCAGAAATCAGATGACATTTTGTAAAAGTGGTTTTAACTTGATGTACAGTACTGTTCAAAAAGTGTTTGGCACATACAGTGAGTGGCATGCAAAAATTTTGGCACCCCTGGTCAAAATTTCTGTTACTGTGAATAGTTAAATGAATAGAAGATGAACTTTTAAAGCAAGATTAGTGTATTATTTTTGTTTTGTACAATTTTAGAGTGAAAAAAAGGAAAGGAGCACCATGCAAAAGTTTGGGTACCCCAAGAGATTTGAGCTCTCAGATAACTTTTACCAGTCTCAGAACATAATTAGCTTGTTAGGGCTATGGCTTGTTCACAATCATCATTAGGAAAGGCCAAGTGATGCAAATTTCAAAGCTTTATAAATACCCTGACTCCTCAAACCTTGTCCCAACAATCAGCAGCCATGGGCTCCTCTAAGCAGCTGCCTAGCACCCTGAAAATTAAAATAAATGATGCCCACAAAGCAGGAGAAGGCTATAAGAAGGTAGCAAAGTGTTTTCAGGTGGCCATTTCCTCAGTTCATAATGTAATTAAGAAATGGCAGTTAACAGGAACGGTGCAGGTCAATTTGAGGTCTGGAAGACCAAGAAAACTTTCAGAGGGAACTGCTCATAGGATTGCTAGAAAGGCAAATCAAAACCCCTGTTTGATTACAAAAGACCTTCAGGAAGATTTAGCAGACTCTGGAGTGGTGGTGCACTGTTCTACTGTGCAGTGACACCTGCACAAATATAACCTTCATGGAATAGTCATCAGAAGAAAACCCTTCCTGCGTCCTCATCACAAAATTCAGTGTCAGAAGTCTGCAAAGGAACATCTAAACAAGCCTGATGCATTTTGGAAACAAGTCCTGTGGAGTTAAAATAGAACTTTTTGGCTGCAATGAGCAAAGGTATGTTTGGAGAAAAAAGGGTGCAGAATTTCATGAAATTAAACCTCTCCAACTGTTAAGCATGGGGGTGGATTGATCATGCTTTGGCTTGTGTTGCAGCTAATGGCACGGGGAACATTTCACTGGTAAAGGGAAGAATGAATTCAATTAAATACCAGCAAATTCTAGAAGCAAACATCTCACTGTCTGTAAAAAAGCTGAAGATGAAAAGAGGTTGACTTCTACAACAGAATAATGATCCTAAACACACCTCAAACTCCACAATAGACTACCTCAAGAGGCGCAAGCTAACGGTTTTGCCTTGGCCCTCACAGTCCCCCAACCTAAACATCATCGAAAATCTGTGGATTGACCTCAAAAGAGCAGTGCATGCAAGATGGCCCAAGAATCTCACAGAACCAGAAGCCTTTTGCAAGGTAGAATGGGCGAAAATCCCCCAAACAAGAATTGAAAGACTCTTAGCTGGTTACAGAATGCGTTTACAAGCTGTGATACTTGCCAAAGGGGGTGTTACTAAGTACTGACCATGCAGGGTGCCCAAACTTTTGCTTCGGGCCCTTTTCCTTTTTTGTTATTTTGAAACTGTAAAAGATGGAAATAAAAAAGTAATCTTGCTTAAAATATTAAAGAAATGTGTCATCTTTAACTTTATGCCTTTTGGAAATCAGGTCATCTTTTACTCGCTGAGCTATTCAGAGTAACAGAAATTTTGACCAAGGGTACCCAAACTTTTGCATGCCACTGTATATATAGCTATGAGCTTATGAGCTTTGCACAGTACTGTATAGAAAGGTGGTTGGAAAACAGAGTAAGAGTACAAAGCTTTGTATTAGCTGTGTAGCACTCAGTTTCTTATTTAAGAGCCTCCAAAACACCTCTATCATGTTTTTTTAAAAATGACCACCACTGACAGTATTCCAGGCATTCCCAGTGTAACAAAAACCTTGCCTTGCACATCTTTGAACTGTTCTCCTCTTATTTTAAACACATTTATAGTATTGGACACTTTGTCCCTGGTAAAATATACCAGCTCTCTACTCTGTGCTTCTCATAATTTTATGAACTTCTGTCAGATCTCCACTCAGATTCTGCTGCTTCAGAGAAAATAACCCTTGTTTGTCCAATCTCTCCTTATGTTACATGAGCTCAACTACAGACAGCACCCTCGTAAACTTCTTCTGCACCCTCTCCAAAGCCTCCAGAATCAGAATCAGAATCAGGTTTATTATCACCGGCATGTGACATGAAATTTGTTAACTTAGCAGCAGCAGTTCAATGCAATATAATCTAGCAGAGAGAGAGAAAAAATAATAATAAATAAATAAAAACATAATAATAAATAAACAAGTAAATCAATTATGTTTATTGAATAGATTATTTAAAAATGTGCAGAATCAGAAATACTGTATATTAAAAAAATGAAGTAGTGTCCAAAGCTTCAATGTCCATTTAGGAATTGGATAGCAGAGGGGAAGAAGCTGTTCCTGAATCACTGAGTGTGTGCCTTCAGGCTTCTGTACCTCCTGCCTGATGGTAACAGTGAGAAACGGGCATGCCCTGGGTGCTGGAGGTCTTTAATAATGGATGCTGCCTTTGTGAGACACCGCTCCCTAAAGATGCCCTGGGTACTTTGTAGGCTAGTACCCAAGATGGAGCTGACTAGACTTACAACCTTCTCCAGCTTCTTTCGGTCCTGTGCGGAAGCCCCTCTATACCAGACAGCAATGCAGTCTGTCAGAATGCTCTCCACAGTACAACTATAGAAGTTTTTGAGTGTATTTGTTGACATGCCAAATTGCTTCAAACACCTAATGAAGTATAGCTGCTGTCTTGCCTTCTTTATGACTACATCAATATGTTGGGACCAGGTTAGATCCTCAGAGATCTTGACACCTCGGAACTTCTATCATTCTATAATCTGGTGACCAAATTCAAATTCTAGATATGGCCTAACCAGAGCTTTATAAAGCTGCACATAACTTCCTGACTCTTGGTTTCAATGCCTCAGTCAATAAAGGCAAGCATGCCTCATGACATCAGTACCAAACATCCTATCAACTGTAATGGCCATTTTCAGGGAGCTATGGACTTGGATCCTGAGATCTCTCTGCATATCACATATAGATACACACACACACACACACACACACACACACACACACACACACACACACACACACACACACACACACACACACACACACACACACACACACACACACACACACACACACACACACACACTTAACTTTACTAGTTTCAGCTAAAGAGAAGCAAGGTCCTTTATGTTGACATTGTCGTGTCTTTTAGAAAACAAACTTGTGAGCAAAGTTCTCATTTGTCAAATAAGTGAGTTTAACTTGGTCAGTTAAATTGGTGAATTTAATTTGTTTTGTTTTCACAGGACGCTGTGTAGTGAGACACTGTTGGCGTAGATGCTGTGGAAGTAACAAGCAGCTCCAGACAGGCAGGATGCTTGCAAACTAATCTTCACCACCTTGTAGCTGGGAAAAAGCCCCTTGTCCTGCATAATGCATAGGGCTTCAATAACAGATGCTGAGGGCAGAAATAACCCTACAAGAAACATGTCAACTGATGAATATTATTAAATGATTAGAGTTGTTTAACTTGGTAAAGGAATATCAGTCTCTCCTTGAACAGCTGAATGGGTATATAAGGACACCTGCTGATAATAATTGATAAATAAAATCTCACGTGTTGGTCAATTACACAACTGTGTTTGGACTACTTAATTTGAGCATTCCCTTCTCAAGTTATTGCTTTCATTTTGTAAAGTCAAAGTCAAATGTACTACTGTATGCGCAAGGACATAGATGCGCAGGTGCAATGAAGTTCTTACTTGCAGCACAGACACATTGCATCATATAAGACCATAACATGGGAGCAGCATTCAGCCCATTCAGTCTGCTCCTCCATTCTATCATGGCTCTCAACCCTATTCTCCTGCCTTCTTTCTCCCCATAACCTTTGACCCCCTTACGAATCAGGAATCTATCAACCTCCACTTTAAATATACCAATGGCTTGGGTTCCAAGCAGTCGCTGGCAATGAATTCCACAGATTCACCGCTCCCTGGCCAATAACGTTCCTCATCTCTTTTCTAAGGGGGCTTCCTGGTATTTTGAGGCTTTGCCCTCTGGAATTAGATTCCCCCACTTTAAGAAATGTCCTTTCCATGTCCACACTATGTTGGCCATCAGACTCTCCCACCTTGTCCTTCCCTCATCCTGTTATTTCCTGGCAATCCTTCCTCTTCTCACAGCCCTGATGTAGGATCTCGATCCAGGACATCAATTTACACATTTGACTCCAAAGAAGCTGCTGATCTGTTGAGTTCTTATGGCATTCTGTTTCCTTGTGTCATTTGAAGAGCACTGTGAGACCATTCCAAAGATCACTGAAAAGATAAGACCATTGAACAAAAGGGAATAGTTACACTCACTTAAGGATTCTGTTATATTGTTATTTCATGCTCATTATTTATTGCTATTTATTTAAATCTGCATTTGGCAGTTTGTTCACAGTTTACAGTTCCTGATGTTTACAGTTTACAGTTACTGTTCTATGGATTCACTAAGAATGCCCATAGAAAAAGAATTTCAGGGTTGTATGTGGTGACATGCATGTACTCTGATAATAAATTTTACTTTGAAGTTTGAAATGGGGACTGAGAGGAATAATTCACAATGGTAAGTATGTCACTTCCAAGGTGCAATGACAACAAAGTGCACAGACCGATTAATTTTTCTGGACTAAAAACGAAGTCCAGAGCTAGACAATGAAATCTAACAGCATTGACTTTTGCCTATTTAGGAGTTTTAATCACATGTTTAACGCCAACAGTCGACAGTAAACACCTCAGGAGATTAACTCATTCACTCAGGAGATAATAATTCCAAACTTTTGTGCAATCAGTTTCTTTCTCCAATTATTCTGAAGTTATGTCCAGAGTGTTACAGCATTCCATCAGCATTCAGCTGAATCTGCCTCCTCTCATGTTTCAATAGATGTTGTCGTGGTTGGTTTGTTCCAGTAACTGAATAGGGTCTGACGTTGAATGAAATCTATTACAAAGTGGCAGGAAAAATATATTAAGCCCATTCTGGATGTGTAAATATAACCTCATATTGGCATAGATGTGAAGGGGCAAGTGTGAAAGATCTTACTGAAAGAAGCATCTTTTTCACAATGACCATTGGAACATTTTGTCAGGAGCGAGTGGAAAATTGCAAGAGCCAATCAATGGAGGGTGCAGGAAGGAAGAAAAACCCAGCAGCTGAACACATTGTCCTTTTCAGAGTAGATGCCTTCCCCAGGAATTATTATCAAGGTAAAGAATACACATGAGTTTGTTTATCTTTAAGTTGAACAAAAAACAAATCTATTAAACCAGGCCACTGAGTGACTGATTATTTATTAATTGCCGATGTTCCCATTGTACATAACCATTGGTCGACAATGCAATTTTACAAATTGCACCAGGTAGCAACAGCTCATCAAAAAATTGTTAGTGTTAAACTCCTTCTCTACCTTTATTCACTGGATTTGTTGTTCTCTGAAATATTCCATTGTTTTACCATTCCTTCATGATACTTCGCCAGGTAATTTTTACTAGCATATACCACTGACATATGACATATATCAAATACAATGATTATGGCATATCCCAATAAATTTGTCATATACAGTATATTCCAAGTCTGCAAAACACATAAAAACATTAAAATATACATGACGGAAAACCCTCACAGACAGAAACCATTGATTCATATATCTGAATAAATCTAATCTTGTTTTTATTAAAATGGAACCAGATGTTTATCAGAATTTTAACCTCTGTTTCAGTGAAATATGAAATCTAATATGTTCATACATGGCACAAAATATCACTGAGACATGAACTTATTAACTATACTACTATCCATGAAGGAGAATAATTGAAATACGTCAAAGAAGAGTTTTTGAGAGTAAGCAAAGTGGCAATATTTGTTATGGAATCTGGAGAAAAACCAGGCAATCACATACAATTTTCGAGACTTTTTCCAGTGTTTTGAAATGTGCTCCTTTCCATGTTGGACTTCTGTCTACCTTCATCATGTACATTCAAGTATTGCAGATAACCTTAATTCTGAAATAGTGAAAAAGTGTTCAGAAGTGAAGTGACAATTCTTTTATCTGTTAATAAGAATAATAGTTCAAGATCTGAAATTGTCAAAATGGAAAATGGAATCAAAAGATCAAAGTTCAAAGTAAATTTATTTTCAAAGTATATATATGTCAGCATATACATTTCTCACTGACTTGATGAACAAAATGAATGGTAAGAAAACAGTTCTACCCTCCAGCATTTGGAAAAGGGGTCTTTCATCTGTAGTTTTTTTCTGGGAAACATTGTGAAAATGTGTTCTTCCCCTTCCTTATACAAGTCTACTTCGCTGGAGACCACTCCTGGGGCTTTGCTGACTATTTGTGTACTTTCTAAGTTCATTCACAGGATGTAGCAAGATGCATTCATCAGTAATCCCCAATTACTCTTGAATATATTGGTTCACAGGAGAGCACAGTTAATACTCACTCACATTTTGAGGGTAATTTGTTGTGCTTGTCCCTGGCCTAGTGCTTGAACTTCTTTCCCTGGGGACATAGACATGCTTCAGCCAAGCCCAGTGGCAGGAAAGAGACCCAAAGTAACATGATATCCCTTGCCATTTTAACAAAAAGGTTATTAAATTTGAGACCAGTCAGAAGATTCGGTCATAGGAAATGTGGCCTGGGGCCAATAGAAACAGTCCTTGAACCTCAGGTGGCGCTACAGGGGAGGAAACCAGAGCTGTGATCCCCAAGCAACCAAGGCCTTGTTTTCCAAGTCCACTTGTATTGAGAACCTCAAGGTGTAAGTGGTGCAAAGAGTCATAGAGGTATGAAAAGATTCAGCCCACTGAGTCTGCACCCATTTATATTGATCCCATTTTATTCTTTCCACATTTCCATCACCTTCCCCCAGATTCTGCACTCCCCTACACATCAGGGGTAACTTACAATATCCAATTAGCTTCAGAGCCAGCAGGTTTTTGGAATGTGGGAGGGTTACAAAGCACCCGGGGAAAATTCGCACAATCAGAGGGAGAATGTGAAAGACCCACACAGACGGCACTCAGGGTCAGGATTAGACCTGCGTCAGTGGAATCTATTAGTTGTACCACTGTTCTGCACAAACAACACACAACCTGACACCTTTTTCCTTCTGTGGAAGAGCCTGTAATTGTCTCCTTGGCCTCATCAGCCACTCCAGAACCCATGGAACCAGTATTTGCAAAGGACTGCCTCAGAAGAGGACCGAGTAGCCCAGGGTTGGGAGTGGCTCAGGATTCCTGGTATGCTCTGTTGCAAGTACATCTCCTTCTGCAAACCCATCAGAGATTCTGATAAAGGTCTTTGTAAAAGTCTTACATAGAGGGTATTGGATGTCAGAATATCTTCAAAAGGTTCAAATTTCAAAGTAAATTTATTGTCAAAGTATATATATGCCACCATATACAACCCTGGGATTTATTTTCTTGCAGATATTCACAGTAGAACAAAGAAATACAATATAATCAATGAAAAAGTACACACAGAGACTGACAACCAATGTGCAAAATAAAACAAACTGAGCAAATATTAAAACAAATATTAATAATAATAATAATAATAATAAATAAATAATATTGAGAACATGAGCTGTAGAGTCCTTGAAAATGAGTCTGTAGCTGGTGCCTCATGAAGGCAGCTTCTGTCATTAAAGACCCTCACAATCCAACACATGCCCCTTTCTCATTTCTACCATCAGGAGGAAGTACAGGAGCCTGAAGACTCACACTCAACATTTTAGGAACAGTTTCTTCCTCTCTGCCATCAGATTTTGGCACAGCCCATGAACTTTATCTTGTTATTCCTCTTTTATGTTATTTATTTACTTACAATTGCAACTTAGAGTAATTTGCTGCCACAAAACAACAAATTTCACAACACATGTCAGTGATAAATCAGCCTAATTCTGATTCTGATTCTGGCTATCAAGGTTAGTGTTGGAGGCAGATATGTGTAACAAGTTAGTGTTGGAAGCACCTATGAGGCTCTCAGATAGCCACATGTATATGCAGAGATTAGGGAGATGGAGGCCATGTGCAGGCAACAGGGATTCGTTTAATTAGCCATCACTCACTTAATTAGTTAGTGTGTATTTAATATTTCAGTAATACTTGAGGAATATTGTAAATATATTGTTTGGTTCAACATCCTTTATTGTTTAAATAATTCATTTGGGGTTATTTATAAAATTACATGAATAGCATACGTCATTATGTGCACCTTGTTTAACGTAAAAATGAAGTTTACACACATTTCTTGGACTTCCTTAGCTCCCGTGTTTTTCTTTACAATAGTTTTATGTTTTGGAGTTACAAAACATAAGTTAGGATTAAAATTGTGGACCAATGGACCTGTTTTGTGCTATACTTTTCTACTTTTTTTGTGTTTTGACCAGCTGTGCCTCCAAGTGATAAAAGATTTTGCCAGGTTAGAGTTATGTCATGACTCCATCGATGGAGTTGGACCAGGTTTTTGAAGGTTATCTGGACCTTGCCTGATTTAGTGATGGCACAATATTCCATATTAAGATCAAAGGATTTGGGATTTAGAAGTCATTCCAGAATTCTGTCTGGGGAGTCTCTGCAGGTGCCCCTCCAAACTGCCTGCCCCCCGCATAAGGAACATACTTCTTGTGCCACAAATCTCTACCATTCACATCCATTCATGTCCTCTTACTCCCACAACACCTCCCCCCCCCCCCCCCCCCCACCAGAAACACTCTCTCACACCTCTTCAGCAGCAACTCACCTCTGGTGTTCGAATAGTGTGACTTATATCGTGAGAGGCCCCCTTTAGAAGCAGCCTGCAAGTCCCACAATTTCTGTTTCAGTGTCAGGAGTGTGCAACGGGGAACATCTTGCAGGAACCAAATGTTCGGATAAAGCAGGAACCCCAATGTTATTGTTCATGAATCTCACAATTGAAATCTTTGATCCTGGTTTAGCTGTCATGTTCAGCAACTGGAGTAAATTTTGTGGTCCATGTATATGGGTTCATTATACAGTAACAGGCTGAGTCAGCTCCTATGGACTTCTCTGCACGCTTGTCGATATCTATTTAAAACTGGGATCAGTGATACCATGAGATCTTTTCTTCAGGGTTTAATTGGAGTCATATATAATTAAGCTCTCTCTTTGTGAAGAGATGTTTTGATCGAAAGCGTTGATTAGTCAATATTTCATCAGCAGGAGTGGCTGCCAGTCCCCTCTCTGAAGAGGTGAGGATCATTAGCCCTGAGATACAAGGCTCAGGTTAGATAGATTACAGGTGTTACTGATGCAATCAGGCCCTCAAGACTCCATTCAGCTTTTAATGATTTATTAAAACCTCATTTTTTGAGGGAATCTTGCCGTCACTGGTGAGACCAGTATAACTTCATTGGGATGAAGAGCCACCCTCCTGAAATTGTACACATCCCTGGTTAGGCTGCACTTGGAGCATTGTGCATGGTCCTGCTCACCATAATATGGAGCAATGTGATCAAGATGGCGGGGGGGGGGGGGGTGTCAGAAAGATTCACACAGATGGGCAGCAGCAACGTAGCACAGCAGTTAGCAAAGCACTATTACAGTACCAGCGACCTGGGTTCAAATCCCACTGCTGTCTGTCAGGAGTTTGTACTTTCTCCCCTTGACCGCATGCCTCTCCTCTGGGTGCTCCGGTTTCTTCCCACATCCCGGAACATAGGGGTTAAGAGGTTAATTGGTCACATGGGTGCAATTGAGCAACATGGGCTTATGGGCCAGAAGGGCCTGTTACCGTACTGTATCTTGAAATCCCTAAACAAAATGATGCCTGGACTGGATAAGATAGGACTGTGTTAGACCATAAGACTATATGACATAGAGCAGAATTAGGGCATTTGGCCCATCACAATTTCCCTGGAGAGGAGACTGAGGGGTGACCCTCTAGAGGGGTATAAAATCATGATGAGCATAGATAAGGTCCATGGTCACACTCTTTATCTCACGGTAGGGCAACCTAAAATTAAAGGGCATAGATTTAAGGTGAGAGGGGAAAGATAACAGATATGCATCCTGGTCCACATGAACACATTGGTCTGAAGGGCTTGTTTCCTATGCTGTTTAACTCTACGAATCTCTGCGAGAGCTGACTACTGCAGTCCCTCTGAGGAAAGAGTTCCCAGAGCGCTGATGAGAATTTAGACCCGGATACGAAGAGGGAGTGGTGATATCCAGTACTTCCAGGTCAGGACGGTGTGTGACTTAGAAAGGAATTTCGGAGTTAGTGGAGAGAATGAATGTTTAGGTAGTGGATCAGGTGTCAATCCAGTGGGCTGCCACACAACAGACGCCGTTGAACTTCTAGAGAGTTGTCAGAGCTGCAGTCACTCAGGTAAATGGAATACTCATTACATGATGCTCGGTGTCTGAGCTGCCATTGTAGCCATTAGTACTGATGTGGCTACTCCAATAGAGTTTTCAGTCAAACGTGTCCAAGCACATTGCTAGAAAGAAAGAAGGGTTAGCTTGCTTTATTTGTCACAGGTAATTCAAAGCATACAGTGAAATATGTCATTTGGCATCAAATTAAATCAGTGAGGATTATACTGGGCAGCCCACAAATGTCGCCGTGCTTCTGGCGCCATCACAATTTACTAACCCTAACCCCTACACCTTTGGGATGTGGGAGTAAACTGGAGGACCCAGAGGAAACCCACTCAGTCATGGGGAGAACGTACACATTCCTTACAGGCAGCAGCAGGAATCAAACGCCGACCTTACAGTAGACACTGTAACACAACGGTGCTAATGGCTACGCTACCATGCCACTCCAAGATAAGTACAGTCCGTGCGTGCGGGCTGTTCCACAAGCAGGACCAGAGGTGGTGGTACTGTGGTAGACAGGCAGGAGAGAGTAGCCCGGGGTGTTCTCAACATTGACTCAGGGCCTCCTGAAGAGTCATGGAGCCAGGGCAGTCGCAGGCAAGGGAATGTGGTCCCGATTCCCACCTTCCAGGCCCCCCATCCGCTGATGGATTAGTGCGACTCCGCGCTGTGGATGGTAGGGATCACGGAGACGCTCCTGCTATTGAATGTCAGTCCCCTGTTGGACGCAGTCTCTGTCTGACATTTCTGCGGTGTAAATGTTACTTGCCACTTTTTGGCCCATACCCGAGTGTTGTCCAGCTCTTGCTGCATGCAAAGAGGGAAGCTTCATTTGATGAACAGTTGTGAATAGAACTGAACGCTGTGAAGTCATCAATAGGCTTCTCCACTCCTGTCATTTTAATGGATGGAAGTAATCAATAATGCAGCTGAAAATATTTAGACCCAGGACACTACCCTGATGAAGTCCTGGAACTGGGGTGATTGACCTCCAACATGACCTCTGACAATCTTCATCATCTTCCACTGCACCAGTGTGACTCCACTGGCATGCGTGCTTCCTTGATACCCGTTCATTTCAGCGTTGCCAGACCACCTTGTTGCCCCTGGCACTCAGTTCAATTGGTCCATGTTTGGACCAGGGCTGTAATGAGAAAAATGTTCCTGGTGAAACCCAAGTGGACTTGGAATGGGAATGCAGACCCTCCATCCAATCGGTTGGTCTGACATCACTTAGCTCTGTCCATCCTGTGCTGTTTTTGTAGTTTAGCTGACGAAGGCACAGAATGTACTCTGGACGAGTCTTTACTGCATTATAGCCTCACTAGACAGGCACCTTATCATTTCTTAGTAGACTTGGATCTACTCC
Organism: Hemitrygon akajei; assembly: GCF_048418815.1. NCBI lineage: Eukaryota > Metazoa > Chordata > Chondrichthyes > Myliobatiformes > Dasyatidae > Hemitrygon > Hemitrygon akajei. Next base: position 143,822,420 of record NC_133128.1, on the reverse strand, counting down.
TCAAATGCCTCATTGAACCAGGGTTTATGCCGTGGCTGTGTGAGGGGATATAACAGGTTGGGAGGTTTCCAGTCAATGTGGTTTACAATTCCTGTGTTGGTGCTGGGGTCCCAGTAATTTTATGGCCTCCCAGTTTTGCACTGAGTCAACCTCAATAAACACGTTTGTGGCAACATACACACAACTGAGGATTCTTAAGCATTAAACACAGGATATTTTCCTCTCAAGGGTTGTGCCATGGTCAGTTCTACCACTGCTGTTGTGGATAGATGAATCTGCCACAGTCAGACTTGTGAGGCTGAGATCAGAAAGGTTTACCTCTGGTGAAAGTTCACCTATTACCAGCTGCCGATGCAGTCTGATAACTGGCTCCTACTTCAGGACTTGGCCAGCTCTGTCAGCTCTGGTGGTAACAAGTCATTCTTGGTGATGGACTCTTGAAGTCCTATCCTGAGAACAATTCTGTGCCCTTGCTTCCAAGTGCTGTTAACATGGAGGAGCACAGATCTGTCAGTTAAAGGAGGATGGAACCAGGACTATGTTTCCTTGCCTGTGATGACCTTGGTACCACGGACCTTGGGGGGTTTTGAATCAATGTTGAGAACACCATGGGCCTGTGTACCACAGTGCCACCACCTCCGGTCCTGCCTGAGGACTAACAGAGACAGAAGAGACTGCAGATGTTGTACTCTGGAGCAAAATGCAGACTGCCGGAGGAACTCAATGAGTCAGGCAGCATCTGTGGGGGCAGTGGGAAAATCAAAGTTATTGGTCAAGAACTTGCAACATCGTATTTGTTTTTCTATTTTCTACTGCCCCACTTTTCATGCTTAAACTTTTGGCATTTATCAAAATAGAGCTGTTCAGTCAACTGTTGTTTCACATGAAATAATAAGGCCATAAGATATGAAAGTATAAATGGGCCATTTGACCCTGCAAGTCTGCTCCATCATTCAATCATGGTTTAATTATTTTCCCTTTGAACCTCATCTCTTGCCTTCTCCTTTTTTACCATTTCATGAAAGCCCGGAACCTGCCGTACTCCCTTGAGGACATCAGGACGATGACCAGGGACTGCCAAGTCTGCGCTGAGTGCAAACCGCACTTCTACCGTCCTGAAAAGGCGCAACTTATCAAGGCCACCCGCCCCTTTGAGCGACTGAGTGTTGACTTTAAGGGCCCCCTTCCCTCCACCGACCGCAATGTCTACTTTCTCAACATTATCGACGAGTACTCGCGGTTCCCCTTTGCCATCCCCTGCCCCAACACCACTGCCACGTCCGTCATAAAAGCCCTGCGCCAGCTCTTCACTCTGTTCGGATATCCTTGCTATATCCACAGTGATAGAGGATCCTCCTTTATGAGTGACAAGCTGCGCCAGTACCTGCTGGCTAGGGGCATTGCTACTAGTCGGACCACGAGCTATAATCCCCGGGGAAATGAACAGGTGGAGAGGGAGAATGCCACATTGTGGAAGGTCACACTTTTAGCCCTTAAGTCAAAAGGGTTGTCGGTCTCTCGCTGGCAGGAGGTCCTCCCCGAGGCACTCCACTCTATCCGCTTCCTGTTATGTACGTCCACCAATGCCAACCCTCACGAGCGCCTATTCTCTTTTCCCAGGAAGTCTGCCACTGGGACCACCCTACCAGCTTGGCTAAAATCCCCAGGGCCAGTGCTGCTCCGGAAACATGTGAGGAGCAATAAATACTCCCCACTGGTCGAGAGGGTTCACCTTCTACATGCGAACCCCCAGTATGCCTACGTGGTCTTACCTGATGGGGGGGGGAGGACACGGTCTCCATCCGGGACCTGGCGCCCGCAGGAGCAGCAGACCACTATCCCGAACACTCCACGGTAACTATGAACCCTGTACCCGAGGTGACACCGCACACACCGAGCCCTACACAGACTCCTCACGACACTCCTATACCGGGCGCCTCGCACGCACATATACCAGGCATGAGGGATCACTGACGCCTAGTGGGCTGACACCTCCAGTCAGGCCGGAACCAGCACAACCACCATCTCCGGTGCAATCACCACCGGCACCTGTGCAATCACAGCCGGTGCTACGTAGATCGCAGCGACAGATTCGACCACCTGATAGACTTAACCTGTAAATATACTTGTAAGAAACTTCGCCCCATGGGGACTCTCTTTTAAAACAAAGGGGGGGTGAATGTGGTGAACTACATATACCTGTCTGGACACGCTGACTGCTCCTGTGGCTCCTCCCACGGACCCCGGTATAAAGGCGATTGGAGACATCGCCCCGGCCTCAGACTCCAGGATGCAGTGTGGTGGTCAAGTGCTGCTTGTTCTTTCTTCCAGCCAATAAAAGCCTATATCTCGCCTCACGTCTCCGAGAGTTATTGATGGTGCATCATAACGTCCAGCAAGTACATCAAACAATCCTAATAAATTAACCCTTTCTTTCACAGAATCATTCTTGTGAACCTCCCCTGGACCCTCTCCAATGTCAGCACATCTTTCTTAGATAAGAGGCCCAAAACTGCTCACAATGCTCCAAATGCATTCTGGCCATTACCTTATAAAGCTTCAGCATTAAATCCTTGCTTTTATATTCTAGTCATCTTGAAAGGAATGATAACATTGTATTTGCCATCCTTACTAATGCAAAAGCAGAACACTAAAGCTGAATTCACATCACTTGAGATAGAGTAGCCCCAAGTGAGTTAAGGCACTATCTGGTTTCTGGGTTGGCATGCCAAGGTTGACTCAAAGCAATGTACAATTGAATCATGGTTTTGGATGATTCATAGGCTTTTAAGTAGGATACCTAACAGAAACACTTGGACAAGATATTTTCTAAATCAGGTAAGTTGTGGCAGAGCCTTTGCTAGAGTATGGGAGCAGCCTTAATGTTCTTTCTGGGGCGTGTGCTGCAATTTTCAACAAACCCATAGGAAGCCCCAGCTCATCTCATTAAAACTGAAGCTGAGGTGATCCTGGGTAAAACACGGAACGATGTTCCCTCCATTTTGCCATTGTTTTCCTTTCCCCTCTCCCAAAGAGAGAGACTCATACTTCTTTGTGAGGCAAGAGCACAGAGGGACTCAGATCTATGGCTGGTAAATGGTGTTAAAGATCAAGCCAACCTTGGCACTATGAAATGGTAGAGCAGGTTCAAGGACATAAGGAACAAGTATTGATTGGCCCAATCTGCTAATCGATACGATATATTCAGCAACTGACCCTTCAAAACCCTTATGGATGGAGAACTCCAAAGATCCACCAATCTCTTACCGCAGTTCTGAATGATGGATACCGTATTTTGACCCAACAACCCCTGGATGCATACAAACAGTCAAGGGAAATATTGCCTCTATCTTTACCTTGTCCAATTTGGTAGAATATTGTATGCTTCCACTCCTGAGAGCACAGGCCCATCCACTTCATACTTACCACAAACCAAACGCTCCGTCCCAGCAATCAATCTGGCAGATCTCTGTTGTGCTCCTTCAATGGCATGTATGTCCTTCATCAGTAGGGAAGCCTCTCCTCCATACAATAATCAAGGGACAGCATCACCAAGGCTGCACCACTCAAATCATGTTGCAATGAAGGTTCAAAGATTCAAATTACATGTATTACTAAAGTATGTATACAGTGTACAACCCTGGGATTTGTCCTCCTGTAGACAGCCACAAAACAAAGAAAACCATGGGTCCTGTTCAAAGAAAAACATCAAGCTCCCAACACACAAAAAAAGAACAAATCACACAAAATGAGAACAAAGAAACGAGCGAAAGATGCAGAATATAAAACACCAAACCACAAAGTCATCTGAAGAGTCCAGGAAAACTCAGACCAGCCCAGTGCTGTGTTTTTGTTATGGGAGGCCGGAGAGCCCATCATCCTAATTAAAATCGCACAAAATAGCAAAAAAAGAAAGAAGACCAGATACTAGTGTAATGCGCTGTAAGGTTTTACTGCTAATGTAATTGTCCTCTCTGTAATGTTTCACTGCTAATTTAATGGCCTCTCTGTAATGTTTCACTGCTAATTTAATGGTTTCTCTGTAATGTTTCACTGCAAATTTAATGGCCTCTCTGTAATGTTTCACTGTTAATTTAATGGCCTCTCTGTAATGTTTTCACTGCTAATTTAATGGTTTCTCTGTAATGTTTCACTGCTAATTTAATGGTTTCTCTGTAATGTTTCACTGCTAATTTAATGGCTTCTCTGTAATGTTTCACTGCTAATGTAATGGCCGCTCTGTAATGTTTCACTGCTAATGTAATGGCCGCTCTGTAATGTTTCACTGCTAATGTAATGGCCGCTCTGTAATGTTTCACTGCTAATGTAATGGCCTCTCTGTAATGTTTCACTGCTAATTTAATGGCCTCTCTGTAATGTTTCACTGCTAATGTAATGGCCTCTCTGTAATGTTTCACTGCTAATTTAATGGTTTCTCTGTAATGTTTCACTGCTAATGTAATGGCCTCTCTGTAATGTTTCACTGCTAATTTAATGGCCTCTCTGTAATGTTTCACTGCTAATTTAATGGTTTCTCTGTAATGTTTCACTGCTAATGTAATGGCCTCTCTGTAATGTTTCACTGCTAATTTAATGGTTTCTCTGTAATGTTTCACTGCTAATTTAATGGCCTCTCTGTAATGTTTCACTGCTAATGTAATGGCCGCTCTGTAATGTTTCACTGCTAATTTAATGGTTTCTCTGTAATGTTTCACTGCTAATTTAATGGCCTCTCTGTAATGTTTCACTGCTAATTTAATGGCCGCTCTGTAATGTTTCACTGCTAATTTAATGGTTTCTCTGTAATGTTTCACTGCTAATTTAATGGCCTCTCTGTAATATTTCACTGCTAATTTAATGGTTTCTCTGTGGCAGCAATGTTTGGGCTATGACTAGTGATAACAGGGGCTTTGAAATTTCCAATCAGAGAGGCATGTTGTTCTTTCTTGCGGGTCTGTCTGAGAGAAGGGATTTTGCAGTCATTTGTCAGGGAGAGATGAAGAGAGAAGATGTGAGTGGAGAGAGTTGGTAGACCGCTGGATGGAGTGGACTTGGAGCGAGGGTCTGAAGGTCAGTGATGCTCGGAGGAGGTTGATGGGGAACGGATGGACGGACAACCGTGAGCTCCAATGTGCACATTAGACTGTCTCATTAAAATGGGCCCTTTTTCTTTTTTTATTAACCCTATAGTCAGATAAAGATTTATAAAGTTCAATTGTTTAATCGCATATGGTGTACTGTCTGATATTTTGTGGTACGGATTTGTAACTGGGCAACATATCACACAGCATCCACACAAACGAGATCTCTCAGTTTGGCTGGGACAGAGGCCATCTTCCCCAAGGCGAACATGTGCTGGCCGAACCTGAGGGTGGCACAATTGACACACATAACTTGAACTGCCCAAGACCCAGGGCCTCAGTCAGGAGAGAGAGAGGGAGAGAGAGGGAGGGGGGGGGGGAGAGAGAGAGAGAGAGGAGAGAGAGAGAGAGAGAGAGAGAGGAGAGAGAGAGAGGAGAGAGAGGGGAGAGAGAGGGGAGAGAGAGGGGAGAGAGAGGGGAGAGAGAGGGGAGAGAGGGAGAGAGAGGAGAGAGAGGAGAGAGAGGAGAGAGAGAGAGAGAGAGAGAGAGAGAGAGAGAGAGAGAGAGAGAGAGAGAGAGAGAGAGAGAGAGAGAGAGAGAGAGAGAGAGAGAGAGATATCAGTCACACACAGACACTTTCCTCTGCAGCAGAGAGCCAATATACTATTTGTCTTTGTAAGGGTCACAGTACCTGCATGTTAATTTAAGCAATTAACTTACAAAGACACCCAGGCCCCTCTGAATTCCAAGTTTTCCACCTCTCATCATTTAAAACAATACTCTTCAAACAAAGTGGAAGATCACACATTTTTCCACAGTATTGTGCCTGGTTGTGGTCATTATACTATAGGAAAGATGCGACCTAGCTGGAGGATGTTGAGGGAATGTATTTTATAGTGGAGAATTCTAGGGACCAGAGGGCACAACTTCAGAATACAATGATGCCCATTTGGAACAGAGATGAGGAGGGATTTGTTTAGCTAGGGCATGGTGAATCATTGTGGAAATCATTGCCACAGACAGCTGTGGAGGCCAAGTTATTCATTATATTTAAAGTTGAGGTTAATCGGTACTTGATTAGTAAGAGCATCAAAGGTTACAGGGAGGAGGCAGGAGAATGGAGTTGAGAAGGATTATAAATCAGGCCATGATTGAAAGGTGGAGCAAATGGCCTAGTTCTTCTCCATGAGAGAAAGAGCAGAAGAGATTCACCAAGAAGTTGCCTGCATTGGAGAGCTTCAGTTATGCAGAGGGATCGATTAAATAGGTTGAATTTGTTTTCCCTGGAGTGAAGGCAGTTGAAGGGTGATTGAATAGAGGTAATATATAAGAGATGAAGGCAAGATAGAAAGTCATATTCTGTTTCTCATGATAGAGATATCAAAACCAAGAAGGCCAATCACAAACAAGAGAAATTCTGTAGATGCTGGAAATCCAAGTAACACACACAAAATGCTGGAGGAGCTCAGGAGGACAGGCAGCATCTACGGAAAAGAGTATTGTCGACATTTCGGGCCGAAACCCTTCAGTAAGACTGGAGAAAAAAAGCTGAGGAGTAGATTTAAAAGGTTGGGGAGGGGAGAGAGAACACAAGCTGATAGGTGATATCTGAAGGGGAGGGATGAAGAGCTGAGGAGTTGATAGTGGAAAGAGACAGAAGGCCATAGAAGAAAGAAAAGGGGGAGTAGTACCAGAGGGAGTTGATGGATGGATAAGGAGATAAGGTGAGCGAGGGTAAAAGGGATGGGAAATGGTGAAGGGGGGGGGGGCATGTCTGGAAGTTCGAGGAATCAGTGCTCATGCCATCAGATTGGAGGCTACCCAAACGGAGTATAAGGTGTTGTTCCTCCAACCTGAGTGTGGCCTCATCACGACAGTGGAGGAGGCCACAGATGAACATATTGGAAAAGGAATGGGAAGTGGAATTAAAATGGGTGGCCACTGCAAGATCCCTCTTTTTGGCAGACAGAGTGTAGCTGCTTGGCGAAGCAGTCTCCCAATCTACGTCGTGTCTCACTGAAACACAGGAGGCCACACCAGGAGCACCGAAAACAGTATATAACCCCAAAAGACTCACTTCATCTGGAGGGACTGTTTAGGGCCCTGAATGTTAGTGAGGTAGGAGGTATAGGGGCAGGTGAAGCATTTGTTCCACTTGCAAGGATAAGTGCCAAGAATGAGATCAGTGGGGAGGGACAAATGGACATGGGAGTCGTGTAGGGAGTGATCCCTGAGGAAAGCAGAAAGTGGTGGGTGGGGGGGGGGGGGGCGGTGAACGAGGTTTCCCAGAAAGGATACATGGCTGTGGTACTGGCCTACCAAAGGATTTCAGCCAAAAATGTCGACAATACTCTTTTCCATAGATGATGCCTGGCCTTCTGAGGTCCTCCAGCATTTTGTGTATGTTGTAAACCAAGAAGGCATTGGGTTAAATTGAGGGGAAGAAGTTTTAAAGGGCATCTGAGGAAAAAAAAGGGTGATTGGTGTCTGGAAGACACTGCAGAAGAAGTGATGGAATCAGATACAATTACTGCATATTAGAGGCATTTTGGCAGAAACTTAAATAAGCGAAGCATAGGAGGATGCAGACCTAATGTAGGCAAGTGAGATTAGAGACGGGCAAAAGGTCAGCATGGTCAGGATGGGCTGAAGGGAGTAATTTTGAGCTGCGCAACTCTAACACTGTGATTAATTCCATATCCCCGTGAACTCCCTCACAAGACACACCACAGCTTTGTGTCAACAATAAACTTGAATAAATCACATTTCATTTTCATCTCCCCATTCATATCATTATGAACGTCTTCAGTTACAAAGGTACGCCAGTGGTTATAGTTCATTAAGAGTTTAAGGAGATTTGGTATGTCACAATAGATTCTATCAAATTTCTTCAGATGTATTGTGAAGAGCATTCTGACTGTAACAGCACCGTCTGGTATAGAAATGCCCATGCAGAGGATCGGGGAAAAGCTGCAGAGGGTTGTAAAGGCAGCCAACTCCATCGTGGGCACTAGCCTTCCCACCATATAACCATATAACAATCACAGCACGGAAACAGGCCATTCCGGCCCTCCTAGTCCGTGCTGAACTCTTAATCTCACCTAGTCCCACCTACCCGCACTCAGCCCATAACCCTCCACTCCTTTCCTGTCCATATACCTATCCAATTTTACCTTAAATGACACAACTGAACTGGCCTCTACTACTTCTACAGGAAGCTCATTCCACACAGCTATCACTCTCTGAGTAAAGAAATACCCCCTCGTGTTTCCCTTAAACTTTTGCCCCCTAACTCTCAAATCATGTCCTCTCGTTTGAATCTCCCCTACTCTCAATGGAAACAGCCTATTCACGTCAACTCTATCTATCCCTCTCAACATTTTAAATACCTCGATCAAATCCCCCCTCAACCTTCTACGCTCCAATGAATAGAGACCTAACTTGTTCAACCTTTCTCTGTAACTTAAGTGCTGAAACCCAGGTAACATCCTAGTAAATCATCTCTGCACTCTCTCTAATTTATTGATATCTTTCCTATAATTCGGTGACCATCGAGGACATCTTCGAAAGGCAGTGCCTCAAAAGAGCGCAAAAATGCTGCCGTTTTGAGGCATTGCCTTTTGAAGATTTCCTGGGTGGTAGGGGGCAATATGGACCCCCATCATCCAGAACATGCCCTCTTCTCATGGCTACCATCAAGGAGGAAGTACAGGAGCCTGAAGACACATATTCAACATGTTAGGATCAGCTTCACCTCCTCCACCATCAGAATTCTGAAAGGTCCATGAATTCATGAACACAACCTCACTTTTGCTCTCTCAATCCACTACTTATTTATCTTTTTATATATTTCTAAATGTAACTTATAACTTACAGTTTTTTTAGTTATTGCATTGTACTGCTGCCACAAAGCAACAAATTTCAAACATATGTCGTAATAATAAACTTGATTCTGATTTGAAAGGGCTTATTCCAGTCTTCCAGTCCTATGTTCCTTAGCTCCTATGTTAGAAGAACAAAGACCATGTTAAAGCCCAGACAAGCTGTCCTCTGATGAGATGCACATACCCATTAGGAACTGAAGTAGGATTCCCCAAATCATTTCATTTAAAACTTGTGTAGATAAAAGGCTTTCATTTGGCCAAGCTTTGCTGAATGACAGGTGTACACTGAGATAAATGCAAAATCGCGGTTCTTTCTTCCGAATGAGCCTCAAGTTGCAGGCAGCTGAGCCTTCACTCATCACTCCTCTGTTGCTGCCGCTGTTACTTCCTTTGGGTTAAAGGAGCCTTTATAAAACAATGATTATAAATAGGCCTCGATCTTGCCCCACAGGTTATTTGGAGGAGACCTTGATCTTCTCCCACTAGCCATCAATCTTCACCATTCATTAGTCCCTGGAAACAGATATTTGCCCCTCCATTGAAATCTATCAGCACAAGGACAAAAGATATCGCTGGAGTACAAAACCAGCATTGAGTGTGTTTCAATGTATTATATATACAGAACCTCTGGTTGTATATGAGATTGCACCCATATCAAAGTCAGGCAATCAATTGTGAAGAACAGAGTGATTTTCTTTCCAGCCATTTACTGCTACCAGTGCAATTGAACACTCCCTCCACATCATAACAACATTCATAGGTTTCTCTAAATATATTGTAACTCTATCATCCAATGAGTACACGCTGGGTTCAGTTGTCTCGTTTGCCACCTTTGAGTGATATTATCAATTAAATGCCAGATTGTGCTTGATTGTGGGCAGTACCCAAACTGAAAACAACTTAGTGCCTGATATGTACCGGGGTACTTCATTAATCCTCACTAGGTTTATTCTGCGGTGAATGCAACAAATGTTACTATAGTGTCTCTCAATGAATAAGTAGTTGATAATATTTCTCTAGGTTTTTAAAAGCACAGTACATTCAAATAATGCACTGGATCAGCCATTACACAAAGGAGTCTTCTTACCCTGACACTACAGCAAGTGCACTTAACGTAGTAACATAATGCACATTTTGAGAAATAAACAGAGGACCAAGACCTAATCGTTCAGGACTAAAGGTGCAGAAAAATGACATTGTTCCTTGCATTTACTCTTTTATTTTATATACAACAGACCAGAATGGAACATTGCATGAAGCTATTGAACCAAACAACATAGGAATAAGCCGCTGGCCCACTAATAATCAATCGCCCATTTACACCAATCCTACACTAATCCCATTTTATTCTTCTCACATTCCATCAAATTAAATTGATAAATTGGTTTGTTATTGTCACATAGAGTCATAAAACACTATAGCACAGAAACAGGCCCTTCGGCCCATCTGGTCCATGCTAAACTATTAAGCTACCTAGACCCATCAAACTGCACCCAGATCTGGTTAAGTGCCTTCCTAAATATATCTTACATGCAGTGATTGCATCTGACTCCATCATATCCTCTGGCAGTGTATTAAAGATATCAACCACATTTTGTATAAAAAATTACGCCTCCGCTCCCCTTTAAAACCCTTTCTGATCACCTTAAACTTATTCCCTTTTATTTTTGATACCTATCAAGAGATAGAGATTCTATCTACCTTATCCATGCCTTCAGCCTCAGACCAACCTCATGAACTCATTGAATTATCCAGACCATGCTCTCTTCTTGCTGCTGCCATCGGGAAGGAGTACAGGAGCACTGGGTCCCACACCACCAAGTTCAGGAACAGTTATTACCCTGCAACCATCAGGCTCCTGAACCAGTGTGGATAACTTCACTCACCTTAACACTGAACTGAGTCCACAACCTATGGACTCATTTTCAAGGACTCTATCACTCATGTTGTCGGTATTATTTATTTACTATCTATTTATTAGTATTATAAGTATTTGTCTTTTTAGTATTTACACATTGGTTGTCAGTTTTTGTGTGTCTTTTTTTTACTGATTCGTTTGTATTTCTTTGGTCTACTGTGAATGTCTGCAAGGGGAGCATATGGTGACATATAGCTACTTAGATAACACAGCTGGTGAACAATGTTTCTCAACTCAAAGTTTGCCCAGATTGCTGTTTTTTCTTGAAAATTGCAATGTACTAATCAACATCACAGCCCCAATCAGGCTGCTACAGCATAAGCTTCACAATAGTTGGTAGCTGGATGGAAACTCTGTGACATAGCAACCAGCTGCTAAGAGTATGCAGTGAGCAATTTAATCTATGGCACGTCAGACGAAAAATGCCAGCAATGGGAATTTGTTACATGGAGGATAAGTGCAGAGGCAGAAAGAAAGAAAGAAAGTGTTCCCTAGAATTAGGACCTACCATATATTAGGACAACAATCGTTTGACATCAGATTTGAAAAAAGACTCACAAGGGGACTAAAGCTATCATGATTTATCTTGACAGCTGATCTAAGTGATACTTAGGTAATTAGAAAATGAATACAAAAATAGAAAGGGCATTTGTCTCAAATGATATACAGCATGGTTACACTTTATCTATCATGTCCATTTTTTGGGTCCCATATATCATCCAATACGATGCTCTGGAAAAGGAATAGAAGATTGTGACAAAATTGCTACCCATTTCCCACTTACGATCATTACTATTAGTTCAGGTTGCTGCTTTCTCATTAAGAAAAACGCGGCTCAGAGGGGAGGTTAATGTGAATTTTTAAATAATAATGCGATAAGATTCTATCCATTTAGACTATCACCTGTGAAAGCAAAGAGTTAAGTTACATGTTTGTTTTTCAGAGTCATCTCCCTCAGGAACTGATCAGTGGAACATCTATTGAGCATGGATTCTCCACACCCCTTGAAAATGCAGTTGAACAAGTAATTGAAAGAGGGAAATATTTCTGTAAACAAAAGAGTAAAGGAGTAAAGTGGGATCAGTGAGCATTGACACAATAACACTTGGAGCCTTGCTAGATCATGTTAAGAAATCTGAGAGGAATTTCTCTGTGTTTTACCCAAATCATTTTAGTTCTATTGTGCCTCTCTGAGGAGAGTATACAATTAGAGAGGGTAGGGCCAGTGTCTCAGCGGGTAATGCATGCTTGATTATGTTTTTCCATGCTTATTTCATATGGTTGCAAGCTTTAGCTGGTCACAAGACACCAATTATGCCCTATCCAAGTGCATAAGGTCAGCTGAGAACTTCTGAACATCAATCATTATTAATGTTGCTATGGACTAAAGTTCCATCCAAACGGTTTAATATTGCACTTTGAAATGTAACCATTTTTAAAATATAGTTTAATAATTTTATCCAGAACATAGTCTATTGTGGGAGGTGTCAGTGAATCAGGAGGGGGTGAAAAAAGTCATAGGCTAACTGCACAATTAAATGTTTGCAAAGATAAAGAATTTCAGGATGTATATTGTATACATTTCTCTGACATTGAATGCACCTATTGAAATCTAATTTTTGTCTCTTTTTTGGTATTCTGAACCATGGGATGAAGAACAGCAAAGACTGCTCAAAGAATTCTATACTTTTCCTTCCTTCTTGGAGTGAAAGATGTGGATTCTACAAGTTAGTGCCAGTTTAGTGTTAGTGTTAATATTAGTGATAACGTTAGTGCACTGTCAGTGATAATGTTAATTAGCTGAGCAATTTTCTCAGTGAATAGGAAACACGTGAGATTCAGCTCCTGCTTGAGATGAATTAGCTAAATGACTGAGAAATGCAGAGAACACGGTAACAGCCCTTAGTACCCTTTGTCTGGAAACAAGGACAGCTATCTGCTCTCTGCAGTAACATTGGGAATGTGGTTTCGCTAAAGTCGGATTGAACTGAGCTGACTGTGATGCTCCAGATAGCCCACTAGTACTCTACAGGCCTGGAGATAGGCTGGACTCAGGGGTGGACATTGAATCCACACTCCAGCAGATCTCACTACCTTCAAGTCAAGGTGATTGAAAAGTCTGGAGGGAGAGTGGAGTGAAATACCTTTTTTTTCTCCATGTGTCTCTAATCCTACTTTCCTGAAGTTTTAGAAACAGGAGACGAATTGTCAAAGACTGCAGAAGAGTGGACACAAGTTTCACATCTTTATTTTCCTTAGTAGAATGCAAAATCCACCCCCATCCACACACCCAAAACAAGATTAGGACATGCTTAGCTTCTTCACATCAAAGAACCTAAATGCTCAATTGTGTGAGAGCCATATTTAGGAAGCAGCGCACACCAGAAAATGAAAGCATCCTGTACCTGGGTCAGGACAACACTTACCTGGAATGATAAATGGCAAGTAACAGGACTTCAGGAAGGGTAAGACAAAGGAACACATACCAATCCTCATAGAGGGATCAGAAGTGGAGAGAGTGAACAGCTTCAAGTTCCTGGGTGTCAAGATCTCTGAGGATCTAACCTGGTCCCAACATATTGATGTAGTTATAAAGAAGGCAAGACAGCAGCTATACTTCATTAGGTGTTTGAAGAGGTTTGGCATGTCAACAAATACACTCAAAAACTTCTATAATTGTACCGTGGAGAGCATTCTGACAGGCTGCATGACTGTCTGGTATGGAAGGGCTTCTGCACAGGACCGAAAGCTGCTGCAGAAAGTTGTAAATCTAGTCAGCTCCATCTTGGGCACTAGCCTACAAAGTACCCAGGGCTTCTATAGGCAGTGGTGTCTCAGAAAGGCAACATTCATTATTAAGGACCTCCAGCACCCAGGGCATGCCCTTTTCTCACTGTTACCATCAGGTAGAAGGTACAGAAGCTTGAAGGCACACACTCAGTGATTCAGGAACAGCTTCTTCCCCTCTGCCATTGGATTCTTAAATGGACATTGAAGCTTTGGACACTACCTCACTTTTTTAAAAATACAGTATTTTTGTTTTTGCACTTTGTTAAAGTCTGTTCAATATATATAATTGATTTACTTGTTTATTTATTATGTTTTGTTTTATTTATTATTACTATTATTCTTCTCTCTGTGCTAGATTATGTATTGAACTGCTGCTGCTAAGTTAGCAAATTTCACGTCACATGACGGTGATAATAAACCTGATTCTGATTCTAACATTCACAGCACAAAAGTTCTAATCACTGACCACCACCAACCTGACAGAATTCAACATTTATCCTTGATATCCAGTGGCATCAGAATCAGGTTTAATACTACTGTCATATGTCATGAAATTTGTTGCTTTGCAGCAGCAGTACATTGCAAAACATAATAATAAAAATCTCTAAATTACAATAAGCACATATAGTAAAACAATTAAATAACTAGTGCAAAAGTAGAGGAAAAATATGGATTCATTGTTGATTCAGAAATCTGATGGCAGAGGGGAAGAAGCTGTTCGTGAAACGTTCAGTGTGTGTAAGTCCTGTGACTCCTCCTTGATGGTAGCAATGGAAAGAGGGCATGTCCTGGGTGATGGGAGTCCTTGATGATGAATGCTGCCTTTCTGAGGCATCGCCAACATTATTACTACTGCTGTCCTCTGTCATCAACTTTCTGAGAGTCACCTTGACCAGAAACTCAACTCAAACTACCACAAAACTATCATGGTTATAACAACAAAGCAGAGGCTGACTACAATGCAGTGAATGAAGCCTCATAACACCCCAAAACATCATCTACAAGGCTCAAATCAGAAGATGGAATACTCTCCTCATGCCTGGTTGGGGGAATTTCCAACAATGTCCCAGAACTCATTGCCATATATGAAAAGTAGCCCATTTAATTAGCTTCACACCCTGAACACTCATTACCTCCACCACTGCCACACCATAGCTGCAGCGCATACAATCAACAAATTCATTGCAATTGCTTCTTGAGGTTGACTTGCTAATACATCAATGTGCTTTTATCATCAGTAGCTCTTTGAACTCTATGCCCAGCAATACTCAGGGACTGCGTTCAGCAGAAAAACTGATTTGGTCCAAGAAGGTTACTCATCATCACCAGTAATACTGACATCCTGAAAACTGAGTAAATGGAAACCATACTAGGGCTTCTAATTTTGAGGTGGTCATTACAAATAGAGAAGAAATTGGAACAAAAAATGTTCATGCAATCCAAGGGATTGATGGCATTAGATAGGATGGGGCAGATTGCGTTAAGGTGGGATGGGATAGAAAGAATTAAGATAACTGAATACCACTGGCACTTTGTGCTCCATCTTCTCTTTGAGACAACAAGCATGAGGCACTTGGAAGTGGAGTATATGGAACAGACTTTACTAACAGGCAGCACAGTAACCTGCCTGTGCATAGATAAAGCAGTATTCATGCCGTATATGTTCAAACCTTCTGAAAGCCCATTGAAAACCAAGTTCCTTTGTTCTGCCATTTGTATTTACATCAAAGGTACAAACCAAGTAAAAGACCTCATGATCGACCTACTCCCAATTTCCTTGAGACAATTGTAGATGTTTACTCTAAAGCCACTGCCTCCAAACAAGTCCTCCCCACCACCTTTCCCCACCAAGCTGCTTGCATCCTTTCAAAGTGCACACTCAGAAACTTACCTTTCCAAGCTGCAGTTCATGTACCTCCCTATCTGTGTTCACTACTTGAGCACATTTAATCAGTTGTGGCTGCGTCAGATTAATCATGTAATTTCTGTACAAGTATTTCTCCTATGTCAAAGTCACCATGTTTATTTTAGAAAGCCTAATGCACCAAGAGCCAAGAGCAGCTTGACTGTTAAGCTATCTAGATACCTAGAATAGGTACCGAACTGAGTACTGGACTTTGTGCAAACTGGTAAACTGGGGAGGAGGCTTGGTTAGAGGACATTAGGGAGAAGCAAAAGACATACAATTAAAGTAACCAAGAGCAGATAGGGGAAAGATTTCTTGCCTGAGGGAAAAAATATTCTGGCATCACAAAGCACAAACCCTTCCCAAAAAGTCCAGAACACAACAGTACCACCATCCGTGGCATTCCACACACTTACCACACTCTATAAAAAACCTGCCGCTGACATTCCCCCATCCTTTCCTCAAAATTATACCCCTTCATATTAGCCATATCTGCCCTAGGAAAAAGTCTCCTGCTGCCCACTCTATCTATGCCTCTTATCACCCTGTAGACCTCTATCAAATTAACTCCCATCCTTCTTCGCTCCAAAGAGAAAAGCCATAGCTTGTTCAACCTATCCCCATAAGTCATGCTCTCTAATCCAGGCAGCATCCTGGTAAATCCTGGCAAATTCCCTCTGCACACTCTCTAACAGTTCCACAAACTTCCTTTACTGAGGCAACCAAAAATGAACACAATAATCCAAGTTGTAGGTAGTGTTTTTGTCAATGGATTGCTGATTTAGATGAGATAGTCTAGCCCAGCAAGAAGATTGAATAGTCAGATGCACCTCATGTTAACTCATAATATAGAACTGCAATTTCTGGGTATATTATTTCAACTGACAGTATGAAATCGCATTTCACCCACCCACCCTGAACAATACCTCTCTGGATTTTTGCTTGCATTAACCTTAATGGAAATTAAGAGAGACATAAAAGGTGGGACTGGTCAAGTTTTGTCATATTTGTACCACGGGCCAAGGTCGTTGTGTGGAAGCCCAGTCAGTAAAAGGGAACTTTATGGACTAGCAGTTAGGTGAGTGTAAGGTTAAAAAAGGTTAAAAAATGACAAAAATCCCAAACTGCCTCAAAAGCTTTGTTAACAATTGTAGTGGAGGTGGGTTGAAGGTGACAAATGACCAACCTGCCTCAAATTTACAGTTATCTCCTAGATTGTAGAAAGCCCATGTACTAAAGCTGACAGCCAGCCAGAAGGTGCCAATGCCTTCATAAAACTGATTCTGAGGCAGGTAGGTCGAGAGTGCATGGCTCTAATTTCACAAAGCACCCTCTAGCCCACCTTAGAATTGGACACCAATCTAAAAACCATTTCATGGAACACAGAACATAGAAAACCTACAGCGCAATACAGGCCCTTCGGCCCACCAAGCTGTGACGAATATGTCATTACCTTAGAACTACCTAGGCTTACCCATAGCCCTCTGTTTTTCTAAGGTTCATGTACCATTTTCTCTAATGGCCAAGTCTGTCCAACCACCATGTCTATAGCATTGCTTTAATGATAGAGCATTGCTTCCATCTACTTTCCCTCTTTAAGTGTCTGCTCCTTGATGACTGATTACTTGATGGAACCTGTCTAACCTCAGCCAGGAAATCCATTCATAAATTCATAAACTGAGCAGAAAGCAGACCACAGTTCCTCTGGATTTTCCATGCTCTTTCGCTAACCTAATCCCAGAACACAATTCATTCTCTCCAACCTCACAGTTTGCAAATGATGGAACAAGAAATAAAAAGAAATCAAAACAACTCTCAGCTCCATATTCCACCAAGGCTCACTTGGCTGGGATCAACAGATATACCGGTAATCAGAAATGGAGATAAGTGGATGACTTTTGCCATATCCTTTGTCCCGGTTCACTGTTAAACTGTAGCACCTCTCCTGCAGCAACATCATCACCCCAGTCCAAAATAACAAAAAATATTTCTTAAAGGTTAGCTTTATTTGTTACATGTACATCAAAACATACAGTGAAATGCGCTGTTTGTGTCAAATCAAATCAGCGGAGATTGTGCCAGGGGCAGCCTACGGGTATTGCCATGCTTCGGGTGCCAACATAGTATGGGCGCACCTCAATAACCCTAACCCTTATGTCTTTGTAATGTGGGAGAAACTGAAGGAAATCCACGTGATCATGGGGAAAATGTTCAAATTCCTTACAGACAGCAGTGGGAATCGAACCCCAATCTGTGATCACTGGCACTGTAAAGTGACATGCTCACTGCTATGCTACCTTGCCACCCAATAACTAGTGCTTGCAATTATCATAATAAAATGTTTACCATCCCACCATTGCCTGCCACTGTTAAAAATGCCAAGCACTATATCAGGTAATCCTTAGCCTCAGCCATTTGGCTCCATAATGAGTCAACCTATAGTTGGGGAAGTGATGTCCCCCGTCCTGTTAGATTGTTTGAGGTAACTTATTTTTTATTCTTTCTTATTTCTCTTCTAATATTTGTATACTTATAGATCCGTGTACTTGTAATGCTACTGTGACACTATAAGCTCCTTTGGGATCAATAAAGTAGCTATCTATCTAACGGGGAAATGTCAGCCAAACACAAACACACCTGTTGACTGGTGACTTCACAGTGATTCTTCCGGAATCCCTGTGGTACGCACCATTGCTGAAAGCAAGCCAAAACACACCAGCATAGCTTAGAAGTGAGAAAATGTGTGAAACATTCAGAGCAAATAAGAAAAAATGGCCACCAGTACCACCATAATGGTAAGAATGGTCAAAGATGTTCACTCTCCAACTTGATTTCTAAGGTTCCATATCTGGAGAATAATCTGAGCATCATTTAGAAACATCCTAGTGCACATTTTCCTTCTGAAAGCCAGTCACCCAGACTCTGTTATTTCTGGGTTTCCCAGGTCAAAAGAAACTCTGTACCTTGTGCAAGTTTCTCTTTGGCCTTTTGCTCATACTTCGACATCCAGGGTGCTCTAATTACAGACAGCCAGTTTTAAAAAGAGTAGGTAATTTTATAGTCTTCATGCTAACATTAAGAAATCATTATGCCAAGCATTTGCAGTAATGGAGAAAATGCAGTGGTTAGGAGTGTTTTAGGAAGCTGCAGCAAAAGGTGTGATGACATTCTGGGGTTTCCATCCTGGGGTCCACAGACCCCTTGCTTAATGGCATTGGTCCATGGCATAAAAATGGTTGGGAACCTCTGTTCTAACCCAAAAGATGCAATGGAGTGTGTTTGGCAAGGTCATCATAATCATCCTTGTGTATGATATTTTAAAAAATTATATAATTTTAATAAATATTTGACATCCTTTCCATCTGAGAATTCTGACTTCATTTGCCACTACTTACCAGACTTAGCAATATATGATTAAAACTGCAATTTACATCCGGTTCAGCGTTAAGATGGAGTCATATAGTATATATTGCTGGTGTTCCCATTTTAACGACCCATTCAATTTGTTTCTCTAAACAACCTCTCCACCCCTACTCCTCTACCCACAGCCCCCTTATAAGCAGTGAAACAGGTAAAATATCTGTGGCCCATACTTTGCACTTCGTTGAAAAGAGATACCAAAGGTTGGGACCGTTTAACATCAGAGTTCAAGCTGGTTCATAAGCATATCCATTCATCCAGGCTAAATCACTATATGACAATTAAGGGGCAGTCTTATCTATCCCCTTTCCTCATCTGGTGGCATCAAGGTCAGTTCTAGCACACCCGGTTTGACTAACTAAATCATGGCAATGCATCGAGCCCTAGTCTAGTTAGCTGAGAATCACAGCATGTGGATCTTCAACTCTGTGACCTGCAGGGAATGAACCTTACTCTTGAGCACTGAGTTGTGCATCAATCTTGTGAATCTAAGTCTTCGCTCTCCTCGCTCCAATGTTTCCCGGTCCGTTTCTTCCTGTTCCTCTCTGCCATTACAATGGCAGCTACCACAGTGATGAAGACTGTGAAGGTGATGACAAGGACCGTGACGGTCTCTGCTATGCATAGCTGAGTGTCAACGGATGCCAAAGGTAAATCCCTTAAGGCAGGCGGCTCCAAGCAAATCACGTCGTTGTAGTCGTCAACTATCAGGCGCTGGACACTGTGCACCTTCCCAAAAACCCTCTGCAGTTCACAGTCACAAGTCCAATTATTTTCAGACAGCAAAATGTGGGTGCCCCAAGTCTGAATGCCCAGAAATGTTTTGAACTTAATTCGCTCCAGGCCATTCCTGGACAGATTTAGGACAGTGAGACTTGTCAATGACGTGAAGACACCGGTGTCAAGGTCTTTGATGTTATTACCCTGAAGGTTCAGCACCTCCAGACTCTGAAGCATGAAGAACACTCCATTGTGTAAGAAGGCGAGCCTGTTATCCTGAAGGTGCAAGTGTCGGAGTTTGGTCATACTTCTGAAAGCCCCATTCCTGATCTGATAGATCTGGTTATTATTAAGGTAGAGTTTCTTTACATTGTCCAGGTACTGGAACATCTGTGGATTAAGCGTTTCCAAGTTGTTCTCAGATAGTATGAGCTCACTGAGGAAGGACAGGCCAGTGGAGAAATTGTCACCCAGCTGTCTGATGTCGTTTCTCTGGAGATCCAGTCTCCAAAGGTTTTCCAGTACTGTGAAGGCTCCGTCCTCCACGAACTTCACATTGCAGGAACTGATGAGTAGAATGTTCATCCGCCATAGGGTGTGGAAGGCTTTGGCCGGGAGAACAGTCAGATTATTCTTGGAGAGGTCCAGGTGCTCGGTATCTGGTGGTAGGCTGGCGGGGATCTGGTGGAGGGAGGCCGCCGTGCAGTTCACATACTTGAGGCCTTCTCTGCAGTTGCATCCCCTGGGGCACACCGACCAGGGCTCAGATGCAGGGCTTACAGCACCGAGCTGGAAAAGCAGCAGTAGCGTGGCAGGGACAATCACCTCCATCTGACCTTCTCAAACCCAGAGCGGAGCCGAGTTCTGACAGAGGACTGCATTCACTGCTCCTCTACCTCTGATTCCTAGTTGCGTTCCTGCTTCATCCTGCCTTAAGGAGTCAGTCAGAATGAAAAGAATTAATTTGCAAGTGAATATTTTTTTCATCCCTATTTATCATCTGATACCCATCTAACTGCGTCCCCCAATATAACACTGAAATGTTTACCATGAGGTGTTTAGTCAGTCCCAGGATTATACCGAAATCTAAGTAAATACTAATCCAAACGCAACTGTCCTAGCAAACAATTCCTTGTTTGTTTTTCAGAGCAGTTTTACACAATTTATATCCACAATAATTATTCTGACAAAGCCGGGAAGCTTTAAATAACGAGAACGTAATTCGGAATAAACTACAGCATGCAACGGAACAACGGTAGGTTATTACTAATCTGACCTCGCTTTCCATACATTAAATCTCGGGGCACATTTTAATAAGATATCTAACTGTTCAGATGTGTTGAATTAAATTTTCAGACCTTAATTCCATTTAAGTAGTCGAACTAGAGGACTCGGTAAAATGTCTCTCCCGTTACCTGTGCTGAGTTCCTCCTTGATGCTCTTGGCAAGATGATGGGGTGTCGCGAGTGGGATGGCACGGAGAGAGAGTACGGTCCGCCCGGAGGTGAAGTGCGGGAGACGGGAAAGGAACAAACGGGTCCAGCGGGCTCTTCAGTCGGCGACTTCCGAGGCAGGGTAGATTTGCAAATCGATAGTAGGGCGGGGAAGTGTGAAGTCGGGATGAGGTGCCAACGAGTGGGCTGGGTTTAACAGCTCTGTGCGCGGGCTAACGCTGAAAGGAGAGATGTCTTGAGTAAATAATGCAGAAACTAACTACGCACCGCTTGCCAGATGAATTGAGAGCATCTCCCGCTGGGCCGAACGGGATTTACAGAAGGAGCTTAGCACGACACAAACAAACACGATCTTCCGTATTCTCCTACTTAGTCACGCGGCAAAAATAAAAATTAAAGAGCCTTTCATACTTTGTTTTCGTGGGCAGAAATCAGATCTTAAATGAGGTTTGTTATCATTGACTTACACAGTATGTCGAGTAAATTGTTCACTTGTGGCAGCAGTACTGCGCATTGACATAAAATTACCATTTATTACAAAGTCAATGAACACATAAGGCATAGGAGCAGAATTAGACCATTGAGCACATCGAGTCAAAGGTCAAAAAGTTCAAAGCTCAAAATAAATTTATTATCAAAATGCATATATGTCACTATATACAACCCAAAGATTTATTTTCTTGTGGGCATACTCAATAAATCTATAGAATAATAACCATAACAGAATCAATGAAAGACCACCTAACTTGGGCATTGCACCAGGGTGCAGAAGATAACAAACTATGCAAATAGAAAAAAATTAAAAAAAAACTAAATAAGCTATAAATATCGAGAATATGAGATGAAGAGTCCTTGAAAATGAGTCCATTGGTCATGGGAACAGTTCAATGATGGGTTAAGTTGAGTGAAGTTTTTCCCTTTGGTTCAAGAGCCTGAGAGCTGAGGGATAGTAACTGTTCCTAAACGTGGTGGTGAGAGTTATGAGGCTCCTGTACCTTCTTCCTGATAGCAGCAGTGAGAAGAGAGCATGGCCTGGATGATGGTGGTCCCTGATGATGGATGCTGCTTTCCTGCTACAGCGTTTCATGTAGATGCGCTCAATGATAGGAAGGGCTTTACCCATGATAGACTGGACTGTATCCATTACTTTTTGTAGAATTTTCCACTCAAGGATATTGGTGTTTCCATACCAGGCTGTGATGCAGCCAGTCAATATACTCCCTACTACACATCTATAGATGTTTGTCAAAGTGTTAGATGTCATGCCAAATCTTGGCAAATTCTTAAGGATGTAAAGAAGCTCCTGTGCTTTCTTTGTAGTTACACTTATGTGCCGGGCTCAGGACAGGTCCCCCAAAATAGTAACACCAAGGAATTTAAAGCTGGTGACCCTTTCCTCCTCTGATTCTCCAATGAGGACTGGCTCATGGACCTCTGGTTTCCTTCTCCTGAAGTCAACAATCAGCTCCTTGGTCTTGCTGACATTGAGAGAGAAGTTGTTGTTCTGGCGCCACTCAGCCAGATTCTTAATCTCCCTCCTATATGCTGAATTCATCACCGCCTTTGATTGACAGTGGCAGCATCTGCAAATTTGAATCTGGTATTGGAAGTATGCTTAGCCACACAGTCATAAGTGTAGAGCAAACAGAACAGCGGATTCAGCATGCAGCCTTGTGATGTTGATGGAATGTTGCTCCAGCATGATTGATTCATTTTCCCTCTCTGCCCCACTCTCCTGCCTTCTCTCTGTGACCTTTGACACCCTGACGAACCAAGAACCTACCAACCTCCACTTTAAATATACTCGATATCTTGGCCACCACAGCTGTCTGTGGCAGTGAATTCTACAGACATACCACCTTCTGGCTGAAAAAAATTCCTCCTCACCTCTGTTCTACATGGACATCCCTCTAGTCTGAGACTGTGCCCTCTGGTGATAGACTCACCCCGTATTGGAAACAACCTCTCTATCCAGGCCTTTCAATATTCAATAGGTTTCAATGAGATTCCCTCTCATTCTTCTAAAACCCAGTGAGTACAGGCCCAGAGCCATCAACTACCCCCCCATCACTAACCCTTTCATACCTGAAATCATTTTTGTGAGCGTCCTCTGGATCCTCTCCAATGCCAGCACTTCTTTTCTTGGATAAGGAGCCAAAAACTTCTCATAATTCTCCAAATATGGTCTGACCAATGTCTCATAAAGCCACAGCACTAAATCTTTGCTTTTGTATTCTAGTCGAATGCCGATAAATAAACAAATGTTGTCAGAAAGGAATAAAGAGGAAGTGTTGATGCACCTTTCAGAAATCTGATGGCAGAGGAGAGGAAGCTGTTTTTAAATAGTTGAGTGTGAGTCTTCAGGCTCCTGTACCTCCTCCCTGATGACAGAACTGGGCATCGTGGGGATGGTGAACCGCCTTCTTGAGGTATTCCCTCTTGAGGATGTCCTTAATGATGGGGAGATGTGTCCATGACAGAACTGGATCAGTCTATAGCTGCCTGCAGCCACTTACAGTCCTGACAATTGGAGGCTCCATACCAGGCTGTGATGCCACCAGTCAGAATGCTCTCCACTGTATTTTTATAGAAATTTGTAAAAGATTTTGATGACATACAAAATCTCCCTAAACTCCTAACAAAGTAGAGCCAATGGTGTGTATCAATGTGTTGGGCTCTGATACGTTGACATCCAGGAAATCCAGGCAGCTCAGGCTTTCCATTGTGGACCCCTTGATAAAGATCGGTGTGTGTTGTCCCAGCTTTCACTTCCTTAAGTCCACAGACTGCATCAACAGTGCTCTGGTTGAGAGCTTCAAGTTCCTAGAAACATCATCACCAACAGCTTGTCCTAGTCCAACCCCAAAGACCATGGCCAAGAAATCTCACCAACGCCTCTTCTTCCTCAGGGGGGTGACAAAATATGACATGTCTCCATCAACCTTTACCGATTTTGATCAATGAAAGCATTGGTATTGGTATTGTAAAGCATTGGTACGGCAGCTGCTCTTCCCATGATCACAAGAAGCTGCAGAGAGTTGTGGATGCAACTCGACGCATCATGGGAACTAGCCTCCCCTCCACGCACTCTGTCTATACCTCTCACTGATTCAATAAGGCAGCCAGCGTAATCAAAGATCCCACCTACCCCAGAAATTCTTGGTTCTGTCTTCTCCCCTCTCCCATTGAGTGGAAGATACAAACGCTTAAAATCACACACACCAGGCTCAAGGACAGCTTCTACCCCACTTTTATAAGACATTGACTGGTTCCCTGGTGTAATAAGATCGACTCCTGATCTCACAACCTACCTCGTTATGATATTGTACCTTATTGTCTATTTGCACTGCACTTTATCTGTAGTTGTTAAATTTTATTCTGCATTCTGTTATAATTTTACATTGTACTACCTCAATGCATTGTGTAATCAATGGATCTATACAAACAGTATGCAAAACAAACTTTTCACTATATCCAGGTTCATGTGACAAGTATAAACCAATTACAATTCCGTTTCCAATTCCAATCAATTCTTTAGTCACATCTCCAGTCCTGATGAAGGGACTCGGCCCAAAACGTTGACTGTACTATTTTCCATTGATGCTGCCTGGCCTGCTGAGTTCCTCCAGCATTTTGTTAGTGTTGTTTGGATTTCCAGCATCTGCTGATTTTCTCTTGTTTATAATTCTTTAGTCTTGCTGATCTTAAGTGCAAGGCTGTTGTTACAACACCACTCAACCAGCCAATTTTTTTTTAACTCCTGTACGTCTCCTTGATGCCATCTGAGATTTTTACCAATAACATAGTGACATTGGTGAACCTGTAGACAGTATTTAAGTTGTGCTGAGTTACACAGTCGTTAATGTAGGAAGAGTAGAGCAGTGGGCTAAGCACACTTGCCTGTGTTGATTGTCATCTTGGAAGAGATTTTATTACTGATCCACACTGACAATTGTCTCCCGATAAGGAAGTTGAGGATCCATTTGCACAGGGAGGTACAGAGGCCCAAGTTTTGAAGCTTGTTGATTAATACTGAGAGGATGCTGGTGTTAAGTTCTGAGCTGTAATCAATAAACCGCAGCCTGATATATTTTTTGCTGATGTCTAGGTGCTCCAAAGCAGAGTGGAGAGCCAGTGAGGTCACACCTAAATTGAGCAGGGTTCAGAAAATAGCAACAAGCTTGACTTAACAGAGTTTATCCCCCCCCCCCCACACATGTACATATTCACATATGCAAACACAGGCACATGCACATGCATACCCACATATACACTTTAGCATATGCACATACACATATTAGCATACACACAGACATATGCATATTTACATATTTCAAATGTACATCAGCACACATATATACAGGGCCTATAAAAGCATTCACCTCCTTTGGAAGTTTCCATGTTTTATTGTTTTACAGCATTGAATCACAGTGGATTTAATTTGGCTTTTTTGACATTGATCTACAGAAAAAAAGGTTCTTTCATGTCAAAATGAAAACTGGTCTCTACAAAGTGATCTAAATTAATTACAAATATAAAACACAAATGAATTGATTGCATGAATGTTTACCCCCTTCAAGTCAGTATTTAGTAGATGTACCTTTGGCAGCAATTACAGCCTTGAGTCTGTGTGGATAGGTCTCTATCAGCTTTGCACACCTGGACACTGCAACTTTTCCCCATTCTTTACAAAACTGCTCAAGCTCTGTCAGATTGCATGGGGATCGTGAGTGAACAACCCTTTTCAAATCTAGCCACAAATTCTCAATGGGATTGAGGTCTGGACCCTGACTTGGCCACTCCAGGACATTATTGTTTTTAAGAGATTCCTGTTTAGCTTTGCCTTTATAGTTGGGGTCATTTTCTTGCTAGAAAACATAAGCTGCAGTTCTCTTGCAGGCTGCATCAGGTTTTCCTCCGGTTTTCCCTATATTTTGCTCGATTCACTTTACCTTCTACCATCACAACCCTTCTAGGGCCTGGTGCAGTGAAGCATCCCTACGACATGGTGCAGACACCGCCATGCTTCATGGTAGGGATAGCGTGTTTTTGATGATGTGTGGTGTTTGGCTTATGCCAAACATAGCGTTTAGTCTGATGGCCGAAAAGCTCAATTTTGGTTTCATCAAACCGTAGAACCTTCTTCCAGCTGACTTCAGAGTCTCCCACGTGTCTTCTGGCAAACTCTAGCTGAGATTTCATGTGATTTTTTTTTTAACAATGGCTTCCTCTTTGCCACTCTCCCATAAAGCTGCAACTGGTGAAGCAACTGGCCTCCCTCACTAGTCCCCTTCGGCCTGTTCTGGGCAGATTTACAGCTGTGACATATTCTTTCCATTTTTGATGATTGACTTAACTGTACTCCAAGTGACTTGGAAATTTTCTCCCAACTTTTGCTTTTCAATAACCTTTTTGCGGAGGTTGCTTGACGTGTTCTTTTGTCTTCATGGTGTAGTTTTTGCCAGGATACTGACTCACCAGCAGTTGGACCTTCCAGATACAGGTGTATTTTTACTACAATCAATTGAAACACCTTGACTGCACACAGGTCTCGAAAAACAGATCTCTATTTAACTAATTATGTGTCTCCTAAAACCAATTGGCTGCACCAGTGATGATTTGGTGCGACATATTAAACGGAGTGAATGCTTATGCAATCAATTATTTTGTGTTTTATATTTGTAATTAATTTAGATCACCTTGTAGAGACCTGTTTTCACTTTGTCATGGAAGTCCTTTTTCTATTGATCTGTTTTAAAAAGTCGAAGTAAATCCACTGTGATTTAACATTGTAGAACTTCCATGGAGAGGTGAATACTTTTCATAGGCACTGTACATTTGCATATACACATCCATGCTACAAATGTTTCTTTGATGCTTTTCCATTAAAAAGTGGATTGCTGACCACACTTATGTACCAGTAGGATTAATATCTGTCAATACAGTACACTTCTAAAACGTGTAAAATATAAAAAAGATAAAGGTTTTCTGCAACACTTGGAGTTAATAATCACCGATACTTTCTATTCCTTGGATTATATTGGAGAGGAATCTGTGACAGGGTGGGATGTTATGGAATGTTATAACTAAATAGGGAGTCTCCTGTTCCATTCTAATCTTTCAGAAAATACAAATTTTAATTGTATAAAATGAACTAACAAGGAACAAATAAGTTGTTTTTAGCTCCTGATGAATTAGTGACAGTGGATGAAGACAATTTTATCTATAAATGGAATGGATGCAAATCTCATCCAGACAGAATGAAGTGTAGTCAGACACGGTCAGACACTAGTGTGGAGAGTGGATCCACACAGGCATCACAAAATCATCGGCAGCACAGTGTTCTTCGGTACTTGCACGTAGACTGAATTTTGTCTCCTGTGGTAGTGGTTACCAAAATTTACTTTCTTTGACTTCCAGTGCGACTGAAGTGAGTAACGTGCACAGCAGCTCCTTGAAGCAGGAGATTTTTCTCTGGTGTAGAGTGTCAGCGTACTTCAGTGTTGAGAGTCCTCTGCACTGCTGGCAGGCAGAGTAGAACTGAGACATCAGTGCTCCTTTAGGGACGTGATAATTCAATAGCGTTCTTCGACCAAAACAACTCAGACTGTGATGGTGCTTTCACCATAGCAAAAGCATTAGCAAGGCACTTTACACCAGCTTAGTAAATGAGTGTAACATACCGTCTCATGACAAGTTGAATGGCCGAAAGCAGCATTGTAGGAGCAGGAAGCACAAGAGACACCAGGTGCTGTGATCTGGAGCTAAATAAGAATCATCGATTTAAAGAATGGCAAAATAGAGTGGAATAGAGGCAAAAGTGCTAGCCCTCTGTGTGGGAGGGGGATGTGAGATGGGCGCTCCAAGTTCAGGGGTACTCAGAAGGTGACAGATGGGGGAGCTCAGATAGCTCAGGGAGTTGAGGAGAGATCCCAGAGACTGGAAAGGATACTCTTCTATCTGTACAGATGCAGCCTTACCTGCTGAGTCTTTCCGGTCTTTCCTGTTTTTCTTTTAGCTTTTAGAGGGATAAATGCAGAGGAAATGTTCCGGCTTGTGGGGATGAGCTTAACATTGTAAGGTGGTCGCCATGAAGTCCAGTGGAAAATGCAGTCAGACAAGACCTAGGGAGTAGTGAGAGAAAGAAACTCATTCTTTAAAGTGTCACAACCACGGATTCGGCAGCGCAGTAGATATGGCAATTGCACTTGTGAATTTGCATGTGTCAGGTAATTATTATTTAATTGTGACAGTATTTAACTCCATTCTTGTTGTTGTAATGCTTGTCAAGACTTGGACAGAACATAGCAACGCTTCACTGCTGTTTTGCATTCACCTTCCCTGAGATATTGGACTTTCAAGTCAACTGACTCTGAAGACTAGCGGTATCCGTTTAATGTTTAGATGTTCTTTTCAGCCGCAGTGTAGGCTTCGTTTTCCTTTGAGAGTTTTAGTTAACAGCCCTGTTTTGGCCTAGCGTTTATTGTCTTATTTTCCCTTTAACACTGTTTGTATTGAAGTCTGTGAACTATCGACCTGCTTCAGTGTCTCTCACTCTGCACTTGGGCCGTTATCCGTACCGCGGTGTCATAAAGAAGCTGGAGGGAAACTTAGAGATGGGCAGACTGGGCTGAATGGCCTGCTTCTCTGGCTGGGAGTATAAATGGAGGCTGCTGCTGGCCTGATGCACAGTCTCCAGATTCATATCTTATAGGACCGGAGGTGGTGCTGTTGGTAGTGGGAGATGGGTGGGGGTTGCTGGGGTAGGTGGGGGGAGATACAAGTGCCTGACTGAAATGTTTATGGGAGCTTCATCCAATAAAAGGCAGAAGATGCTGGATAAAGAGAGAGCTGGAGAACATCTCCAAAAGAGACTTCGGGCTAAAAATTAAAGTCACATGAAACCATTACAAGCTATTTTAGACCACAAAACATAGGAGAAGAAATAGGCTATTCAGCTCACCAAGACTATTCTGCCAAACCTGATACTGATCCTGACGGATAGTACCTGAGGTCAGCATTGAACCTGGGATTCTGGCACTGCAGAATCAAGGCATTGATTATACCATCTGTTCTGCACTACTTAGCTGCTGTATCAAGCTATTCATGAGCCCGACCATAAGCATTGTGATTAGGTATTGGATTGCCCAGAACTAAACTCCAAGAGTTCTGCTGTAACATTATACAAATGTGTGTAGTTTTCTTCCTAATTTGAGCACTGGACCTACCCTGTGGCCACATAGTAAATTAGATGTGTTTCAGTTCATAAGTAGGTGAAAAAATGTTGTGGAAATATCATGCAAACCATTTAAGAGAATAATTCATATCTGATGAATACTTATCCTTTTGAGTTATTAAACTTTTTTTTGGCTAATTGAAAAAGTCAGAGGAATGCCATTTCCTGCCAACTTTTTCAAGTCATGGGAAGAATCAGAATCAAAGTTATTATCACTGACATATTATCACATGACAGCAGTACATTGCAAGACTTAAAAAAGCTACAAGTCACAAAAATAAATAAATATTGTAAAAGATGAAGAATGAAGAAGTGTTCCTGAACCATTCAGAAATGTGATGGCAGAGGGAAAGAAGCTACTCTTAAAATGTTGAGTCAGCCTCCCGTCATGAAGGAATATTCTATACAATGACATAGAAGAGTAATCAATGGAATATACTTGACTATTTTTGCCCTACTTCTTTAATTCAATTTATATACTTTTCTTATTGTAATTTATAGCTTTTATGCTTTGCACTGCAAGCTGCCGCAAATCATCAAATTTTAAGTTCAACCTCAAATTCAAGCTTTTTGTCATTTCAACCGTACACGTGTATATCAGCGAACAAACAAATCCTCCTCCAGACCAAGATGCGTAATACAGTAATATAACGCAGGCATATGGAACTTCATGCAGACAAGTGCAAAGTTTTGCACTTTGGTAGGACCAAGTAGGTTAGGTTTTTCACAGTAAACAGTAGGGCACTGAAGAGTGTGGTAGAACAAAGGGATTTGGGAATACAGGTCCATAATTCATTGAAGTGGTATCGCGGGTAGGTAGGGTTGTAAAAAAAGCTTTTGGCACATTGGCCTTAATAAATCAATGCATTGAGTACAGAAGATGGGATATTATGTTGAAGTTGTATAAGACATTGGTGAGGCCTAATTTGGAGTATTGTGTGCTGTTTTGGTCACCTACCTACAGGGAAGATGTAAACAAGGTTGAAAGAGGGCAGAGAAAATTTAAATGGATGTTGCCAGGTCTGGAAGACCTATGTATAAGGAAAGATTGAATAGGTTAGGACTTTATTCTTTAGAATGTAGAAGATTGAGAAGAGATTTGATAGAGGTATACAAAATTATGAGGGATATAGATAGGGTAAATGCAAGCAGGCTTTTTCCACTGAGGGTGGGTGGGACTACAACCAGAGGTCATGGGTTAAGGGTAAAAGGTGAAACATTTAAGGGAAACATGAGGGGAAATTTCTTCACTCAGAGGGTCATGAGAGTGTGAAATGAGCTGCCAGTACACGTGGTCCATGTGAGCTCGATTTCAACGTTTAAGAGAAGTTTGGATAGATACATGGATAGTAGGGATATGAAGGGCTATGCTCCTGGCACAGGTCGTTGGGAGTAGGCAGCTTAAATGGTTCCAGCATGGACTAGATGGGCTGAAGGGCCTGTTTCTGTGCTGTACTTCTCTATGACTCTGTGATTCAATAACACATAAACTAATATTATCACAAATAAACTTTCAAATAATAAGGTGCATTTGTAGAGTCTTGTGGTCAGATGTCTTGGAATTCCATTACAGCTGGTCAGAACACTCTCAGTGGTGCTCCTGTAGAAGTTGATTAGAATGGGAGCGGGGGAGCGGTCTCGTGCACCTCAGTCATCCTCAGGAAGTTGAGATGCTGCTGTGCTTTCTTGACTAAAGTGGACGTGTTAAGGGACAGGAAGAAATTGTCCTCCAGGTGTGTATTTAATATTTCAGTAATATTCGAGTTATTTTGTAAATATATTGTTTCATTAAGCATTCTTTGTGGCCTACATAATTCATTTTGGGTTATATTTAAAAGTACATGAGTGGCATGAGTCATTACACCACTACATCATATGTGCCTGCCCTCACTAAAGTAAGAACGAAGTGGACACATTACCCCCGTATCCGTGTTTTTCTCTTGAATAGTTTTTGGAGTTACAATACATAACTGTGGTGATGAGCGATTATTAAAACAAATCTGAAATGTCTACCTATCTGTTAAAGTACAGCGATACGGCTGAGTTAAAAACAGCGCAGCACATTTCTCTTTGGAAAGGGGAAAGAGAGAGCCCGCAGCGGATTTTACTTAATCACTAGGGGGAAAAAGAAGTCGGTCAAGATAAAAGAAGAGTATGGATAAAATCACAGGTTCATTATACAGTGAATACTGGGTGATAATGACAAACAAACAAACAAATAAATGAATATATAGGTAGAAATGGCTGGCTATATCAGAATGATAGATGCATTCACCTGTATAACAGATAACTGGGTCATATATACTGAACAAATTGAACAGTATTTTGAGGCAAATGAAGTAGCCTATGAAAAGTGACTGCCAGTTTTGCTGAGTGTAATTGGTAGAAAAGCAACTTGTATGCTGAGAAGTTTAACTGCTCCAGCCAAACCAGCCGGTGAGATTTGCAGGTATCATGAAGATAATTCAGGAGCATCCAGAACTGAAACCATTGTTGACTGCAGAACACTTTACTTTTCATAAGCTGAATCAAAAGGAAGGAAGGTCCATTTCAGCGTATGTAGCTGAATTGAAGAAATTGCCTGAGCGTTATCAGTTCAGTGATGGGCTTAATGTTACACCCAGAGTTTGTGGAATCTTACATGAAAGCATTCAAAAATGGTTGCTAACCACAGCACGACTCAAAGTAAAAAGAGCAGTTGAAATCACTGAATCAATGGAAACAGCAGAGAGAAAGACAATTGAGTTGCATTCAGCAAGGAAGCTGAGCATGGACAAAATTGCAACGGCTAAACAGAAACCTGCCTGACTGAACAAATTGTGTTTGCCACAGTGGCAGGATGCTCACCTACACCAGATCAAGGCAAGTTTAATGGTGAAAATTGCAGAAAGTACAATGAAGTAGGACACATACTAAGAGCACATTGGGCAGACAAAAACAAATGGACTACAATGGAAAGAGAAAACATTAAAAAAAGTCAAGTTGCAGTTTCAAAAAAGAGCACTAATCTGCACGCTGTTGATGAAAAACCTGATAATGATGGGAGTGACACAGGACTGCGTAATCCTGAGATTAACAATGTGAAAACTAACAAGGGACAAGCATCATGACTTACTCCAGAATGATTGGCAGATTAATTAAAATAGAATTGCACACTGGCTCAGCTGTTTCAGTCATTACACAAAATGAGTTTCAAATGGCATTTCATGGATACTGAACTGAAGCCTGCAGATATCCGACAAAGAATTATACTGGAGAAAAGTTAATGCCTGTGAGAATGACATTTGTAAGAGTGAAAAACAATAACCAACAAGCCACATTGAACTTGCATGGAACAGGAGGGCCAGAATTGTCACGCTGAGACAACTACAACTTGATTGGAGATCCATCCACCATTTGCATGTCACATCCACTGAAATGGAGTCAACTGAAAGTGAATTAAGAATGGTACTGGATGATGCCACAGCAGTGTTCATGGATGGCAATGGAAAACTCAAACATATCAAAGTAAAAATAGTACTTAATGAAAATGCCACTCCAGGTTTTACAAATCGCTTCTGGATCTTTATGCCATCTGTGATAAATTAGCCAGTGAGCTAGATCGCATGGAGGTTGAATGGATTCATTCCAAGGTTGAGTAGAGCCCATGGGCAACGCCCGTGGTTCCAGAAGCCTAGAAAGATGGATCAGTCAGGATCTGTGGTGATTTTAAGGTCCCTGTCAACCCAGTACTGAAAGTAGTTCAACACCGAGTAAACTTTTCTTGGGCTTTCAGATGGGCACAGGTATCGATTTTAACCGACATTTTGATAACAAACTCTGCCATCTTCATCAGGGATGATGCCTAGGCATGTCTAGTCTGGTGGTATATATACCCCTGTTGTCTGTGCCTCATGATTGGTTAGACCTCATCCAATCAGGTTTCTGCTGTCCAACCTTGTTTGCAATCGAATTCCAGTTCTTACTTAGAGCGAGAGCTTTGTCTTTGTTAAAATTCTTATTCTCTAGTCTTACTTCAATGCCTTCCTTCACCAGGTGGTCCCAAAAGCCATTGGCATGACATAGTAGTTTTGTGCCATCGAAGTCAATCCAATGGCCTTTGCAAATGCAATGTTCTGCTACCACAGATATCTCCAGGTAACCCAAATGGATATATCTCCTATGTTCCCTAATACGGGTTTCCACTGTATGTCCCCTCTGGCCAATATACGCTGCTCTGCATTCACAGGGAATCGCAGGGAAACCAGCCGCCCTCAATCCCAGGTCTTCTTTGAGCCACAGAAACTGTGATTTGAGCTTCCTTATGGGTTTGTGGGTGGTACTAATCTGGTATTTCTTCATGATCCTGGCGATCCTTCCAGAAATTGTGGAAATATAGGGAAGACAGGCTGTAGCGATGGGTTGCTCCTTGTTGATAGGTTTCCTGGTTTTTCCTTCAGCCCTTTTAAGGGCCCAATTGATTTCTTTCAAATTGTAGCTATTCTGTAGGAATGTCGTATTTTACCAGGAATGGTCCAAAGGGAAACCAGAAAAGACCCCACACTGTCTCAGCTCTACATCACCACCCAAAATGGCTGGAGTGCACAACAGAAACTCCAGTTCCCTTATTCTTACCAGCGCTAGGATGCCTTATATAGGGATTGGGAGTTGTCGTTCCATCCAAACTGAGAGCTAAAGCGTTGGAGGAGCTGTATGCTGGTCATCTGTGCATGATCAAAATGAAAGCGCTCAAAGTTTTGTCTGGTAGCCTGGGATAGATTAGCAGATGGAACAGCTTGCCATGCACTGTTTAGAATGTCAACCCGTCCAGAAGAAGCCAAGAGCAGCGACTCTCCATCCCTGGGAATGTCTCGCATTGCCCTGGCTGAAGATTCATATGGATTTTGTTAGACCATTCATGGGCACAAATTTCTTGTTGTACTGGCTACAGCTACAAAGTGACCAGAAGTGTTTCCAGTAGCCTCTACTACATCGTCACACACTCTTCTCAAGGACTGGTGTTCTCGAACACTTAATCAGTGACAATGGACAACAGTTTGTTGCGGAACACTCTCTGTCATTCGTACTGAAGGGTTTCGGTCCGAAACGTTGACTGTACTCTTTTCCATAGATGCTGCCTGGCCTGCTGAGTTCCTCCAGCAATTTGTGTGTGTTGCTCGGATTTCCAGCACCTGCAGATTTTCTCTTGTTTGCACTAGGTTCATGGTCAATGGACAGCTCACTCATGTATTTTTCAGGGCATGATAACCTACAGCAGGCACCTCAAAGCATCGGTGAAGGTCAATAAAACTGATAATCCACTATCCAATCACACAAAAATCCCAGTGATTCAGTAGCTGGATCTCTGGGAGCCAGTTCCTACACTTCATTTAAAATCATCTGATTCTTTTTCCCACCTTCCATTGAAACTTAAAGATTTCATTAGAAAATTGATTATACTCTTCTACTGTGTAACACCTACAATAAGTAAACTAAAACTGTGTTGCAGCAATATCCAATGGTCTGGACAATCTGCCAGTTCACCAAGTTCCCAAACATGCCAGATTATCAGAATTTTATTATACCTGTCCCAGTGAAATCTTCAAATCCTCCAGCAGGGCAGGAAGGCCAATACCAAGCTTCCTCCAAGCCAGCGTGGAGGCACCGATCAATCTTAACCAGCTCCAGTAGGTCCACGTTACTAGCTCCAGACCCCTGAAACAAACGTTTGTCTCCAAGCTTCCTCACAACAAGTCATAGGCAAGAGGGCACAGAAAATATTTCAAGAGCATTCTCTGATGCATAGGCACTGTGATAGGAGTGATGAAGGGCAGCAGAAACACATACTGTTCCATACTGCTTACCCACTTGCCCTGTCAAGCACCACCTACCTCACTAGGGGCAGAGTCTACAGATCCCACAAGTGAAAAGCTTAGGAGAGACAATGGCATCTAACAGCAACTCCTTTGCTTGCATCTTCGGAAACAGCTCTCTTTCTATCTTTAACATTCCTATTATTCCCTTTCAGGGTTCTTTTGAAGACCCTGGCCTGGAGTTACACGCAGACTTCAGTTCTTTGCGGGGATGGGACCTGCTCTCGGAGTTTCACGACTGGCCGTTATTTGATATGCCAAGGATGTGGTCAAAGAGATTAGCTCGACTTCAGAGTTCCGGGACCTCGAGGCTCTGGAGGCCGGCGGGCCGAAGGTCGGTGCCTCTGCAGGAATCCAGTGTGTCGAGGGAGACGGACGATCGAAAGCAGCGATCGAAAGCCAGCGAAACCTGCTGACTGTGTGCCCAGAGACCCGAGTTCTTGAAAGCGACGGAACGGACTTTTAACATGGTAAATCAGCGAATTGTTTGTTATGTCTCCCATCTCGCTGTGAAACGGAGACACCTCTTTCTCCCTTAGAGAAAGAGCATTGAAAACCGGGTGAACGAGTAGTCTTTGGAGTACTGCGAGTCTGTGTCTTTGCTGTTGCTTTGCTGCACGTGTGAGTGCTTGGTGGTGGGTGGCGATGTTTTTTTTGCCGGTGGGGGGAAGGGGGGGATCATTGCTTGCTGCTGCTTACGGGTGGGAAGGGGGAGCTGGGGGGGGGGGCTTGGGGTTCTAACATTTAACTGTCACTCATTCCTTGGGACACTCCTCTGTTTTCGTGGATGGTTGTGAAGAAAAAGTGTTTCAGGATGTATATTGTATACATTTCTCTGACATTAAATGTACCTTTGAAGCCCCTGAAAGCTTTGAATTTTAGCCCCCTCAGAGCCCACAGAAGAACACAAGACAATAGGAGTAGGTGTAAGCCACTCGGCCCCTCAAATCTGTTCCATCATTCAATATGATTACGGATGATCAATGATGGCCTCAACTCCTTCTCTCTGCCGGTTACCCAGAATCTTCAATTCAATGATCTTTCAAGTATTTATCAACCTCCCCCTTCTAATAATTCCACCTCTACAATACCCTAAGGTAGAGAATTCCAGACATCCATCGCTCTCTGCTGAATGAAATTTTCACATATGTCATCTTTAAAGTTTGGTTCTTTATCTCAAAGTACGTTTCTTCATTCAAGACTCTCCCACTTGTGAAAATATCTTGATGTCTACTCTGTCGTGTCCCCTTAAGATCCCCTTGTATGATTCAATAAGGTGACCCCTCAATCTTCTGCATCACAATCAAACCTCTCTTTTTGAGGACATCCCAGGAATTAGCCTACTGAATCTCCTTTGTACCGCCTTGAATGTTACTATATAATTCTTCAGTAATAAGTACAAAACTCAGTATTCTGGGGAGGTTTTGCCAGTACCCAATTCAAGTGTGATAAACCCTACCTATTTTAAACTCCCACTTTTCAGCAAAGGACATGGTGCCAGTGCCCTTCTTAACACTTGCAGTACATGCCTGGTAACTTCTTGTGATTCATCCACCGTACACCTATATCCCTCTGAACTTCACTCACTTGCAGTCTCTCTCTATTTAGATAATAATCTATCTTTTGATGTCCAGGTGTTCCAGAGCTGAGTGGAGAGCCAATGAAATAACATCTGCTGTTTTCCTGTTGTGACAGTAGACAAATTGGAGCGGATCAAAGTCATTCCTCAGGCAGGAGTTCATGTTTCATTACCAGCTTCTTAAAACACTTGAGCACAGTGGATGTAAGTGCTACTGCACAATCGTCATTGAGGCACGTTACCACGCTGTGTGATTAGTCCCCTGCTCTACTCACTTTCTACTCTGAGGCCAAGTACAGTTCCAAAGCCATACTTAAGTTTGCTGACTACACCACAGTTGATGGCCAAATCAAAGGTGATGACAAATCAACATTTGGGAGGGAGATTGAAGATCTGACTGAGTGATGCTACAATAACAACATCTCACTCAGTGTCAGTAAAACCAAAGAGCTGATTGTTGACTACAGGAGAGAGAACCAGGGTTCCATGACTTAGTGCTTATTAGTGGATTGGAAGTGGAAAGGGTCAGTAACTTAAAATTCAAAGGTGTCATCATATCAGAGGGACCATAGAAACATAGAAAACCTATAGAACTGTACAGGCCCTTCAGCCCACAAAGCTGTGCTGAACATGTCCTTACCTTAAAAATTACCGAGGGTTACCCATAGCCCTCTGTTTTTCTAAGCTCCATGTACCTATCCAGGAGTCTCTTAAAAGACCCTATCGTTTCTGCCTCCACCACCATTGCCGGAAGCCCATTCCACGCACTCACCACTCTCTGAGTAAAAAACTTACCCTTGACATTTCCTCTGTACCTGCTTCCAAGCACCTTAAAACTGCACTCTCTCGTGCTAACTATTTCAGCCCTGTGAAAAAGCCTCTGACTATCCACATGATCAGTGCCTCCCATCATCTTGTACACCTCTATCAGGTCACCTCTTGGATCCCATGCCTCTTTACTTTCTCAATAAGCCTTGCATGGGGTACCTTATCAAATGCCTTGCTGAAATCCATATACACTACACTTACTGCTCTACCTCCATCAATGTGTTTAGTCACATCCTCAAAAAATTCAATCAGACTCATAATTCACGACCTGCCTTTGACAAAGCCATGCTGACTATTCCTAATCATATTCTGCCTCTCAGGATCCTCTCCATCAACTTACCAACCACTGAAGTAAGACTCACTGGCCTATAATTTCCTGGGCTATCTCTACTCCTTTTCTTGAATAAGGGAACAACATCCACAAACCTCCAATCCTCCGGAACCTCTCTCGTCCCCATTGATGATGCAAAGATCATCGCCAGAGGCTCAGCAATTTCCTCCCTTGCCTCCCACGGTAGCCTGGGGTACATCTCATCCAGTCCCGGTGACTTATCCAACTTGATGCTTTCCAAAAGCTCTAGCACATCCTCTTTCTTTATATCTTGGTGCTCAAGCTTTTCAGTCTGCTGTAAGTCATCCCTACAATCACCAAAATCCTTTTCCATAGTGAATACTGAGGCAAGGTATTCATTAAGCACCTCTGCTATCTCCTCTGGTTCCATACACACTTTTCCACTAACCATATCCTGATCGGTCCTATTCTCTCACATTTTATCTTCTTGCTCTTTACCAGCATGTAAGTGCCACTTTAAAGAAGGCACAGCAGTGCCTCTACTTTCTTAGAAGTTTGCACAGATTTGGCACGGCATCTAAATCTTTGACAAACCTCTATAGATGCACAATGGTGAGTATTCTGACTGGTTGCTTCATGGCCTAGTATGGAAACGCCATTGCCCAAGAATGGAAAAAGTGACAAAAAGTGGTGGATTGAGTCCAGACCGTCTCAGGAAAGGACCTCCCCATCATTTAGCACATCTATAAAGAAAGCAGCACCATCATCAGGATGGCCCTCATCCAGGCCATGCTCACTTCTCACTGCTGCCATCAGGAATGTGATGACCCTACTACCACCAGGCTGAGGAACAGTTATTTCCTTTCTTCCACTCGGCCCCTGAACCAGTGTGGATCACTTCATTCACCTCGACACTGAGCTGATCACTGAACACACCCTCTGGACTCATTTTCAAGAACTCTACAACTCATCTTTTCAGTATTATTTATCTATTTATTTATTTATTTGTTTGTTTGTTTATTATTTTTAATTTTTTTTCTCAGCCCAAGCTGGTAAAACCTGAGATACGAGCATAGCCAAGCACACTCACTTCCCGATTGCTAGGAACTTCCGGACTATTCTGTGTTGCTTAGTATTGTATCTTTCTGCCGATTTACATAGATATTACTGTGTAACCCTAACTGGTTAATACTATTGTATAGTGGCTTTGAGATGATATCAGTTTGTAGATATTACTATTGGGACAAAGTTGTTCAATTTCCTCTTTTAATTCAGCATATTTCTGGTGTCTATCACTTAATTGATTTCTGTAGGTTATGTGTGTTTGGAATGGCGATATCTGTTAAGCAAGTTGTTCTTGCTTGTTTCTCCTGTATTATTATATCTGGATTGTCCGATCTGTAATAACATAATATACTTTGTGGTAGTCTGACTCTAAAACTGGATCAGTCTAGGGGGGAGAGGTGGAGCTTGCTACATGGGTGACAGCTTGCTCTCCATATCGTATTGCCCAGGCTTACGTATCTAGACAGCCAGGATGCCACATCCATGGCCAACCCTGACCAACGGAGGTCTCACTCACTCAGTTTTAATTGTAGTATTATTCCCAGATCTGCTCAGCCCAACAACCATGGGGTCATTGAATATCAAAGGACACAGTGGAGAGCTGACCTGGTCTATATAAAAGTGTGTGTGGGTGAGGGATGCGGGACATTCTGATTCTGTACTACTTGCACTACGCACCACACAGCGGAAGACAATAGATAATTGTTTATGTTGAAAACCGCCCGTCCTGGACTCTGTCTATACTTCTTGCTGACTCAGTCGATCAGACAGCATGATCAAAGATCCCACCCACCCTGGATGATCTCTCCTCCCCTCTTCCATTGACTGAAAATACAGAAGTCTGAAAGCATACATCACCAGGCTCAAGGACGATGATACGATAAGCTGTGCTCTTGACCTCACAATCTACCTCGTTATGATCTTGCATTTTATTATTTACCTGGGCTGCACTTTATCCTACATTTTATATCTCTGCACTTTACCTCAATACAATGATCTGATCTGAACGAACATTCTGCCAGACGAGCTTCTCACTGTATCTCAGTACATGTGACAATGATAAACCAACATCAGTTGCAGAACAATCAGACCAGGGAAGGCATTAAGTGACCATCTCCTGTATCAACACATTGTTAAAGGTGTATCCCTGCCAATTAATAACCAATTCAGGACAGGTCTGTTTTGGCTAGCTGTATATCCAGGGAGTCATGCCTCAACACTTTAACATAGGAGATTCATCTTGGGTGTCTGGTGTTGATGCTGAGAAGCTATTAGACAAGGGACCAGTATGGAATATCCAAGTCGTTCTGCTAGTTGGGGTGTTCTACCACTGCAATATGTAATTGTGCAAACTTCCAAAGTAGCTGATAATGCCATTGAAACTATAGTTAATCATTTATTGTTAACTTTGTATTTAAACCGTGTAAAACATTGTGAAGGGAGACAATTCTAGATTCTTTCCCAAAGATGTGTTTTGTTTAATAAAGACTTTTATAGCTTCCATGTGGCTTTGTGTAATCAGACACAAAGACACTAGTTACGTCCAACCTGAAAATGACCCATTTATTCCATCTAAAAAACACAAAATGCTGGCAGAACTCAGCAGGCCAGACAGCATCTATGGGAGGAGGTAGTGACGACGTTTCGGGCTGAAACCCTGATGAAGGATTTCGGCCTGAAATGTCGTCACTACCTCCTCCCATAGATGCTGTCTGGCCTGCTGAGTTCTGCCAGCATTTTGTGTTTTTTATTTATTTCCAGCATCTGCAGATTCACTCGTGTTGCATTTATTCAATCTCTCTGCTTTCTGTCTGATAACTGGCTAATCAGTCTGAGTTAATACACTTCCACCAATAACAGGAGATCTTTAAAGTTTTTTTTTACTTCTAGAAAATAGAATAAGGAATACAGAACTGCACTGCACAGCAACAGGCCCATCAGCCCAAACACAATGCCGAATTAAACTAAGTCTCTTCTGCCTGTACGTGATCCATAAGGACATGTTTGGCACAGCTTTGAGGGCCGAAGGGCCTGTATTGTCCTGTAGGTTTTCTATGTTTCTATAACCCACCATCTCCCATATATTAACGTGTCTATTCAATTGCCTCTTAAATGCCACCATGTTTTCTGCTCCACTGCTATCCCTAGCACCAAGTACTCTCTGTGAAGAAAACTTGGCTTGCTCACATCCTTTAATCTTCACCCCTCTCACCTTAAACTCATAACTGCTAGTGCATGACATTTCTACCCTGGGGGAAAAGGTTTATGACTTTCTACCCTATCTGTGCTTACATCATTTTATAAACATATGCCGTCTCCTCTCAGCTTCTAACACTAGCAGGAGAACAATACATTTATTTATCCAATCTCTCTTTTTAGCTCATGCCCTCTAATCCAGGCAGCATTCTGGTGAACCTTTTCTGTATCCTTTCGGAATTCTTGACATCATTCCTGTAATAGGGTGAACAGAACAAAGTCAAATTAAATTTCTATTGCAGTTAATGTATGGTACCTTGAGATTAATTTTTACAGCCATTTCCAGGAAAATAAAGAAACACAACAGAATTTATAAAAAATATATATAAACAAAGACCAACAAATAACCAACAGCCAATGTACAAAAGAAGACAAACCTTGCAAATAAAAAATACTGAGAACTTGAGTTATGGATTCCATGAAAGTGCATCTGTAGGTTGTGGACTCTCTTGAGGGTGGTGTTGAGTGAAGTGATCCACACCTGTTGGTTGTAGAGTAATAACTGTTCCTGAACCTGGTGATGTGGGATCTAAGGCTCCTATGCCTCCTGCTTTACGACAGCAATGAGAAGTGAGCATGGCCTGGATGGTGGGGGGTCGTTGATGATCGACGCTGCTTTCCTGTTGAGGCACTCCGAGTGATTGTGCTCAGTGGTGGGGAGGGCTCTGCCTGTGATGGACGGGGCTGTATCCATCACTTTCTGCAAACGTTTCCATTCCTGGCCATTGGTGTTTCCACATCAGTGCAGCCAGTCAGGATACTCTCCACTGTGCATCTGTAGAAGTTTGTCAAAGTTTTAGGTGACATCCTGAATCTACACAAACCTCTAAGAAAGTAAAGGGGCTGTTGTGCCTTCTTTGTGATAGCACTTAACATGCTATCTGCACACAGTGTGGCTTAACCTAGTATTGAGCCTTCCTGCTCCTTTAGAATTCTTTTCTGCTTCATAGTATGAGAGTGGAGGCAAATCAATAAAAACCTCAAAGGATTTCTTGGGACGAATAATATAGAATG
This sequence comes from Hemitrygon akajei, assembly GCF_048418815.1. Classification (NCBI taxonomy): domain Eukaryota; kingdom Metazoa; phylum Chordata; class Chondrichthyes; order Myliobatiformes; family Dasyatidae; genus Hemitrygon; species Hemitrygon akajei. Next base: position 143,780,125 of record NC_133128.1, on the reverse strand, counting down.
CATCAAGCAATACACCGGGGAGAACAGAGAGTGCATGGCAGTAAAAATAACCTACAAGGACAGCCCAAGAACTAATGTGGTAATATAGTGCAGAAGGTGTATTTGAAATTCACATTTCAAGGTGGAGAGAGAGGGAGATGAATATAAAAGCACAAAGACAATAGGTTAGTGTAACTGAAAGCAAAGAAAAAGAGGAAAATATAAACAGTCAACATATTTTTGTAAATATAGTCAAAGCTCACGTGCAATCAGTCTCACTGAGGATTTAGAAAATGAAGGGACAACAATCGAGGGATTCTTCAATTGAGCCACCTCCCCATTGAGGAAGAAGCTTGAGGGCATGGACAGTGATTAAAGCAAGTTGTGTGGGCAGACGTAATTAATGAAACCAAGCACCACCCAGCAGGTATCAAAGCCTGGCGCACAGACAAAACTGGATTAATATCATTATAGAGGCAGCTGTGCATACAGGATACTGCCTGTAAAGAGTCACCGAGGTCAATTGTGTGCAGGAACTCAATTAATATCAATAGATAAATAGTCATTAACTGTTTTATATAATCTTCTCAGTATGTGCAGCCCCTGAAGCAGACCATTTGGCCCAAAAGATCCCTGCTCGCTTAGTTGCTAACACAATTCTCAGTGCACGCCTCAGCCTCTACCAAAGCATCTTTTTGTATCTTTTTCCATTTAGTGTTTATTTGGCTGTCTTCAAACACATCTGTACCTTAACCTACAGCACCAAGGTCCACTGTCTGAACGCCGAACATGGTTTGGGTTAATTTAATGTTGGTAAATCTAACCAATTTGGTTAACCCTGTAAAAATATAGTTATTAAGTCTGAACGCTAACCTGATAGAAATTGCCTCTGCTGTTGCTGCAAGTCAGATAGATTAGGAACTATAAAGTGTATTTTGGTAATTATATCTGTTTTATTGATATAAATGAAATGGAGCCGATTAGCAATTGAATGTTGATATCACGAGGCAGTGTTTACTTTTTTGGAAAATATGTTTAACTTTTCTCATGTGATTTTAGTTCATATTTAGTCAGATATTTTATTAAAATTAAGAATGGGAATTGATAGTGGCAGAGTGAAACTATGAGGCAGCTTGTGAATGGTTCCTCATGTGTGATGTGGCACTGTTATCCTCTCCACCAGAGCAGCTGATATTTCTTAACAATGTCCTTACATCATTTCATCCTGTCCAGATACTTCATAGGTAGGTGGATTGTTTGACTGATGGCAAACTGACTGAGAAGTGTGTGTGCAGTACCGGAGAGGACAATAGCATTAAAGTCTGTGATCACTTTAGGGCACACACAAAAAGAAAGATTCAGTTCAGCTGGCTGGAATAAAGAGTGGAGAAGGTGAGTTATTATAACCTATAATATACTTTGTAAAAGGGTAGTGGAAACAGATGCAATTATAGCTTTCAAAAAGAAATGAGATGAATATATTAAGTGATACTAATGGAAAAACACCCACAAGATGGCTTTGGCTCAACATTTGACCCTTTTCCAAGATTTAGCTGAGCTTCACTTGGAGCGCAAAAGCTATTTAGCGGCATAAGTCATCTTAATTGCCAAGAGAATTGTGGATTAAAAAAACTTTAAGGGTAAGCCGATTAACTTTTATAAAATGATGAAGAAAACACGTTGGATTTCAGTTGACTGTTAATTCAATATAGCGAGGACCAGGGAGTGACAATGCTGAATGATATTAAGTCATAACTAGAAGATGTTATTCCCACAGAGAATTGTGTGTCTGAAACAGGATGCTGCTATCCTATACAGTGCACATCCATTCCTTTAAGCACAGCTAAACAGGCCTCAACCGCAATGAACCACAACTTGCAAAATGGTTAGCTAGCTTATATTTTTACTGCTGACCCAGGGGCAGTGATTGCCTTTGCATTTATAATGTTCTCGTTTTTAAAAAGGTATCAACGTTGTTGAGTTCCAACTCACCTCCATTTTCTTTAATGGAGAAAATAATGCAGGTGGTAAATTTTTTGACCTTGGGGATAGTCAGGGTGAGTGGAGCCAATTTTCTCCCAAAACTAAGCACCAGAGTTTCTGCAGATGCTGGAAATCCAAAGCAACTAACACAAAATACTGGAGGAACTCAGCAGGTCAGGCAACATCTATGGAGAGGATAAAACAGTTTGGGCTGAGACCCTGATTTACTGTGAAAAATGATACAAACAGTCCTGATGAAGGGTCTTGGCACAAAACATCGACTGCTTACTCTTTACCATAGATGCTGCCCGGCCTGCTGAGTTCCTCCAGCATTTTGTGCGTATTGCTTTGATTTCCAGCATCTACAGATTTTTCCCTTGCTGTGATACAGATAGAATCTGGGGTAAAGGCTTACATTTACCCTATCTACATCCCTCAAAATACCTCTTTTCTCTCACCTCTATCAAACTCTCCTCTCATTCTCCTATGCTGTAGGGAATGAAGTCCTAATCTATTCAACCTTTCCCTATAACTCAGGTCCTCAAGTCCTGGCAACATCTTTATAAATTTTCTCTGCACTCTTTCAATCTTATTAATATATTTCCTTAGGTAGCTTACCAGAACTACAAACCATACTCCAAATTAGGCCTCATCATCGTCTTATACAGTGCAACTTCAACGTAGCATCCCAACTGCTGTACTCACTTTGATTTATGAAGGCCAATGTGCCAAAAGCTCTCTTTACAACCCTATCTACCTGTAAGGCTACTTTCAATGAATTATGGATCTGTATTCCCAGATCCCTTTGTTCTACTCCACCCCTCAGTGCCCTACTGCTCACTGCTTAAGTCCTACCCTGGTTTGTCCTCCCAAAGTGCAACACCTCACCCATTTTTCAGCCCATTTTTCCAGTTGGTCCAGATACTGCTGCAAGCTTTGATAGCCTTCCTCGCTGTCCACCAAAACCCAGACTTTGTGACATCTGCAAGTTCGTTGATCTAGTTTACTACATTACCATCCAGATCACTGATATAGATGACAAACAACAATGGACCCACACTGATCCCTGTGGCACACCACTAGTAAGTTACATTTGAAGACTGAAGCAACATGCTTTTATTCTAAACTCCTGCACGGGTATATTTCAACAGCTTGAAGGTGAACAAGAGCCTGATTAATTACAATTAAAGATTAGGCTGACTATCAGCAGTGTTTTCGAGCCTTTGGGGCTTAGACGTGAATCAACCCCAGACAGGTGTACATTTGCCAGAAAGTCATTATTTTGTTGCTTTTATTTTTGAGGCATTCCACTTTAAGTCATTTCCCAATGGATCATGTGCCAATTCAGTGCTAACTGCTCCTGCCTTCTGCACTGGCCAACTTGAAGAAGTGATAATGAGGGCTGGATTGGGAAAAGGAACTGGCTGTCAGGGACACAGTGAGAATCCTACAGCAGTTGGGTACCAGCAGAACATTAGCTTTTGTAGATGGGATTGTATAACTTTTATCTAATCTGTATTAGGAAAAAATAAAGTATATGACAGAGAAATGAATAGAAAAATATAATGGTGTAGTTAATTAGGAGGAGGATGGAGCAGAAGATTGAATTCACCGCTAGTCAAAGTCAAAGCTAAATTCATTATCAAAGTACATATATGTTACTGTATGCTACCTCAATATTCATTTTCTTGTACCTATTTTCAGTAAGATAGGGATTTACAGTAAAATTTATGGAGAACTATATGTAAAGGACTAACAAACAACTGATGTGCAAAAAAGAAAAACTGTGCAAATAACAAGAATAAATAATACTGGGAACATAAGTTGTAGAGTCCTTGAAAGTGATTCTGTAGGTTGTGGAATTAGTTGAGAGTTGTTATGGTGAATTTGGCCCAAATGTAGTTTCACATTAATTGCCTTGACTGTAAATAAAGTGATAATAACAATTTGAGGAGACTTTTGCTTGCTGGTATTGTGTGCTCGTCCACCTATGCCTTTGCAATTTTGGACAGTCTCTTCTAGTTAATGTAAACCTAAGACCCTGTCTGCAAACAGCCCTCATTAAAACAATGGGCTCCATTTCCTTCTTGGATATGAATACAAAGCCATGACTCATCAACTATTCAGTACCAGCCAAGTGCACAGCAGCTAACTTACTCAACAATTGACAGTTTTGAACTGGCATTTACAAAAAACAAACAGCGCAATATCCATTTCTTGAAGAGACACATGCTGATAGAGTCTGTGATTGATGCCACACTAATACAAAAGTGCAGCAGGATGCTGGGAAGAAATTTCATAGAACAAAAAAAGATGGCACGTCACATCAACGATACTGCCCTATAAAGCATTTGCTCTCTTGAAGCAGTAAATTTCCTTTTCTACTGCTTAAATTTACAAAAGATTTGCACAGGAAGCAGTCATTACTACAGCAACCATCTTTTGTTTCCCAGTAAGTATGGGGTCAAGGGTCAGCATCTCATTACGCCAAGTCACTGCTTTGGACAATATCGGTCCTGTTGTAGCAATGCAGTCAAATGAAGGCATTGGGCCAGATGATGCTGGAAAAAAATTAACCACGTTTAATGAGACCACACATTCAGGAGATAAGTGAATGTTAGTAGTTGAAATCTGTATTTAACTCCACTATGTTATCTGTCTCACACAAATGACAGGGTCTTAGCTCCCCATTATCCTGAACCAAATTTCAAGACTATCAAATTAAACACTGAAAGTTAAATCTGCTCATTAATAGAGCAACTAACCCTTGGATGACCTTGTAATTGTTAATGATTTCCAGTAAATATCCTTGAGGGAAAACAATTAAAATATGTCTCATTTATTCGGACAATGAATTGGCCCTCTTAAATCAGTTGCTCTTTTATTCCAGTGCCCTTTCCATTCTTGACTGTAATTCTCTGCTTCCCAGTCCTGAAACCTCATCAGCTGAGAAGATGGTCTATTAATTCCATTGTCTGACGAGAGGGTCTGCCGGCCCTATTGACTGAAAAGATTGTCTCTTAGTCCCATTGCTTGTGGAGGTAGCCTGCTTGTCCCTTTGTTCACCAGATTACCACAAAAGTCCCTTTGCTTGGTCTGCACATTATCAGTCAGATCACTGGATCCATGCAAAGGAAGAAGCAGCTCCTAAAGGATGTGCAATATGTGGAATCACAACAGGCCCCAGGTGACGAGATATTTATCTACAAAAATTCAGCCAAATGGCAGTTTCTCTGCTGAGATCGAAAACCAATCTACCAAATAATATGCCTGGAACTGGGCCATTTCCCAAGCAGTGGCTCAACCTGACTTTCTATTTGTTGGACAGCATCAGTGTGTCCCCTGCACTATGTCAGAGATTCCAACTGGCTTCACCATCTTCACCCAGGCTTTGCTGCATTCAAGCTGCCTGATGAGTTGGTAGGGTCAATTACAAATGGCACTTGGACAGGCACTTAAATAGACAAGGAATAATGGGATATGGACTTTATATGGGTGATTGGGGTTAGAAACATATAGAAACATAGAAACATAGAAAACAGGTGCAGGAGTAGGCCATTCGGCCCTTCGAGCCTGCACCGCCATTCGGTATGATCATGGCTGATCATCCAACTCAGAACCCTGTACCTGCTTTTTCTCCATACCCCCTGATCCCTTTAGCCACAAGGGCCATATCTAACTTCCTCTTAAATATAGCCAATGAACCGGCCTCAACTGTTTCCTGTGGCAGAGAATTCCACAGATTCACCACTCTCTGTGTGAAGAAGTTTTTCCTCATCTCGGTCCTAAAAGGCTTCCCCTTTATCCTTAAACTGTGACCCCTCGTTCTGGACTTCCCCAACATCAGAAACAATCTTCCTGCATCTAACCTGTCCAATCCCTTTAGAATTTTATACGTTTCAATAAGATCCCCCCTCAATCTTCTAAATTCCAGTGAGTATAAGCCTAGTTGATCCAGTCTTTCTTCATATGAAAGTCCTGCCATCCCAGGAATCAATCTGGTGAACCTTCTCTGTACTCACTCTATGGCAAGAATGTCTTTCCTCAGATTAGGGGACCAAAACTGCACATAATACTCTAGGTGCGGTCTCACCAAGGCCTTGTACAACTGCAGTAGAACCTCCCTGCTCCTGTACTCAAATCCTTTTACTATGAATGCCAACATACCATTTGCCTTTTTCACCACCTGCTATACCTGCATGCCTAACTTCAATGACTGGTGTACAATGACACCCAGGTCTCATTGCATCTCCCCTTTTCCTAATCGGTCACCGTTCAGATAATAATCTGTTTCCCTGTTCTTGCAACCAAAGTGGATAACCTCACATTTATCCACATTAAATTGCATCTGCCATGAATTTGCCCACTCACCTAACCTATCCAAGTCACCCCGCATCCTCTTAGCATCCTCCTCACAGCTAACACCGCCGCCCAGCTTCGTGTCATCCGCAAACTTGGAGATGCTGCATTTAATTCCCTCGTCTAAATCATTAATATATATTGTAAACAACTGGGGTCCCAGCACTGAGCCTTGCGGTACCCCACTAGTCACTGCCTGCCATTCTGAAAAGGTCCCGTTTACTCCCACTCTTTGCTTCCTGTCTGCCAACCAATTCTCTATCCACATCAATACCATACCCACAATACCGTGTGCTTTGAGTTTGCACACTAATCTCCTGTGTGAGACCCTGTCAAAAGCCTTTTGAAAATAGTATAGATGTACAAAAGGTTAACATGGACATGGTAGGCCAATAGGCCCACTTCCATGTGTACAACTCCATTACTCCATCGCGATAACAAGGCCACCCTCTGAGCTGAGGGAGGGTACTCCTGCATCGAGTACTGCAGACCCAACAATGGGACAGATTGGCTGCCAAGGAAAAGCACGAAACACTTTATACTTTATACTTGATTTGATTAAGTTCGTTTAAATGTTATAGACATTTGCACATGTGTGCTTAGATTCTTAATTTCTTTTACAGTTTAATCAGAATCAGAATCAGATTCAGGTTTATTATCACCAGCATATGACATGAAATACATAATATAGAAGAAAAAAACACAAAATAAAATAATATTGATAAATACTAACTAAATCAATTACGGTATACATATATTGAATAGATTAACAATTGTGCAAAAAAAGAAATACTATATATTAAAAAAGTGAGGTAGTATTTTGATATTTAATATTAAATTTAATGAGTTTAATATTTTGGCATTTAATTTTTTGGGATGATTTGTGTTAATTACTATATTTTGCACGTTTATGAACGTTTCTGCATGCCAGACATTTGCAACCAAAGGCAGTGATAGTTTGCGGCCTCGGGGTGGGGGCGTCACCAGCTGTCAAAACCATTCCGTGAGTGAAGCAAGCTGCCCACTCTGTGTGCCTGTTCTTCCCCCTACCATGCCAATAGATAGAGCTGACATCCCATCAGGAGACTGTGCCCAGGGCCGCAAAGAAACAACATGGCCAAAAGCAAGTGACAATGATCTCAAGTCAATAATTGCAGCTCTGGGAGGAAGTGTACTTATATTCCTTACTGTGAAGCAATGTATAGTTATCCAGTCACAAACCTGGTCACCATAGCGTCGTTGGGTCATACATTACAGAAACAAGGCCTTTCAAACCATCATGGCCAGACACTAACCATATTTATCAGAACTTATTCAATAGATTCTTGTGATTTTGTAATTTAAGTGCACTGCTCGATACTTCTTCAATGTTGTGAGAGTCTCTACCGCCACGAACATTTAGGCAGTGCTTTCCAAAGTGCAACCACTCTCTGGGTGATAAAGTTCTTCTTCAGATCCCTTTAAACCTAACCCTAGATCTATGCCCTTCGCACAAAAAAATCATACTATCTATCCAATGTATATGCATCTCATAATTTTGTGCATTTTCATTAAGACCCCCTCACACCATTACATTCTGCCATCACTGCTCCGAAGAAGACAAACTCAGCCTGTTTGTTCTCTTCTCATAACTGAAGTATTCCATCCCGGGCGTCATCCCTATAACCTCCAGTGCAGTGATGACCAGAACTGCTCACAACATTGCTCAAGCAATGTTTCTTAGATTTATACCATAACTTTCCAGCACTTATATTCAACACACTGGTTAATAAAGGCAAATGTTTGTATGCCTTCTTCATCAACTGATTTATTTTTGTTGTCAATCATTGGATTTCAAAATAAATTGTCAGTATTGTAGCAAGAGATATCTGGTATCTGTATAGAATTGACATTGGTTATGATAAATAGTGATGTCAAGCAATGACAACTGTTACGAACTCCGTAACTGGGTCACTTACCAGCAAAGATAGAGAGGTCCGTTGAAGTCTGATGGTACTATTTTTAAGTATTTATTAGTAAAAATACACAAAAATAATATCAATGCAAACATACAGATAATATACGTCGTCAATACTAAATCTAAAAGTGCGGGTATAATAATAATCAATAAGAAAAAGCTCTATCATTGTCTAGGGGATAATGTATTGTCCGATGGAAATATAAAAGTCACTCAGTTCATTCAGGCTGCAGCCTTTGGTTGGAGTCAAGAGAGAGATTTTAGAAACTTGCCAGCTTTTCCTTTTTATGATTTTGATCCTTCTAAATTTCGTTGGTGTGGCCGGTCACTTGTGGCCTCTCCTTTAGCTAAGCCGTTCTTCCATGGTAAGGCCCCAATCCCAGGCAAAGGGAAAGAACGCACGCGAGCCCCCCACTGGTTGTCGCTATTAAATGCTGTCACGGGATTTCTAGCATTTCTCCTGGTGCGTCTGAAGGGATTGTTCCCCAGACCCTCTTTTATCCTTACTCACGGGGTCTCAGATGTCAATCAGGTTGGGATGATGCAATCCCTCAACCAGCCCACTCTGGTCACCCCCTGAGGGCTTCAATGAAGAGTACAGTACTCAATACACAATTCCGTCTCCAAGAGACAATAGCCGTTATCAATGGTTCCGCCTTGCTGAGGCCAGGACACATTCCAAACCCTGTGTATTCTGGATGTCTCCCTCTCATTTCCTGGGTCCCAGACCCGAATTAATAGCGATCTTGCGATTCTCAAAAAGGAGGGGGCTACTTTGTACCCTTCGGCCCCTCAGAGTTGTGGCACATTCGTAACACAACAAGAAAGAACTAGGTCCATCGAGGGGCAGTGAGGGTGCAGAACAGTAGAAATACTGAAAAAGAACACAGCAGGTGGGAGAAAATATTTGAAAATTAAATTGAACAATAACATTTTGATGTTTGAATCACTATTAGCTATTCTGAAGAAATCCTTAATGCAAAACTACTTTTCTCCATATACAATTTCCGATCCTCTGTTGTTGATGATATAAGTATTTCAAGGATGTTATGGCACAAGAGCAGTAAATGCTCTCTCCACAGACCCACGCCCTGATCCAGTGAAGCCTTTGTCCATTCCAGCATCTCAATAGCACTGATGGGGAGCAATGCTCTGTTCTTGTGGAGACACTGACTGTCAGCACCTTAACAATAGAAATGTCACCACCTCATTCCACCTCACTCATCGCAAGATAGAGTTCCAGCTGTGTTGTCCAGGCAACGTTGAGCTACTTCACCTGGTTTGAGCTGCCGCCTGACCTGTGTAACCAAGTGAATCATGCGTTCAATTTTCAGACCTTGCAAAACCCCGGGAGGAGTAGATAATGCAAAGATGCGTAAGTTGTAATAGGGCAAAGAGAAAATACCACAAAAGCAGCATAATCCCCAGTATAATTCATCCAATGAAACTGCATCAAGAATTTAGGCAGAGGTTTCAAAAAGATCTGGCTGAAAAGTTGCAATGATATAAGAGATGACATCACCTTAGTATCAGATCATTTCTGTGGTAGGACTGTTATTTCTGAGTCAACTGGTTACAGCTTTAAACCTCAATGTAGGAACTTCAGTAGAACACCAGGAGAGTGTTGATCATGAGATGAAATGTTAAGCCCAGAACCCACAAGTGTGGAATGTGGGTTTTGGAGGTGCAGAACCAGTTTTAGTTTGTGTCATACACCTCCTGTCCATTCAGCCAAGCAGCTCATGTTTATATCAATTATTCAAAGGAAGTGCAAACTAACCTTAAACTGAAGTCCAGCCTTTGTGCTTTCCATCGGTTTCAGATCACCTGGGTGCTGAGGGTATTCAAAAGGATCAATTATCATCCGGGCATGTCCTTGTGCTCAGTCACTGTATTAGTCATATAAATTGTCTGGACCTGTAGAAGCCAGGTGCGTTCCACATATTCCCAGATGCTGCTTTGGGAGGCAAGTCGTGTGCCTGTATCTTTAAACCTCAAGATCTTTTGGAGTAATTTCCAGAATCCAAAGTCACCAGATGTAATCAACGGGAAGTATTCCATTCACCGGAGCATTTGGCTAAGCTTGCTGAGAAACTGTGTTTCACCCGACATGGCATACTAAACGAATGCTGCACAGGAACTGAGAGTGAACTTACAGAGGTGCAAAAAATCATGAGAACTATAGACAGGACAAATGCACACAAAGTGTTTATTTTCTCTCCAGGGTTGGGAAATCAAGAACTACCAGGCATAGCTTTAAGGTGGGAGGGGGCAGATTTAATAGGAGCTTGAGGGGCATTTTTAACACATAGGGTAGTATGTACATATGTAGAATGAGCTACCGGATGAGGTGTTTGAGGCAGGGACAATAATAACTTTTGACGAAGGGTAATAATAATAACCCGACGAAGGGTCTCAGCCCGAAATGTTAACTGCTCATTTCAACGGATGCTGCCTGACCTGCTATGTTCATCCAGCCTGTTTGTACGTCTTGATTTGACCACAGCATCTGCAGTGTACTTTGTGTTTAATAACTTTTGAAAGACAGTTGGACTGTTGCATTAATTATTATTATCATCATCTGCCGTGTTGTATGATGTGGGTGATCACGGTCTTTGAACATGATTGTTTTTGGCAAATTTTTCTACAGGAGTGGTTTGCCATTGCCTTTTTCTGGGCAGTCTTTACAAGATGGGTGACCCCAGCCATCATCTATACTCTTCAGAAATTGTCTACCTGGCAACAGTGGTCACATAACCAGGACTTGTGAGATGCACCAGCTGCTCATACGACCATCCATCATCTGCTCCCCTGGCTTCAGCTGACCCTGATCGGGGGCTAAGCAGATACTACACCTTTCCCAAGGATGACTTGCAGGCTAGCGGAGGGAAAGAGCACCTTACACCTCCTTTGATAAAGACATATCTCCACCCCATCACCCAATAGGAAAGCCTACTTCATTGGCAAGGGCTGTCCAGCCCGTACTGATGCCCCCTGCTCCTCTTCCTGGACCTTCTGCTCTGGATCTTTTTATCGCTAACTGCCAAATTTAACACTCCTCACTCCAGTCCTGATGACGGGTCTTGGTCCGAAATATCGATGCTTTACTCTTTTCTATAGATGCTGCCTGGTCTGCTGATTTCCTCCAGCATTTTGTGTGTGCTGCATCCAATAGGAAAGGCTTAGAGGGCCAAATGTGGGCAAATGGGCCGAGCTTGAATGAGCACCTTTGTCAAAGTGAAAAAATTAAGCCAAAGGGTCTGGCTCCATGCTATATGATTAGAGGTGAAACACCCAATTGATCCCTCTAAAATCCCACAAAATTGTCTAAAACTATATTGGGAGCCAAAAAAAAGCTTCAGATTTGGATTTATTTATCATATGTAAGTCAAAGCATATAGTGAACTGCCAACACACCCAAGGATGTGCTGGGGTCAGTGTGCAAGTGTTGCCACATATTCTGGCGTCAACAAAGCAGGCTCCCCATGCTCAGCAGAACAACACCGAACAGAAGAGAGCAGGACATACCATCTATCCAAAAAAATCGTGCATTAAAACAGAACCTGTTCAAGTGGTAATGGGAGTTAGTCCCAACTCAACAAGGGTCTGACAATGTGCTGCCCATCGGCCTGCTCTTTAAAGGGCTGACTCTCCACTCACCCGCAATGTGCATTATTACTAGTGAAAGGTACAGGTGAACAGAGCCAGCTGGTCTGGATTGAAAACCACGGTCTAAGAGGATCATGAAAAGCCTCTCTCCTTCAGGGGTGCTCAATTGTCTGTGCTGTCAATGCTTCCCTTCAGCACAAGAATAGGCCCTTTGACCCACCATGTGCATACTGGCCATTATGCACCTGTTCCTACTCTGTTTGGAGCTGAGGGCCTTCTGTGTAATGTCTCGCTCTGTCGTCCGCCTCAACTTCTTGCTGCATCTTTTACCTTGTACCTCAGGATCCAGATCCGGTAGTAATTTCCGTCTTCAGATAACAAGATGCAGCGCACATAGCCGAATTTATTAATTTATTTATATTACAACACAGTAACAGACCTGCTGGCTCAACAAGCCTGCGCCACCCATTAACACCCATGTGACCAATTACCCATAAGTCTTTGGAAAACCCCCAGGCTGATGTGAGCAACGGGATCGTGTTTTCAGCTTACCACCAGAGTGATTCTAGTGGTGCACAGCTCTCATTTGAGCAGCATCCGCAGCTGTGCTGGGCTGCATATTGGTGTCGGACACTAGGGGGGATGAGGGAAGCCCTGTTCTCCCGGGACCTGTACTTATAGCCAATGCCAACCAGAGAAAATGTCTAGTAACACACACACAACAACAAAATGCTGGAGGAACTCAGCAGGCCAAGCAGCTTCTATGGAAAGCAGTACAGTCAACACTTTGGGCCGAGACCCTTCTGCAGGGCTGGAAAAAAAACTGAGAGGCAGGTTTAAAAGGTGGGGGGAGGGGAGAGAGAAGCACAAGGTGATAGGTGAGGTGAAACCTGGAGGGAGAGGGGTGAAATAAAGACCTGGGAAGTTGATTGGTGAAAGAGATACAGGTCTGGAGAAGGGGGAGTCTGATATGAGCAAAAGTCTCGGGGATTTCTGGGGATAGTGGTCATTAATGCTTCCTGGACACAAGGCACTTAACACCAGGAAACTCAAGTGCAAAATTCTAAGTTAATTTATTATCAAAGTACACATATGTCACTGTATACTACCTTGAGATTCATTTTCTTGCAGGCATTCACAGTAGAGCAAGGAAGTGCAATAGAATCAATGAAAAACTACGCACAAGCAAAATCTGTCAGACAGCCAATGTGCGGAAGAAGACAAACTGTGCAAATAAAAATACTAAATAATTAAATTAATAATACTGAGAACATGAATTGGAGAGCCCTTGCAAATGAGTCCATAGGTTGTGGAATCTTTTCAGAGAAGTGGTGTGTGAAGTGATCAATTCAGTGTTGAAGTGAGTTCAGCTATCCAGGCTGGTGCCTGATGGTTGAAGGACGATAACTCATCCTGAACTTGGTAGTGTAGGCCCTGCGGCTCCTGTACTTTCTTCCCGATGGCAGGAGTGAGAGGAGAGCATGTCCTGGATGGTGGGGGTCCTTGATGATGGATGCTGCTTTCTTGTGGGACTGCTCTTTGTAGACATGTTTAAAGGTGGGGAGGGCTTTTCCTGTGACTGACTGGGCTATGATCATCACTTTTTGTAAGCTTTTCCT